>NC_090824.1:1240961-1857692 GCF_028021215.1 Eschrichtius robustus
CCCAAAGCAATCTACAGATTCAATGCAATCCCTATCAAACTACCAATGGCATTCTTCACAGAATTAGAACAAAAAATCTTATAATTTGTATGGAAACATGGAAGACCCCAAGTAGCCAAAGCAATCTTGAGAAAGAAAAACAGAGTTGGAGGAATCAGGCTCCCCGACTTCAAACTATACCACAAAGCTACAGTAATCAAGACAGTATGGTACTGGCACAAAAACAGAAATATAGGTAAATGGTACAGGATAGAAAGCCCAGAGATAAACCCATGCACATTTGGGCACCTAATTTATGGCAAAGGAGGCAAGAACATACAATGGAGAAAAGACAGCCTCTTCAATAAGTGGTGCTGGGAAAACTGGACAGCTACATGTAAAAAAATGAAATTAGAACACTACCTAACACCATACAGAAAAATAAACTCCAAATGGATTAAAGACTTAAATGTAAGACCAGACAGTATAAAACTTTTAGAGGAAAACATAGGAAAAACACTCTTTGACATAAACCACAGCAAGATCTTTTTTGACCCACCTTCTAGAGTAACAGAAATAAAAACAAAAATAAACAAATGGAACTTAATTAAACTTAAAAGTTTTTGCACAGCAAAGGAAACCATAAACAAGACAAAAAGGCAACCCTAAGAATGGGAGAAAATATTTGCAAATGAGACAACAGACAAAAGATTAATCTCCAAAAAAATACAAACAGCTCATGGAGCTCAATATCAAAAAAACAAACAATCCAATTAAAAAATGGATGGAAGACCAAATGGATGGTACCTCATGCCAGTCAGAATGGCCATTATCAAAAAAACTAGAAACAATAAATGATGGAAAGGGTGTGGTGAAAAGGGAACCCTCCTGCACTGTTGGTGGGAATGTAAATTGGTAAAACCACTATGGAAAACAGTATGGATGTTCCTTAAAAAACTAAAAATAGAACTACCATACGACCCAGAAATCCCACTACTGGGCATATACCCTGAGAAAACCATAATTCAAAAGGAGACATGCACCACAATGTTCATTGCAACACTATTTACAATAGCCAGGACATGGAACCAACCTAAATGTCCATCGACACATGAATGGATGAAGAAGATGTGGCACATATATCCAATAGAATATTACTCAGCCATAATAAGAAACAAAATTGAGTTATTTGTAGTGAGGTGGATGGACATAGAGTCCGTCATACAGAGTGAAGTAAGTCAGAAAGAGAAAAACAAATACCATATGCTAACGCATATATATGGAATCTAAAAAAAAAAAAAAAAAAGATACTGATGAACCTAGTTGCAGGGCAGGACTAAAGATGTAGACATAGAGAATGGACTTGAGGACATGGGGTGGGAGGGGGAAGCTGGGGCAAAGTGAGAGTAGCATCGACATATATACACCACCAAATGTAAAATAGTTGGCTGGTGGGAAGCAGCAGCATAGCACAGGGAGATCGGCTCGGTGCTCTGCGATGACCTAGAGGGGTGGGATAGGGAGGATGGGAGGGAGGCTGAAGTGTGAGGGGATATGGGGACATGTGTATGCATATGGCTGATTCACTTTGTTGTGCAACAGAAACTAACACGGTATTGTGAAGCAATTACAGTCCAATAAAGATCTCTTAAAAAATGGTAGATGTTTAATAATCTTTCCAATTTATTCTGTAGTTCTCCCTTTGAGCCACTTGCCTCTCAATTGTCATGGTCTCTTTTGTTTTGGCCTAACCCTTAAAGTGTAAGACCCCCAGATGTGTTCAAATTAGTCAGTCCACTGGATAATGATTGGATGGGATTTCAACTCTTGTCCAAGTTGGGGGGGTGTGGCACTGAATTTCCTGAGCAGGCTCCCTTTGGTTGAATCGGTGAACTCAACAGTAGCAGAAACCCCATGTGTATTCTCTAAGGGAAGGGTTGCTGTCCCAGACCCATGGCTGGTCTTCAATGTGTGCTTTAAAGTGACTGCAAAGTGAATGTGCAATGCACAGAAGACAACTTACAAATAGTACCAGCATAGGAAAGGATGCTCAACCTCACGATGATAAGGGAAACCCAAGGTTACACATCAATGAAGACTGACAGAATTTAAAAACAACTGATTTTCTCAGTTTTGGAGAGGGTGTCTGCAGCATGGATAAGAAGGTAAGTTGGTACAACATTTTAAGAGACCAGTTTGGCAATTTCTGTCAACTCTTAAAATGTGCATACCCCATGACCCAGCAATTCCTCTCCTAAGAACTTCTCTTTTAGGAAATACCTGTACAAGTGCGCAAGCATGTGTGTACAAGGAAGCTCACTCAACAGTATTTGAACTAGCAAAAATGGAAGACATTGACCAGCTACCCAAAGAGGGATAGTTATGCAAATTGTGGAATCTTCATGATTATGGACTTTTACACAGTTATTAAGAAGAATGAAGTAGATCTCTATGTGTGGACAGGGAATAATGTCCATGACATACTGCTGAATGAAGGAATCAACCTGCAGAATGGTGTGTATAGTATGAAGCACTTGTGTAAATTGTGGGTGTGTGTGTTTATGTGCTTAGCAAAATGTCTAGAAAAGTTGAAGTCAGACTGTGAAGAGTGGTCACCCCAGTCATGTGGCCGGGTGGGGGTGGGGAGGACAAGAAGGGGACATTGTCTTTTTATTTTATACATATCTATGTGGCTTGACTCTTAAAATGAGCATATATTACTTTGGCAATAAAACAAAAAGGTTTTTTTAGTGCTTGCAACAAAAATGCTGATGTAATTTTAAACCACTTGGCAGTTTCTTTTAGAAGGAGGTTTCCTCACTCTGGGAATAGGACTAAATGTGACTTAGTCTTAAAGGGAACTAGAAAAGGCATTAATTCCATTAATTAATGCATCAGCAGATTCCATCTCGGGAAAGGCTGTCTTAATGAGGTGCCTGGGGCATCCATTATTTATCTTACAAATACCAACTCAGGGCTCTGCTTGTGTCAGGCAGTGTGAAAGATGTCCCTTCTGAGGGTGCTGTGCTGGAGAAGCACAAACAGCTAACAGACCCACTCTGTCCTCTCGGCACCCATCTCTCCGTGGGCGACCCCTGTGCCATTTCCTCGACCCCAGATCCTCCCCTCTCCGGCCCATTTCCCGTATACTTGGTGCACTCCAGGACCCCCGAAAAAGAGTCATTCCAGTCCGGACTGCAAACCTCGCTCCCACCCCTCAATATGGGCATCTTGGATCCGTCCCTGTGAATCCCTCCCTCCTAGCCTCCTTTCCTTAACGCCAATGGGGCAACTGGGGACCTGGGAACCATCCTATGTGAGGCCCACACAGGTAGCTCCTGGTACCAGAGTCGGGTCTCGGTAAGCCGACATAGCAATCTTCCCATTCCCACTCCTGGTTTCCATTCCGCTTCTGCATCGGTGCACCCATTCTCCAGCGTGGCCCACACCCACCCATTGTCCCCTTCGCCCCCTTTCCGCGCCGCGAGCCCGCCGGGAGCTGTCCGTGGTGCTGACCGCAGGCGCGGCCCGCGCTCGGCCGCTGCGCACGCGTCCCGGGCGGGGCGCGCAGGACCCCGGCGGCGCCGCCACTGCGCAGCCTCCCGCGCGGATCCGGCCTGGGTGCGCGCGGCGCCGGGAGACTCCCGCGGCCTCGCCTGCCGGCCTGCGCACCTCGTCCCGCGCCGCCAGCCAGCCCCGCGGCCTCCTCCGGCCGCTCCCTCGGCCCGCCTGGCCCCGCCATGGCGCTCAACAATTTCCTCTTCGCGCAGTGCGCCTGCTACTTCCTGGCCTTTCTGTTCAGCTTCGTGGTGGTGGTGCCGCTGTCCGAGAATGGCCACGACTTCCGCGGCCGCTGCCTGCTCTTCACCGAGGGCATGTGGCTGAGCGCCAACCTGACGGTGCAAGAGCGCGAGCGCTTCACCGTGCAGGAGTGGGGCCCGCCGGCCGCCTGCCGCTTCGCCCTGCTGGCCAGCCTCCTCTCGCTGTTGCTCGCCGCGGCGCACGCCTGGCGCACGCTCTTCTTCCTCTGCAAGGGACACGAGGGGTAAGTGGGGGCCTCGCAGCTGCCCTGCACCAAGAGACGCAGCCCTTACCCCTGGCACGGCCCCCCTCCCGTGCCCGCAGCGCCCCAGGCTCTCCCCTGACAAGCAGGAGCGTGAGTCCCTGCATCTCCCCGCGGTCTCAGAGGCCCGAAGATATCAACCAGCGGCCCTCACCACTTCCAGGGAAACTGCCCTTTGTCTGCACGCAGAACCGAGGGACCGTGGCGTTCTCCGTACCAGGCCAGTGCTTCCCTCTCCAAGTGCGCATCACCATGCACAGCCCGGGGTGCAAATGTTGCATCGTCATCTCGGAGCCGATTTGGGCCTCCCTCTCTGGCCCAGCGGGGCCCACACCCGTCAGCACCGCGGACAGCTCCCAGCCGGGTTTGGGCCTGCTCCCAGCTCCGGGTGGACTGGGAGGGACCAGGCAGGCAGGCAGGGGGCAGACCAGGCTAACAGGGGATCCTCCCCTCGTTCCCATCCTCCTGGGAAGGAAAGCCGGAGGGAAGGCCCTCGAGGCCCACCGCTACCGCACACACCTTGGCTGGGGGATGCGGGAGAGGGAGCGGCAGGTCTGTGAGGTCCCGCTAGCCTCCCTTCCCCTGGCCTCCATTCTCCTCTTCACCTTCTCCTGTCCTGGCTCTATTTTGTGAGAGAGCGGGATGGGGGTCCCTGGGCTGGGGTTCTCAGCCGGTAACACTCCCTGGGCCTCTACCCCTGTGGGACCCTGTGTGGCCCGCCCCACCCACGCCCAGGCTGTGGATCCCTGCGCCCTGGAGCGGCCAGGTCTCCTGCAGAGGTCCCGGGAGGCCACTCCTGCCTGTTGCCTGCCCTCACATCTACGTGGGAAGTCCACGCCTTCTCCCAAACTCTGCCCCCACCCTCACCCCCATCCATCATCTGTTGGCAGTTTTTAGTGGCTTTTCACTTCTTTTGGGGAGGTGGGGCCTTGAGGTTGTGAGTGGGCAGGGACTCCTGAGAGCTCTCAGCTTGGCTTTGGCATGGAGAGAGGGGCTGGAGAGAGGAAGGGGGGGCTGCAGGTTGAAGAGGAAAGGGACAGCTGAGGCTGGGGGGAGAGGGGTGAAATCCCAGTAACCCATGTGTATGAGTTTCCAGGGGCTGCTGTAACAAAGCACCACAAACTGGGGCTTAAGACAATTTATGCTCTTACACTTCTGGAGGCCAGAAGCCCAAAATTAAGGTGTTGTCAAGGTTGGTTTCTTCTGGGGGGTTAATATTTCCAGGCCTCTTCCTAGCTCCTGGCGGCCGCTGCAACCCCTGATGTCCCTTGGCTTAGGCCTTTATCACTCCAATCTCTGTCTCCCTCTCCACATGGCCTCTTCTCTCTCTCTTTCCTTCTTCTTATAAGGATACTCGTCATTGGATTTAGGGCCCACCCTAAATCCAGGATGACCTCATTCTGAGATCTTTAGCTTAATGACACCCACAAAGACCCTATTTCCAAATAAGGTCACATTCACAGGTACTGGGGGCGCAGATGTGGGCATACGTTGTCAGGGGACGCAATTCAACCCAGTGCACTAAAGTTCTGCATTTGGGGTCTGCAGAAGCCATGTGTCAGCCCAGGGCGTCCTCCAGGTGCTGTGTGCGGGGTGGGGGCTCTTCCCAGGGTGAGCCCAGGCCAGTCCCAGGGGGACGCCTGCTCTGCTCCTCCTTCCCTCCACCCGCACGATGGCTGGTGCCCCGAGGAGGCTTTGAGACACCATCTGCACCTGCGGTGCCAAGCCCACGTGGTACCCAGTCAGAGTCTCCAGTGCAGGTTGGGTCTGGAGAAGCATCTCTGATTACGAGACAGGGTCTGAGGTCAGGGTCTGCTGACAGGGCGGTCAGCAGGCGGGGTAGGTCGAGGTCCCTTCAGTCTGGGAAGCTGAGGGCAGTGGGCACAGGCCAGGTGGGGGCCACGGCTTGGTCATCAGCTCACGCCCATGGTTCCAGCTTGTCCCTACAAGACAGGTGACCTCAAGGCATTCAGGGTCTACCTGGCGAGGACACGTAAGCAGCTCTCTAGGTGGGGCCCAGCCCCCCGTGGCTCTGAGTGGTGGGAGGTTTCAGAGGCACCACCAGAGGCTGGGAGCAGAGCAATGGGAGCCCAGGGCCTGCAAGTAAGGAAACCTGGTCACGCAGGACTGCCTGTTTCGCACAAGTTGGGCAGCAAACCTAGGAACCTAGGGACAGCTTCTGTCCTTTGTCATCTCATAGAAGGTGTCCATCAGCTCTGTGAAACCATCCCCATCCCCATTTTAAAGACAGAAAACTGAGGCTTGGGAGTGTACATGCCTCCCTGTGCTCTTTCACTGTGCCCGTCCCCTGAGGACAGAGGGAGCCTGTGCTCCCATGGAGGTGGCCTGGTTGGAGGAACATTTAGGGTCCTCTGTCCCTTTGCATCAGTCCTAGGGGCTCATCTGTCCTACCACCAATGGCCTCGACCGTGGCAGCCAAGGCTGGGCCAGGCTTCTCTTCTCCAGGGACATCTGTTGCAGAATGTCCTTCTCAGCCATCAGGAATTCCGGCCCAAGGCCACGTGGTGTGCCACTGCCCGCTCGCACCCTGTCCACCACACAAGCCAGTTGGCAGTTGGTCAGCTGTGATGACATCTGTCACAAGTGTCATCCTTTCTTCTTGGTTCGGGTTGTAGGAACAGGTCAAAGCTCTTGTGGATGTCCAGGCCATGGCTATGCGTCTGAGGGGACCCTGGGCTGGCTGAACCCGAGGCGCACACGTACCTTGTTCACCTCTGTGTGCTCAGGGCTGAGCATGGGGCATGGTGCCCAGGAGTCACCAAATTAGTGCTTGTTGAGTGAATGACAGAAAGATTCCTGCCCCCTGAGGTTTGCCGCTTCACAGCCACTCACGGGCCCTGATGCCTTTGCAGATTCACAATCTGACCAAGGGGTCAGCGCTCTGGGCTCGCTGTGTCAGCCAGGTCTGGACCTGTGGGAAGGCTGGGTCTGCCTCATCCAGCCATGGGCAGGACGGTCAGCTGAGGGCAGCCAATTCCGGCACGGTTGTTGGTCAAGCTGCATAGACCAGACGAGCAGGTGCTGGGTGGGTAAAGGGACTCGGGACAGCCAGGAGTCCGGGAAGGGCAGGTGGAGAGAGCAGTGTGATGGACCGTGGCTCTCAGGGGTGTTGATGGCCACTGGACATCCGGCCCATGAAGGACACCACTGCCCTCCTTAGACTTGGGTTTTTAGAGGGCCCTGCCTGCTTAGGGTTTAGTGTGCACCCTAATTCTCCTAAGAGTCCAACTTCAGACCGAGACCCAGGGTGGAACCCTACACTTTGATCTGTGTGAGGGGCTCACGGCTGCGTCTCGAGCTTGTGGTCAGACGCGGTGTCCGTGGTGCCACCTCCCTCCTCGTGCAGTGTGTGTCTCTGTGCAGATTGGGGACCCCTGATGGCTTGTGCCCAGGGGTGTGACGGGTAAGGGGTCGGGGCAGCTTTTTGTACAGGGGGTGTCATCCTGGTTGCTGGCTGGGGGAAGGAGTGAGTGGTCAGCGGCACCTGTGGCTCCTGGGGCATTGCTGTTTCAGGCCCCTGGCTGAGCTGAGGGTGAGTCTTGGGCCTGGGGGCCGGGCAGCTTTGCCGGTCCAGGTGGCAGTGGTTTGTGATTGACGGCTGGGGAGCGCTGGGTTAAAACAACCCATCTGCCTGCCCACACGTGTCCCTCAGCCTGCAAATCGCTCCCAGGGCTTCCCAGGATAGCTGTCACCATGGAGACGGCACTTCCAGGCAGGGCACCCTGAGAGGTAGCGGGAGAAAGAGGAAGTTAACCCTGTGAGTGCTGGGCTCCCGTTCCTGACCGCTGCCCCGGCCCGTCCTTGGGAGGAGGGGGTGGGAGTCGTGTTGTGAACTCTGGGGGGGCCGGGGCCAAGTGAGGCTCTCACGCACCCGATTCTTCAAAAATCTGTAAAGCCAGAGCAGATGCCAAGGAAATGACCAGAAACCGATGGGGAGGGTAAGAGGAGGCCGCTGGCTGGCAGGACCCCAGCACGGGCCCTTCCCGTGGGGTCTCGTGGGATGGAGACCCCAAATCTGTGCCCATTTAATAGGGATGTGGCTGGAGTGTCGGTGGTTTCTGGCTCTCAGAGACTGTGCTGTAAATCGCCCTCAGAGGTGGGAAGGGGCAGCTTTCCGACGGGTCGGCTGTGTCTCAGGCCCGCTGTGCCAGGGGTTCCATGAGGGCACTTCCGTCCACACAGGGGGTGAGGAGCCCCCCTGGGCCTCTAGAATTCGGTACAGAATGGGGGGGTTGTGGCCCCTCCCCAACGAGAAGGAACAGGATTTGCCGCCGGCTGGTCGGCCCGCTGGCCTGCCCTCCGCACCCTGGCCATCCCTCCTCCCAGGAGCCCCGCTGGGGACAGGGTTTCTGGGGGGACGGCAGAGGGCTATCAGCAGGTGGACGGCACCTAGGGAACCGCCGTCCCAGTGAGCTGGACTTCTGTGCCAAGAGCGGCCTTCTCCTTTGCTCTGCCTGTGGAAGCTCGTCCCTGGCCTCCCTGGGACCACCGTGTTCTCCTTGGCTGGAGCCAAGTGTCCATCCAAGATGGAGATGCCAGGGGCATAGGCTCTGGGTAACCTCTGCTTTCCTCGGAAAACCAGCTCCTGGGAAGGGGGGCTCCAGTGGGCTGGGCCTTCCCCAACCCCCGAGCCCCACCCAGCCCCATGCTGCCCCATGGGGGGCACAGCTGGCCGTGAGCCCATCTCCAAATCTGGTTCCCAAGGGTGACTCAGCAGCTTCTCCATCCCTGCTTCCCGCACCCCATCTCCTGTGGCAACACAGGCCCCAGCCCGAGGGCTCCAGGTGTGCCCCTGGCTTGAGGGTCAGAGGGCAGTGAGCCCGACCCGGCCTGGATGATGGGCTGAGGTCTGTCCTGGGGGGATGCGAGCTCATGAGTGGCCCCGCAGCTACGTGCCCTTCACCCACATAAGCTCCCTCGGTTCCCACCATAACCCGATGTTACAGAGCAGAAATCGAGGCCCCCAGAGTGCCTTGCAGAGTGAAGGTCACACAGCTGGCAAAGGGCAGACCGGGCTTGACATCACCTCTGCTTGGTGACAGCTTCGGAGGGGGATGGGCTATAACGTACCTCTCTTCATAACTATAGGCCCCTGACCCCTAATTCGAGCTCTCAGGGCCAGATGGATTTTACAGTTCAGAATTGTGTCCATCAGGGTCCCAGGTGGAGACTGATGACTGCCCAAGTGAGGAGAACCTGAGGACTAAGGTGTGGGCCAGGTGTGGACCCTGTCACCACCCCCGGCCGAGGGGCTGGGCAGGGTTACGTGGATGAGGCCGCCCAGAGGGACAACCTTTGGTGGAGGGACACCGCCAGCCTGGGGCTGCCCCCAGGAGGGACCTGGGGATGAACACCCCCCCACCCCCACTGTCACGTCCCCCCTGGGACCCCACTGGCTGGTTGCAGCCAGGAGCCAGGGAGAGGGTGGCCCCCTCCGGTCGGCCCCCGCGGTGGAGGGTGGAGGGGGCGTGACCTGAAGAGCAGCAGAGCCCACGATGGTCCCGTCCGGGCAGGGATTTCGGTGCCACCCTCAGAGGGCGAGACACAGCAGGGCGGGCAGCTTGAGACTCAAGCACAGTGAACACACAGCCTTGACCCTGAGCTGGGCAAGGACCATGGATGCCCGGTGCGTGCAGGCGAGCTTGCGCTGCCCGGACCAGTCTTTGGAGAATTGGGGATGGGGGGCTGTGGCGGGCGTGGAGCTTCCTGAGCACGGCTCTCACCTTCGTCCCCTTGGCCTGGATCCTGGGTGTGGAGGCCCCACATGTATGCGGGAGCGTGAGTGCAAACATGGGGCCAGGCCCGCTGTCCCTGCCCTTGCAGCTGTGATTGTTGGGGTCTCAGGAGCGTCCTCGCCCCTCCTCTGACGCTCTTGTCGGGGTGGCTCAAGCCCCCCCAGCCTTGGTACTCAGCAGGGCGGCCCTGGATGGGGCCTGTCGACAGCAGCGCTGCGGGATCTTTCCCTGGAGATGCGGACGGTCCCGGCTGTGACAAAGCAGCCTGGTCATTCGTGCTGTGAGTTGGGCACTGGTGACCTCGGTTTACCGTCTGCCCGTTTTTCTGAGGCAGCTCCTGGGCCGGGGCTGCGGCATCCATGCTGCGTTGTCCTTGGGGCCCAGCACAGGGGGGGTGGAGGCCCAGAAACGTCCGGCGGATGGATAAACGAAAGAAAGAAACAACAGACGCAGGAGCCGTGCATCCATCGCTGCTTGGCCTCGGCTGATAGTCACCGTGTCCGGTGACAATAACTTTGATGTTTTCTTGGCTGAAACCCCAGCTGACACCTTGTTTAGTGAATGTTCCCCGTGAAGCCAGATTTGATCAATCATTTCCCCCAGATTCAATGTACCGCAAGCACTGATGTTCACATCAAACCTGCAGCAGGTTAGATGTAGGTCTAGGCTGCGGCCCCACGTGAGGGCGTTCCCTCTGCCCACGCCACCCCTGCCATGGGACAGCCCTGTGCCCCCTGCCCCCTGCGGCATCAGCTCGGCTGCCTGCTCTCCTGCAGGACTCTGAATCTCCAGGGGTTGGTTTGGAGATGGTGGGACGGTGGATGCTTGCGGGCCGGCAGGAGAGTCTGGTGGGTGGGGGTTCCCACACGTCCCTCCCCCCACCTGCCGTGCCATTGGAGGGCAAACATCGACGCCCTCTGAAAGCACCCCAGTGGGGGCTGTGCTCCCATGGACCCTGGAGAGGCCCTGGCCCCGTGGGGCAGTGCAGCCTGGCCCTGAGCGAGCTCTGCCCTCTCGGCCCTGCCTCCTGGGTCCCCCAGGTGCCCGCTCTGGTCACCCCATGGCCTTTCAGGTTTCAGTGGAGAAATCAGAGCAGGGTCACAGACCCCATGCAGGTGCAGGCCAGCCGCACTGATGACTGTGTGGGTAAATGGGCTTGGTGGGTGCCCGCGAGGTTGATCCACCTTGAAAGGCTGTCTGGCCTTTTCAGCATGGGTGCTGGTTCTGACACTTCGGAACCAGGCGGCCTTGGGTTTGAATGGTGGCCGTGACTCCGCTATAAGATGGTCCCCACTCCCGGGCTTTGGGGGGACGGGCTGGGCAGCTCTGGCCGGCGCGTGGGCCTGTGGGGTGAGGAACGCTGCCGGAGGGGAAGCGACCTCTGGTGACCCCACTTGGCCCTACCCCGTCTTCTGGGGCCCAGGCCCCAGCTGGGACCCCGAGGGCGGGGGGCTGCCTTCCCGCTGCCGCCTGGCCCTGCAGCGGTGCTGTGGAGACCGGGGGTGGCGCAGTGACCCCCCCTCCTGCCCTCGCTGCAGCTCCTTCCTCTACGCCTTCCTGAACCTGCTGGTCAGCGCCTTCCTGGTCTTCCTGGTCTTCATCGCCAGCACCATCGTGAGCGTGGGCTTCACCATGTGGTGTGACGCTGTCACTGAGAAGGGCACCGTGCCCCACAGGTGCGCCCTGGGCCCCGCCCGCCGCTCCTGGGATGACGTCTTCCTGCACGAACCCCGCCCTGAGCCCGCAGCTTTGCTCATCCCACCCATTCCCCCGCCTGTGCACACCTGGCCGCCCCTGCCCTGGGGCCCGTACCCCCTTCCCAGTTCAGGGAGCCCACAGCGGCTTCACGCAAGAGCAGGGGCCCCACAAACCCTGGGGGTGGATCGGGGTATGGGGGGGATGGAGGCCCAGGAGGTCGGAGGTTCCGGCTTGCCCGTCATTGCTGGCACGTGGTTGGGTGACGGGGCCCCACAGGGTGGGCTCCAGGTCCCGGAAGGCCCCGGAGAGCCAGCCCTCTGCTGCCGTTGGGGGCAGAGGCCTGGGCCCAGGTGTGGTAATAAGGAGGGTGTGGAATATGAGGGTGGGGGGGGGGACGGTGAGGGACGGGAGTGGAAGTTTCTGGTCGGAGGGCGTCGGGGACGGAGGCCTTCGGGGCTGGGACGGAGGCTCTGGGCCCTGAGGCAGGGGCCATCTCTGGCTTGGGGGCGGCCCAAGGTGGAGCATGGTGACTGCCTGACCCCCGGCAAAGGGCTGCCCGCTGCCCAGCCCTAAGGGGCATCGTGCAGTGCCCCAGGCCATTCCCCTGGAAAGGCAGGGACCCTTGGGTTACCTCTTCCAGAGACTCCAGATTCTTTCTTTAAGAAAAATCAGATCTGGAACCTTAAAGTATAGAATGGACAGAAGATCCGAAGTGGGCGGGGGCAGGGGGCATCTACCAGCTTATCCTGCACCTTCACCTCGGGGGTCCCCGGGGTGCCTCTGCAGCAGCTTGGGGCACACAACAGAGGGAAGTTCAAGCACCCTGGGTGGGTGGCTCTTTTGGGGTCCACACCAGGGCAGCCCATCTGTGGGCTGGGGTCTTGCCCATGCTGAGCTGCGCCCTGCCTGATGGGCCCCCGGCCACCTGCTTCCTCACCGGCCCGCCCACCCAGAGCCCTCGGAGCATGGGCAGGCCCCTGGGTGTGGCCTTGGGCTTCTCTAGAGAGAGTTTCTTTACCCTCACAAACTCCATTTCCAGCCCTCCAGCCCCATCCTCCAGCCCCTTGCAGGGTCCAGCCCCTTGCAGGGCGCGCCGGGGCCTCTGGGCCTCCCTCTGCCAGGCACCTCGCTCCCGTTAACGTGTGCTGACACCTCGGATGCTACGGGCCCCTGAGCCCAGGCCGCATTCACCCCAGGCTTCTGAGGCTGGCCTGGCCCAGCCTGTCTACTCATTCACCCCAGGCTTCTGAGGCTGGCCTGGCCCAGCCTGTCTACAGACGAGGAGCTTGTGGGGGTCACTAGCACTTTGTAGTTTGCCCTGCTAGTTCCCGCTGGTTACATTGGCCTGTGCTGCCAGCCCCAGGAGGTGAAGGGTGAGCGGGTCAGGTGGCTGGGGCTGCCCCCGTGGATGCCCGTGGCCCTTCAGCCGGGCTACTGTGTAGCTCAGTCCGGGGACCAAGGGGCTAGAAGCAGCAGCCCAGCAGCCCTGCAGCCCTGCTTCTGAGGCCCCTGGCTCTGCGGGGGCCAAGGCTGGGGTCTCCAGGAGAGTGACGGGCAGCGCTGTGGCCCCCACTGTCCAGCGCCAGATGGGGGCCGGGTCTGCAGGTTCCCTGCCCCACACGTGAGGCCCCACCCCGCCTGTCTGCCCCACCTTGGGGACAGCCGCTCGCCGTTTGGGGGTGATGCCCTGCTGCCCCCCGTGCTTGGTCCCCCAGCGGTCCCCATCCACCCTGCGTCTTGCCGTTGTAGCTGCGAGGAGCTCCAGGACGTCGACTTGGAACTGAACGCGGACAACTCTGCCTTCTACGATCAGCTCGCGGTCGCCCAGGTGGGTGGCGCTGCCCAGGCGGACGGCAGGCGTCCATTGCTGGGCAGGGGGCGATCGCCCAAGTGGGTGGCGCTGCCCAGGCGGACGGCAGGCGTGCATTGCTGGGCAGGGGGCCGTTCACTGCTGAACATTCACTGAGTGCACAGCGAACCCATCCCCTCACCCCACCCGGGGCAGGAAGCACACTCGCAGCTAAGGACGGTGCCAGGCAGAGGAGATGGAGTTGAGTGAGCCCTGTGCTGGGGGAGCAGTCGGGAAGGCTTCCCAGCGGACGGCTGGATCTTGGAGACTGAGAGGATGCCTGCAGGGGGTGCGGAGGGGTGGGCTGTGGGGCGTCCGAGGAGGAGGGAACAGCGTGAGCTAACTGCAGAGGCGGGGAGGCCTGGGGAGTGAGGGCGTGGCTCTGTGCCCGGTGGTGCTGGGAAGGAAGCCAGGCGTCATCCTGGGTCTGCAGTGCCGGGGCCGGGAGTCTGGATTCTGGTCCTGGCACCAAGTGGGCCCTCAGAGAGACGCCTGAGGGCTCACAGTTTGAGTCCCCAGAGAGGGATGCCGAGGCAGTGTCTGAGGAAGGGTGTCGCAGGAGGGGATCCGCCCCTGCATTTGGAGGAGCCCCCCAGCCACTGTTGGGGAGACCCTTCTCCTCCAGCCCTGCCCTTGTATCAGCTTCGTCCCCTGCCCGCCAGGAGACCACGGGGCAACTCCGGGGACCCTGTCTGCTGGAACGCAGGCATGTCGGGACATGTGGTCAGAGAGGGCCTGTCCCTCAAAATCTGCATCTGACCCTGACGATGACCCTGATGGCAGGGATGACGGGGCCCCCCGGGCAGGGGGCGGATCCTTTCAACACAGGGCAGGGCTCACCAGCCTTCAGGTCCACCTCTGGACCCGCATTGGCCAGTGGCTGGTCTGAGGACTCTTTCTATGGCGAGGAGCCCTGTAGGGGGTGCTGGACGTCGTGTGGGTCCCGCTGAGACGAGCGGAGCCTGCCGGAGACACCGTCACGCAAATTTAGTGGGAAACGCTCCAGCCTGAGTTTATGGAATTTATGCCGATCAGATCAAGGAAGGTACAGGCTAAGTCTGACGACAAACACCCTCAACTGAGTCAGTTTAATTGCAGCTCGAGGCTGGTTCTGATTAAACTGTTTCCCCTTCAACTGTTTGGAAACGGCAGATAAAGGTCAATTCGTTCCGGCGATTGGAGGGGGCTCCGTTACGGACGAAACGAGCTCCGTTGGAGCCCAGCGGCCCCAGCTCCTCCCGGGCCCTGCCTGGGCGCGAGGGTGGGCAGAGTTCCCAAAGCGTTTGCACAGCTTGGGGGCCGGGAGGGCCGCCAGATGCCGGGGGTGACGTCCCTGTCCTGTCCTGTCCCCGCAGCACCTCGTTCCTTCCCCAGCGGGTCCGTCCTTTTCCCGGGGGGCGGGTGGTGGCCACTGGGTCTGGCTGGCCCCCTCACCCCGCCCTCTGCCCCCACAGTTCGGCCTCTGGGCCTCGTGGCTGGCCTGGCTGGCCATCACCATCCTGGCCTTCCTGAAAGTCTACCACAACTACCGCCAGGAGGACCTGCTGGACAAACTGGTCCACGAGAAGGAGCTGCTGCTGGCCAGGCCGGCCCCCCACGCCGCCTTCCAGGGCGAGAAGAGCGCCGTCATCTAGGCCTGGCCCCGGACGCCCCGTCCAGGGCACATGGCCTGCCCTGGGGCCGCGGCCGGGGCTCTGCCCGGCCCCCCGCGACTTGCATGCCTCCCCTCGGCACTGCGTGTACTGAGCGACCCCCTCACCAGGCGCCCCGTTCCCAGCCTGAGCGGCGTGGCAGCCGACGGGTGGGAGGGCCTCCCCCAGGTGCCACGTGGGGGCAACGGGCCTGTCCCCGTGTCAGCCTGGAGGGACGCCCTCCGGCCAGCGGGCTGGCTGTGGTCCCCCTGCTCCCCGGGCCTCGGCTGGATGCCACCTGCGTGATTTCCTGCAAGGTTCCGTGGCAGCAGCCCGAGTCCCCAGCGTGACCCCACCGGCCCGCAATGGTCACACTTGTCACTTGCTCCTGAGCCGCGTGTGGACAAGAATCCCACCACCTGCGAGAAAGAGCCGAGTGTGGGACGGAGCTGCCCTCTGGCCCCGGGTGGTCCCCACCCAGGGCTGAGTCCCCTCTGCTGCGGCTCCAGAGCCCCTGGGGCCAGACTAGTCTCAGCGCTAGAAGCACAGGCACGGGGGGCTGGACCTGGGGTCAGGTGGTGGCTTCGCGGGCGTCCTGGGGACTTGCCCGGGGAGGCCCCGGGGGCCCCCGTGCGGGCTGGGCCTGTGCTTGGGGGGCGGAGACATGGACTCCAGATGTGGAGGTGCCATTTCGCAGGGGAGCGGGGGCCAGGTGCCACTGCGGGTGTCTGTGTGCATGTGAGGCACGTGAGGGTGTGCGTGTGTGTGTGATGTGGGTGCACATGTGGTCAGAGTGTGTGCATGTGTGTGAGTGTGCACGTGGGCCTGCATGGCGAGGTGTGAGCGTGTGTGAATGTGGGTGTGAGTGTGCAGGTGAGCGTGCCCATGCACAGGGGTGTGGGAGCGTGCAGGTGTGGGTGGAGACCAGAGCGGGCAGCAGTCTGCAACCCCGTCCCCGGGTGCCCCCAGGGCCCCTTGCACCCCAGAGGAGGGGGCTGCCTTCCCAACTCAGGAGGCCCCGAGGGCATGGTCCTGCCCCCTCGGCAGCAGGTGGTGGAGCTGGGAGGGGAACTGGGACCCTGGAGCTCTGCAACAAGCCACCAGGGGCTGCTTGGCTGTGGACGCCCCTCCTCTCGGGGCTCCCCGGCTTCCGCACCCTGTCCTCCGTGTCCTGTCCGGGATTGGGGTGCCCAAGGTGTAAGCATGCCCCGCCCCTCCCCTGAGCTTAGTAAATAGTTTCCTGGTCTGGCCTGCGTGCTAGTTTGCCCCCCACCCTCCAGGGGAAGGTGAGCCCCCAGCTCCCCATGTCCATGGCTCTCGCCACCGGTGGATGGTTCAGTCTCCCAAAAAGCGGGGGAACAGGGCGTCCAGAGGCCACGGATCTGGGCCTGGGTCAAGGTGCCAGGCGTGGCGGGCAGCCCGGGCCTGGGAAGCGAGGCTGCAGGTCACTTGTCATGACGCTGCTCAGCTGGCACCTTTCGGGAGTGGGGGCTTGGCACCAGGGTGACTGAGGTTCCTGGCATCTCAGATGCTCTGGCCCCGGGCCTGGCTGAGAGTTTTGGGAAGAGCAACAGGGTCCTTGGGGAGGTGTTTTGACAGAACCTGAGGCCCCCGAGGGGATGCGCCCGCCCTAGTCCGCCGGCCGTGGGGACCCCGTCCGGCCCCGGGGAGCTCCTGGTCTCCAGCAGAAGGTCGGGTGGCTCTGCCTTGTCCCCCGTCAGGTAGCAGCCGTCTGGGCCCTGGAGGGAGGAGCAGGGCCAGGATGTGGGCTTCCGGAGCCCGAGGGTCTGCTGCAGATTTGACGCCTGTGGATGGCCTGGAGCTGATCTGAGCAGCCCCTTGGTCAGGCGAGCAGAGACCTGCGTGCGCTTACAGGGCCACCTGCAGAGCGGGACTGCCGCTGACACACTGGCTGGCTGCACCGGCACCCCCAGACATCCCCGCCCCGGGGGCTTCTGGGAGAGGCACAGCTGGCCCCGGGGAGGGGGTACTGGGACAGGAGCCGCGCGCCCTTGCAGTGGGCAGGGGACGGGACCCTCCGGGGCCGGACAGGAGGGGTGGCCGTGCCTCTGAGGCTCCTGAGGTGGGTGCACCCGATCGCTTCCATGATGCCTTGCTTCTCCCCGCTGCTGTTTGATAATGGACATCCTGTATTACTTCTACTTCTGGCTTAACTGAAAGTAAAGATTCTTAAACTTAAATGTATCCATCTATTTCTCAAGTCAAAATAGAAACAAAAATACCTGAGCCTCTAAAGTGGGCAAGGAGGGATCTCTTTGCCCGTCTTTGCTCCATCTCCAGTTTGCCTTGTTTCCATTGTTGTATCGGCTTTCGATTGAAGACTTAAAGCACTGCACTCCGTGTTTGCTCCTGGAGTTCCCGGAACTTACTAGCAACTGGGAGTTGGTCCCCCTCCCCCACGGCGGCTGTACCCTCACATCCGCACATTTTCTCATGGGTTCCCTTCTCACTGCTTCCCGTCGAGACTTCACGGGTGTGAGGATGGATTTCAAATTTTGGAATTTTTGGGGTTGTCGGGTGCACCTTGAGCAACATTTTCCCGAAGACTATGGGCGTCACGGTCTCTCGGACCCTCCAGGGCTGAACGTGTCTTTGCAATGAGCGAACAGCCCTTAGCTGAGCGCAGCGGGGCCGCGAGGAGGGGAGTGCCACAGCCCGGCCCCTCTGGGCGGCTCCCCCCGCCCCCCAGTACCTGCCCCAGGGCTCTGGCGCTGGGCTTAGCCTGCTTGTCTTCTTCAGGGGGCAGGGTGAGACGAGGCTGGGGAGGGTGGGCTGGTGTGTGTGGGGTGTGTGATGCTGGAGGGTCCCCGAGGGCCAGGGCCTGGAGCCCCGCCGTGGACCCCACTAGGACACTGCTCCTGGAGGTGGGCCCCTCTCGGCTGGGCTCCCCACTCGGGGCTCCCCGAGTCCTGAAGCCCGAAGGGACCCCGGAGGCTGCCGCCCCGGCCCCTGAGGCCAGAGGGGACGGCTTGCCCACTTCTGCCTCAGCCGCTGGAGTGACTCCCACCGCAAATCGGTCCCCATTTCCCTCCTTTGGGTAAAAGTCCCCAGACTGAAAGAGGTGCAGTGTGTTTTAATAGAGAATCAGTGTCTCCCCACGTAAGCCGTGGGGACAGATGCTTAGAGAAGGCCCGCGGGAAGGGCAGCACAGCACCGGCGGCTGCGTAGACGCTCGTCTGAAGGCTATGGGGGTGCAGCTTCTCCCCTAGTGGTGCCTCCCGGTGTCTGACCCCGGGCCTCCCTGCTTTGTTCAGGGCCCCGCTCCGTGCAGCGTCTGAGGGGACCCTGGGATCCGTCATCACGTGGCCTCCTTGGCCTGGCAACGGGGACGAAGGCTCAGCGTCTACAAAGTCACGGGACTCCCAGGCCACGCGGCGCCAGCTGGGACCCGGGCGCAGACGGCTGTGTCCTGAGGGTGGTGGGGTCCTCTCGGCCCCCCGATGTCCTCTCTGCGCCGGCCACACCCCCAGGCCGATGGCTAGGGAGGAGCCGGGGCAAGAGGGGATCCCCAGGCCTTGGGCCCAGTGCAGGCGTCAGACAAGCTGGGGGCTCCGGGGCGCTGCCCTGCACGTGACTGCAGGAGGGAGTACCCCCCGCCCCGCAGCCCGAGCCTCTCCCAGAGGGGTTTCGGGGTCTGGGCTGCAGTCCCCAAGCAGCAAAAGTCCAGTTTTACCTCCTCCTAGGACTCCCACAGACATAGGGAGGGTGTCCCCGTCCTCAAGGGGCTAATCACGGCCACATCCGGGCCAGGCCCAAGGTCACCAAGACTTCCCGCTGGGGCGAGGGAGGGGCCCAAGGGGTAGCCTGGGGGCTGGAACCTGTGGGTCCCTGAGTTTCAGTGGTGGAATTCTTGTTCTCCTAAAACCTCACAGGGCACCCCAACGTGTGAAATAGGAGGGGCTGCCTGCTTGGAGCTGGGGGGCCGCCTGCCGCATCCGAGGCCGCAGCACCCCACGTCTGATCTCAAGCCGTGGGCCCCCCTTTCCCAGTCACCCTGCCTGCAGCAGCCCCGCTGAGTCCAGGGCTCAGGGCTGTCTGGAAGCCCCCAGCCCCGACCTGGGGCTCTCCCTCTGCAGTGTTGACCCCTGGGCCCAGGGGAGGTGAGTGTCGGCCGTCAGAGCTGCAGGAGGTGGCGCCAGCAGGCCAGGGCCGCGAGCCGCAGGCGCAGGAGGAGGACCAGGAGCCGGGCCCGGAGCTCCTCCAGGGCCAGTGCCACGGGCTCGGCCCGGCTGCAGCACAGCCCCAGCGCCAGCAGCAGCAGGACGCACGCCGTGAGCCGCAGGATCAGGGCGCCGTCGCGGGGCCTGCGCCGGCCGGGCGCTGGGGCCGAGGGGGGGACTGGTGAGCCCGGCCCGCGGGCCTGAGCCCCGGCCCCAGTGAGGACCCTTGGGCGCCCGCCTCCCTGCAGGGCTGGTGGGGAGGCTGCGGTGGGCGGGCACGGCTCACCCGGAGGCTGGCACCTCGGTGCTGCCCGTCGGGTGGGCCCCTGTGGCGAGGGTCTCCCCGGCCCTATCTGGGCCTGCGATCTCCTTGCAACAGGGCCTCCCGTAGGCCCTGCCCTCGCACCCTCCCTGGGGAAGGAGTGAGGGGGACAGAAGGTACCCCAGGGGTGCTGCCGCCGACCCGTGACTGTCAGGGACCCCATGGCCCTGCCGGGGTGGGGAGCCCGGCTGGAGCAGTGGGGGGTCTGTTGGTGGCCTGGAGCTGGGGCTGTGCTGGGCAAGCATGTGGGCTGGGGCTTTGAGGGATGAGGGCTGAGGGCTCAGAACTTACCCCTGGCCGTGGCGGAGGGCTCCCTGCAGGCGATGTCTGGGGAGGAGAGTGAGAGTGGGTTCGGGCGGAGCGGGGGGGCACCCCGCTCGGAAGGCACACTGCCTCTGCCAGCCAGGAGCCCCCGGGACCCCTCATCTCACCCGCCCACCCTAAGGACCCCGAGACGGGCTGGGTCAGCTAGAGCTACCCCTCTTTACAGATGGAGACTCAGGCCCCCGCAGGTCCTGACCCGGCCGGCTGTCCATACCCCCTGGCCGGCCAGGCTGCCCGGCACCACCCAGGGTTCTGCCCCAGCCTCACTGATTCAGATTCTAGCTTCCAGATGCTGGCGCTGCTCTCAGAGCCTTCCGGGGGCCCTGCGGGAGTGTGGGGTGTGGAGCCCCTGCGGCAGCCTAGGAGGAGGAGACTGCAGGGGTCCTGGGGGGGCAGCAGGGGCTGGCACTTTGGAGAGGCAGGCAGGACTCCCCCCCCCCCACCTCCTGTCCATTCCGCTTAGCTCACTGGGGGACCCCAGACCAGCCCCGGACTGTCTGGGCCCTGACTCCCCACCTGAGAGTGTCTGCTTCTGGGGCTGCTGGGAAGCTCCGGAGGCGGGTGCTGAGCTGTGCTCTGGGGGTTGGGGGCCGGACCGGGGAGGGCGGGGCGGGGCGGGTGAGGACCCCTGTGGGAGGCCTGGACCCGCCGTTTACGATGGGCCTTCAAGGGAGACACTGACACATGTCGGGGGAGTGAGTTTTACCCACAACTCGGCGGGACTCAGGGAGCACCTCCCTTGGGGGGGTCTGTGGAAGCAGAATCTAAGATGCTCCCACGATCCCCCCAGGTCCTCACCTTTGTGTGGTCCCCTCTGCTTAGTGTGGGGGGCTTGTGACTTGCTTCTACCAACAGAACATGGCAAAGGGGCAGGGGTTCTGCAGCTGTGATGGAAATCCCCACAGTGGACCGAGTCAATCAAAGGGAGATTGTCTTGGGTGGGCCTGACCTAATCAGGCGAGCTCTTTATAAAAGAGGGTCTGGAGGTCAGAGAGAGACTCTGCTGCTGGCCTTGAAGGTACAGCTGCAAGGACACGAATTCTGCAAATAACCCTGTGAGTTTGGAATAGGGTCCCGAGCCTCAGGTGAGGCCCAGCCTTGGCTGACACCCTGATGCCTGCCTTGTGCCACCCTGAGCAGAGGACCAGCTTTGCTGCGCCCAGAACCCTGACCCACGGGACCACTGAGATAATCAGCGTGGGTTGCTTGAAGCTGCTATGTTTGTGGTGATTTGATACGAGGCATAGCTAGCTGATACAAGGGCAGTGTCCCACGGGAAGGGCTGGAGAAGGAGTGAGGTAGACTGGGGTGGAGAGGGCAGGGGGTGGGGAGAATTTGGGAGGTGGGCAGTGAAGGCTGAGGGGCAGTGGGAAACTTCAGAGCGTTGGAAGGAAGAGCGGGTGGGCTCTGGGAACACCTACCCACTGGCCTTCCTTCAGGAAGACACTAATGACTTGGGCAGCTCTGGTTATATTTTTCCTGCCGGTTGCTGTTTCCTTGACCATCACTCTGTTCAGACCGAGCCCACGGGCCTGGGTTTTATTGGGGTTACACCTGTGAGCACAGGGCAGTGACTGTGGTCCCTGCGGACAGCCCTCTGTGAGATGCTGGGTGATGTCCCCCCACCCCGCCTGGCCCGCTCGCCTCTTACAGTGGACGGCCACCTCCAGGGGCTCGCGGAACCGCACGCGCCTCGTGGTCCTCCGTGGCTCGGCCCCATGGCTGCGGCGCTCCTGCGGGCTTCGTCTCAGGATAGAGGGGGGGCCCTTCCTGTCGCCCTCCTGGGAGGTGGGAAGCAGAGGGAGGCAGGCAGGAGTGAGCCCCTCCCGCCCGGCCCCCCGAGGCTGGAGACAGGCAGCCCCTGTGGCGTCCCTGCCGTCTCCTCTGGGTTTATGCAGCAGGGACCAGACAGGGGCTTGGAGACCCTCTGCAGACGTGCCCCGGCCCCAGCCTGGCCGTCTGACCCCCTAGGCCTGCTGCCAAGTGGTGAGGGCTGGGACAAAGCCACTGGGACTGGTCATGACTGGATGGCCGTGTTAGCGGGGACGGGTGCGGTCCGTGATCACGCAGGCCTGTGTCTCCCGCTCAGGCTCTGCCCCCACCCATCCCGACGGGGTCCGGCATCACTTCTCCATGTCAGTAACGGTGACGGCAGTCGCGGCTGGCATCCCCCGAGGACTGACTGCCTTCACGTCTGAGCTGTACACACGGAACCTCCCTGCGCCCCGGGGGGCTCTGCCTGGTGGCCTCCTCTGTCCAGGGGAGGCCCTGCCTGAGCTCAGCGCCCTGTGACTGCCCAGCAGCGCCACCCGGAGCCCGCCGTGGGACAGCTCTCGCCACACACTGGGCCTCGGTCACTTACCTGTGGACGAGGGGAGGGATCTGAGCAGGAGGCCACTGGCCCAGGGTGGGGGGCAGAGCCTGGACACAGCCCACCCAGGGGCCGCCCTCCCACCCACTGTGTGTTTGAAAGGTGGAGCCAGGAGTCAGCAGCCCTCTCCGACCTCAGTGTTCCCATCTATCAAATGGTGACAGCAGGCTGTTCTGCGTGGACACCCTGTGATCCGGGGCGTTTGTGAGATGGCTCCCTGCTGGGGGGCCACCGGCTGTGTGAGCCCGCTGCTGGCCTTCCGGGCTGAGGCGGTCCTGCTGGGGCGGGAGACGCACCCGGTCCCGGGGTTTGGCCCAGCTCATGGCTGTCCCGTTCCCTCGGCTGGGACACCTATGCTTGTGGCCTGCCCTGGCCAGCAACGAGCTCAGAGGCTAGCTCAGGACTCAGGGCCTGAAGTCGGGGCCCCACCTGCTCCTTGGGGAGACCCCCTTACACTCCTTCCCTCTCCTGCTGCTGCCGACTCTCCCTTGTCCTGGACCCAGGCCTGACCTGGCTGCATCCTGTCACCTCGCTGTCCTGCTCTCTCCACCCTCCCCCACTCCGACACCCTCCTCCCTGTGCCGCCAGGAGAAGCACCAGACTTGCTGCTGCCCTGCTCCCACGCCCTCCATGGCTCCCACCTCCTCTGCCTCTGCCGGCCCTTCCCAGCCCCTGGGACTCTGCTCTGACCCATCCTCCAGGCCCCTTGTATGCTCTACCCCCACCTTCAGCCCTGGTCAGATGCTGTGCACTCGTGGTCATCCTGTGCCCCAGCCTGGGGGCCTCTAACCCTCTCTGCCAGGCCCCAACCCAGCGATTTCCCTCCCGGGGATCCTGGGGCTGAGGCCAGCTCGGGGAAAGGGCAGGGAACACATTTCCCTCTGCTTCTCCGCCTCCCTGCCTCCAGCTGAGGCCCCCCCGCCCGACCAGCGCCCACCCAGGGCCCTGCCGCACCCTCCCCGCCCTGAGCGTGGGTGAGCCTGGAGCTGCGTCCTCATTCTTTCTGGTCTGGTGCCGCGTCTCTGGCAGGGAGTCGGGGCTCAGGGCGTGTGCTGCCGTCTTCATTTACTGGAACATGGTCCTAAGATAAGCAAAGACATTATTTATTGCACACGGAACACTCCCCATAGGAATAAAATAAAAGGAGGAGAGGTTCTTCCCAGGAAGCTGGGCTGGCTTCCCTCTTCCCATCAGCCTGGCCCACAGGCAGACGCTGCTTTCCTTTGAGGTGCTCCGGGTGCAGAGGAATCCTGCCTGCTCAAAACCGAGATCGTCAGCAGCTTCCCCTGCTGCCAATCTTCCTAATTATCAGCTTTAATGGCTGCGTAGTATTCCACAGGGCTGATTCCATCATTTACAGCCACCCTCCTCCGTTATTGGGGATGTTTGGGAGGTTTGCATTTTATTATTGTCACTTGCAGTTTCTTTAGGTCACTTGCAATTTTCTGAGGCCATAGATAAGACTGCAATAAACATCACTGCTGCCTCCTTCTCGGGGACGCTCCAGGCATGAATGATGGGGTCCAGGGCTGGGCTTTGTCAGGGCTTCATGGGGGCTAGGAAAGGCTTCTCCAGGGGTTCGTGGGGGCTGGAGCTGGTGGGCCCGCCCCTCAGTCCTGCCCAGACTCTCTCTGTCTCTCCCTCCCCCCGGATTTTGAATTGCTCATGTACTAGGTGTAAGGTGGTACCTGCCCTGTCTCGTCAGTGAGCCTCTGATTGCAGCGTTTCCCATCTCTCTTCACTAATTGCAGCCCTTTTGGTGTGAATTTTCTTTCACATCCTTTGAACGGTCCTTGACTTTTGAGACCTCCCCCTATCCTGCTCCCACCGGGCCTGTGCAGGTGAAGCCTGGCAGGCATTTAGCCTCAGTCCTTTGAGGGCCCTGTGGGGTGATGGGCACCCCCCCCACCTCCTTGTACATGTGGGGCAACGTGGACACCAGGGGCTGTTGCCAGGTCCTCTCTGCCCCCCTCCCCCTGGATGATGAGACGGGGTGGGGTGGCACGGGAGCCATCTCCCCTCCTATCCCCAGCCCCACGCTCTGCCAGGGGTCTCTGGTCTGGGTCCTTGGCAGCCATTACTGCTCCCTTCCTGTGTGGTCAAATGTTTGCACTTTATGAGGAGTGTTCTGGCTTCCATCCACCCTCCAAGGACCCTGCCCCCAGGGGCTGAGATGGAGCTGAGTGAGGGGCACCTACGGACGAGCTCCTTCAGGGCCTCCCCAAAGGGGAGCTGCCAGGTGGGGGCCGGTTTGGGGGAGGGCTTTCTCCGCCTGGGAGATAACAGGCCAGCCATTCAGTTATTTAAAAAAGGAGCAATTTTCTCCTCTCTCAGCATCAGGCTTTTTATTGCAAATAGGGTCATGGGGGAGCCCGCCAGCCTGGGGAGGAGGGGCGGGGAGGGAGGCCTTATCTGAAGGACCGGGTCTCACAAAGGGTGGCCTGGGGGCCCAGCTTCAGCCCCGGGGGGAGGGGGGCGGGTTGTGTGTGTGACAGTGTCACTGCCAGCGGGCCCAGCTGTCGAGCCCCTGCTGTGCCCAGGGCCCTCCGCCCAGGCTGGGGGTGGTGGGACAATGTGTGAGTGTGTGCACAGCTGTGTGAGCACTTGTGTGTTTGTGAGTGTGCACGTGTGGGTGTCCATAGATGTACGTGTGTGCACGCGTGCGTGCGTGCTGTGTTCACACATGTGCGAGTGTGTGTGTGAATGTGCCTCTGTGCATGTGTGTGCCTGCAACTGGGTGTGCACGTGTGTGTACATGCGTGTGTGCGCGTGCAGTGTGGTGTGTGTCCCTGGCAGCTCTGTGCTTCCAGCGCAGGCAGCCTCACTCGGCTCCGTCCTGTGCCTCCCGTGACCTTGTGTGACCTTGGCAAGTCTCTTACCCTCCCGGTGCCTCAGTTTGCTCGGCTGAAAATGGAAACAGCAGCAGCAGCTCCCCCCGTGGCTCCGGTGGGCTGAGTGAGGCAGCTCACGTCAGGGCTCAGAGGCGACCTGGGGACCCGCCTGTGCTCACGGCCATCAGCCGTGGTCATCACTCAGGGAGAGGGTGTGACCACCTGGCACGGAGCCTGCGTACACGGTGAGAGCCTCCTGTGGGATGTCGCCTCTCCCGCGCCTCTCAGGAGCCCTGGGCCCTCTCCGGCCTGTGCCTTTGCCTGGGCCTTTCTCTGCTCCCAGGTGGTCCCCCGAGCCCAGCGTCCTCACCCCGCCCGGCAGCCTTGCTCAGGCTCCAGCTTCCCGTTAAAGTGTTATCCCTGCCACCCCCCTCCCCAGAGGAAGCGGGGCCTCTGCAGACCCCCAGGACTGGCCTGAGCCCTGGGTTCTGCCCTTTTGTCTCAGGAGCCTTGGTCAAGCGGAGGGACGGCCCCAGGCCTCAAGTTTCCCCACCAGGAAAACGGAGGAGTAGCGTGCGGCTCTGGTTGGCTCAGCAGGTAAAGGCCGCTCCGGGTACCACCTCTCGCCTGCCCCCCAGGCCTCCTCCAGCGCCAGCAGGGCCCCCTCCGCCCCGGGCTGGATGGCGAGGACAGGGCCCCATGTGGGAGCGGGAGGCCTTGGGCTCTGGCAGGGACAGCGTGTAATACGAGTGCCCTGGCTCTCAGGCTGCCTCGTGACAGATGGGTGATAAAGGGTGGAAAATAGCTCTGGGCCTGGGCCTGGGCCTGCGGAGTGTCACCCCCGCTCTGCCCCGTCCCCTGCCTGGGGAGGGCACGCCCCCTGAGGGTGGGGCTTCCCAGAACACTGCCTGGAGAGGAGGGGGGCCCTGTCCTTCCCGGGGTGGGGACCTGCCCTGGGCCTCCCCCAGAGCTCCTGCTCCAGTCCTGCGGGCCCTGGAGGGTGCCGAGCGGGGTCCCTCAGGCTTCCGCCCGCGTTCCAGGAGAAGGGGGTCTGGCCAGGACGACACGCCCACAAGACCCCCACCCTGACAGTCCGCGCGGTTTGGGCGAGCAGACTCCCTCCCGCCCTACCTGATGCGCCTTTGGGAGACAGTGACAACATCCACAGGGGTCCCTCCAGCCCAGCTCTGCACCCCGTCCCCCCACCCCGCCTGCTCCCCTGGCCTCCAGGGGCTGCTGCCTGGGCTGGGCCGGCTCCACTTGGTTCACTGCCTCGAGCAATGCTGAGTCCTGGGTCCCGGCCGCCTGTCCCGCTGCCCACACCTGCCCCACCGCTTGTGACACCGCTCACTGGCCTTCCGCCTCCTGTGGGCCAGGCTGTCGTGGCCCTGGGTCCGTCCCCTGCTCCCTCCCCCGCGGCCTG
Source organism: Eschrichtius robustus (assembly GCF_028021215.1). Classification (NCBI taxonomy): domain Eukaryota; kingdom Metazoa; phylum Chordata; class Mammalia; order Artiodactyla; family Eschrichtiidae; genus Eschrichtius; species Eschrichtius robustus. Next base: position 1,267,390 of record NC_090824.1, read on the forward strand.
CTGGCACACCTCTGTCCTCATTGAGGGACCTCTGAGACCCCCGGCCCGGTGCCGGCCCTGCACAGGGAGGGCCCCTCCTTGGCTCTGACCCCACGCCTGGCACCGGCTCAGCACCCGCACCTGCTCCATCGCCCCTCGAACCCTCCCTGCGCCTGTCCGCCCGTGGGGACCCCAGGGCGCAGGGGACAGACAAGCTTGCCGAGTCCCACCGCCCTCAGGAGCCCCGGGCTCGGGGCAGCAGCGCCATGGCCGGGCCCCTCCCGCTGTCCTGTCGCGGGGGACACCGCCTCCGGGGCTGGCGCAGGCAGAGGACCACGCCAGGACCTCGCCGGGCAGGCTGAGCTCATGCGCACCAACTCACACACCACACGCACACACACACACCCCACACACCCCACACATATGCGCACACACACATGCACACACACACCACACACGCACACAACACATGCCACACACATACACACATACCTACACAGCCACACACACTCATACGCACACACCATACACACATCTCACACACACAACCCACATGTACACACATCACATGCAAACACACACACTCGTACACATATGCACATCCCACACACACGTTTATACACAGGCTCACACACACACACACACGCGCGCGCGCACACTGCTTGGCCCACCTGGGCTCCTGCAGCTGTCGCAGCCCTGCGTGAGCTCGCCCACCTGACGGCCTATAATCCTCTGGCGATCAGAGCCTCCAGCACAGTGGGAACCGGAGCCGCTCACAGGCCAGCCGAGAAGTTTCCATTCCAGCCACGGGGCAGTGGCCTCAGAGGTCCTCTGGGCTGTCCTACCCTGAGGCGTCCTGGTGGCAGTTTGACCCCCTGCCCAGAGCAGCTTGGCTGAATTAAGGGGCCTGAGGCCACGAGCTGCGCGTTTCCTCAGCGGGAAAACGAGACGGGAGGCTGTGGCCACCCCCATGCTGGCCTTCCCTCGGGAGGGCGGGGAACAGAGTGAGGGCTGGCTGGCTAGTGGCTGCTCCCAGCCCAGAGCTCCCAGCCTGGCAGCTTCCCAGATCACACCATTTCTGAATTAAGCCAGGGGAGGACTCCCGGGGAGGCCCCGTGGGGCTGGCCTTGCTCACTAGGCCTGCCCGGCGCCTGCTGGCCCTGCCCGGTGCGGGGATCCGGGGAGTGGGAACTGGCCCGGTGGTCCCGAGGCCCCTTCCACGCTGAGATGCGAGGCCTACACCTTTCTAGGGCGCATTCAGGACATGGGGTGGCAGCAGGACCGGGTGATGGCTGTGTGCCTGCTGGGTGCGTGGGGACAGCCAGCCTCGGCCTCGGGAGCCCCAGGTGACAGGGCAGGTGGACCCCCACCCGGACACCGGCCACATCAACCCACGTTCCCACCCCCAGCTTCTGCCCACCGTCCAGAGTGCTGTCAAGATGGAGAGCTAGGCCTCCCGGGGTACCTGCACACAGCAAGTGCCAAATAAATGGTGCGTCCTGAGCCCCACGCGCACGGTGGGCCAGGATATGGATTCCCTCTGATAGAGTCAGCTCAGAAAAGAGCCGCGTCTCTGGGGATGCCCAAACTCCATGGCCTGGGCTCAAGTGACCCCAGTAACGCATCTGTTCCCTCTGGGCTCGGCCCACAGCAGGGCCCCCGAGGACCTCTGGGGAAGGCTTGCTGGCGTCAGTGCCCGACCCTGCCGCCTGTGCCGCGGCCCGTGCGAAATGCCCAGAGCCCGAGAACCCTGGCTCCCGGGCCTCGGAAGGCTTGGGTCCTCGCGGGGTGGCGCGTGGAGGGACCCACAGTCCAGCTTCGCCTGCACATGGCCTCAGGCAGGAGTGCGGGTGAAGGGCCGGTGGGGCCCTCATGTCAGGCCTGGCCGCGGGGGAGGGGCTCAGAGCACCAGTGGCCTGGGACACAGCTGAGTGCGCCGGCCACCCACTCTGTACACACCAAACACGAGGTTCAGAGGGGCCGGGGCTTCTGACGTCACCCACTGCCTGGTTTGCCTGGGACTGTACCCGAATGAGCGCTGAGAGCGCGCGGCCCGGGTGGGTGGGATGGGCGGCCCCCCAGCCCCCGTCCAGGGCCACAGTGCGCGCCACCTGGCCTCAGTCCACTGCCGCGCGCCCGCCTGCAGCAGGGTCTCCGCCCGCATCCATTCTGGGGAATCTCTCCGCTCCGGCTGCCTCATGCCCTGATGTGGAGCGAGCATCCCCTGTGCCCCTGAGTGGCTCTCACCTGGCTCCCTCCTGGGTCTGTGAGGGGTGGTGCCAGCTGGGTGCTGTGGCGTCCCCCAGTGGGCACCGCGCAGCATAGCCCTGGCCTGGTCTCGCTGGTGGTGCCCCTCCTGCGCCCTGGAGAGGCGGGTGCTGGGCTGCTCAGGTGAACGGGGCCGCGACTGCCCAGCCTCCTGCTGCCCTGGTCTGGAGCTGCGGCCTGCCTGCCTGTGGGGCCAATCTGTGGCCAGCCTGTGTCCCCGCCCCAGGCCCCTCTGCCAGGTGGCAGAGCTCGGCCAGCTGGCAGAGGCTGAGCTATAATTACCTCTCCTCTTTGGCAGAAATAGCAGCGACCCCGAGGACAGGCCACTGGCCCCAGAGCAGGAGAGGAGGTGGCCATTTCCCAGGCCCTGAGAACACAGGCCCGGACTGCAGAAAAGACGAGGGGGCAGCGCCCCCCTGCCCTCCAGACCCGTACGTGTCTTCCCAGGCCGGTTCTGGAGACGTGCAGCTCTTGGAAGACCCAAGGGCCGGCATCAGAGGAAGAGTGTTGGGTGGGGGGAAGGCAGAGGGTGGGGTGATGTGGGGGCCTGGCGGGGTGCAGGCTGTAGAGGGTGGGGTGATGTGGGGGCCTGGCGGGGTTCAGCCTGTAGGAGGGTGGGGTGATGTGGGGGCCTGGCGGGGCGCAGGCTGTAGGAGGATGGGGTGACACCAGAGTCCAGCCCCCGACTGACCCTGCCCCAGGGTGGAGCCCCGAAACAGAGAGGGGCCAGCCCTGACCCCTGCTCCTGCACCCTCGTGCGTCCTGCCTTGGGGTCCCAGGAGGAAAAGGCAAAGCACAGATCCCAGGCTGCCGATTAAGGGCACAACGGCTGAGTCCCGACATTGCCTCAGAGCTAGTAAATTACCCGAGCAAACTGCTACGCGGGCAGCGGGACAGGGCGTCCTCAGGGACAGCCGGCGCCGGCCGTTCCCTCCTCTCTGGTCAGCAAGAGGGGACATAAACGTCTGCCCTGGAGCCCCAGCCTGAGCAGTGCAGCACCTCCTGCGGTGGGACAGGCCCCAGGCCCCTGTGGACAGAAAGCCGATAGAGGTGGCCTCGGGGCAAGGGCTCAGTGGGAGGGGGTCTCGTGTGACTCTAGGACCCCCTCTGCCCAGCCCGCCTCCAGAAAACGGCTCAGAAACTCCGTCCCTCGGCCGCCCTGCCCACCCGCAGTTTTTGTAAATGAAAGTGAGTAGGGCTTTACTGGAACACAGCCACGCAACCTTGCTTTCTGTCCACGGCTGCCTTCGCCCTGTGAGGGCAAAGTTGAGCACGGCCACGGAGCCTAAAGCATCTGCCATCTGGCCCGTTACTAGGAGAGTTTGCTGCCCGGCCCTAGCGTGGACACGGCGGCGGGGGGAGCGCCAGCCCAGAGCCCCTCGCCAGCTTCTGCACAGAACATGCACAGCCCGTGGGGTCCAGGCCACTGTGGCCACGTGCAGCCCTCAGGGGACCCTGGGACACTGAGAGGCAGTCACCCTCTGTCACACTGCCCCTCGCAGCCCCGGTCCAACCCAGGCACACGGCGGGGGGGGCGGTTCCTACGGCTGTACCTCCTCCACACCCAGCCGAGAGGCACAGGGGTCAGGGCTCTCTCCACGTCCCTCGGGCAGCCCCCTTGATTGGTGGAAACCGTACAAACCCGGGCCCGCACCCCCCGGGCCCGCAGCCACCAGCACCAGCCTCTCTCAGACCCGGTTCCATCAGGGCTGCCACATGTGCCAGGACATCAGGAGCTGGCTGGAGGACAAAGGGGGTGCCGAGACTGGGCCAGGCCCACCCCTCATGGCTGTGTGACTTTGGGCAAGTTACCTCCCCTCTCTGAGCTGCACTTTGCTCATCTACAAGTCTGGGCAGCTCAGCACCTGCCAGGCAATAGGACGCAATAGAGAGCTGAATGCCCCCAGCTCCCAGCGCAGGACAGACCCTGGGAAATGCTGGCTCCTCTCCCCTGCTGCCCCCTCTGCCCCGCCTGCTGGGGCAATGTCGGGACTCAGCCATTGTGCCCTTAACCGGCAGCCTGGGATCTGTGCTTTGCCTTTTCCTCCTGGGACCCCAAGGCAGGACGCACGAGGGTGCAGGAGCAGGGGTCAGGGCCGGCCCCTCTCTGTTTCGGGGCTCCACCCTGGGGCAGGGTCAGTCGGGGGCTGGACTCTGTTGTCACCCCACCCTCCTACAGGCTGCGCCCCGCCAGGCCCCCACATCACCCCACCCTCCTACAGCCTGCACCCCGCCAGGCCCCCACATCACCCCACCCTCTGCCTCCCCCCCACCCAACACTCTGCCTCTGATGCCGGCCCTTGGGTTTTCTAAGAGCTGCACTGGCTCTAAGGCTCAGCCGCACTAGCTCAGCTCAGGCGGGCCCTGTCCCTCCCTCCCCCTCTCCCCCTCCCTCCCTCCATCCCCCTCCCTCCCTCACCCCTCCCTCCCTCACCCCTCCCTCCATCCCTCCCTCCTCCTGCCCCCCCCCCCCCACAGGTCTGCATTGCACACCTGCCCTGTGCCAGGCCCTGGGGCCCTGTGTCCTAGTAGCACAGCCATTGCTCAGCAGGAGGCGGCTCTGTTGTCCCAACAGCAGCTGTGAAACCCAAGAAGAGAGAGGGCTGGGGGGAGGGCTGTATTACTCGGGGATCTCCAGAGAAACGGGCCAACAGGACGTGTATAGAGACAGTGACTGCAGGGTCTGGCTCTCATGGTTGGGTGCGGAGGCTGAGGGGTCCCACGATCCGCTGGCAGCAAGCTGGGGACCAGGAGAGCCAGCGGTGGCTCCGGTCCACGTCCAAAGGCAGGAGACCGCTGTCCGAGCTGGAGACCGTCGGGCCAGGAGAGTGGATTCTGCATCACTCACTTCTGCTCTGTTGAGGCCTCCAGGACTGGACGAGGCCCACCCGCAAGGGGAGGGCACCTGCTTGACTCAGACCACCCGTTCAGATGTTACTCTCAACCAGAGACACCCAGAAGAAAGTCCCACCAAACACCTGTGGCACCCGTGGCCCAGCCAAGCTGACACACAAAACGAGCCTTCCCAGGCCTGGTCTCCGTGCAGAGGCCGGAGGCCGGGGAGGGTGACTCGGGAGCCTCATGGTGACCTTCCACGTTGTCTTCACCCCACTCGCCCCCCAGTACTGGCCCCGACTCCCAGGCCCCCCTCCTGGGACTGAGGTCTTGCCTGAATGCAGAAAGCCCTGCAGGGTCAGGTGGGAACAGGGGTGGGAGAGCCCAGATGGCGTCCCTCCTGCACCTGCAACAGAACTTCAGGGACGGCGTGAGCTGCTGGCACCAGGTGCCCAGACCACGTCCTTGCCCATCAGGGCCAGCCCTGGGCCCCTCGGCTGGGCGGGGCCGCGTCTTCCCGACAGTCTTCTCAGCAGTGGACGGTCAGCTGCTCCACGCCTTCTGGAAGACACTGGGGGGGTTGCTTGGTGGAGGGTCCCCAGGCAGGTGAGGAGCGGCAGGAAGTCAGGCAGGGGGGCTCCTGTGGAGCCCTGTAGGCCACTGCACGGGCCTCGGCACCCACGGGATGGGGCAGAGGATGGATGTGACCTGAGGGGTTTAATTGGGCCCTTTGGTTGCCTTCCCCTGGGGGAAGGACTGGGGGGAGGGTGGGAGGGTGGGTGTGGGACTCACTGAGGGGTCAGGTGTGGGTGTGTGAGGGTCAAGGGTGCTACAAGGCCGCTGGCCTGGGGAAGACGGTGTAGGTGCCGCCAGTGGCCGCTGTCACAAATGACTGCAAACAGTGACTTTACACAATCCAAATGTAGTCTCGGCAGTGCTGGAGGCCAGAAGTGGGAAATGCGCTGAGCTCAGGGTGTGGGCAGGGCTGGCCCGTCTGGAGGCTCCAGGGACCATCGTTTCCTTGGCTTTTCCTGCCTCTGGAGGCCCCACCTTCCCCAGCCCGTGGTCCCTGCCTCGGGCTTCAGAGCCAGCGCTGTCTGGTCCAGTCACCTCACCTCACCTCACATCACTCCAACCTCCTGCCCCCGACCTTCAACCAATAAGGACCCTGTGACTACATTGTCCCGCCCCCTCAATCCAGGACCATCTCCCCATTTGAAAGTCGTGCCAGGGTGGGGAATGCTTATCCTTCGGACCCTCTGCCTTATGCAGAGAGAAGCCTCCCCAAGTTGGCTGGCCCGAAAAGGCAGGAAGAGGCAGTCTGTAGGTCTCTAGAGAAACCATGTGCTGGAAGGAGACATAGCCAGACCTTTAGAGAGCTGAGGGATAAAGGGTCTGGGCTGGCGTTGATATCAGGGGACCCAGGCCCCGTCAGGATTCGAGGGAGAGCTTATGGAGGCCAGGAGACAAATGGACCAGCTCGAGCCCACCTCACAGTGGGTCCGGTGATCTGCAGACCGGGCTTGCTGCCTTTGCCCCGGCCCCTGCTTCACGCTTGGGCTGTGTGCCCTCAGCAGCTGCAGAGCCCTCTCATTGCTTCCCCGACCTGTGGGGTAAGAGCCATGATGATAACAAAAACCAAAACCAACCAACCAACCAAAGAAACAAATGGACGCTTCTGAAACCACCCACCCTGCCCAAGAGAGTCATTCCACGCATCCCAAGTGCTTGACGGAAATTGAAACCATCCCCGAAGACTCCAAGGATACACGGTTGGTGGTCCCACCATGTCCCCCTCAGCTCACCCGTGTGACCCCAGCAAAAGCCAAGTAGATGATGGTAGGAAATGGTGGGTCACCCCAAACCTGAGCCTGCGTCAGCCCAAGCGGAAGCTGCTCTGCCTGACGCGGTCCCTGGAACGGCGCAGGTCACCCACCTCTGCAGGGGCTGCACCAGCTGCTCCGGATACCTCGTCCTCGTTCCCCGTCCGTGAAGAGGAGCCAGGCTCGCTGGCCTTTCCCTGCGCAGGACAGCAGTACATGCAACCTTGCTTCTAGGCTTCGTCCCCCTCTGGCTCTCCTGTTTCGATCCAGTCTGCCGGGACTCCCTGCCCCTCCCTAATCTGCAGAAAATCATGTGGCTCCACCATGCCCAAGGTGTCGTGCTGACCAGACCTGGTGGGCAAGACCTGGTGGGCAAGACGTGCTGACCAGACCTGGTGACCAGACCTGGTGGGCAAGACCTTTGATTCGCTAACGATGGAGGAAAACTTCAGCCCTGGTCCCAGGAGCTGACTGCGTTCGCCAGTGTGATGTGAAGGGACTTCCCTGGTGGCGCAGTGGTTAAGAATCTGACTGCTAATGCAGGGCACACGGGTTCGATCCCTGGTCCGGGAAGATCTCACATGCTGCAGAGCCACTAAGCCCGTGCGCCAAAACTACTGAGCCCGTGCTCTAGAGCCCGCGAGCCACAACTACTGAGCCCGTAAGCCACAACTACTGAGCCTGTGCTCTAGAGCCCATGAGCCACAACTACTGAGCCTGCAAGCCACAACTACTGAGCCCATGTGCCACAACTACTGAAGCCCACACGCCACTACTACTGAGCCTGTGCGCCACAACTACTGAGCCTGCGCTCTAGAGCCTGCGTGCCACAACTACAGAAGCCCGCGTGCCTAGAGCCCGTGCTCCGCAACAAGAGAAGCCACCGCAATGAGAAGCCCGCTCACCACAACGAAGAGTAGCCCCTGCTCGCCGCAACTAGAGAAAGCCGGCACGCAGCAACGAAGACCCAACGTGGCCAAAAATAATAAATAAATAAATAAATTAATTAAAAAAAAAAAAGAAAAATCACCGTTTTTTTACAAAAAAGTGTAGTGTGAAAACGAACGGCTGATGTGGCGAGGGAGGGGTAGATGACAGGGCTGGGGAACCTTCCAGTGGCCAGGGCTGTGAGCACGGCCCCCGTGTCCCCTGTGTGGGGACAGGTGGCCAGAGGCGCCTGGCGATGGAAATGATGGTCCTGACCCACAGAGCTGTGTGGGGAGTGGTCCAGCAGCCCAGGAGCCCTCTGACACTGTGCCCCCCATACGGCTAGCCTCCTCCCACCGCCCCGTGGGCGAAGACTGCTGCCTGTCCTACCTGCCGTCCGCTGTGCCCACTGGGGTGTCGCTCCAGGACCTTTGCCTCCGACGTGTAGGTTTCCCTGCCCAAAAAGTCACTGGGGTCTCTGTCCTGACTCTGGGCTCTTTCTTCGGTCTCGAGGCTGGTCTAGAGGGTTACAGGGCTTCAGGGCGGGGCCCTACAGGCCGCCGACCGTGGTGGGGTCTGCAGAGCGGAGGACACGGCCTCCCGGGGACAGCAAGCATGCCGGCTCCTTCGGCGACACCCCCGCGGTGGCCCACTCGCTGGGTCTCCCGTCACCCGAGCGCCCCACGGCTGCGGAGTTTCCCGACTCCAAAGTGGGGCGCCAGAGGTTGAGTGCAGCCACGCGCCGGGCATCACGGTGTCGTCGGGTTACTGGGCGCCGCCTGGCTCGGCTGCGAGTGTCCACACACGCTCGGGTAACACAAGCATCGCTTCAGGAAGGTCCAGGCCGTGGCGACTGAACCGGGGAGGGGTGCACGCTCACACTGCAGAATAGCTGCCCACCCTCTGGGTCCCCGGAACAAAAGCGGGGCGGCCGAGGGTGCCCGACGCCGCCTCTCGGGAGCCTGCTCATGCTGCAGCGTTGACCGACTCAACCCAGAGCACAGGGACGTTTCCAGCCTCCCGGGTGAGTCCTGCGTGAGCACGCCACAGCCGTGCTCAACCCCGGCACACGCGTGTTCGTGCCCGCAGCACCTAGGGTGTCCTCTGAGGTTGCTTCTCCCCCTGCTGCCCTTCGGCCCCTGTTGTTCTTTCGGCCTGACTCCTGCCCAGCTGCCTCCCCCCCATGTGCAATGTCACCTTGCCGGGGAGGAGATGTGTGTGAGTGGGTGCCTGTGTCTGGCAGGAGTGTGGGTGGGCGTGTGTGCACGTGTGTGTGTACAGCCAGGTGGAGCAGAAAGGGCGTGTTTGAGCCGCAGGAGCCTTGCCTAGTCCCACCCAGGGCAGACAGGCTTCGGTCTCCAATTTACAAACAAGTTTGTTTCTGGGATCCCTGGACAGCGGCCATGCACAGTTGTTCAGGTTGTGTGTGCAACAAGGAGCCAATTTATATTTACTGGAGGAGGGGCAGAGGTGCCAAAGGGGCCAGTGCCGGCCCTGCCCATCCTCCTGGATATGGAGGACATGAGAGATTTGGGTAGGTCACACTTGGGCTCTCAGAGGCCTTGTGCTCTCCCTACTCGGCTCACACACGGCCCTCCCACCTCACCCCACCCTGTACCCTCTGCAGCCCTCCCTCGTATGGCCCACTGCTCCCCTCACACAGACCTGTCCCTGCTATTCCCGCTGTCCCTGACCTCAGCTGCCCTCCATCCACACGTGTCTGAGGAGACCCAGCACGTGCTTGGGGACCACGCAGGATGGAGCAGTGGTGGGCCCTGTGTCTACCTCTGTGGGACAGACACATGGTGGCCTCTGGGCCTGTTCTTTTAAGACTCAGCTTTATCTCCACGGCCCTGTGGCCTCCCCGTCCCCCAGACGTCACCCTCCCTCTGTTCTGGGCCCACTGTCAGCACATCTGCCCTCCTCCCGTGGCCCTGCCCTGTGAGAGGGCCCCGTAGTCACTCCTCTGTGTTCCCGCACCTCCCCCGATGCCTAGAACAGGGCCAGGTGGCCGTTATGGGTCTGGAAAACGATGGCAGGAAGTGCTCTACTCAGCAGGACTGTCCCCTGCTGTCCCTCGGCGCCCACTGGGTGGTTGGTCATTCCCGTGCTTGCTGGCTCACCCTTGGGGATCATGCTCACACACGTACACATGCAGAGCACATGCACACATGCACATGCACACGCACACACATACACAGGCACGCACACACATACACAGACACGCACACATGCATGCACACACATACACAGACACACACATACACAGGCACGCACACACATACACAGACACACACACATGCACGGCACATGTACACATGCACACTCACAGGCACACATGCACACCCACACGAACGCATGCACACACACACACACACACATGACACGGGTTCAGGCGTGGCTGGAGCAAGACCTCTGGGAAGGAGGGGCCCTCGGTCCCCCAGGGGCAGGAGGCCAGGTAGCTGGCCTGGGGACATGGCCACTGATACTTGGCTGGCAGGAGACAGGGAGCCCAGCTGAGCCCTGAGCTCTGCCTCCCGGGCCCTGCGGGGTTTGTGCTCTGTATCTGGGGGCGCGGGTGGCTCACCTGCGCGCCATCTGAGCCGCAGACACGCGCCCGCCCTGCGGCAGACCGTGCAGCTGAGGGAGGTTAATTAAGTGCTAGACTTTCTATTACCCGGACGGTGGAATATTCCATAAAATCACGCTAAAGGGGACCCGAGTGCTCTGGCCGCGCAGGGTTGGCTATAAACACTGGGAGCCCTGCCCACGCGGCGGACGAGCCCGGCTGCGAAGTCGGGGAGGGGGAGTTTATTGCACACCGTCTGATGGAATAATGGAGTCATCACGATAAAATACCTTTTCAGAGCATTAGAATCAGAGGTGAATTGATTCCGCAGTAAAACAGTCTTATTTTCCTTTCTGGGGCTTATTTAGAGCTCGTGTGCCGCCTTCCCCGTAGAATAGTGTTCGCGAAGCCGCACTGTTTCAGGTGCCGCCCTGCCCCACCCCTGGCAGGTAGGGGTGGCTGGCGTGGGCGCGGGACGCCCCTCAGGCCCGCAGGCACCTCCCTGCTGGACGTGCTGGAGGGGCCGAGGGCTGGAGGGTCCGCAGCGGCCGGCGGCGCGGCTGTCTTCTCATCCACTCGGCACATTTGTGCCCGGGCTGACCCCGTGCCAGGCCCCGGGCGAGCAGCGAGCGGAGGCCAGGCAGGGTCCAGGTAGCTGAAGTGTGGGCTGGGAGACAATAGGGACCCCCCTGCCCAAGTGGGCCCAGGGGATGGCAGGAGGGCGGGTCAGGGGTCCTGGGAGGCGACGGCGGGAGTTGGGACTGAGTTTCTGAAGTCGGAAGAGGCCGCAAGTGGGGAGGCCGGTGCTGGGGGGGCGGGAGCTCGGACAAGCCTTAGGACAGAGGCAGCCTGTGGTGGGGGGGGCCCACGGGCGGGAGCAGCTGGGCAGGAAGGGCTGGAGGGACTCCGGGCTGGGGCCGAGGGCCTGGGAGAGGCGGCGGGAAGGCCCTCTTTCTCCCGTCGCGGGACCCCGGCCCGTGACCGCCCGAGTAGCCCGTGGAGACTGTGCCTCAGTGCCTCCCCCAGCAGAGGCCCAGCTCCCCGCTTCCAAGAAACAGTGTACCCCATTCCACGAGCCGGGGACACCCAGACTGAAGGCAGAGGAGGCCTCCTGTGGCCTCATGCAGCCCGGCCATCCGGCTGGGAATCTCGGGAAAGCAGGGTTCTGGTTCCGGAGGTCTGGGCAGACCAGAGTCTGCACCGCCAGAACGTACGTGGTGCTGCTGGTGGTGCCGGATCAGACAGTGGAATGGAACACTCTGGCCAAGGCAGCTGGCTGAGCCGCTGACCCCTAGGGCTGCTGGGGGGGACCTGGGTGGCTGCATTGCCCCCTCCCCCAGAGCCACCTGCCATGGCCCTGGGGTGCAGGGTCACCAGGTCCCGTCCATACCTGGCGTGTGAAGCTTGGGGAGCCCTGACTCTGGCCGACCCCTCCTCCTGCAGACGAGGACATCACGCCCAGTTGGGTAGGCCCCGGGGACACAGTGAGGCAGGGCCTCCCACCCACAGGACCCAAGTGCATGTTAGGGGCCGGGGTCCAAGCGGGGGCCGGGGCGGGTGGTCTAGGGTGTCAGCACGGGTGCTTCTCGGCGTTTACCTGGGGGAAATCTGCACTCTGCCCGCTTAGTTATGCTTCCATATTGGCTCTGAGGGAGACCAGCCGCGTGGGCCCTGGCATCAGAGGATCATGCATTTTAATCTGGGCTGTGTCCCGGGAGGGCGCGAGGATTTAGGAGCCGGTGTGATGGATTTCTCGCATCGTATCAGCAGGCCCTCTTGCCTCTTCCAAGGGGGTGTTCCTCGGCCCCGCATCCTGCCACCCTGCCATCCCCGGGTGATTTTAAAAGTGGGAATATTTGGACTCCAGGCAACTTGGGGAGAATGCAGGAAACAGAACCAGGGGGGTGGGTTGAGCGCTGTGTGCCCCTCGCTGGAGTCGGGGGCGCGGGCCTCCCCTGACCAGCCGCCCCGTTCCCTCCTCAGGCCCAGAGGCCCCTCCGTGCCCTGCAGCCTGCGGCAGGGGGGCCCCCCTGCGTACCCGAGGCCCAGGTGCCCTGGCTGCTCACCACCGATCCCACCTCGGGGCCTTTCGTGCCTCCTCCTGGCCCAGGCCCCCACCCCCCAGCTCTTGCCCAAAGTTGCCTCGGTGGGACCCCTGTGGGGGTCTGGCCCTGCCACGTCCCCTGCGTCCCTGCAGGCCCCTCTCTGGAGCTTGCATCTTGACGAGTCTTGCTTGGCAGGTGCTCCAGGGGGCAAGGCCCTTGGCCCGTTGCTGTGCACCCCGGCCCCGCAGCCCTGGCTCCGAGGAGGGTCTGCGGTGCGTGTGGGCTGCTGAAGGGCTGCATGAATAAGTGACTTCGTGTGGGAGCCCGTCTGCCTGCAGTTGGAGCTAAAGAAAAGGCAACGGAGGAGGGGGAGGCCCTCACAGCGCAGTTAATTCACTGTTTCTCCCTGTGAACAATCACTGGCCTCCTGCAGCCCTGGCCCCCATGCAGCCTGGCCGCAGACTTTCCAACGGGCACAGAAGAAGCCGAGACGGGCCCCTCGATAAGAAAGGTGGGCTTAGGGTCACCCCGGGTCATCCTCTGCCCCTCTGACTTGGAAGCCCGGCCCCTCCCCGGAACTCACCTCCAGCCCATCCTGAACGGAGAGGCAGGTCGGCCTCTTCCGGATCCTAGGTGGACGAGCGTGTTCCAAGACACGGCCGTTTGGACGGATCTCCTTCTGCCGAGGTCAGGGGTTCACAGGCGACTCAGAGGGAGAGAATGGGGCTGTGCTCTCCACTGGGCATCCCTGGAGCCCGAGGCCTCCCAGGCAGTGCCCACCTGTGCACACCTGCTTTCACACCCCTACCACACCTGCCAGGATGCCTGGCCTAAGCCCCACTGTTGCTGTCACACGGATCCCTGTGCGGGTGGGTGGCCCCGGGCTGGGGCCCAGGGAGGGAAGGCTGCAAATTCTGCGCCGTGGGTCAGCCAGCGGAGCCCGATGTGGGCTGGGGTGCGCACCTGGTGCCCCGCCTGCCTGGCCTCCCCTGGGGAAGGAGAGGGTGCTGCTGCTAGCCATGGTGGACCCTGCTGCGCCTTCATGCTTGTCCCTGTCCGCAGCGCTGGCCTCCCACCCTCTGGAGAAGCTGGTGAAGGACGTCCGTGTGGGCACCGGGCAGAGCCTGCAGCCTGAGTAGGGAAGGGGCAGAAAGGCAAGCGTCCCCCTCGGAGATACACGTGGCCAGCGTTTCCCAGGCTTCCGGCCAGGAGGGGCACACGGGGGCCAGGTCCCCTGCACCCTGCATTGCGTGGTGACAGACCCTCCCATCTCTCCCCAAGCTGAGCGGCACATCCGGGGGACAAGCTTCCGCTGACCTGTGGGGCGAGAGGTGGTCGGCGGCCCGCACGAGGGGATCCCACAGCCATGGGGAGCTGGACCCCCTTGGACGTGACTAGGAAGCTCCGGTGACTGTGGGCGCCTCACCCAAGCCCAGCGACTGCCCCCAGCCTGGCAGTTGCAGCTTCAGCTGGGGGGCCTGGGGCTCCAGGGACAAGCAAGCACTCAGGTCACACTCAGGCACGTTGTCGAGCTGGACTCCAGCCCAGAGAGCCTGACCACTCCGGGGCCCCAGATGGGGAAGCTGGGGCCTGAGACGGGGTGACCCGTAGGTCCCACTGAGTGATGCGCTGGGTCCAGGTCTCGAGCTCTGCACACTCACCGTGGCCCTGGCCTGAGGAATCGCGCAGTGCCCTGGGCGCACGGTTGTCGCACAGGCTCTCAGGGTGGGACCTGCAGCAGGACCTGGCAACCAGCTGCTGGGGGCCTCAGACGCCCGGTCCTGCTAAAGGGTCTGCCCGGCTTTGCCCTGTGCTGGCCGGGCAGGCGCAGTTGCGAGTTATCCAGGTAAAGCTGAAGGGGACGGTGGAGCGGGGGCCACTTGGGCCTGGACACCGTCGTGCACGCCAACGACACGGTCCCCAACCTCCCAGGCGCTCGCCCTCGCTGCCCCAGGGATTGTGTGGAAAATACTGGGTGTTAATAAATAACTTTGGGGTCACAAAACACCGTCTTTATCACTATGATGGGCAACAAAAGCAATGAGGCGGAGGGGCCAGCCGCCGGGTGTGAAATGGCTCGTAAACGGCCCTCCCGATGGTGCAGCGCTGGGCGCCAGACACCGAGGTTTAAGACCCACGCTGATTAGAATTTTTTATAAGTTTTTTTTTACATGAGTAATAACAGCTCTTTCGAGACAATAACACGGCACAAGAAGGATTTTAAAGATCCTCAGGAATGAGAATTTGATTAGCAATCAGGACGGGGCCCCTCTCCGCCTGGGGCAGCTCTAATTTCATGCATTTATGTTCTTTTTATTGTCTTTCCCTCGGGAGACAGAGCTCCTTCTGATGAGCAAAACTCCTTTTCCAGACCAAGGGCATCCGTCCCCAGCCAGGACCGGGGCTGGAGCTGCCTGGACGCCGGGCTGTGCTCGGGGAGTCCGGGCCGGGACAGCTGGCCGTCCGTCCGGCAGGTGAGGCGGAGGAGGGGCAGGCTGGCGGGTGGCCGCGGGTGTGGGCCGACCGGCCACCAGGTGGCGGTGGAGGACGGACCAGGAGGCCAGGCGCATCCCCGCTGGTCACGGGGGTGAGGCGGGGGTTAGCAGGACGGGGCCCCACCCAGAGGGGGCCCTTCCATGCCACCCTAAGGCCCAGCCGACTAGATATCTGGGGAACCAATGAGGGCAGTGCATTTCCCAAAGGCAGGGCCCGCCAGGGGTGCAGTTTCCAGCTGGGTGAGGACAGCCCACAGCCCCAGGCCCCGACAGTGTGCCTGGGGCCTGAGACGCCCCGGGGAGTCACAGCCTGGTCGGGGGGCACGCCTTTCTCAGGACCACCGTGTTCCTCAGCTGGCCCAGCTCGGGGGACCCCAGGAGCCCTCTACTCACACCTGAAGAGCCTGACCTGGCCGTGCTGGAGGGAATGGGGTGCACGCAGGGGCCTGGCCATTGGCTCTCGGGGATCTCATCCACGCACATCTATCTTGGCCGTGTGGGGAGCCAGACTGCATCCTGGGAGACGGTCTGGGCTCCCTCCTCACCGTCACACCCTGGGCATCACGATGGGTGCTGGGTCATGGGGCCGCCGACCGCCCTGGGACCCCTGTCCAGCCCTCCCGAGAGCGTTGGCAATGGGTGGGAAGTGTTGGCTTCTCCTGTTTCCCCTGCCCGAACAGGAAGAATAGGAAGGTGGTGAGTGGCCCGGGGGACCCCTCTGAGAATAGGCTCGGGGGCCGGGGGCCGGCAGCAGGGCTCTGGGAGTCTGCGCTGAGCAAGCGGGTGAGGGTTGCAGTGGTGGGGCAAGCGTGGAGGGGCTCCTGCTTCCCCTGCTGGGGTGGCGGCAGTCTGGGAAAATGTCCCAAGGGGGTGTTTAATTCTCTCTTGCCCCTCCAGGCCGTGGCACAAGGAGACGCCCCGGACACAGCTCCTTTGTGGCCCCTTCTGTGCTCGGGGCCTGATCCCGCCATCAGCACTTGATCCCCTCGGGGAAAGCCTCCTCGTGGTGAGCAAGCAGACCCAGAGGGAGGAAACCATCCGTCCAGACCCCATAGGAGGGGCCCCGTGCTGGTAGGCTGCAAGCCAGTGGTGTCTGGGCTGTGCGGTTGGCCTCAGTGGAGCGGGGAAGTCCTGACCGGCCGGCCAGGCTCCGGCAGCTCACCTCCCTCCATAGGATCTCCCAGGTGACGGGCCGCCACGCCCCGGACCTGCCTCAATTCATTTTCTCGTGCTCCACCCATGATCCTGCACGACCACGCTCGCTGCGCGTGAGTGTGGGGAGTTCTGAAAAATTACCTGCCACCGGCGCTTATTTAAATCCCGGGGTGATTTATGAGTGTGGACAGTTTTAAGGCCACCACCGAGCAGGTAGTTAGCCAGACTGCTGAACTGACAGTTTCCAAAGTGAGTGCAAAGGCAGGCCAGGCCACCCAGTTCTGAGGGCTGTGCTCCCCGCGCCCGCCCAGCGCCTCGCCCAGGGGACACTTACCGTGTCTTTGGCAGCCCTTGCAGAGAAAGCCCAGGGTGTCCCGTCTGACCGCAGGCTGCTCTGGGAGGGCATGGGGGGCTAGCGGGCCTTGGGGGTGCGTGGCTGGCGCAGGGTGGGCCGCGGGCGCCCCAGGAAGGGTGGGGAGCCGAGGAGCGACCCTAAGGTCCCTCTCAGGCTGGAGGGCTGGGGTGGGTGGGGGAGGAAGGCGGCTGGGGTGAAGAGGTGCCCCAGGGAAGCTGGGAGCGAAGTCTTCTCCACCTGCCTTTGGGTGTGGCCCAGGACAGGGCTAGGGACAGGTGGCTGGGTGGGGCGGGGGGAGGGCTGCAGGTCCAGAGTCAGGCCCCTGCACCCAGGACTAGGCATGTCCTGAGCCATGGGAAGGAGGTGAGGTAGGGGCTGGAGACCTCACCCTGCTGGAGGGAGCAGCGCCCCTGCACCTGGGAATAGCCCCGCCTCCCTCCCGGCACTCCTGCTTCACGGCGAGGCTGGACGTTGGGACATGGATATGGAATCTCCTGCGTTTTAACCTGTCGGTGCCTGGTTAAGATGTGGCAGACCTCACCGTGGGCCACAGTGCACCCACCACATGAGCTCGGGGGCTGGGCCATGGCACAGGGAGGGAAGAGAGGTGTGCGGGGTTGGGCCCTACTATGGTGAAGACTGGCCGTGGGCTGCTGGGAGGGGGGACGCGGGGCCGGGGAGGGGAGGGCCCACCCTGCACCCCTGCACCCCTGCACCCCTGCGCCTGCGTGAACCAGCCTCGCTTGCCCGGCCCAGCTCGTCCTTGTCCCAGCCCTGAGGGCAGCCCCGTCCAGCCTGGCCGCCAGCTCGCGGGGACACCCTGATCGAGTCCCCCTTCCTCACTTGGCCACAGGTCCTCCATGAGGAGTGGACCCTGCGGGTCGGGTCCCTGCCCTGGAGCCACGAGGTGGTGCCGCGGCCAGGGCTTCCAGGGCTTCTGCGTGGCCGCGTGCATGAGTGAGTGTGCACGTGTGTGTGTGCGTGCGCGCTCCTGTGTACTCGGTGTGCCTGCACGTGTAGGCATGTGTACGCGTGTGTCAGAGGTGTGTGCGCACATGTGCGTGGGCATGTACACACACGTGTGCGTGTGCGCTGGGGAGCAGGGCCCGCTTTCAGAGCTCCCCAAGTCCAGGGGGAAGCGTGGGGTCCAGCGGTCGACAGCAGCTGCCCTGTCCTTTTTGGCCCCCTTCATGTGGGCTTCACTGGGTGGGACACTTGTGAGAGTCGTTCGGAGTTGATGTCCAGCGCCGTCTAACCCGCGGGAGCTCACGGGGCGGGGCAGGGGAGGCAGAGCAGGGGCTTGAGGGACCGGGCCGGTGGCGGCCTGGGTCCTGGAGCAGGTGCCCCGGGTCTCTGCCTCGCCCCCCATCAAGCGCGGGCTGGGCTGGCGGCAGCTGAGGCGCCTGCAGCTCTGAGGTCCAGTGATTCTGAGATTTTCGAGGGAGGGCACTGGACCGGAGACCCCACCCCAGCAAGGGACGGCACTCCTTCTGAGACCTGCCCGGCTGCCGGAGCTCCGGCCTGGTTGTGCGTCCCTTACGCCCGGTCACTCGGTGTCATCTGCTTCGAGGCACCAGCCCAGGCCGACCCGGCGCCGCACAGGCCGAGTGTCCCCTCTGGGGTGGATGCCGGGGCTCAGGGGCTGAGGGCTGAGAGCCTGTGCGGGCACTGGTGAGGCTGGAGCCCGGTCAGTGCGAGGGAAGGAGGGAATCAGTGAACGCTGGGCGGTCAGGAGGGAAAGGGCGCGGCCGGGGTGGCTGAGGGTGGGCCCCAGGGGATGGCTGTCACTGGCTGTCACCGGCAATACCGAGCCCCCCAGGGGGCCGAGTCTGGGACAGGAGGAGGGTGCAGGGTCTGCCCCCGCACAGGCAGCGGTGCCCAGTGTGACCCGGGGACAGGCAGGGACCCTGGGAGAGAGACCGGATGTGACAGGTCCGCGGTCAGTCAGGTGGGGGCACCTGCCGGGGGCTGAGGGGGGAACTTGCACGGTGGTCTCAAGGCCCGAGGTGCCTGGGTGCCGGGACAGCAGGGGGCACAAACGCTGGCCCCCCCCCCCAGCGCAGAGTGAAGCTTTGGTTCACAAGTGCAAACCTGCAGCTAGTGAATATTTAACAAGGCCTAACAAAAGCGCATGCATAATTAACCAGGCAGGCACGGAGGAGCCGGAGTAATTTGTCTTCTTAAAGGGGGTTTGGTAATTTGTTAAGCTGTTTGGAAAGCTGCAGTCTAGCTGCGGGAGCCGTTCTGATTTCTAAATTAATTTGCGTGATTTAGAAAGTGGGAGCATCACGCCTGCCTCCCGGTTCTGGAGGGGCCCTGGCACGGGGGCGGGGGGGGCCTCCACTGGCGCTGCCTCCGAGGTTTGTTCTGTGTTTCTCAGTGGATCAATTGATCAACTTCTGCATTCATGGAGCCTCCGCTACCTCTGGGTTTTGATGTGCAGGACCCAGAGGCCCTCCCCCACCTCCCCTGCTCCCAGGTGAGGTACGTGATGTGATCTAGTTGGCTTTGGAGGCTCAGTTGAATCCGTGTCCTCAGAGGCCGGTCCTAACACTGGCTCAGCACCCTCGGGGTCTGGTGGCGGGTGAGCCTGTCTGGGAGGCCTGGAGGCACTGGGCCGCCACTGGCACTGTCCTCGGCCGGACTCTGAGGTCAGCTGACCACCTGCAGTTTAAGGACCGGACTCCCAGGGTGACTCAGGGGTCCCCCGGGTAACCATGGAGGAGCCCCTCCTGTTTCCAGCCCTGGGTCCCTGGAGCACTGTGAATCCTGGAGGCCCCCCTGACCCCACAGGGCGTGGCCACCCTGCTGGCACTCAGCCCCGTCTTTGGAGACCGTGTCACTGTCCCATCAGGTGGCTGCAGGATCGGGGGGGTCAGGTTCAGCCCGTGCGTTCCTGCACCTCGTTGGCTGGACGGGAGGCCTTCGGTCAGCAGCAGAGCCATGTGGACGGCAAGGGGGTGGGTAGGGACAGTGGTTTGCGCAGAAGCCTGGGGGCCGGGGAAGGCCAGTTGGTGTCGGTGTTGTCTCTTCCCGTTAGGGCTGCAGGTTGGACAGCGCGGGACAAGCACCTCAGGGCTCTGGGACGAGAGCCCTTGTCCTCTTCTCCCCCAAAGCCCTCAACGTCCCCAAGGCTCTGCCCTCCTTGCCACCCTACCTACCCCCTAGGCCAGATCCCACCCACCAGTGACACCCCGGGGGTTCCCAGCTGCTGCAGCCTTTGGCTCTCTTTCCACCGATGGTGCATTTTTCAAGCTCTGAGCTGGTCTGAAGCAGCCTGGTGGGTCCTGGAGGCAGGAGTGGGGATGAGAGGAAGGCCTCCCGAGGCCTGAGCTTGGGCCAGACCCGCCTGGCTGAGGCAGGCCCACGACCGTGCCACCAGCCAGGTTTGGGTCGGATTTAAGGCAGAGCTGTGATTTCAGGGAAGACAGTAGGTGCTCAATAAATGTTGCTCCGCAGGAGAGGAGCAGAGGCTATGGCGGGTCACGCTTTGTGACGTCCCTCCCCTGGGCCTTGAGGGGCATCCGCTGCTTCTAATTGCTCATCCTGCCCTTGCTGTACAGGTGGGAAACTGAGGCTTAGGCCTGCAAGGCCCCATCCTGGTCCCTGTCTCAAGCAGGGCCTCATGCCCCTCTGATCTGGGGGGAAATCCCCACCTGGCGACCTCCCCCCACCAGCCCTGGCAAGCCCCAGAAGTCTCTACCCAACCCTGAGTGGGGGCACTTCGCCAAGGCCACCATGCCTCTGGCTCGTCTTTGTCCCACCATTGAGGACTCAGCAGCTCTCTCCACGGCTGGGCGAGTCCTGAAATTCTCTTTCCATTAAAAATAAATGCCCCATTTTATCTGCCTGAAGTGGCTCTGCTCTCATTGCCTTTTCCGTGCCGCTGTATATGGAGAACTATAAAATCATAATACAACGATTAATCCCCTGTATCTGCTTGTACCTAATTTTTATTAAAAGTGTCCTGTGCTCCAGCTGCCTTGTAAATTAGAGTGAGGTTGAGAAGACGCCAGCTGGATTAGCTGGGAAGGAGAACGTCTTGAGATGGGGAGAGGTCGTCGCTGGCCGGCTGGGCGGGCGCACGGGCAACCCGGGAGGAACCTTGTTCTTGGCCCGGGACGGACTCAGGCGGGCCTCAGGTGGGCCAGGGTCCCTGGACGTCTCGGCGCCCGGCTCACCTGCCCACAGGTGCCTGCACCGGCGCGAGCTGCTCTGCAGAGACTTCTCCCCTTCTGAGGAAGGAGCTGGGCGGCGGGGAGCCCAGCCCTCACGGCACATGGGTCAGGCCTGTGGCTCCCACCCTGGCAGACGCAGGCTGAGCCCAGCCCCGACGGGTGTGCTCACCGGACTGGGGGCAGGTGGGAGAAGACCCCGAGCTGCCAGGGGCCCCCCCCACCCCCCACCATCAGGTGCTCAGGGTCGCTCCCCCCTCCCCTTGAGAGGCAGTGGCCACCACTCTGCGGGCCCCTGGGTCGGTGGCACCACCGACGGAGCCCGCCTGACGCTGCGGCAGGGACAGGCCCCCGAGGGGCACTGCCTGCCCTGAGGCGCTGGCAGCGTGGGGACAGAAATCCTGGGGAAAGTCCCGCCTGGACTGTCGTAGAGGGACAGGAGGCGCCCTGGTGGCTGGGGTGACAGGAGCTGCGTCACCGTGCTGCCGCCCACAGTCACAGGCACGCAGGGACGAGGTCCCAGGGGCTGAGGACCTTGGCCTGCAGGGTGGGGTGGGGGCAGGGAGGCCTTCGGGGCTGGGCTGGGAGCTCTGCGTCAAGGTCCAGCTCCGAGCCGGGGCCTTTAGGAGGGAGGAAGGCGGGAGGCTGGCTGATGAAGGCTGCAGCCCGGGAGGCGCGGAAGGGTTGCAGGGCCAGCCACACGCAGGCCCTGGGGCTCCCGGAGGAGCAGCGCAGAGGAGGCCCCTCCTCTGGGGTCTCCCCTCACTGCAGAGGGGGCAGCAGCCAAGTGCAAAGGCGCTGCAGTGGGAGGGCATTCGGGGCTGGGGAATCCCCCCGCCTCCAGACTCGGGGACCCCAGGTTGCTCTGGCTCCCAGCAGGGCACCCCCTGCCCCCCTGTTCTGCCCTCACCTCCAGCTGGCTGACTGGGGGAACTTTGGGGCTGCCATGACTTCCCCCGGCCCAGCCGTGGCCCACCGTCCGGGAGGCTGGGGCTTCTCCTGCCCCAGGGAGTGTCCAGCCCACAGCAGTGGGGTCCTGGGGTGAGGACAGGAGGGGCTGTGACGAGGGAGGGTGCCCTTGCAGGGCGGCGGGCCCGTTCCCAGCAGCACCCAGGGCGGCAGGGACGGTCTGCAGGCCCGTGCGTGAGCACGTCGAGCAAGCGCACCCAGAGCAGGGCAGCCCGCGCAGCGGACCCTCGCGCGCTCCCTGCCTCACGGGCCTCGGCCCTCCAGGCTTGTCTCTCACGACCTGCGCCCCCCTCTCCTCACCTGCAAATCCCAGGTGCCTCTGTAAGTGTCTCTCAGCAATACGGACTCTTCAAAGAATAACCACAATCTCCGAGCCGTCCCCTGCTGCCCCCAAACCACACGGGTGTATTAGTTATCTACGGCCGTGTAACAGACGACCCTACGCTGGCCAGCTGGAACCAACACTCACTCACCACCTCACAGCGCGTGTGAGTCAGGAATCCAGGTGTGGCTCAGCCAGGCGCCTCCGGCGCAGGTCTCACAGGTGCAGCCCAGGGCTGCCGTTGCCTGAAGGCTCCACTGGGGAAGGACCCACCTGGGCTCCCTCGCCGGCTGTTGGCAGGAGGCCTCCGCTCCTTGTCACCTGGGCCTCTCCACGGGGCTGCCTCGCGGCACGGCAGCTGGCTCCCCCAGGGAGGTAAGGGTGGGGGACAGCAGGGGAGGCCACAGGATGGAAGCCAGTCTTTTCTTAACCTAATCTTAGAAGCACACCCCATCTCTTCTGCAGTATTTTAGTCCCCGAAAGCGTGAGAATTAGTCCAGCCCAACCCAAGGGGGCGACCACATGGGACCATAATGACCAGGAGCCCCTCGCGGCTGGGGGAGCCTCTCTCGTCTGCCTAAGGCCCGTCCAGGTGCTCACGCCCACCCCCCTGCCGCCATCGAGCAGTGGAGCCCACCTCCCTCCCTGGCACAGGGCGGGTCTCGTTGGGTCTCCCCAGCTGACCAGACGTGGGGGACGTGACCCTGTGTGACTTGCCAGGCTCGGCTGTGAAGGCGTAGCAGCTTCACCTGGCTCTCTGGGGCAGCCCCTGGGAACGTGGCCGCCGCGCCTTGACGAAGCCCGGGCCACACGGGAGGCCTCGTGTAGAGCCCTGGCCACGTGAGGGAGGGAGCCTTGACACCTCCAGCCTCAGGTGCCGTCGACGCAGCTGCACCAGTGACCCCTTACGCCTCGTGCCAGGACCGCCTCGCCCGTGCCTGGGGCTCCTCCCCACGCCTGGCACTGCCAGACCCCCCCTCCGAGTCCAGACTCCTTGGGAAATTAGCCTCCAGACACAGGAACTGGCCACAGATCCGCTTCTCCGCCCACTCGGCCACCTGTACTGGGGCCAGTGGCTCCACTGAGGCCCCGTAAAGTGGCTGCTTGAGTTCGCCTCGTTGCACGGCTTGAGGTTGCGCAGCCTGGGTAAGTGGAGGAGCGTCTGGGGGAGACCCCTCTGCCCCTCTTTACCACTCGCCTCCCGCCCCAGCCTGCTCTTTGGACCCCGTCCTGCTGGTGGACCCTCACGCTGGTGCCCACGGTGGCCGGTCCCCACGGCTCCCGTTTAGGGCCGAGGGCCGGGGGAGCAGAGGCGTTTGGGGTCCCTCTAAACTGCAGCTTCATGGGGCCCCCTACCCCTGTGAAGCCCCTGAGGTCCCACACCCCCTGCCGAGCCCAGCCGGATGGTGAGCGGAGAGGTCCCTGCTTCTCCAAGACAGGCAGTGACATAAAAACTGATTCCCCGCGGAAACGCAGCCTTTAAGCGACATTTCACTTTTATGAACAGTTTTATTACAAAGTAGATTCCCCACCGCAGTTCCATCAGCTGACCTCCTGAAGGTTCCATTTGGCTCCTGCGCGGCCCTGCTTGTCAGTGTGGGGACTGCTAATTGGAGGGGATGTAGGGGGTCAGCCCCTTCCCCACTGCCCTGTCTAGTGTCTCAAGGGCTCCCTTCCCCCGCTCTGACTGGCTGGGCAGTGACAGGCCTAGTAACACCTGCCGGGACCTCGCAGGGGGGCTGCAGTGGGGCCTTCCTCTGGGCTGGGCCGGCCTGGACAACCTCAGAGGCTCTGCTGGCCCAAGCATCCTCGAGAGCCATTCAGGCTCATCCCCAGTGGAGCGTCCGCCCCGTGTGGCTTCAAAGACCCCGCTGGGTGCAGAGCCCCTGACGTGAGCGGGGAAGGGGCTGGGGCCTCGTATGCGTCAGAGGGAAGCAGGGGTGCCTGGCAGCTCTCTGGACTCTGAATCACTCACCTTCAGACTGGTCTGGGAGGTTCTGCCTGGCTCTGGGAGAAGCGTCTCCCATCAGGTGGATGGACCTTCCCGATCCCCAGAAGGGCACCCTGGGGACCCCTGCTGGACTCCCTGCTGGACGGGGAGGGCAAGGGTATGACGATTTCTTCTGAGGACAGGAGGGGCTGTGGGACGGGCATTCATTCTCACCATGAAAGGATGGCTGTAATTTTGACCCTGACCCTGACTGGGGGAAACCAGCTGCAGTCTGGAGTGAAACCCCCTACTCTCCTGACACTGCCCCCCACACTCCACCATGGCCTCAGGAAGCAACCTCCTGGAGTAACAGGCTGAGGACCCCAGGGCCTTGACATCTACAGGAGAGGATGGGCACCTGAGCCTTGACCAGTCCCCAAAGTAGACAGATTCCAAACTCTGATTTAGGGTCTCCATGGTGATGCAAGGACTCAGCTCTTTCTGCTCGGCCATCCTTAATGTGGCTTTTGTCCTTTGGCTAATAGCCTCACGGTCACAATATGGCTACTCCACCTCCAGTATCACATCTGTGTTCCAGCAGGAAGCGGGGGCAGGACAGAAGACAAAAGAGAGTGAAAAAGGAAGGCAAACCTGATGACTGAGTCTTTCCCCTTTTGTATTACTTTATGGGAAACCCACCCAGTACTTCTACTAACATCACGTTGGTCCAAACTGTGCTGCCTGGCCCTCTCCAGCTATAAGGGGAACCAAGAAACATTCATGTAGAGGGGGTGCACTGCTACCTTGGATGGGAAAAGGGCTGCGGGTCATGACTTCAGAAGGCCAGGTGGATAATGGGAAGGTGGTCTTTAGTGTCTGTCCCTTGGGTCAGGAGGACATCCTGTACATCACCTTTATTTTTAAGGTGCGGAAAGTCCTACACTTTCTTTTAATTCACTCCTTTTAACATAAAAGAACCCCCCACCCCATCCCGTGACAGTCAGCTCCCACCCACCAGCCTCTATGTAATTAACGCCGAGCCTGATATGCTGGGGAGTCTGGCTGATTAGTTTTTTTTATTAAAATAATGACGCCTTCCAGGCAATCAGGGGAAATTGCATGAAACTCAGCAGTTTTCACTGCTTATTTATGGTAACATCGAGCAGTGGACAGTCTCATTACCGTCTGTAAATACCCAGGGTCGCGTCCTTGATGGTGAAATACTGCCTTCCTGGACGGTGGGGCGTGGCTATCCGACTCCTCGGGGACTATAAAACCCTCTGGAAGTAATTACCGTGGACTTTAAGAGGGCATTTGACAATCTCGTTCGGTGCCTTGGATCCTCTTAGGGGCCGGCAGTCCTAGAGGACGCGCTGGGCATGGGCGGGGCCGACCAGAGACGGGCAGAGCAGGGGGTCCGAGACAGGTGGTGGACCCCTCGGGGCTCCTGGGGGCAAGCAACGGGCATGGGTCCCGACCAGGGAGCGGGACGCGGGGAGCCAGCCCTGCTGGTGAGGATGTCTGTGCTGGGGGCCTGCGCTGGGGTCCACGTTCCCGTTCCCCACGGCTCAGAGCGTGGGGCGGAGACCCTGTGCGGGGGGGAGGGACGCTGGGGCCCCTTCGGTGTCTCCACAATTCTTGCCTCCCACTGGGGCTCGTGGCAGATTTGGGATAAGGCACTGGCTTTCCTTCCAGAGTGAGCTCGGGGTCAGGAGTGGTGTGTGGGGGAGATGACTAGTCAGGGTTCTCCAGAGAACTAGTCTCCAGAGACTAGTAAGGGGTGTCCTTTTAGAAAGAGGTTTTTTGTGAGGATCGGGCTCAGGTGGTCTGGAGGCTGAGAGGCCCCACGGACTGCCATTTGCAGGCTGGGAACCAGGAGCCAGTGGTGTGGATGGAAGGCTGAGACCTGAGAGCTGTAGACAGGGGTTTAGATCCCGGTCCAGGTCTGAAGGCCAGAGAACAGGAGGTCCCAGGGCAGGAGGCCGCGGCCCCAGCCCCACAGTCAGACAGGGGGCGAGGGCCCCACTCAGGCCTCCAGGACCGGACGAGGCCGACCGCACTGAGGCCACCGTCAGATTCAAACGCTGAGCCCACCCAGAAACACCTCACACACCCAGAAAAATGTCGTACCAGGTACCCCGACCTCCCCAGGCCAGTCAAGGTGACATATGAAATTAGCCACCACGGAGACCCTGATGGACAATAAGACAGAAGTCCGTGACGGGGGAGGGGCTGGAGACAGAATGACTGTCCATCCGTGGTGGGAAAGATCCAGTGTAACCAACCTGCCCCAGGCAGCCGGCCGTGTCCCCTGGGTGGTCGTGGCTGCAGTGGGTGCCCGAGACCGTACAGAGCCCCCTGTAAACTGGGCTCTGTCTGGTGGTCTCTCCCCCAGCTTGGGAGCCACAGATGAAGCCATGCGTGTAGTGGTGGACACCTGAGGGAGACACACTACACCCACCTGGTGACGGAGCAGCGTGGACCCAGCCCAGCCCCTGGTCCAGACAACACCCATTCACGCTGGGCAGTCTGGCCACCTGAGCATTCGGTGTTCCACTGTCTGGTGTCCTCAGCCCACCTGGCCCAAGCCAGGAGCTGTTTCTCAAAGTGAGGATGGTTACCTGTTGCATGGGGACCTCTGTTGGGACCCTCCCACTGGGACTTCTGGAGGCAACACGCAGGGAATTCCTACCTGCCTCCTTCAGGCACCGGGATGCCCCTCGGTCATCAGGGACCTGCTTGCTGTAGGGTTTGCTCTTGCTTTGTCCCCACTCGGAGCTGGGGGCTTTTCACTGGCGAGCCCTTTCCTCCACGCCCACAAAGGCACCTGAGCTCGGTGCCTTTTTCTTGAAGTTCAGGGGCAAAGGGGTCTATCCTGCCAAGTCCCAGGTCACTGGACCCTCACGACCCGCCCTCTGCAGGCAAGGCGCCCACGTCCTGCTCCCCTTGTCTGGGTTACCGTGAAACCATCAAGACTTCCGTGGGCCATACCGTGGCACAGAGGGGCTGGTATGCGCCTGTGAGGAGGTGGTGGGGACACCCTGACGTCCTGGTTCTCTGGAGACGGGCAATAGCTTCCCCAGGTCTGCCTGCACGCGGGCACCAGGTGCTTGTAGGAACCTGGGTCTGGAGCAGCGGCTGTGGCTGGGGTCAGCCGGGTGACATTATGATGCCCACGCCAGTCTCTGGGCTGCACCAGCCGTGCTTGGGCATGAAGTGCTTCTCCAAGCCTTGTTATGATTCCGTCTCTCCAATTCCTCCAGGACTGCGGGGACTTTGGGGTTTGGCAGGAGGGAGAGCCCCGGATTCCCACTGTGCTCCTGGGCCCAGGGCGGCAGCTGGCGTGGATATCGATAGATGCTTTTCTAGCTACTCCCTCAGGAAGCCAAGACAGATGCGGGAGGGCAGGGGGAGACCCTGGATGCACCTGGGGGGACACAGGTCAAAGCTCCGTTTACCCCAGGCCCCCTGAAGCCCTCTCTGATTTGGGGACCACAGTGACACTCAAGGTTCCCTCCAAAGTCTCTTCCTGGATGTCTGTCTTGACTTTCATCAGAGGCCCTCCGAGGCTCCGTGTCCCAAAGCTGACATTGTGACCTGAAGGAACCCGAGTGTGGTTCCAGCCACTATTCCTGTGTCTTCTAAAGCTCAGATGGCTTCCCGCGCGGTACCAGCAAGTACTGGGGTTCAGGCTACACTTGAAACCAGGAATTTAGGGATCTAAGTGTGTGTGTTCTCTTTCTTTGAAGCCCCAGTTCTGACAGCGGCCACCCGGCAACTGGAATCATCCTGTCTGCTCAGCGCCCCGCCTGGGCTCTTCCTACCAGCTTCCCTCCGGTCGTCCCTGGGTAGCTCGGACCATTCAAAGCCAATACCACAGGTGCTGGGCGGGAACATTCCCTCCTAAATGATGGTGAGGTTTTCATCGGGGCCAGGAAACCCAGTCCAGCCCACACCGTTTCCACGGAGACTTGACCCTCGTGCCACGCCTCGTGGGGAGTCATTCACGTTTCTTGAAGTAACAGCGCCCAACTGTGGCTCATTTAGACAGAAAAGGAATCTATTGGCCGGACCTCAGGCAGCTCACACAGTTGCCGGGAGCTTGCAGCACCAGGCTTGGAAAATGACAGGAACCGAAGAGTCTGGGTGACCAGAGGTGGGGTCAGGGGTGCCACAAGCACCGACGCTGTGACTGTCGCCATGTGGGAGATCGTGCTATATCCCCACGTCCTCCCCCTCCCTTGTTTCTCCCCAGCTCACTGAATGGGGGATGGTCTGGAGTTTAGCTCAGCTGCAGCCTCGGATCCATTTTGCTTGGCCAAGCGGCCTGGGAGACCTTGGACTGACCCTGGACCCCCCTGTAAGCACTCGCCCTGGGGAGCAGCCGCAGGGATAGGAAGCATGGGCTCCGGGTGTGGCTCCCAATAGCCCCATGTGACTTACAGCCCCTTGGATCCGACCCCCGTGGGACTCACCAAAACCCCACTCTTCTGGTTTGAACTGACCAGTCCAACCCCAGCCTGGGAGCTCCAAAGCACTGCACCCAGGAACCCTGATGAAGGCGTGTTCCCAGGTCCTGCCTTTCTCTGCACCACCTGCCTTGCCCTCCCTGCATGGCCCCACGGGGTGGGCCGTGCCTCCTCCAGGGCCCATGAGTAGAGAACCTCTCGATTCCATTTCTCTCGTGGTCTGTTGTTGAGCTGTGGCTTGCCTTCCAGCACCTGTACTCCACTGCACAGGTGTTAATTTAACGAACCTCCAAAATAGGTAGGATGGCATAGCTGGGGTCACAACAGGTGGGAGGGGGTGACCCCCCAGGGCTGCCTGATGAATCTGAAAGACCTTGTTGATCATTTCATGCTGTTGAACCTTCAATGGCTTCCTATTCCCTGTAGGGTTAAATCTGCTCCCCCAGTGTGGCACCCCAGGGCCCCATGGTCCAAGTGCCCTGCACTTCCAAACGCCTCTCCCGCAGTGGCCCTGCTGAGTGTCCCATGCCTGCCAGGCTGGCTTCTCTCCCACAGTCCCTGCTCGCCCTTCACACGGGCCTTCTCTCCATCACGAGTGCCTCTCCCCTTGGCCCTGGGAGCCGGGGAGGGTGCCTCAGGGCCCCTGTACCTCCTCGTGCAGCCAGGGGTGCTCCTGTAGTTATGTGGGGACCCAGGCGCACCGGGTGTCCTGGGCAGGCTGGGATGGGCGGTCACCCTCCCTCTTGCTGCCACGTGGCAGGTGGCATCAGCTTGCTGCCCGTTCCTGGGAGGAAGGACGCCATTCTCTCTGGGTGCTGTGGACACAGAAGGTGGGGGCAGAGCCTCTGGCTCGTCCGTCCGTCTCCCTCCCTTGGAGCCAAGGGCAGGCCACTCTCACGGCCTGGATAGTGGGGCAGTCCCCGGCAGAGGACTGTTACGGGTGACACTGGACGTTAGTGCCCCATCCCCCCCCCCCCAAGGAATGTGGCCCGACAGCTGCGTGCTTGTTGGACGCAGGAAGCCCAGGAGAGGACCTGGGCCTCAGGGGTCGGCCAAGCCCCCAGGACACCAGCGCGCTCTGACCTCTCCTCGTGTCCCCGTGGCATCGGGGGCGCTGGGACCTCCCCACACATCCTCATCCACCTCCATGGTGTTCCCGGGCGTTGGGGCTCAGCCTTTGCCTCCTGCTGAGCCCTGCTCCAGGAGACCAGTGCCCAGGGCAGCCCAGGGCCTGGCTCAGACTCTCCTCCTCTGTGGATGCAGGCCCCACCCTCGTTGCCGGGAAACTGCAGACAATGCCTGGAGAGCTCAGACGCGGCTCACCTGGCAACTTTGTTACTCTCTTACCTGCCTCTGCAGGGGACGGAGCTCCTTGCCAGCGGAGAGTGTGCCTGCCGAGGGGGTCACGTTGGACGTTACCAGTCTGGGGCAGGAGCCCCAAGGTGGAGAAAGGGGGGCGAGCGGCAGTGGTTGGGGAGGGTCTGGCTGCGCCCCCGCTGCGGGGTGGTGGTGGTGGGGCTGTTTTAACTGGGAGCCTCGCCAGATTAAACACCTATTTCCCAGGCTCCCAGGGAAATGGGCAGGCCGGGGTGGCCATTTAGGTAAGAGCTGCCCGATAGGATGGGACCAGAAGCTGCCTCCCCTCCCTCTCCCGTTGCAGGGGGTGTGCACATAAGCTGGCCCTGGGGCAGGTAGGGAGTGAGCCGTCCATCTGGAGGTGATCCCAGCAGCCCGGGGGTGCCGAGGGCAGGGAGGACTTGTTCACAGTCGCTGGCTGCTGGGCCACCTGCCTCACTGCCACCAGGGCCCCTAACCCAACCCTAACCCTAACCCCAACCCCAACCCCAACCTGGGCTGGGTGTTGGCCCCTGCCTGCCCTGCATCACAGCGCCAGGCCTGCTCCTCAGGGTGACCCGGCACTTCTGCCTGCCCCTTGCAGAGGCCGGGCCTCCTCTGGGGGCCAGGAAGTGCCTCTGGGCAGGGCCGTGGGTCTTGCGGTGGGAAGCGGTGGGGTCTGCCAGAGTGCACAGCGGGGTCGTGGTGAGCCGTGGTGGACCAGTGACCTTGGACCAGTGGACAAAGGTAACGGCCTGGTGCCTGGAGCCACAACGAGGCTGGGACCTGGGGTGCCATGTGGCCTGGAGACGCTGACCTGGACCAAGAAATGTCACGTTCAAGTCCCCTTGTTTTGGGTCTTTTTTCAGATGCCTACTTAACGTTTTAACTACATCTGATGCTCTATCAGAAACTTTCTGGATCCGCTGTTCCCAGAGCCCCCATCTCTGGCTTTGCTCTGCGGATTCTGTCACAGACCGAGAACTTGCCGTGAATGTCGGGGCCGCCAGAGGGGAAATTACAGCCTGCTCCGGCTGACGCTGAAGTCACATCCCCAGCTGTTCCCTCTATCCCCCGGCTCGGTGACGGCGCGGGGAGGGGTCCCGGGGAGCGGTCCCGCCCCGGCTGGGAATCACGGGCCTCGGGGGCCGCTCTGGCTTTGAGGGCTGCTCCAGCCCCGCTGCCCAGCAGCCACGGGATGAGTCAGAATAAATTAGCATACTAACGAGGGGGGAAGCGCACAGGAACCATCTGGAACAAGGCAAGCTGTCATCATCGGAAGAGCCGAGCTGCTTCCAAAGCCATACTTAACGTTTCAGATGCATCCCTCTCCCCCCACCCCCACAAGCCGGGAGCTGGTTCTGCGCCATCCCAGCCCTGAGGCATTCCTCCAGTGCGAGGACGGGCGCAACACAGAAGTCACCTCTGAGCTTACAGTCTCAGTGTCAAGGGGAGGGTGGCTCCGTGGGGGTGGGCCTGAGGGGGCAGGGTGGCGGGGGGGACCCTTCCTCCGCCCCGGCTGTCTCAATGGGGAGGGTGGTGGCCACAGGTGGGAGGGCGGGGACCTCAGCCCCCGGACTCAGGCGCTCACAGACAGACATTCATGTACACACGCTCCCTCTGTGTCTGACACACACTCTGTCCTCCACACCCCTGCGACTCACGCCGGGCCTGTTGTACTTAGACCTGGAGTGACTTCCAGTCAGATGGGGCAGCAGCTGTGGGACCTCGGAGCACTGCAGAAATACTCAGAAATACTGGGAGCACTGCAGAAATACTCAGAAATACTGGGAGCACTGCAGAAATACTCAGGAATCTGCCTTTTTAAATGTCTGGTTCTCACCTGGTGCCTGTGTGCAAGAGAAACCCGTTTTGGATCCTGGCTCCACACTCCCTTTGTGCAGTCGGTCAAGTCCTTCGGCCTCTCCCAGCCTCAGTTTCCCTGTTGGATTAAGGGTGATGGCAGCAAGCGTGTGTTCCAGAGCTGGGACTGGGCTCAGTGCCACGCTGCAGGACAGCTCACGGTGGCTAGGACCTGGAGGAGACCAAACGTATTCTTGACGACTTTAATACAGGCATTCATGGTGGTAAGAAACATTTGAAGTTGCAGAACATGCTAATCCCCTCTTAGGTGCTGGCTGGGTCAAGTTGCTCCAGGTATGTAGGCACCAGCCCCTGGAAAAATTAAACAGAACATGATTTATATACCTTGGGCTTTGGAGTTAACAGTTTCAAGACTTTTGCATTTATATTTCAGTTGTTAATTTACTGTGGTATTTCCTACAGTTTTGCTTTATAGATTTTGATGGTAAGTTACTTACTGCCTAAAGGTTAATCACTGTTACGCATTCCCTGTGTCTTGAACTGTTCCTCCGACCAAATTACTCTTTATCTTTTTTAGTGCTTTTGAACTTTATCTGATATTGATTTTACCAACACTTTTTCTTATTGTTTATGTTTGCCCAACATATTTTTGCTTTC
The DNA here is from genome assembly GCF_028021215.1 of Eschrichtius robustus. Taxonomy (NCBI): domain Eukaryota; kingdom Metazoa; phylum Chordata; class Mammalia; order Artiodactyla; family Eschrichtiidae; genus Eschrichtius; species Eschrichtius robustus. The sequence goes on from NC_090824.1 coordinate 1,299,522, forward strand.
CTTTTCTTTTTAACATTCAAGTATTTTATTTTAGGTATACTTTGTGTAAAGAGTGCATAACTGTATTGTCAAAACAGACATGTTTGTTGATACATCTGTTATTTATGCTGTGTTTTCCTTGTCTCTGGCTTTGGGAGCTGTTTACTATTTTATTTTTCTCTAGTATTTTGGAATGCCTAGTTCTTATTTGTATTCTCTTGGTGGTAAATTCCAAGTTTAAAACGTATTTTTTTAAACAGCTTTATTGAGGTAACTGACATATAATAAAGTGCACAAAGTGCACAGTTTGAAAGTTTTGACATAAATACATTTGTGAAACCGCCACCACAATCTAGAAAATGAACAAATCCATTATACAAGTATCTTCATGTCCTTTCTCCTTCCTGCCTCTCTCCCTGCTCCTCCCTCCCAGGAAACCACTGATGCTGCTTTCTGTCACTCCAGATTAATTTGCATGTTTAGAATTTAAATGGAATAATAAAATATGTACAGTTTTTTTGTCTGGCTTCTTTCCCTCAGAATACAGTAAGTCCCCTATCTACGAACATTCAAGTTGTGAACTTTCAAAGATGCAAACGTGCATACTCACATCCAATCACGTAAGTTAATTCACGTATCTGGCGTACATTGTCATGTGCGTGCGTCCTCTACAAATGGTTGTGCTTTTGTGTACTTTACAGTAGTGTATAGAGTACAGTAGTACAGTGTCTTTATTTCAAGCTCAGGATGTCTAGAAGCAAGCATAAAAGCAGTGGTGATATAGCTGATATTGCGAAGAAGTGCCAGCTGTTGTATGGTAGTACTGTATTATACAAGGTACTGTACTATAAGATTAAAAATGTTTTATTTTTTGTGTTTGTTTTTTATGTATTATTTGTGTGAAAAGTATTATAAACCTATTACAGTACAGTACTACATAGCCGATTGTGTTAGCTGGGTACCTAAGCTAACTTTGTTGGACTTACGATCAAATTGGACTTACGAATGCTCTTTTGGAACGGAACTCGTTTGTATGTAGGGGACTTACTGTAATTATTTTGTGATTCTTCCCTGTTGTAGCGTCTATCTACAGTTCACTTCTTTTAATTGCTGAGTAGTGTTCCATTGTATGGATAAACAAATAATTTATCTCTTCACCTGATGGTAGATATTTTAGTTGTTTCCAGGTTTGGACTATTACAAATAAAGCTGATGCAAGCATAAATGTACAGGCATTTGTATGGACATAAGACTTCTTTTCTCTTGGGTACTTAGAAGTAGAATGTCTGGGTCATATGGCAGGGGTATGTTTACCCAAACTGTTTTCCAAAGTGCTTGTACTATTTCACATTCTCACCAAGAGTGTATGAGAGTTCCAGCACTAGCTAAGGGCAGTCATTTTAGCCATTCTAGGAGATCTGCAGTGGTATCTCTTCGTGGTTTTAACTTGCATTTTCATGATGAAAAATGATGTTGAGAATCTTTTCATGTACTTATTTGTCACTCAAATGTCATCTTTGGTTAAGTATCTGCTCAAATCTCTTGTCTTCCCTCCCTTTTTTTTATTGGGTTGGGACAAACGAAAACAGATAGTAAGATGACAGGCTAAAACCTAATCCTATCAACATTCACACTAAATAAAAATGGTCTAAACACCCAAATTAAAAGACAGAGATATTCATGGGACTTCCCTGGTGGCGAAGTGGTTAGGAATCCAGCTGCCAATGCAGGGGACACAGGTTCTATCCCTGGTCAGGGAAGATCCCACATGCCGTGGAGGAGCAGCTAAGCCTGTACGCCACAACTACTGAGCCTGTGCTCTAGAGCCTGTGAGCCACAACTACTGAGCCCGTGTGCTGCACCTACTGAGCCTGTGCTCTAGAGCCCGTGAGCCACAACTACTGAAGCTCGTGTGCCACAACTACTGAAGCCCATGCACCTAGAGCCCGTGCTCTGAAACAAGATTAGCCACCGCAGTGAGAAGCCCGCACACCAGAACAAGGAGTAACCCTCGCTCACCGCAACTAGAGGAAGCCCATGTGCAGCAACGAACACCCAACGCAGCCAAAAATAAATAAATAAAAATAATAAATTTATAAAAAAAGAGAGATGTTCAGATTGAATAAAAAAGCAAGACGCAAGCATATGCTGCCTATAAGAAACAAACACTAAATATAAAGGCGCATAAAGTTTAAAGTAAAGGGATGGGAAAAAGATGTACCATGCTAACACTAGTTTAAAAAACACTGTGTGGCTATGTTAATATCAAAGTAGGTTTCTGAACAAGGATTATTGTGAAGTATAAAGAAGGCCATTTTATAATGACAAGGGTGTAATTTAGGAAGATATAACAATCCTAAATGTTTATGAACCTAATAATAAAGTTAAAAATACATGAAACAAATACTGATAGAGCTGCAAGGAGAAATACACAAATCCACAATTATGCTCCTCTCAATAACTGATAGAACAAATAAGAAAAATATCATCAAAGATAGACTTGTATACTATCAACCAAGTTGACCTAATTGACATTTATAGGGCACTCCACACAATATGAGTAGAATGCACATTTTTCTCAAGTGCACACAGAACATTTACTAAAACATCATATTCTGGGCCATAAGTCAAGTCTCAATATATTTAAAAGGATTCAAATCATACGAAGTGTTTTCTCTGACTACAATGGTTTTAAATTAGAAATCAGTAACAAAAAGAAATCTGAAAAATCTACAAATATTTAACTAAATAACACACTTGTAAATAAATGAGTCAAAGAAGAAATTAAAAGAAAAATTATAAAGTATTTTAAGTTTAATTAAAATGAAAACACAACACATCAGAATCTGCTGCATGCTATGAAAACATGAATAGAGGGAATTTTATAGCTCCAAATATTGGGAATGAGAAAGGTGACATCACTACAGGTTTTACAAACATTAAAAGGATAATGATGACATATTATGAACAACTTTTTGCCAATATATGTGACAACTTAGGTGAAATTAACAATTTCCTCAAAAGACACAGAGCTGAATCAAAAATAAATAGATAACCTGAATGCTCCTATATCTATTAAAGAAACTGAATTTATAGTTAAGATTCTTCCCACAAAGAAAACTTCAGGCCTAGACTACTTCAGTAGTGAATTCTACCAAACACTTAAGGAAGAAATTATACCAATTCTACATGAATGTTTTTAGAAAAATGAAAGGGATAGAATACTTTTTAACTCCTCCTATGAGGCCAGCATTACTATGATACCCAAACCAAACGCATTAAAAGAAAAGAAAATTACAAACAAATATCCCTCCATAACATAGGCACAAACACTGTAAACAAATTTTAACAAAATGAATCTAACAATATTTTAAAAGGACAGCACAACATGACCTAATGGGATTTAAGTCAGGAATGCAGAGATGGCTAAACATCAGAAAAGCAATTTATCATATTAATAAACAACAACAAAAAATATGGTAAACTCAATAGTTGCAGAAAAATCATATGACAAAAATCCAACATCCTTTACTAATAAGAACTCTGCAAACTAGGAATAGAAGGAAATTTTCCCAATCTGACAAAGGGCATTTACAAAACCCACACAGCTATCACTACACTTAATGTGAAGGATTGAATGCTCATTCCCTAAGACAGAACAAGACCAAGATGTTACTCTCAACACTTCTACTCAACATTGTACTGGAAGCTCTAGTCAGAGCAATGAGAAAAAGAAAAAAGGCATTTGGATTGGAAACGGAGAAATGAAACTTTTTACTTGCAGACAACATGATCATCTATGTAAAATACCTAATAGAATCTGCAAAAACACTCTAAGGTTGACCCTTGAACAATGAGGGGTTAGGGGTGCTGATCTGACCCCTGCAGAGTGGAAAATTCGTGTATGTCTGTGGCTCCAAATCCACGGATTCAATGAATCACAGATTGAATATTACATATTTAATGAAAAAAGATCCTCATATTAGTGGACCCATGCAGTTCAAGCCCATGCTGTTCAAGGGTCAATTGTAACTAATAAGTGAGTTTAGCAAAGTGGAATGAAACAGATTAAGAAACACAAAACTGTTTTCTATGTATTAACAGCAATCAGAAATTAAAATAAGCAAAGCCATTTACAATTTAAAAATATGAAATAAATATTTATGGATAAATATAGCAAAATATATGGAAGACCTGTACAGTCAAAACTGCAAGTATTGCTAAAACAAATAAGACCTAAATAAATGGATGACTATATTCTGTTATGTCAGAAGACATGTAAGATAACAATTTTCCCCAAATTGTCTATAGATTCAATGCAATCCAAATCAAAATCCCAGGTCTTTTTGTAGGAACTGACAAGCTGATTCTAAAATTTATATGGAAATACAAAGGCCCTAGAATAGGCAAAACAACTTTGAGAAAAAAAGAACAAAGTTGGAGGATTAATACTATCAGATTTTGACTTATTATAAAGCTACAGTAATCAAAATTGTGTGTTATTTACAGTTTGATGTAGTCCCATTTGTTTATTTTCACTTTTGTTTCCCTTACCTGAGGAGACATATCCAAAAAAATGTTGCTAAGACTGATGTCAAAGAGCATACTGCCTATGTTTTCTTCTAGAAGTTTTATGGTTTCAAGTCTTACATTTAAGTCTTTAATCCATTTTTGAGTTTAGTTTTGTATAAGGTGTGAGAGAGTAATCTAGTTTGATTCTTTTGCATGTAGCTGTCCAATTTTCCCAACACCATTTCTTGAAGAGGCTCTTTCTCCATTGTATATTCTTTCCTCCTTTGTTGTGGATTAACTGACTGTATAAGTGTGGGCTCATTTCTGGGCTCTATATTCTGTTCCATTGATCTTTGTGTCTGTTTTGTGCCAGTACCATGCTGTTTTGATGACTATAGCTTTGTAGTATAGTTTGAAATCAGGGAGCATGATAACTCCTGTCTTGTTTTTCTTCTTAAAAGAAAGAAGTCTTTGGTGTTTCCATACACATTTTAGAATTATTTTCTCTGGTTTTGGAAAAATGCCATTGGTGTTTTCATAAGGATTGCAGTGACAAAACAAAAAGGCCACTTACTGAATGGGAGATGATATTTGCAAATAATATATCTGAGAAGGGGTTAATATCCAAAATATACAAAGAACTCATACAACTCAATGTCAAAAACGAACAACCTAATTAAAAAATGGGCAGAGGACCCGAATAGACATTTTTCCAAAGAAGACAAACAGATGGCCAAAAGGCACATGAAAAGATGCTCAACATCATTAATCATCAGGGAAATGCAAATCAAAACCACAATGAGATATCACCTCACACCTGTCAGAATGGCTCTCATCAAAAAGACAAAAAATAACAAGTGTTGGTGAGGACATGGAGAAAAGGGAACTCTTGTGCACTGCTGGTGGGAAAATGAATTGGTGCAGCCACTGTGGAAAACAGTATGGAGGTTTCTCAAAAAACTAAAAATAAAAGTACCATATGACCCAGCAATTCCACTCTGGGTATCTGAAGAAAATGAAAATACTAATTTGAGAAGATATATGCACCCCTATGTTCATTGTGGCATTATTTACAATAACCAAGATGTGGAAACAACCTGAGTGCCCATCAATAAATGAATGGATAAAGAAGATGTGGTAATAAATAAATTTTTAAAAATGTGGTATTGGGACTTCCTGGGTGGCACAGTGGTTAAGAATTCACCTGTCAATGCAGGGGACATGGGTTCAAGTCCTAGTCCGGGAAGATTCCACATGCCGTGGAGCAACTAAGCCCATGTGCCACAACTACTGAGCCTGTGCTCTAGAGCCCGTGAGCCACAACTACTGAGCCCACGTGCCACAACTACTGAAGCCCACATGCCTACAGCCTGTGCTCTGCAACAGGAGAAGCCATTGCAATGAGAAGTCTGTGCACTGCAACAAAGAGTAGCCCGCACTTGCTGCAACTAGAGAAAAAGCCCACGTGCAGCAATGAAGACCCAGTGCAACCAAAGATAAAAAAAAAAATGTGGTATACACATACAATGGAATATTACTCGGCTATAAACAAGAATGAAATCTTGCCATTTGTGACAACATGCATGGACCTAGAGGGTATTATGCTAAGTGAAATAAGCCAGACAGAGAAAGACAAATACTGTATGATTTCACTAATATATGGAATCTAAAAAAACAAAACAAAACAGGGAATTCCCTGGTGGTCCAGTGGTTAGGATTCCATGCTTTCACTGCCGAGGGCGCGAATTCAATCTCTGGTCAGGGAACTAAGATCCCGCAAGCTGTGCAGCACGGCCAATAAATAAATAAACAAAACAAATGAACAAACATAACTAAAGAGAAACAGAGTCATAGATTCAGAGAACAAATAGGTGGTTGCCAGAGAGGAAGGGGGTGGAGGGAAGGGAAATAGGTGAGGAAGGTTAAAAGGTGCAAAGTTCCAGTTACAAAATAAATGAGTCACAGGTGTGAAATGTAGTGTGTGGGGAATACAGTCAATAATTACATAACATCTTTGTATCATGACAGATAACTAGACTTATAGTGGTGATCATTTTGAAATATATAGAAATATTGAATCACTATATTATGAACCAGGAAATAACATAATGTTATAGGTCAATTATACTTCAAAAACAAACTCATAGAAGAAGAGTTCAGATTTTTGGTTACCAGAGGTGGTGGGTAGAGGGGAGGGAGAATTTGATGAGGGTAGTCAAACGGTACAAAATTCCAGTCATAGGGATGAAAAGTACAACATGATAAATATAATTAACACTGCCATACGTTTTATATGAAAGTTGTTAAGAGTAAATCCTAAGAGTTCTCATCACAAGGAAAAAACATGTATTTTCTATTCCTTTAATATGGTGTCTATATGAGATGATGGATGGTCACTAATATTATAGTGGTAATTTCATGATGTATGTAAATAAAATCATTATGCTGTATACCTTAAACTTATACAGTGCTGTATGTCAATTATATCTAATTAAAACTGGAAGGAAAAAAGAGAAACTAGTTAAACATTCAATTTAAGATATAAGACAAAGAGTAAAATAACATAAAAAAGTAGAAGGAAAAAAGAAAGTTGAAGGAAGGAGATAAAAATGACATGAGATAAAAAAGGAGATAAAAAAGACATGACTAAGAATGAATTAGAACACAAAGAAACATAGAAAATTTCAAATAAGCTGAGTATTCCATAAAACAGAAATAAAATAGACAAATCTCTGTCCAGGTTTATCATGAAAAAAGATAAAACATAAAAATATTAAGAATAAAAAAAGGAGACCTAATACCAGATATAGAAAATATGGTAACAGAATGTTTTAAACATTGTTTTTGCCAATATATTGGAAAACTTAGATGAAGTGGTTGAATTTCTAGAAAAACATTTTATCACAAATGACTCAGGAAGAAACAGAAAATCTGAACAATTTTATAACAATTCAAAAATCGAGTCGCGGCTAAATTTGTCCCATAAAGAAAAAACTGGAGCCTGCTCGTCTTCCAGGCAAGTTCTACTAAATTGTAAAAGAACAGATTATTCTGGTCTTCTACAAACTCTCTCAGAGACTAGAAAGTTGGAGACAACTCACGAAACTTCTATGAGGCCATACTAACCTTGATATCACAAGCAAACAAAGGGACAACAAGAAAAGTTTGGACTAGTCTTACTCAAGAACCAAGGTACAAAAATTCCTAAACAAATACATCATAACCAAGATGGCTTTATCCCAAGAGTATAGGGTGGTGTAATGCTAGAACATCTATAAATCTAATTCACTCACACTAACTGAATGAAGGGGAAAGCACATATGATTATTTCAGCAGATGTAAAGAAAATAAAGTGATAAATTTTTACATCCGTTCATCAAGAAAAAAACCTCTTAGCAAACCAGGAATAAAAGAGAGCTTACTTGATAAAGAGTGGTATTCAAACACTTACAGTAAATATAATTCTTAATTGTGAAACATTAGAAGCATTGCCTTCAAAATCATGAATGACAAAATATATTTAGTATCACTGCTTCTATCAGCCTGGTGCTGAAGGCCCTAGTCTGTGAAGTAAGGCAACAAAAAATCCATACAGATTGGACAGGAAGACATTATCATAATGTCTACATTGAAAAAATTTGAAAGGCTCTGCAGGTGTATTAAAAGTAATAACAAAAGTTTAATAAAGTTGTCCCATCTAAGATTAATTTACAAAAATGAATTGTATTTCTGTATACAGCAATAAAATTTTTAAAAATATAAAGTAGAGGGCTTCCCTGGTGGCGCAGTGGTTGAGGGTCTGCCTGCCGGTGCAGCGCACACGGGTTCGAGCCCTGGTCTGGGAGGATCCCACATGCCGCGGAGCGGCTGGGCCCGTGAGCCACAGTTACTGAGCCTGTGCGTCTGGAGCCTGTGCTCCGCAACGGGAGGGGCCGCGGTGGTGGGAGGCCCGCGCACCGCGATGAGGAGTAGCCCCCGCTTGCCACAGCTGGAGAGGGCCCTCGCACAGAAACGAAGACCCAACACAGCCATAAATAAATAAATAAATAAATAAAATTAAAAAAAAAAAAAGTAAAAAATAAATTATTAAAAAATATATATATATAAAGTAGAAACATACAACTAAAAATCCCACAAAACAGACATAGGAATAAGTCTAACAAAATAAGTACAAGACTTAGAGAACTTTATCGGAAGATGTTAAAAAAAACCCTAACTGAATGGAGAAAAGTACCATTTTCATGAATTGAAAGACTTGAAAACAGGGAGTTCCCTAGTGGCCTAGTGGTTAGGTCTCCAGGCTTTCACTGCTGTGGCCTGGGTTCAATCCGTGGCCGGGGAACTGAGATCCTGCAAGCTGAGCTGCACGGCCAAAAAAAAAAAAAAAAAAAAAAAGACTCAAAAACATATAGATGTCAGTAGATGTCAGTTCTTCATGTGTTGATTCTTGGAGTTTCAGTCAAAATCTCAATAGAGTTCTTCTTCTTTTTAATGTTATGTCACAATAGCTGTTCTTTTCTTTTAAATTAATTAATTAATTAATTTATTTTGGCTGCACTGGGTCTTTGCTGCGGTGTGCAGGCTTCTCTAGTTGCGGTGTGTGGGCTGTAGAGCACACAGGTTCAGTAGTTGTGGCATGTGGGCTCTCTAGTTGAGGTGCATGGGCTTAGTTGTCGTATGTAAGATCTTAGTTCCCCAACCAGGGATCAAACCCGGGCCCTGGAGCATGGAGTCTTAACCACTGGACTGCCAGGGAATTCCCTAAATTTTCTTTTTAACAGACTCTGTAAAGGAAGTGAAGAGACAAGTCAGAGGCTGGGAAAAGATGTAAGTAGTCCGTGAGGATTAGTATTCATAATACATAAAGAACTCAATAAGAAAATAAACAAACCAAGAGGAAAATGGACAAAAGATCAGTAGTTAACAGAAGCAGCATCATGAGTGGTCAATAAACATAAGACAAATTATTCAAGAAAATACAAATTAAGATCAGAGGAGATACTCTATTATGACCATTAGACAGGGAAAAAGTAGAAGTTAACAAAACCCCATGTTGTGAGGGTGTGGAGAAGAGTCCTGATACATGAATTGCTCAGAAATATGGTATTGGTTCAATACTCTAGAAAATGAATTGATATCCTGTGAAGTTAAAGATAGTGCATAGTCATGACTCATGAGTTTCAGTCCTAGTTAACAGAACCAACAGACATTTTGGAGCGTGTGTGCCAGGAGATACATCCAAGATTGTTAAAAGCAGTATTGTGCATAAGAGCAAAAATCTGGAAACTCACTTTCCCATAAGCAAGAGAATGGATAAATCAATTGTGATGTATTAACACAATGGAATAGTATATGGCAATAAAAAATGAAACATACCCAAGGGCAATATTATTTTAGAAACAATGCCCAGTGAAAACAGCAAGTTTCTGGAGAATATACATGGCATGATACAATTTGTATAAGGCTCCAAACCAAGCAAAATAAAGCAATGTGCATTTAGGGATACATGTGTGATTGAACTCTACAGCAAAGCAAAAGTGTGGTAAACACTATGTACAGGATGATAGGTACTTCTCCAGGGGTGTGGGAGTGGGAGGGCAGGGTGATGGGATGAGGGTGCAGTATGCAGGAAGATTTAATGGTATTGGTCATTTTATTTTGTTTCTTTTTTCCAGCTTTATTGAGGTGTAACTGATAGAATTGTATATATTTAAAGTGTATGATGTGATGATTTGATAAACATATACATTGTGAAATGATTACTCCAATCAAATTAAGTAGCACACGTATCTCACATAGTTACCATTTTGTGTGTGTGTGTGTGGTGAGAACACAGCACTCTCTTAGCAACTTTCAAGTATATAACACAGTATTTTCAACTATAGCCACCATGCTGCACATTAGATCCCCGGAACTTATTAATCTTGTAACTAGAAGTTTGTATCCTTTAACTAACATCTCTCCATTCCCCCCCACCCACCCCAACCACCCCACTCAACACCTGGCAACCACCATTCTACTCGCTGTTTCTATGAGTTCTACTTTTTTTTTTTTTTTTTTAAGATTCCACATATGAGTGAGATCATATAGTATTTGTCTTTGTCTGGCTTATTTCAGTAAGCATAATATCTTCCAGGTTCATCCATGTTATCACAAACAGCAGGATTTTCTTCTTTTTAATGGCTGAATAATATTCCATGATATATATATATATATATATATATATATATATATGTATATATATGTATGTGTGTATATATATATATATATATATATATATATATATATATATATATGCACAGAAAACCAGCCCAATTCTGTGGGATTAGGAGAAGGCACACAAATATGAACATTTCAGAGCATCACACTAGGGAAAACAAGCAGAAGTCTCTCAGCACCTGGCCTGGCTTTGCAGAATCAAAAGAAGTCATACAATCTTAAGAATTCCTTCCAACAGGGAACAAGAAGTGTGGAGTGGGTGAATTCATAGGAATGGAAAGCCTCAGAATCCCTAGCCAAGCTGACTGGTGAAGATATTTCTCTCCCAAAGCCAGTCAGTAAGGACTGGAGGACAGTAAAGGCTGCTTCTTCAAATGTGAAGTCAGCAACACAAGACTTCAAGGAACATGAGAAAAACAAGGAAACATGACACCATGAAAGGAACACAATAATTTTCCAGCAGCTGACTACCCAAAAATGGAGATCTATTCATTACCTGACAAAGAATTCAAAACAATTGTTTTAGGGAAATCTAAGCGAGCTACAAGAGAACACAGATAACTCAGAGAAATCAGGAAAACGATATATGAACAAAATGAGGACAGAGAGATAGGAATTATTTTAAAAAACCCCAAATTATGGAGTTGAAGAAAACAATGGATAAAATGAAAAATGCAATAGAGAACATCCACAGAAGACTGGACCAAGCAGAAGAAAGAATCTACGAACTCAAAGAGAGGTCATTTGTAACTATCCAATTGCGGGTGTGGGGGGAGAATGAAAAAGAGGGAAGAAAACCTATGTGAATTATGGGACACGATTAGATGAACAATATACACATTATGGGAGTCCCAGAGGAAGAAAAGAGAAAGGGCAGAAGGCTTATTTGAAGAAATCATGGCTGAAAACTTCCCAAATGTAGGGAGAGTCATGGACATCTAGGTACATGAAGCTCACAGGTCCCCAAAGAGATTCAACCCAAGGCAGACTTTGCCGAAACACATTATAATAAAGCTGTCAAAAAATTCAGATACAAGGAATTTTGAAAGCAACAAAAGAGAAGAAACTCATCACATACAAGGGAACCCCCATAATGCTATCAGTGAATTTCTCAGCAGAAACTTTGTAGGCCAGGAGAGTGGAGTGGTATATTCAAAGTGCTGAAAGGAAAGAAACTTCCAACCAGGAATACTTTACCCAGCAAAACTATCCTTCAGAATTGAAGGTGAAGTAAAGACTTTTCCTGACAAAAGCTGAGGGAGTTCCCTACCACTAGACCTGCCTTACGAAAAATGCTAAAGGGAGTTCTACAAGATAAAATGAAAGGGCACTAACTAGTGACATGAAAGTATATGAAAGTATAAAACTCATTGGTAAAGGTAAGTATATCGTCAAATTCAAAATATTCTAGTAGTGTAAAGGTGGTGTGCAAATCACTTAACTCTAGTAAAAGGGTTGAAAGACAAAAGTATTAAAGATAAATATAGCTACCATAATATGTTAATGGATACACAATATTAAAAGATGTAAACTGTGACTTCAAAAACATAAAATATGGTGTGGAATAAAAATGTAGAATTTTTGTACATGGTTGAAGTTAAGTTGTTATCATCTTAAAATAGACTGTAATAACTGTAAGATATTTTATGTAAGCTTCACGGTAACCACAAAGCAAAAATCTATAGTAGATACACAAAAGATACAGAAAGGAATCAAAATTTGCCACTGTGGAAAATTATCAAATCATGAAGGAAAACAGTGAGAGAGGAATAAAGAACTCAAAACAGTCAGAAAACAATTAACAAGATGGCAATAGCAAGTCCTTACTGCTACCAATAATTATTTTAAGTGTAAATGGATTAAATTCTACAATCAAAAGGCACAGAATGGGTGAATGGATTTTCTAAAAACCCAACTATATGCTACCTACAAGAGACTCAATTCAGCTTCAAGGACACACATAGGCTCAAAGGCAAGGGATGGAAAAAGATTTTCCATACAAATGAAAACCCAAAAAGAGCTATACTCTTTCAGACAAAATAGACTAAATAAAAAACTGTAACAAGAGAAAAAGAAGGTCATTATATAATGGTAAAGCATTCAGGTCATCAAAAGGATATAACCATTGCAAATATATATGCACCCAACATTGGAGTGCCTAAGTATATTAAGCAAAGGTTAACAGACCTGAAGGGAGAAATAGATGGCAATGTAATAATAGTAGGGAACTTCAATACCCCACTTTCAGCAATGGATAAATCATCCAGATAGAAAACCAAAATAAGACATTGATCTTGAACTACAGTTCAGGCCAATGGACCTAACAGACATATACAGAACTTTCTATCCACCAGCAAGAGAACACACATTCTTCTCAGGTGTACACTTACCATTCTCCAGGATAGATCATGTGTTAGGTCATAAAACAAGTCTTAACAAATTTAAGAAGATTGAAGTCGTATTAAGTATCTTTTCTGACCATAATGGCATGAAACTAGAAATCAATAACAAAAGGAAAGCTGGAAAATTCACAAATATGTGACCCATGGAAGGGTCACAGAACCTATGGAATGGGAGAAATTATTTGCAAACCGCATCTTTGATAGGAATTTAATGCCTAAATATATAAGAAACTATTACAGCTCAATAGAAAAAAAAAATCCGATTTTTAAATGGGCAGAGGACCTAAGTAGACAATTTTCCAAAGAAAGCATACAAATAGCCAACAGGTACATGAAAATGTGCTCAAGGTCACTAATCATCAGGGAAATACAAATAAAAACCACAATGCGATTTCAATTCACACCTGTTAGGATGGCTATTATCAAAGAGACAAGAAATAACAGGTGCTGGTGAGGATGTGGAGAAAAGGGAACCCTGGAGCACTGTTGGTGGGAATATAAATTTGTATAGTCATTATGGAAAGCAGTATGTGGGTTCCTCAAAAAATTCAAAATAGAACTTTTATATGATCCAGCAATCCTATTTCTGTGTATATACCTAAAGTAAATAAAATCAGTATCTCAAAGTGATATTTGCACTCCCATGTTTATTGCCACATTATTTACAACAGCCAAGATGTGGAAACAACGTGTCTGTCAACTAAAGTGTCTTGCTATGGAGGAGGAGGGTGTGTGAGGTATGTGCAACATTGGGGGTGCTCATGGGCCAGTTGGGGGGTTCTGTAGACAAGGTGTCCCCAGGGGCTCGTGGGCAGGCTCCCTAATGGAGTCTGTGAAGTGGATAGTATGATCTGTGACCATTTGATGAGTTCTGAGTGCTGGCTGCTGTGCTCCCAGCCTCCCACATCCCCTCAGCTTTGCAGGTCACCTCAGTATTCTGGGTGGATGAGGAAAGTAGTGGGCCCCTTGGGCAGCATCTTACGTAGCTGGGGAAGCTGGGCATTCATTCACATGCTCTCACTTTTCCCTGTGGGAGAAATCACTGGCTGAGGGTGTCTCTCTCGGCGCTGAGCTGTACAGCCTTACGGGAGGGGCAATGCAGGTAAAATCACGCCTTCTTCAATGTGTCTATTATAGTACTTTTTTTTCTCCAACAGTGTGCTGGAACTTCTCCACTTGACTCTCAGGCTCCCACAAAGGTACTGTCATCCATGGGTGATTGTCAGAATTGATGTTCTGTGGGGAATAATGGTGGAAAACTCCATTGTACATCTTGCTGACAGCACACCGTAATGAATTTATTTCTCAAATTATGTCACCAGAATACATGTGTCAGCTTTGGCTCTTTGGGGGTGGCTTCATTGTCAAGTTCTGTGTGATGGCAGCTTCAGGCGCACATCTTAACAATCCGTCCAGTGGGGGGAGAAAGGTCCATGTTTATTTCTTAAGTTGGTTTTTATTTCATGATGGTTTATTATCATGGTCTGTAACTTTTATGTGTATTACAAATATTCTTTTGTATGTTAGTATCACACAATAAAACAAAACTTTTAAAGGGGTTTCATGAAGTGAGTGGTCATATGCTATTGTTAGGACTTAACTGGATTTGAAAATAAAACTGTTTCTTATTTTCAGCCTCTCCAGACAGCAAAATACTGTCAAAATAAAGAGTTGCTTTAAGGTAAATATCAAATCCAGAACAGCAAGAATATTGTCTCAGGGTAAAAATGAAGACAAGCATATGATCATAAGACCCTTATTTGAGATTTTAGGATAATTCCTATAGGACCAGTGTTTCCTGACCTTGATTCTATTGACATTCGGGGCTGGATAATTCATTTTTCTTTGGAGCTGTCTTGTGCACTGTTGGATGTTTAGCATAATTATCTGGCCTCTGTTCACTAGAGGACAGCACCCCCATACTTGTGACAACCAAAAATGTTTCCAGACATTGCCCCATGTTCCCTGGGAAGCAGCAAGGTCACCTCCAGTTGAGAACCACTTCTGTAGACCTTTTCCATAAACAGAGTTTTAAACAGTGCTAGGGATGATGTTTCACAACAATCTGTTTCTCAACCCAGGGTAGAGACGGGTGTCTCTAAGTTGATACACAGGAAACCCACAAAGTTTATAGAGAAATTATATTAGCTTGGATTGGAAGGGAACCAGAGTTTAAAACCAAGAGACACCTTTGAGTCCCCAACTTCCTAAGGCAGAAAGTAGGCTGAAAGAAACTTCTCAGCTGAAAATATGGGTTATTTATTATGGAAAATGAAGAATGATTCAAAGAATGTAGCCTAATGGAGCTCAAAGATCAAAACCAGTACCACAGAGAATCACTTAAAGGGAACAGAACAGGTCCTAATCAAGGAACTGGTACAATGTACTGGCTGGATTTTAGAGTTTTGATGGCCCATTTTTGGTTGGTAGTGCAGTGGCAGTTATCCACACCCCCATTTGATATTGGGTGTGGGATCACAGATCACTTGTCTCATACAGGTCTTCCTGAGAGGAACCATATTTGAGGGGCTGCACCTGAGGAGTCTCATGCACACCTGGACCTAATTTAATGATAAGATCTTGGATCTTGAGCTGATGCTGTAACGCGATGAGACTCTGGGCTCTTGGGTGAGGAGTGAGCATATTTTGCACGTGGGAGGGATAAGAATTGTTGTGCCCAGAGGGCAGGCTGTGTCAGGTTGTAGTCTCCAAAGATAGCTGCAGCAATATTCCCCATCCTACAATTCTCTTTTGCAATGTGAGCTTGCCACTTCCCCTGCAGAAATGAAGTATATTTTGGAACGCCTTTGAAACTGGGTGGCCCTGAGGCTGCTTTGCCCAAAAGCATATGGTAGAAGTGACACTATGCTAGTTGTTGGCATAGCCTTTAACTGGCCTCTCAGAACTCACCTGGTAGCTTCCTCTTCCTGCTTCTTGTAAGCCGGCCACCACGTAAGAAATGTGATTACACTGAGACTCCCTTGCTGCGAGATGCCCAAACCACGCCAGGAGGCTGCCTGTGGACCCTTTGGTCAGCAGCCCCAGCTGAACTCCCAGATTATAGCCAGCTTCAACTCTTGCCATCTTGGATGGCCATCCCAGTTGAGCCTTCAGAGCCCCATTCACCCTCTACTGCAATTGCATAAGAGACCCAAGCAAGAACTGTCCAACTAAACCCTATTTGCCCACAGAATGACAAGAGCTCAGAATAAAAGGCTGCAAGGATGAGAGCCTGAATATAAGGAGCCTGGTGCATAGAAGGTGCTCACAGATGGCAGCTGTGGACATGACTCTTAATGAGAGCGGTTGCTTTTCCTTACCCAGCAACATTTCCCCCTTCTGGTAACAGGCTTCCAAGTTCCCTTTGGGAATCACCTAACCCCCACTCCCAGCCCATGTTTGCCAGGTGGCTGTTTTGTCCTGGCTCCAGCTTCAGGGGTGGACCCAGCGGATCAGTAAGGTCATTCATTTCCATGGCAACAGTGATTGGATTGTGCTTGGAAATGTGGCTGAAGTCCAGAGAGAACTTCTGGAACCTTGACAGGAACTATTGAGAAAAAGAGCGTCACTGTATGGTCGGAATATGGGTTCAGCTGCAGGGACGGAGGCCCTAAGTCACCTTGGCTACAATGCCTTAACAGCGGGCTGGTCTGACTGGGTTTCATGACTCTGCTCCACAGAGCATCCAGGAGCTCTGGCCCCTTTATCTTCCGGTTCCACCATCCCTAGGATGTTGTAATTGTCCACGGGTCTGAGATGGCTCACCACCTCATCCACTTTCCGGATGGTGAGGGGGTGAAAAAATGGTGGGTGGCATACTTCTTCCTTTCAGGGTGTGACCTGGGAGTTGCCCACATCATTTCTGTTCACATCCCATCGGCCAGAGCCTTGTCTTATATCCAAACCTAGTGCATCTACCTATCAGTGTTCAGGAAAGAACCCAAGAGCATATTCTAATTGTGGGTGGGATACAGGGAGCCTTACGTGATAGTGCTGTGCCCAGGGCTAGTAACAACTGAGGACTGTTTTCACCCCTGAGTCTGAAGTGTGAGGGGAGGAAGCAGAACTGGGAAGGAGAAAGTCAGAGGAGAGGCCTGCTGTGAAAGGATGTGAACTCTGGAGAAATGACACAGCCAACGTGAGGCAGTGCTGACAAGAGAGAGCTGGGAATAAATAACACAACCAACAGGTTCTTGCCAGAGCTTCTCATTGGCCAGACCCCACCCCCACCCCCACCCAGAATGCAAAGGGCAAGGGAGCCTGGGCTACTGTTCGTGCAGGTCAGCCTCCCTGGGAACAGAGCCGTGTGGAGGTATAACAAATAGATGTGGAGGAGCACATGGAAGATTCCAGCAGTCCCAGGTAGGTAGTCAGTAGGTAATGGTGTCATGTGGGCCCCACTCAAAGTTCCAGTCTATGAGAGAAAGGGAAATTGACGTTGAAAGGCAAGAAGCAGCTTATACACTTCCTTCCCCTTCGGATTTCCAAGCTGGGAGGACTCGAGTCTGGGAACCACAGGAACCATTTGCTGCCATGAATGGAAAGCCTTTGAGAGGAGGTGGCCAAAGTAGAAGACAATAAAAAGCAAAGGTGGAGGGAAGATTGATGACAAATCATGGAGTGCCTTGATCCAGCCACGCCTGAAGTCACTCTACTGCCAGACTTTTTAGTTAGACCAACCCATACATTCTGTTCTGTTTTCTTAATCCCATAGGAGTGTTTCTGTTTACTTGGCTGCACTTAGGCATTCTAGAGCTTGTTCTGGGTTCCTTCTGACATTTACCCGGGATTGAAGCCAAGCTGTATACTCCAGGCAGGAAAAGGCAAAATGAGGTGTCCCGGCAGTCAAGCCTTGTGCAAACAACCCAGCCATCACTTCTCCTTCCCGCAGGTGATGTTTTTTTATGTCCAAGGGGACTGACGGCGATGACAGCCAAGACTTCTTCTTTATTCAGGGCCCTTAGGCAGAGGCTTCCTTTAATTTCCAGTGAGAAGTTTAACGGCTGGCTGAGTGGGAGCCATCAGGCTGGCTTTGTTCTCTTTAGCTTGTTGTAACTTATATCAATGACCTTACGGGGATGGAATGGTCCACACCAGGCTCTGCCAGGCTCTCCTGGTGATGGTTTATGACTTCACAGGCGAATAAAGCAGCATTGTCACATGGTGAAGGAAGCCCCTTGGCTTCCTGAGTTGGGATCATCCAAGCAGCCCTAACCCATTCATCCCTTTTCTTTCCAATATTTGGTGACATATATGGGTGAGACACTCCAAGATGTAGTCAATGCCTGTGCTTGGGCAGGTACCTGGACGTGGGCTGCACCCCAAACCAGTTAAGTGAGCGTCTCTGGCATGGATCCTGGACATCAGTATTTTTCCTAAGTTCCAGGATGCAGACAAGTTTAAGAACCACTACTCCAAGCTGCAGTCACTCCCCATTGGGTGGGGCTGCCTTGTCTCCCATGCTTCTACTTCCCCAGCATCAGCCAGTAACCCTAATGAAGCGCAGCTGCCTCCTCTGGGGCACAGAGAAGCCCTGCCATCTCTTTGACCCAGATCTCTATGTTCCTGGCTGTGCTCCCCGGCTCTGAGAATAGTTCTGCTTCAGAATAGAGCAGCTGGGACTCCAGTCTACCACCTTAATCTGCATGAAACTGAAGGGTAGTTCTAACACAGCCTTGTACCAGAAGCTTATACCAGACAGGGAGGCTATAGTCAGAAATAAAATGAACTCAACAACAAAGCAAGGTCAGAGTACATCCCAGTAACCCATGCCAAACTTTGGAAAGATGGCCTCAAATCCCCTGAGACCAATGCCCAGTCCCTGGACCCAGGTCAAGGTGGGGTCTCAATGTGTTAATTCTATGGATTGTGAGCCAGACTGACTTTACTACAGAGCCTACAGAGATTAAAAGGATCATAGAAGAATACTATGCACAACTTATGCCAACAAATTTGATAACCTAGATGAAGTGGACCAATTCCTCGAAAGACAAAGCTACCCAAACTCACTCAAGGAGACATAGATAATAGGCCTAAAGAAACTGAACCCATGATTAATAACCTGAAAAAACAAAAGTACCTGGCCCGGGGACATCCCTGGTGCTGCAGTGGTTAAGAATCCGGCTGCCAATTCAGGGGACACAGGTTTGATCCCTGGTCCGGAAAGATCCCACATGCCATGGAGCAACTAAGCCTGTGTGCCGCAAATACTGAGCCTGCGCTCTAGAGCCCGTGTGCCACAACTACTGAGCTCTCGTGCCACAACTACTGAAGCCTGCTTGTCTACAGCTCATGCTCTGCAACAAGAGAAGCCAACGCAATGAGAAGCAAGCGCACCACATGAATCGTAGCCCCCGCTCTCCACAACTAGAGAAAGCCCACACGCAGCAACAAAGACCCAATGCAGCCAAAAAAAAAAAAAAAAAAAAAAAAAAGTACCAGGCCCAGATGGCTTCACTGGTGAATTCTACCAAACATTAAAGGGAGAAATGGTACCAATTTTCTACATTCTCTCCCAGAAAATAGAAGCAGAAGGAATGCTTCCTAATTCGTTCTATGAGGCCAGCATTACCCTGATACCAACACCAGATAAAGATATTACAAGAAAGGAAAACTACAAACCAATAACTCTCATGAACTTAGATGCAAAAATCCCTGACAAAATATTAGCTAATGAAATTCAGCAATGTATAAAATGTATAAATGGAACAGAATAGAGATCTCAAAAACTGACTCACACAAATATAGTCAACTGATCTTTTACAAGGGCAGAAATGCAATAAAATGGAAAGTGAATAGTCTTTTCAACAAGTGGTGCTGTAGCTACCATACATTCACGTGTCAAAAACAAACAAAGAAACAGAAAACTGAGTCTAGATACAGATCTTACACCTTTCACAAAAATTAACTCAAAATGGGTCATAGATCTAAATGTAAAATGCAAAACTTTAAAACTTCTAGAAGATAACATAGAAGAAACTAAGTGATCTTGGGTTTGGCAATGATTTTTTTTGGATAAAACACCAAAAGCATGACCCATGAAGGAAAATTTTGAGAAGTTAGACTTCAGTATAATTCAAAACTTCTGCTCTGTGAAAGACATTGTTAAGAGAATAAACAAACAAGTCACAGATGGAGGAAAACATCTTTACAAAACACATATCTGATAAAGGACTTTGTGGAAATAAGTGAAGACCAAGCAAATGAGAAGAGGCAACGACTATTTATTCAGAGTCTGCTGTAGCAGGGAGTGGGCCACCATTACGGGGTCTCACAGAGGCTCAAAGGCAGGGAGAAGATGGGAAAAATTTATTGTGGAAAAATGGGGGCTCAGTGGTTCTCTGATGGAGCTGTGAGCCTGGGGAAGACGTCCTGTGTGATTGCTTAGGGGAGCATATTTGGGTTCCTCTGGTTGGTCCTAAGTTGGAAGCAGGAAAAAAAATTAGGAAAAATTTCAGTTATTAGTAAAAGTCCTGGCCATTTGGGGTTGATTGTTACCAGGGTTATTACTTGGCTTCCTTTTTGTTGCTAGAGGTAGATGTCTGACTTCCTAGAAGTCCAACTTATAGCAGGATGGCTCCCTGGGCTGGTAACTGTAGATGATGGATTGGTTTTCTGGGCTGATTGCTGCAGGTTGTGGGTCAGAGTTGTATTTTCATACATGGCCTGTCCATTTGTATATTCAGTCTCTCAGCTTCTCTCTAAAAATAGATAAAGAAATCTTAATACTCAGCAACAAGAAAACAAACATCCCAATTAAAAATGAGCAAAAGATCTGAACAGCTTAGCAAAGAAGATATAGAGATAGCAGAAAAGCATATCCATCTCTTATTATGGAACTGCAAATGAAAGTGAACAATGAGATACCACTATACGCCCATTAGAATGGCTAAAATTAAAAAAAAAAGAAGCTGGCAACACCAAGTGCTGGTAAGGATGTGGAGCAACAGGAACTCTCATTCATTGCTGGTGGGAATGCAAAATGGTGCAGCCACTTTGGAAGACAATTTGGTGGTTTCTTACAAAACTGAACATACTCTCACCACAGAATCCGGCAATTGCACTCCTTGGTATTTATTCAACTGATTGGAAAACTTATGTCCATACAAAAACCTGCACCTGAATGTTTATAGCAGTTTTCATCATAATCTCCCAAAACTGGAAGAAATGAAGGTGTCCTTAAATAGTACATAGATCAGGGAGTTCCCTGGTGGCCTAGGGGTTAGGATTCCAGGCTTTCACTGCTGTGGCCTGGGTTCAATCCCTGGTCGGGGAACTGAGATCCTACAAGCCATGTGGCGTGGCCAAAAAAAAAAAAAGGTACATAGATCAATTGTAATGCATCTAGACAGTGGAATATTATTCAGCAACAGCAACAAGAAAAAAAACTTGTCGAGCAGTGAAAAGACATGGAGAAACCTTAAATGCATATGGCTAAGTGAAAAAAGCCAGTCTGAAAAGGCTACATGGTATATAATTCCAATGATATGACATTCTGGAAAACACCAATCTACAATAAAAAGATCAGTGGTTGCCAGGTGCTTGGCGGGAGGGAGGGATGCAGATGGAGCACAGGCAGTGAGACCATTCTACAGGATCCTGTATTGATGGATATTTGACATTATGCACTTGTCAAAACCCATAGAACTTTACAGCCCAGAATGACCCTTAGTGTATGCAAATAAAGAATTTAGGTGGTCAAGCTTTCCCAGGAGGGAACCTTGTGACGAGAGAATCTAACTGTAATACAAATGTGTGACGCAACCTCAGTGAAGGAGAGTGGGAGAAGTTGCTGACCCATGCAACTTTGGAAACGAGTGGTGTCTGTAAGACTAAAGGCAAAAGGAACTGTCCACAAGCACTGTACTCTGGTTGATAAAGTTGCTTTCCATGGAAGTACAGATTCACAATCTGATGCCACAATCTGTAGGCTGCAATTGAACCATTAAGTAAATGGATGGCAAGTCAGACTTCTCACTGGTGGATGGGAATTCACAGATAACAAAGGGAGGAGGCTAGGATGAGCCACGTGATAGTGGATTAGAGTTGGGGACTTCAGCATGAACTCACGTTCAGCATAATATAGATACAAATGATTACGTACAGATTTATTTATAGATAGGTGTATATATATGGCTTAGTCTATGCACATATCTCTGTTCTGTCAGTTGAGAAGGCCTAGGAACAATGACATCCCAGTAGCGGTGAGCACACCTCATGCCCAGATCTTAGCTTCTAATACTGTTCTCCAATAAAAAGAAACAGGCTTCCATGGAGAAATGGCTGATTCTAGGACTAAGGGCAAGAAATGTCCAAGATGAACCCGTAGTAAGGAAGCGCTTTAAAAAACAAACGCACCCTACGTTGATGGGGGCAGGCTAAAGGGACATGGGGCCAACTCAAGGGACAACAAAATAAACAAAATTTGGACAACAAAATAAACAGCACTGGATCATAATCCAAAGAATAAAATAAATACCCATGGGTCTAAACTGATTAAGATAAATAATTGAATAAGTAAATGGGGGAGGAGACAAATCTCCCATGAAGATGTTACCCAACTGGTTGACCAGACCCATGCTGGGGTCCTAGCTCAGACGGAGACCCCCCGTCTCAGCCAGCGAGGTTCTTTTTCCGATTGGATTCACGCAGCCAATAACGAAGCTGATGCTGAGACTGGAAGGGCACAAGCTTTATTCGACGGCCAAAGAATGGAGAAGCGGGAACCTAGTTCTCAAATCAACTTCTCAACCCAATTTGTGCAGAGACACCACATATATAGGAGGGACGAGGTAAATGGGAGGGAATTGGAAAGAGTGGGAGGAATATTCATGAGTTATCTGAGAACAGGGGTGTGGTTTGGACCCGGAACTGATGCAACGCTCCTTTTCAATCCTTGCGTGGGCTTTTCCTGGTTGTTGTCATGGCAACTGCCAACTGTCATGGGACTGGTGAGTGTGTCATTTAGCTAATGCATTATAATGAGCGTATAATGAGGCTCAAAGTCTGATGGAAGTTTAGTCTTCTGCCATTTTGGGCCTAGATGGCTCTACCCAGTTGTTTTTTTCTCTTTGCAGCTTCCTCCTGAAACTTAGATTACGAGTAATTGGTTTCTATTCGAGGGAGAGGTAGGGGCGTGATTCTGGGGTGACAGCCTTGGTAACAAAGAGGAATTTCAAATTTTATGTAGATGCTCTGCCCTCGGGAGGAGGGACACAGCTCCCCACTCTTTAAGTGTGCGCTGCAGAGTGACTTCCTTCCAAAAAGGACAATGCGGAAAGTGAGGAGAAGAGTCACTTTATGGAGGAGAAAGCTGACAAACAGCCCTCAGCCTGATGGTGATCAGTGTCAACATCTACAGGGACACATCACGTTAACAGGAGGTGCACTTGATAATGTGTGATGAGCATGGCACCAGAGTTCTATGATATCTTCCCGAAACCCGTAACACCAGTCAACCATGAAAAAAACATCAGATGCATTCCCACAGAATTTGGAAACAACTGAAAAAATACCTGACCAGTATTCCTCAGGCTGTCAAGGTCATGAAAAACAAGGGCAGTCTGAGATCAACTCTCTCCCACCACTGTGATTTTTTTTTACCTACTCAAAACACTTTTGACACTTAATGTGTGGGTTTTCCACACCAAGCAATTCTCCAATTTTCTGTGGACATCAACTGGGTGTCCTACAATTTAATTCAGTTTTGACACTCCCTGGAGTTAGTGCTGACCCTACAGGTTAGGGGCTCAGTCCCACAAGACTGCCCCCAATTCAGACGCCAGGCTAATCACAAGTCCAGGCCACCCGTACTTCTGGTCAACCAGCCACACATCAGGGGTTCCTACGACTCCGTACTTGGGTTGGATAATTCACTAGAATAGTTCACAGGATTCAGAGACACTTTACTTTCATTTACTAGTTCATTATACAGGCTATTACAAAGGTTTCAAATGAACAGCCAGATGAAGAGGTGCCTAGGATGAGGTCTGGAAGGATTCTGAGTGTGGGAGTTTCTGTCCCCTCAGAGTCTGGGGTGCAACACCGCCCCCCCAGCACATGGTTGTGGTCACCAACCAGGAAACTCTCTGAATCCCATTGTTTAGGGATTTTATAGAGGCCCCCTTACGGAGGCGTGATTGATTAAATCATTGACCATCGGTGATTAACTCAATCCCCAGCCCCCATGGGCTCCATGGTGTTCAGGTGGGGGTGGGATTGGAAGCGCCCCCTCTCTGATCACACAGCTGCTCCCTCTGGCCACCAGCCCCCATCCTGAAGCCTTCTAGTGGCTCAGCAAGGGTCACCGCATTAGCATAAGCTCAGGTGTGGTGGAAAGGGCTTATTATGAGTAACAAAAGATGCTCCTCCCACATCAGCACTCAGGAAATTGAGGGTTTTAGGAGCTCCCTGCCAGGAACCAGGAACAAGGACTAAATATATATTTCTTATTTTATCACCATTTCACGCTGTCACAGCCAAGAGGAGCCTGAGGAGACTCGATGACTAGATGTTATGTGGAATCCTGGATGGGATCCTGGGACAGAAAAAGACCTTCGGGGAGAACTCAGGAAATCTTACTCAAGTATGAACTTTAGTAAATACTGATAGATCCATGCTGGTCCATTAATTTCGGCAGGAGTACTGCACTAACGTAAGATGTGAACAATAGGGAAGCGTGGATTGCATGAGGAAGCTCTGTACTGTCTTCTCGATTTTTCTGTCAACCTAAAACTGTTCTAAAAACGAGTCTTCTTTAAAAATTATAAACAACGTGCTTTTCGCCAGTGGGTGAAGTCTCTGAAGAATGAGGGGCAGCCCTCACAGAGGCATTTTGCCTGAAATGTGTCGATCTGATAATAACAGAAGGCATTCAGAGGTCTGTATTTAGAATTCCAGTGTCAAGAAAAAACACACATCTCGTTTTCCATGGAGCTGAAACGTTAGTACAACCCATTGTTCACATGTGTTAATTCCAGGATGTAAAAGTCATGCCTGTCCTTTGGCTGAGAAATGGCATGTTTAAGTGTGGGTGGCCTGGAGTGGCTCAACGTCATGGGCCAGGCCCCCCCCTACTCCTTGGCAGGAATCCAGGGGGCTACATGCAGAGACCCCCGTCCTCCAAGCTGTGTAGGAAAGATCTGGAATCAGAGAGGCTCGGCCATGGCCTGGCCTCCCAAACCTCCGCGGGTGCATTTCCTCTCCCCTTACAAAACTGGAATAATGGTTTTGTTTTGTTAAGAAAGGTGTGTGAACTAAAATATTGCCTGCCGTATCAGTGAAAAAAGGACGTTGCAGCCATCAAGCCATCACATTACAGCCACCTGGATGGTGAGCCCTGAGGGAACTCAGGATGGAGAGAAACGGGCTGCCCACTGCCCAGCCCATCTAGCAGTCAGCCGCTGTGGCCACCCCTGACGGTGCCCCCAGAAGAGACTCAGGATAGGAAGCACAGGGTGCTGGCCCCAGGTAGCTGAGGTGCACATCGAAGGAGTGCTTTCAGTGAGCCCAGACGCTTGCATCTTCCCATACAGAGAAAAGGGCTAAAGTCCTTAACTTGAGATATCTGGTTTTCTTTTATTAACAGTAATCTTTTGATGTTCTACCTGGTCTTTTGTTGCAAACAAAAAAACAAAAAAACAAAAACTCCTATGTATCTTGGCTCCCCCACCCCTTGCCTCTTCGGAACAGTTTTCTCAGCATTATCTGAGACGCTGTGTCCCTGGGCTTGAGTTCTCAGATTTGTCCAATGAATAAAACATAACTCCCAACTTTTAGGTTGTGCATTTTTTTTAGTCAACAGGCGTATCCTCATTGTTAAAAAGTTGAGTAATAGAGGAAACTGAAATCATGTTCTGAGCTCCCTTTCCAGATAATCAGCTTTGTTCAAAGTTTGTTCAGTATCGTAAAGGACAACTCTCTACATGGATGGAGTGAGACATGAATAGAATTACAAATCGTGGGATCATAATTTATAAGAAAAAGCATTGCGTGTCATGGGTTTGCATTTAACAAAACTAAACCGAAGTGAAAACTGAAGGAATGACCGACCTAGGACAAAGTTTTCATCATCCCCCGAGACCACGGCACCAGGAGCTCCTCCTGAAACGATTGTGAAAATCTAACGTGGGCCATTATGTTTCCTTAAACCAAGTGCCTCAAGTTTAGAAGTTACTTCTTGACTCCCAACCCTGCCCACCATCCCTAAGTTTATTAATTTAATTTTATCTTTTTTACATGATCAAATCTGTAGCTTTAACTTCTGCTCCTGACACGGGGTCTCCAATGTGACAGTAACACATCCTCTGAAAGCTCACCCAGGCTTTTGCGGTGGCTTCCGCATCCTTGACTTCTATCACCTTTCAGCCCTTTGTCGTCTGGATTTTGTCCCCTGGAGGTGAAGAGGGCTCATGGGCTGGCTGACCACATCCTTCTTTGTCCAACCTGGAGCACTTCTTCTCTTTAGACTTCTTATTTGGAAATAATTTCAAACTTGTGAAAAAGTTGCAAAAATAAAAATAGTACAAGGAACAGCTATACACCCTTCACCCAGATTCACCTGTTATTTAGTCCATCTGCTTTATCATTTGATCTTTCTCACATGCTCCCTTAAGCTTTCTGAACAATTTGGGGGTGAGTTACACATAAGGTGGCCCTTTGAAATATTTCACTGTGTTTCCTAAGAACAGGGGTATTCTCTTACACAACCTCACATGGTCACAACTTCATAAATTTACATCAATATGTTTATCTAATGCACCATCCATATTCCCATTTTATCAGTTGATACCATCACATCCTTTATAGCACCCTTACCCTCTCACACTTGACCACTTTGGGGAGCAAAAAGGTGTGCTATTAACAATTCTGCTGGACCACAGGGATCCAGAGCTGCCCCAGGCTCTCCAAGATTCCCGCTGTTCTCCTATCGTGGGTCCTGTCTATGCTGTAAGCTCTCATATACAGAGAGTTTCTTTTGCCTTTATTCTTAAAGATAGATTGGAAAAATCCTTGGGTCATACGTCGTTTTTGTTCTCAGAACCTTGCAGCTACTGCCCCCTGATATTTAAATGATGGTTCCTATGATCATTTTTGTATCCTTGAAATTTAATAACTACAGGAGAATGTCCCCAGGACACATGCTCCTTTGAACTACAGATTCAAGCTTAAGGGAAGGAACACGTGTTTTGTTACATTCTAGAGTATTTTTTCTGTCCTGTGTGTTTTGTTCTCTTCGGGAACATCAATTATGCATGTGTTAGATCTTCTTGGTTTGAATTCTGTCCCTACCATTCTTTCAATTATTTTTACACTGTAGATATTTTCACTTGATTTTGTGTGATTTCCTCAAGCTCAAACCCCCTGTCTTTAAAGGTATTTCCGGTTGTTGTGTTTAGTTTTCTCTTCTTTCAGATGTGGCTCTTGTCTCCACAAGGATTCTCTATCCCGTCCTTTTCTGAGCTTGGATGCTCACGGCTTCTGTTACATTTATCGTCTCCTCTTTGAAACCACACGTGTCTTCCTTGAGCCCCTCCCCCTCAGGGAGATCATGTTGTCTTGAAGCAATAGAAGCCTTTTGGTCTCAATGTCCCTATGTTTCTTGGGGGTAATTCTTCTTGTGGATATTCTTCATCAGTCTTTTATACAAGATCCTTTTTTATCTTAATGTGTTTTTTTAAATAATTTTTTTCTTTTTTTAAAAATTTTATTTATTTTTGGCTGCGTTGGGTCTTCATTGCTGTGCGCGGGCTTTCTCTAGTTGAGGCTAGTGGGGGTTACTCTTCGTTGTGGTGCGCAGGCTTCTCATTGCAGTGGCTTCTCTTGTTGCGGAGCACAGGTTCTAGGTGCGCGGGCTTCAGTAGTTGTGGCACACGGGCTCAGTAGTTGTGGCTCACGGGCTCTAGAGCACAGGCTCAGTAGCTGTGGCTGATGGGCTCTAGAGCGCAGGCTCAGTAGTTGTGGCACACGGGCTTAGTTGCTCCGTGGCATGTGGGATCTTCCTGGACCAGGGCTCGAACTCGTGTCCCCTGCATTAGGCGGATTCTTAACCACTGCGCCACCAGGGAAGCCCTTATCTTATGTTCTGAAGTATTCATGTACAGGTGTGACGTTGCTTCCATTGTAATGATAACCCTTCTGTAACACAAATGGGTTTTCTGTGAAGTGTGTGTAGACACTCAGCTGGCCAAGCTGCACTCAGCCTGGTTTTCCCAAACACCCTCTCCCATCACCTTTCTTTCCCCATAGACATACTCCCCTTCAGCCTTCAGTTTGGGCAGGTGACTCAGATGCACTCAGGTGACAGCCCCTGCTATGGTCTGCAGGTTTGTGTCCCTCACATTCATATGTTGAAATCCTAACCCTCAAAGGTGATGGTGTGAGGAGGTGAGCCTTTGGGCGATGCTTAAGTCATGAGGATGGAGCCCTCATAAATGGGATTAGTGCCCTTATAAAAGGCTCCTGAGGGCTCCCCAGCCCCTTCTGCCAAGTGAGGACGTGAGGAGTCTGCCACCCAAAAGAGGCCCTAACCCAGCCACACTGGCACCCTGATCTCAGACGTCCAGCCTCCAGGCTGTGAGGAATAAGTTCCTGTTGTTTATAAGGCACCCAGTTTATGGTATTTTGTTATAGCAGCCTGAACGGACTAAGCCAGCCCTTATGCAGTCAGTGGATGGCCATTATTATTAACATCTTCAGTGTCTTCCAGAGTTTCTTCAGGCAATCATAAGCGCACCTGAATATATTTTATTTCCCCATTTTGATGCAAGAGGCAGCCCACTGTATTCCTTTGCATGCGTTGTTCAATTTGCCATCAGAAGCTACGCTACAGTGGCCGGCTTTCTGCATCTGCTGCTACGCATGTTCAGAACTGTATTTATAGATGGCATTTCCCAAATGGCCATTTGCCAGGTTGCCCTCCACAGGGGCTGCCCCCGTGTGCTCACGCCAGCAGCTTCAGGAGTGCCTCGCCCAGGCAGGGCTACCACGCTGGATCTTAACGTGGAGCACATTGGTTTAAATCGAAGTGAGATGCACGTATGTTAAGTGTACAGTTTGAGGAGTGTGACAAATGCATCTCTGGTATCACCCACACCTGTGAAGACACTGAAGACGCCCCCCGCTCCCCGGAGAGATGCTCCCGTCCCTTCCCATTCAGCCTCCCCCACCCGGAGGCAACTGCGGTTCTAGACCTTTCACTGTGACCGTTCCATCTGGCTGGATGGAGTCACCAAAGATTCCTTTGTGTCACAGCCGCCTGTGAGGCTCAGACGCGTCCTTTACGGGCACTTCGTGCCTCTGCTTTGCTCATGGACCACTCGCTGTACGGATGGCCCACAGGGTGTTTATCCACTCCCCTGCTGATGGATGTTGGGGCAGTTTCCTTTTCGGCCATGAGCGTTCATAGGCGGATCTGTGTGTAGACATGTTTGTTTCTCCTGGGAGAGGAGTGGCGGTCACAGAGGTGCGTGCTGCCTTAGCGGGGCCGCCAGGTGACGTCCCAGTGAGTGTGCCCTTTAACCACCTCCTCCCCGCCCCTTGCTGCCCTTGATACCCTGTCCATCAGCTGTGCCACGTTGCCCCACGTTCTCACCACCACTTTGTGTCCTGGGTCCCTTCACTCTGGCTGTTCAGTTGGTCTGTGCAGGTGTGTCAGGTACCTGGGTCTCCTTTCACCTGGTCACCTGTAGCTGTTGTCTCTTGTGAGATGGACATTTTAAAGGAATAAGCCCTTTTCACTTTTTTTTTTTTTTCCCAGTTTGCTTTTTTTTTTAAAGAAATTCACGTTCTTTTATTTATTTATTTATGACTGTGTTGAGTCTTCGTTTCTGTGCGAGGGCTTTCTCTAGTTGCGGCAAGCGGGGACCACTCTTCGTCGCGGTGCGCGGGCCTCTCACCATCGCGGCCTCTCTTGTTGCGGAGCACGGGCTCCAGACGCGCAGGCTCAGTAATTGTGGCTCACGGGCCCAGTCGCTCCGCGGCATGTGGGATCTTCCCAGACCAGGGCTCGAACCCGTGTCCCCTGCATTGGCAGGCGGATTCTCAACCGCTGCGCCACCAGGGAAGCCCCCTTTTCACTTTTTTAAAAATAAGAATGCTCTTCCTTTTGGGTTTGTCTGAGAGTCGCTGTGGAGGGGGTGAGCTCACTGGAGACGGGAGCGGGGGGAGATCGTGGGTGGTGCACGGCCACTGTGGGACGGTCACACGTGGGCGAGGCGCCATCGCTGGGTCGTGGGGTGTTTTGAACCGGGCTCATCAGCTGCATGAGGACACAGAGAAGCGAGGGAGCAGATTCACCAGGGGCTGGGGTGTTCCCAGCTGGGAATGTGAAGGAACAAGGCAGCAGAGATCGCGGAGCTGGAGAGGCCTCCCTGGAGCCCCAGCGGGTGGGCGGGAAGCGGGGCGGGCTGAGAGCAGCAGCACACACTGACCTTGGGGGCTCTCGGCCCCTTGACCTGTCTGCTCACTGCCAAGCCCACACCTGGACGTTGCCATCATCCTGGACTAAGGTCCCAGAGCCCCACACGGGTGCCTGGGATGACGCAGAGCCTGGGCTGGGGTGGGCGTGGCTGGTAGGTCAGGGGACATGAAGGTTTGGGGTTTTCCACCACCACTCGCCCCACCCCTTGGACTTAGGGTTTTGAGGGGGGTTTGGTCCTCCCGGCTCCCCAGCACTTGAGATGAGACCATCCTGGATTACCCAGCTGGGCCCCAAATCCAATGACAAGGGTCCTTATAACACGCGGAGGACAGACTCACAAAAGAGGTCGTGTGGGGATGGAGGGACCTGGCCACAAGCCCAGGGACGCCTGGAGCCACCAGAAGCTGGAAGAGGCAGGAAGGACCCTCCCCTCCAGCCTTCGGAGGGAGGCTGGCCTTGCTGACACCTTGATTTTGGACTTCTGGCCTCAGAGCGGCAAGAGGATGAATGTGTGCTGTTGGGAGCCCCGCGGTGAACAGTCATTTCCTGCGGGGCCCAGGGGCCGGCACAGAGCAGCTGCGGGTGCCCGGCTCCGCCTCCTGTTCACAGTTAGGGGTTCACGGAAGGGACGCCACCACACCTGTGCCAAGGCAGCCTCCGGGCTCTGGGTTCCAAGGGCGACAGGGAGCCCCCGGGCTGGTGTGAAGGTGGTGGCCGTGCACACGCCATGCGGGGGAAGGTGCCCGGCTGCCCAGGAGGCCCGCAGAGCCTGGTGCGCCCGCGTGGCGTTGTTGATGTGGCCGCCACAGGCCCCACGGCTGGCTGTCAAGCCTGGGCTGCTTTGTTTCCTACGGGACTCAGCTGCTCTGAAGCAACAGCTTGAAGCTGTTTGCATGTTTGTGTTGTTGGTACACCGCCCTCATTCCCTGCATAGCTGGCCTGCCACCCTCCCTGCCCCCCCCCCACCCCCCCCACCCCCCCCCCCCCCGGGGAGGCCCAGCAGGTGCCGCCATCAGCGGAAAATGGCTTTCACCGCAACAGCTGCGCTCAGGTATTCCCCGACCTGGTGTTTACCGGGAGGGGAGGAGGGAGACTGGACAGTTCCAGCCCTGCCTCCCGCCAGCCTTGACCCGGGCAAGCCCGGAACCTCTGAGCCTCTCCCGGCTCCCCAGCGCTTGAGATGAGACCATCTGGAGCCTCCTCTGGGCTCCCACACGGGGGTAACAAGAACAGGGCTTGGCCCAGTGGCCGCAGCAGCCCCGGCAAGTTGCACGCGTGAGGTGGTGTCGACCCTCCCAGGCGCCCGGGACCGCAGGACAGGAGTGCAGCCCCTCCTCACAGGCAATCATGACCCCCTAAGGGTGTGACCCATCCCCCTGACACACCTTCCAGACCACATCCCTGTTCCCCCACCCGAGGGGCAGTGATCCCAGGCCAGCTGAGAGGTGGGGCGCAGAGCCGTCCAGTGACTTTCCCGCCGTCCCTGGGCTACGACTGGGGACCCCAGGGCTGGCACAGAGGCTCTGCCCACCACAGCCCCCAGGGAAAGGCCAGTCATCCTTGTCATTCTGTTCTCACCCAGCCCTCAAGGAGGGGTTAAGAATCAGAGAGCTGGTCTTACCAGAAAGTGATCCCGTAGCCGTGACCGGACTGGCATCGTGCGGTCACTGGCTGACACAGAGCCCTGACCCAGGCCTCGGCCATCACCGAGCGAGCTGGCAGCCCTCTGGGCCAAGCTGCTCTTTGCAGACCCCTTTCCCCCCAAGTGGAGCTGGTGAGCCTGTAGGTCCTGGGACCACCAGAGTGGGCCTCCCTAGGGCCAGCCAATCAGAGGCCCCTCCAGACAATGGGGAATGACCACCAGAACCCCTGGGAACACGCAGATGGCCAGGCCAGGTCTCCTCCCAGCCAATCCGACAGGCCCATGCAGATGAGGCACTGTGATGTCACGAGTCTCCACCCCAGCAGCCCTTGAGAATGGAGGGGGTGGTGATGGAGAAGTAGGTCCTGGCGGGGGGCGGAGGGGCCAGGCCCACACACAACCTGCCCACCTGGGTTCACCAGGATGCTGTGCCCGGCTGGACCTTCGGGGTGAGGAACTGGGCCTGGTCCCAGCGGGAGAGCGCGTGTTACTAGAGCGGGTTCCCTGCTATGGCTGGAGCCTCTTCTGCTCCCCGCCTCTCGCCTCTCAGTGCAGGGGACTGAGGGCACCCCGGACAAGTCCAGAAAAGGGACCGGTAAAGGCCCCAGCCCTGTCTCCCTCTGGGAGGCCACCTGGAGAAGGTGGGGGGCGTAAAAGTCGGGGGGGGGGCGGTAGAGAGGGCGGGTGGAGACTTGTGGCCTGGAGGCCTCAGTGAGGAACTCAGGGGCAGATGGGACCTCGCCCAGAGGGAAGATTTATCCTTTCAAAACACAGCAGCGGCCTGAGGAGAGAAGGGCCTCAGCCGGGGAGGGGGCGAGATGGCTGGGGCCGGGGCCGGGACCCTGTGGCGCTGGTGGGGCTGGGCCTTCACTGCTCTGAGGAGATAAGGCAGAGTGGCCCAGTCTTCCTCTGAGAATGACCCAAGGATACTCCGTTTTGTCTGGCCCAGCAGCCGGGCTCCAAACGCCTGTCCTGAGGATACGTCCCGTTCCCGCGACTCTCCCTGAAAACTCTGCCTCGAGAGGCAGGGCTCGGGGACCTCGAGAGCTGCAGGCGTAGAGTTCTGACTCTGCAGCTCTGGCCGGAGATTCAAGAGGCTCTGCAAACCCCAAGTTAGATGAAAGCAAGCAGAACAAACAAAATCTCCTGGGCAAATTATATTAAAACGCAGAAAACAAGAGACAAGGAGAAACTCGCCGAAGTCCCTGGAAGAGACAGATAACCTGTTAAAAAGCAGCAAATACCCCCCACTGGCTTCTCCACAGAGACGCTGGAGCCCAGAAGACAACAAGATGTTATCTTGAAAGGACGGAGGGGAACAACTCAAAATTGAATTCTCCCTGCGGAAAATACTCTGCATGAATACAGGTGAATAAAACACATTTTCAGACAAATTTGCCGTCAGCCGTCCTTCGCTAAGAGAAACACTAAAGGGAATTCTCAGGGCAGAAGGAAACTGAGTCCGAAAGGAAGGTGAGTCGGGATCCGGGTGCCGCTCAGAGCTGCCTTCGCCCCACTGTTTGAGGACGGCAATGTTCTGTAAAAATGACTTACTGGGTAGAAAGGGGGTTGCTGCTGAGGGGCGGGGGGAGAAGTCTACAGTGAAACAGGAGGGACAGGCGGTGCCTCCCAGGGGAAGGGGCAGATGGGGGGGGCGCCTCCCCTCGCCCCAGCTGAGAGCAAGGCCTCCAGGAGGGGGTGTGGCTGTACCGCCCGAGAAAGGGGCCCCGGGGGTGGTGCCTCAGCTGGGAATCGGGCTGGCTTCTGCTGTTTGCTCATTACGCTGGGTCTAAGTCGGGGAGGCAGTGCTGGTCCCTCCTCCCCACACTCCTCCCCACGCTGGCCACTTGAAGCCAGCACAGGGGCGGCTGGGCCAGGGCTGATGGATTCACATGCGCAGGGTGGGATTTCCGACCTGGTTGTTAAGAGCCTCCTCTGCAGTGGATGCCCTTTGCTGGGCAACCTTCACAGTCTGTGTCCTTCGAGAGGTTCCACACACGTGTCTCTTTCCCAGGCTTCCCGGTCACTAATCCTCCAGTTCTCTTCCTCCAGGTCCCTGACCATCCAGCCAATCTGGTAGCAGCTGCCCGTAACTCAGTGTAGATCTGGACCTTTGGATGCCTCTCTCATATACAGCCCAAACATACTGCTCCAAGTTCTGCCACCCGGAGAAGGTTCCTTCGCTGTGTCCGGGGCCACCCCGAGTGGGGCTGCAGCTCTGTCTGCTTGTGGACGGTACCAGCAAATCATGCAGACCCGTCTGTAAACCGGGCTCGGCTTTTGTCCCCCTCCATCAGCGGGCTGTAAGGAACGTCCCAGGGTGCCATCGGCAGAACCAAGGAGGTCATGCGGCCGAAGTCTGCGCGGAAGGGGGTCTGAGCCCCTAACGCACCCCCTCGCTCACAAACCCCAGACCTGCCGGAGCGCGGCTCTTACG
This sequence comes from Eschrichtius robustus, assembly GCF_028021215.1. Lineage (NCBI taxonomy): Eukaryota > Metazoa > Chordata > Mammalia > Artiodactyla > Eschrichtiidae > Eschrichtius > Eschrichtius robustus. The sequence goes on from NC_090824.1 coordinate 1,334,132, forward strand.
CACCGTTCCTAGTTGGCGCTGGCTGCCTGTCCAGGATCTGCCCTATGGCCGGGTGGGTCAGGCATCTCCTGATGTCTCATGGTGAGGTCCGCCCAGCAAATCAGAAGCTATTTCTCAAAAGGAGAGGAGTTACCTGCAGAAGAGGGGATGGATGTGCTCCGAAATCCTACACTGCTGCGCCGTGGTTCTCCGGTTGGTGTTTGCCAAGACCGCATGCAGCGCCCCTACGGCTACGAGCACTCAGGAATGTTGGATTATCCGCATCACAGGATCATGAGACAGAGCAGCCAGTGCTGCATCCTGGACCTGCTGCGTCCTTGTCTCTCGCTCCTGGTCCCACCGACACTGCAGCCTTGCAGGCGACGCTCTCAGTAGAGGAAAGCAGCGCCTTCAAACTGATGGTGTGAGGCACAGCGTCCTGTATTCCACCTTGGAGGGAACGTCTTGGAGCCTCCAGAGACTTCAGTGACACGGCCCTGAGGTTCTGTGGGGTTTATTGCCTGTCTTCCTAAGGCATTTAGAGCTCTTCCCACTTCCTGGTCGGATGCAGTCGGCATGACGCCATCCGTGTGGTGGGCCAGTGATGCTCTGTGAGGGGGAACGTCTCCGGTCCTGTCGCGGCAGAGCAGAGAATGGATGCGGTCCTGGGGCGAGGCGGTGAGCGCGCACCACCGGCCCTGCCAGGTAAAACCGCGCTCTGGTCAGCCTTTCAAATTGCTGGGGAGAAAAAGACATTACCAGGTCAACAGTGGCATCCCAGGTGTGAGGGGCTATGTCTGTTTGCTCCGGTAAAGGTACAGTGAACACTCACGGGGCAGCAGGTGCGAGGGATGGACCATCTGAGTGAGTTTACAGAGGTGCATGGTCTTTCTTCAGGATCCGTCAGCGTCTGCACGGGCCGTACGCGTGAATTAAGCGTGTTGGGGGGTGTTAGGCATCGTTGCTGCTGCTGCTTTCAAGCCTTTGATGAGGCACTAATTTCCGCAGTCCCTCCAGGGACGTGGCGTTTCTTCTGATTTCTGTCTGGATGGGAGAGGAAGTGCCGGGGTTTCCATTCAGCCCCTCCCGCCATACTGAGGAAGGAATAATGGAATCGCTGCAATGACCCCCTGTCCATGGGTCAGAGAACGAATATGGGGATTTTGCCTGTTGCCAAGTACATCTACCCCAGCAAGCCGTGCCGGACCCGGGAAATAAACCAAGGGTGGCTCCATGGACAGCTTACCGCTGAGTCAGCCCAGAGCTGCTTCTCCGCCAATTACCTGACCACTGCCAGTTCTCTCCTTGACTGCTGGGCCGAGGTCATGTCTTGGGCTCCCAGAATTACTGTCGGTTCAGAGCCGGTGGTCAAAAGGCTGAGTATTTAGTTCCTGCAGTTCAGTTACTCCAGCAAATGGTGGCAGGTCCCTTGGGAAAGGCTTGGGGCGTACGTGCAGTGGGTTCTTGCAGGAACTGCTTTCAGGGACCTTGGGGCTGTGACCTGACCTCGGCATAGGAACGGGTTCAAGACTAGTAAGGATGGTCCAGTGTCAAGTGATCTCAGAGTGACCCAGGGGTCCTCATGACAAGCTTCTGGGTCCCAATCTTTTCTAATCACTGCTGAACATTTAACAATAAACTTGGCAAGACTGGATTCAACTGATGTCGTAATTCAGCAAGCTGCATAAGTAGATTTTATGATTTTGATTTGCAGAAAAATTGTGAAGACAGTACATAGGGTTCCCATGGACCCCACGTTCATTTTCCCTTACATCAACATCTTACAGCAATGGGGTGCGTCTGTTACAATTAATAAGCCAGTATGGATACACTGTTATTAACCCAAGTCCACACTTTATTCAGATTCCTGAGCTTTCCCTCATGCTTCTCTCCTGCTCCGGGATCCCACCCAGGACAGTCCATCACAGCTACACCGTCTCCTTAGGCTCCTCTTGGCTGCGACACTTTCTTAGGTTTCCCTTGTTTTGGTGACTTGCCAGTGTTGAGAACAGCTCAGGTGTCCTGTGAGATGCTCCTCAGGTGGGGTTTGGCTGATGTTTTTCTCATGATTAGACTGAGGGATCGAGTGCTTTTTGGGGAGGAAAAGCCCAGAAGTGAAGCGCCTTCTCATGACATCACATTGGTCACCATGACGTGGCACAGCATGTGACACGTGGTGAGGGGCGTGGTCAGGTTTCTCAGTGGGAAGTGACTCCCCTACCTCCTGTTCACACTGTCCTCTGGGAGGGGTCCCTGGGCTGCCCACATCTCAGGACGGGGAGCTGGGCTCTACCTCAGGTGGGTATTTAGAGTCTTCTCCTTGTCCCAGTTTATGTACGTGATCATTTTAATATCAATAGGACTTTATGGAGATTTTATACTTTGGGTTAAAATCCAGCACTGTATTCAGTTACTCATGTTTTTCCAGCTTTGCCCACTGGGAGCTCTTCGATGGCTCCTGTGTCCCTTTGCCATGCCCCACCTGTGTGTGTGTGTGTGTGTGTGTGTGTGTGTGTGTGTGTGTGTGATGTGTGTGGTGTGGTGTGTGTGTGTGTGTGTGTGCGGTGAGCATCTCCTTGCTCTCAGGCGCTACAAGACGTTCTGTTCCAATTCCCAGCAGTATCAGCCCAATGGCTGCGAGGATGAAGAATTCTTCTCAGGCTGTTTTTCACCCCAGGGCCTGAACTGAGGGTTAAGAACCCTTGCTTGTGATTTTCTTTCTCCAGCTGCCCCAGGCGTCACACCCCGGTCCCACCGGGCGCATTACTGCCCTCGGAGTCAGGTGCGGCAGCCTCGCACTCCCTCCTGGAGGGTGGCATCCCAGAATAACCAGAAGCACGTTTCCTCTGCGTGTCTGTGCTGCAGCCTTGAGTGGCACAGCCCCACGTGACCACCCGGGGAGAGGTCCAGGTCTGTTCACTGAAGACAGCAGGTCCCAGAACTCTGGGTAGAACAGGATGTCACTTTGAAGGTTCTGACCAAGGGGCTGAGATTCAGCGACACCAGACCCCCAGTGGGTGTGAGATGTTGCACACGTGGGTTTTCAAAGGAAATATCTGAAAACCAGTTCCGGGCTCTACCGACTCAGGCACCGCAACAGAAGGAATGCCAGGGGGTCCGGGGTGGAGTCCGCTGGAGTCCCAGCCCTGTGTTCCTTGATGAGAGACGGGCCTCCGGGGCGGAGGGGGCCCCAGTGGGCTCGCCTGGCCTTGAGCTGGGTCCCTGGGTTTGGGAGACCGGGACACGGGTTCTGACTACCCCCCAAGTAGGCTGGGGGCAGAGGAGCTGGCCCACCTCGCAGAGGAGAGGCTCCCGGCTGGGAAAGTAAGATCCCCGATCCCCGCAGGTGAGGCTGGGGAGTGTGGATGTGCCCCCAAGCCACCGTGGCCCCTCGGGAGACAGGGGCAGGCCCTCCTGGCAGAGGCGGGACTTAGGCCGCTGGAGGAGGGGCGCGGGGTGAGGAGGCGCAAGGGAAGACAGCAAGGCGAGGGGCAGCGGCTCCGGTTCCTGGAAAATCTGCCGTCCCCAGGCCCGGGGTGCTGGTCATCAGCCAGCGCCGGACTCTCCAAGCTGAGGCTGTGTTCACGACGAAAGCGGCCTGGGGCCGCCTCCACGAGGGAGCAGTAACGTCTTGAGACACCGGGGTTTTCCTTTGGGGAGGAGGAAGGCCGCCCACCGTGCACGCGCGCAGGTGGCGGCGCAACGACGCGGCTGCGTCTGGATAAGCCCCGCACGTGGGGCGTGTTTACTACGCGGTTACGCCCCGCCCCCCGCCGAACCGCTTCTTGAAACCAACCGACGAGAAAGACGAAGCCGCCCCCCTGGGTGCATGTACAGCCCGGGAAGGAGAAAGGGTGGCGGGGGGGGGGGGGGGGCGCGCGCGTTACCCCATGGGGCGCCGGGGAGGGCGCGGGGCGGGAGGCTGCTTTCTCCTCTCCACCTCGCTCGTTCCCATTGTTGCAGGAGCACGTGTTCTTCCACGTGGAGAGCTGGACTCTACCCTCAACCCCAACCGCGAAGGCTGCCCTCACGCGCACACCCGGGGCTCCATCCTCCCGCAGCCTGCGGGGCGGACCCCACACGCACACCTCACAGCCCGCCCTCGGCTCCCGGCTTCGCTTGGTACGGTGACGGCCCCCAAGTGAGAAAACGCTGGGCTCTGGTTCCAGGACCCACTGTCTCTGGGGTTCCCACCCGTCTCTGTTTCTTCGTGGGGTGTCACCTTTTACATCTCGATATCCAGGAAGGTCCTCAGTGCTTCTCTCCTCGTTCCTGCCTTTCCCCGAGGGCACTGCTCCCTGGCCCTCTAGGACCACCCATTCCCTCCACCTGACCCAGCTGCGCCTCCTCTGCCTCTCTCCCCTCATGGTCCCCCCCCTTCCTGCTCCTCCAGCGGCGTTTGGTACATTCACAGTGTCGTACAACTGCCACCACTATCCAGCTCCAAACCAGTACTGACACCCCGTAAAGAAACGCCCTACCCATTAAGCGGTCCCTCCCCCTCCCCCAGTCCCTGGGGACCCCCGGCCCCTTTTCTGTCTGTGGATTTGCCTGTCCTAGATTTCTCGTATAAGTGGAGTCACACAATATGTGGACTGTTGTGTCTGGCTTCTTTCAGCATGATGTCCTCGAGGTTCATCCACAATGCAGCATGTGCCAGAATTTCCTCCCTTTTTATGTCTGAATAATATTCCCTTGTATGGATAGACCGTGGTCTCTTGACTGATCTGTCCAATGATGGATATTTGGCTCAGAGGGAGCGTCTTAAAGCACAGCATTCGGTAAAGCCTCTCTTGGTTAAAACCTTCCAGGGCATGGCAAGATCCACAAGATCCTGTGTAGTCCCCCTTGGGGACCCCTGGGGACCCTCCTACACCCCCGGCCCAGTCCTCTCGGGCTCCACGCCCACTGCCATCTTCCTGTCCCTGCAACTCACATGCTCTGTGCCGCCTCCGTTTCCCACACGCTCCTCCGCCCTTTCCCCCGACAGGGTTTTCCTCATCCTCTGAGTCCCCATCTGAACGTCACTTCAGGGGATGGCGCCCCCCTGCCCCAGCCACACTGTGCCCGCCACACGCACCGACTGTGGACCCTGTCGAAGCCCAGCCGCGTGGCCGACTTCCCTGCTCTCCTGCCTCCGCAGCCCTGAGCCCATCAGGGGGAGCGACAGCCCGGCGGGTCTTGGCATCCCCCCAGCGTGCTCTGCCGGGGTGCCTGGCACAGGGCGGGCGTCCACCGTGGGGTGTGTGCGTTCCTGGAGGGTGGTGTCTAGGAACGCACGAGGGACGTCAGGTAGCAGAGCTTTATCACGGCCGCGCTGCTCCTACTTGGCATCTGATCTAAGCTGGCATCTGGTATCAACTACTAAGTTTCTATCCAGTTGGCCTGTGCACATAATTGGTCTATACCCACCCCAGAGAATATGACATATTTTTATTTTTAAAAAATCAATAAATCATTTCCGGGGCTGTCACCAGCAATTATGCGACTGCATTAACCCCCTGACTGCCAAGAGGGTGATGTTTACACCCCTTAATCTCAAGTCCCTGGAGCACAGGGCTAGGTAGCCGCTTTGGGTGGGAGCTGATGTACTGAACTTCTGGACGACCCTCGAGGGCTGAGGCCCTTCTGCTCAGAGGTGGCCGCCAGCCACTGTGTCTGTGTGAACCTGGTTCAGGCTGGACAGCCACCAGGGGCTGGTGGTCCCAAGACCCATCTGAAACCCCCGGATTCTTGCTCCTGGGGATGAAGAGATGCTACACAACCAAAGTCCACCAAAGCCTTGCTGCTGTGAGGGGTTGTGGTGGACCACGGGGGGTAGTTCAGCCTCCGTCAGCCGGGTCCTGCACCACCGCCACCTTCTCCAAAACATCTGGCTTCTTAGGGCCTGCTGAGTCCCCGGTCCTCCCATCCTGTGAGATTCCGCACAAGCCCCTCCTCCCTGGAGGCCTTCCAGAACGTTCCAGCCCCGGATTCTTTCTTGGCCCCAGCACCCTTGTGCTTTGGCGAGCGTGCCGCAGCTCAGGGCGCTCGCTCCTAGACGCTCGCTCTCAGCAGCGGCGAGGGTTTTCTTTCGGCCACGCCTCCTCCCCAGGCCTGGCGGGGTGTCAGGGCCCCTGAGCCAACTAATGCCTGGGGGACGGTCTGAACATGTGCCCACCGCGCCCACCCCCAGTTAGCTGCCCTGGAGGGCAGAGTTATCACGGGAGCAGACCGTCCCCCTACCACGCGTCTTTGGCTTTGAAACACGGTAGATGTTTTGGCAACAGATTTGCCTTCTTAATTATGTCTCTCAGGCTGGTATTTCAATCAGTTTGCGTTCCCTGAGCATATGCCAGCTTCCAGAATATATCCATCTCTGAGGGTGGCTGGAGACTGCCCCTCCCACGCCTTAGCCCTTGTCCCTGTGGGCCTGGAGGAGGCCGAAGCCACCCCAGCCAGGTCCCCTGTCTCCGTCCTCCATCCCCGTGGTGCCTGGCCCTGCACAGAGCGCAGGGGGTGCCCCGCCCCTTGGCCTGGCGTTCAAGGCCCCACCATCTGGCTCAGGTTGTCTCCCCACTCCGCACACGACCGGCCTCCCCACCATCATGATGCCCCCGCAGTGCTCTTCTCAGCCACGCAACACCTGTCTGCTTCCTGTGCTTTGATTTCTTTTGATCTTTTTCCCCCGACATCCTCGGCTCCCCGAGGGCCCCTGAGAGCCCCCGGTGCCTGGAGCTGACCTGCGGTCCCCCTGGCAGACCTCCTGCTGGCCTGGACCGGGTGGCGGGCAATTGATCCATACACCACAACCCTGGGGGAGGAAGCTGGGCTGAGTCTTCCCGGATCTTGCACGGAGTCCACTGTCCCATGTTCTGGGCAAGAACAGTTGACGAGGGTCCGAGTGGGGCCTGACCTGCCCCAGCCCGGGCGCCCACTTCAGACACAGACTCTCCACCACGGTGTGGACGTCAGGAAATACTGTTTCCTGAGTTAGAAATGGCTCTGCTCATTTAAATACATTGAACACAAATGCCAGTCAGGGGAACACAGGATAAATGTGGGCCCATCCAGTAACCGCCCTAACTGACATGGGTCTGTTTTCACACTCACATTTCAGAAAAGTGCCTGGAAAGACCTGGAAGGTGTTCATCAAACCCAGAGCAGAAATACCTCTGGGGAAGACCTGGGGCTGGGAGACTCTCACGTTAAAATACTAAGCCTGTTTCATGTGTTATTTTTATATTTTAAAATAAATACTGTTGAAACAAACACCACTTCAAAAGCAACACGTTAAAATAAAGTCTCGTTAGTCAACGCTGCTGTTTCCCTTTGCACCCTGGGACCTGCACACAGTGTGGAGGCCAGATGCGAGGGCGGCCCGGCCCCTCTGGCTGCTGGATTCCGTGCCCACCGACCCCAGCTGCACAAGTGCATTTATTCCTCTGTCCACCGCGTCCGGGGCCCCCGCCCCCTGGGTGCCAGGCTGTGGACTGCATCCTGGGGGTAGGGGGTGTAGGGGGGGTGGGTCTGAGTACCACGTGGTGACACGCACCGGGCTGGGGTGCTGGAGCTGAGTGATGGGGCCGGGAACATGCAGAGCTGGGGGAGGGGGAGGGTCTGGTGGCCTCGCCAGGTGCGGGCCGGGGCGCCAGCTGCCTCTGCTGGCTGGGCCCAGCTCCTTCTCACCACGCAGTGGAATTGGCTTCACAGGCACCAGCCAAGGTCTTGGCTGGGCGCAGAGCTGGTGGTGCCAGACCCAGCTCGGAGCCAGGAGCCCCTGGCAAGCCCCGCAGGACATATTGAGCCCTAAACACGCAGCCGGCAGCCTGCGCAGATGGGCCTCTGCTTGCCAGAGGAAGCGGTGGTGGAATGTGAGGTGTGGGGCGTCCAACCCCCCAGCCGCCCTGCCCCTCCCCTGCCTCCTGGGGGGCCCTGGAGCAGGCCTCAGAGACGCCCTGCAATGTCCTCTCCCCAGGGCGGCGCTTTTTGGGGACCCTCTGCCTTCTCCCCACCCTCCCGTGCCTGTCATCTGTCCAAAACAATCGGTCCCTACATTTGAGCCCCTGAATCAAATCTCTTTTGCAATTTGTCAAATGCAGAGGAGCCAGCAGAAGGGAAAGGAAGTCATTTGATTCTATTATGTGGAAATTAGCCTGAAACAGAGGCTGTTCGCCCGTTTGAGCAATTTCTCTCCATTTGTTTCGGGAGAAAATTGCCTGTGCGTCCTCAGCTGGCCTGAGCCGGCTCCCCTCCCCAGGCCGGGAGGGGCGGAGGCCGCAGCCATCAGCAGAGGTGGGAGATCAGGGGCTTCCCGCTGCTGCCTGTGAAAGGGCCCGGGCCGGTGGGAAGGGACAGGCCCACCCAGCCCCCGTCTGCCACGGAGACTGTCGCCACGGCTCTTGGGTGGCCAGGAGCCGGGTTCCCTGCAGGATGGGCCCTGCCAGGCTCCCGCGTGGAGAGGTCTCAGGTGGGCGGAGGGTGGGAGGAGGGAAGCTGCACCCGAGGGTACCCTGGGGGGGACAGGAGTGCTGGAGGTGGGGCTGGAGGGGCAGGGACTCCAGAGGGAGGGTCCAGCTAGAGGCACAGAGAGGCTGTGTGTTTGGAAAAGGTCAGAAGTTGGGTAAGACCAGGATGCGGAGGCCCATGCGCATTCTATACCCTTCGGGGGCGGGGGGACAGCCACCCACCCTGGGGCCCGGCCAGCCCGACGCTGCTGCAGGGGGCACGGGGTCTGGGGGGGTTGGCGCGAGGAGTGATGTGCTGCAGGCCGCCGCCCCGCCCGGGCCTCCTGCGGCCAGACTCCGGGCAGATGCTGTGTGTGTGCGCTGCCCGGGGCCCCTGCCCCAGTGCTGGGGAGGCACTCCTCAGCCCCCGGTTACGGAGGGGACTGAGCTTTGGCCACGGGCCACCGAGTGGGCGCACTAATTCACACTCAGGTCCCGCTGACCCCCAAGCCCACCACCCAAGGGATCTGAGCAAAGGCACGGGGTGCAGCTGGGCCATCGGGGGCACTGTCGAGAGTCGGGGCGGAGACTCAGGGCCAGAAGACCCAGGTGGAGTCAGAGACCAACCCCTGTACTTGGCCCTGTCCAAGGGGAGGGGTAGCCCTTCCACGCCACGGCCATATCCTTTTTGGGGGCAGTCTTGTTTTTTTATGAAATAAAATTTAAGCGAAGTGCAATGCACAGATCTCGAGGGTCCGTTTTGACAAATACATGCACGCGTGGGAGCAGCTCCCCAGTCAAGCTGCAGGCCGCCTCCGTCTCCCAGAAGTGGGCTGCTCCACCCACAGGCCACCAATGCTCTGATTTCGTTAGTTTGGTTTTGCCTGTACTGGCTCTCAAGTAAATGGAATTATATGGTGTGTATCCTGTTTCTGGCTTCTTTCATTTAACGTAACGTTTTTGAGATTTACTCATGTAGTTTCTTCTATTTTATTATTGAGTATTGTTCCATTTTATTCCAAAATGCACTGATGCTTTTTCCTGTTGATGCACGTTTGGGTAGTTTCCGGTGTTGACTATTACAAATAAAGCTGCTGCCTTCTTGTGCAAGTATATCTGGGGACATAAGTTTTCATTTCTTTTGGGTCAATACCCAGGCGTGGAGTGGCCAGGCCATAGGGTAGGTGTGTGTTTACGTACGAGATCTCCAAACTCTTTTCCGAGTGGCTCACTGTGTTGCAGCCACACAGCAGTGTGTCAGGGTCTGGTTCCCCACAGGAGCCCGAACATCTGGCCTTATTAATCCAGGGGGCAAAAGTCCTAACTCCTTGAGGTCTTAATGTACATTTCTCTAATGAATAATCATATTGAAGAACATCCTTTCACATGCTTACAGGCCATTTGTCTATTTTCTTCTGTGAAGCATCTGTTCATGTCTTTTGCAGCTTTTTGTTGGATTTTTCTTTCAGTTTTATTGAGATACGACTTAGATGTAGCGCCGAGTGAGTTTAAGGTGTAGAGACTTACATGTACCGTGAAATCTTTGCCACAATAATTAGTTAACATCCGTCTCCTCATAGAGTTATAAACAATGTTTTTTCTCTGTGATGAGAGCTTTTAGGATCTATTCTCTTAGCAAGTTTCAAAGACACCACGCGGCAGTGCTAACTGTGGTCACCGTTCTGGACACCTCACCCCCAGGACTTATTTATCTTACAACTGGAAATTTGTACCTTTTGACTGCCTTCTGCTTGTCTTTTTATTTTTGCTTTGAAGTAATAATTCTGTACATATTCTGGGCATAAGATGCATGTGTGTGTGTGTATGTATAGATACCCACATTTTTTTTTCTCCCAGTCTGTGCCTTTCTGTTTTCTTTTCTTTTTCTTTCCTTTTTTTCTTTTCCTTTCCTTTCCTTTCCTTTCTCTTCCTTCCTTTCCTTTCCTTTTTCTTAAGACCAAAGGAACTCTTTGAATGGGTGGTGGGGAGACACAATTTATATGCATGAAATTATCGGGAAGGGAGCAGGTAATTCAAACCAACATATAGGAAACGTTAACTTGTGTTCTCGGTGCTCAAAGCTTAGCGGGGTTGTTGAGCGGAGCTCTTGGAGGAGCCGGGCTGGGGCTGGACTTTGAAAGATAGTGCATCAGGTAGAGACTTGTCCAGCCGCAAGTGACGGAAACTCAGCAAAATGGTGTTTAAACAAATTGTTTTTTTTTTTTTTCCTTACGGAACAGCAAGCTCCGGGTTCTTGGGTTGAGGTCTTTTCTTTGCTTGTGATAGGAAGTGGCTGCTTACTTAGGTCACTAGGGCCTTGTTACAGCAGAAAACAAAGGAGGAAGCAGGAAGGAAAAGGTAAAGGTGAAGGTGAAGGGGCATACCCTTGAGTCCAGAAACACCTGGCCAGCAACGCCCCGTGGGCTTGCACTTTCCTATGAATGGCCACAGCTGTATTACATGGATTAGACATTTCTTTCTTTTTTTAATTGAGGCTTAATTGACATATTATGTTAGTTTCAAGTGTACCACGTAATAATTCGATAAACTTTTGGTTCTCTCAATGATGTCTTGAAGACATAAAGTTTTCAATTGTGATGAAATTCCATCTGTCATTGTTCCTTTTCTATGCCAGTGTCTTCTGTATCCTCTCCAAGGACGTTTTGTTTACCCCAATGTTGCAAAGGTTTTCTCCCCCAAGTCCTTCTATACATCACCTAGTCTGTGATCTGTGATCCATCTTGATTAATTGCTGTATACGGCATGAGGAAGGGGTTTATTTCCCATACGTTTATCCAGTTGTTGAGAAGACTTTCCTTTGTTCATTGAATTGCCTTGCAGCCTTCGTCAAAAATCAGTGGGCCATATATTTGTGGGTCTGGTTCTGGAGTCTGTCTGGTTCCATTATGTACATCCATCCCTTCACTGGTGCCTCACTGCCTCGATTTCGGTGGCTTTATCAGGTGGTGTGGGTCTAACTCTGTCTTTTCCAAGACGGGTTTTCTTTTTCCAGATCCTTGGCACTTCCAGATACGTTTTTAGAATCCATCTGTGAATGTCTATCAGAAAGCCTGCTGGGATTCTGATGAAGATCGCACCGAGTCTGCGGGCCCATTTGAGGTGATTGGACACCTTAGCCTCACTACCCCCGCTCCCCCACCCACTCAGCTGTCCTTCCTCCTTGCAGGTTGCTTCTCTTCCGTCTCTCCCAGAGATGTTTCTGGGGTGGGTCTGGACCTGCTCATTTCAGAGTTAGGGAACGGTGCGGGCAGAGTGTCAGGCTGTCGTCTGGAAGGTGAGGACCCCGGCCCAGGCGGGCTCTGGGCAGTGGAGACAGCCCCTTGGCTTCTGTTCAGGGCCGATGGGGCTCAGGCTCCTCCAACTGACCCATAGACTCACATGACCTTCATCAGAACCCCAACAGGCTTTTTGATAGACGTTCGTAGATGATTCTAAAACTTATCTGGACGTGCTGAGGCTCTGGAAAAGGAAAAGCTCTTAGTGATGCTGAGACACACGCGTTTCCATGGGGGCTGCCCTCCTCCCACCCTTGGAACGTTCCAAGTTATCCTTTATTGGAGGAGGAAAGGGGAAGAAAGGGGTCCCACAGGACCCCACAGGACCCCAAACCTGGCATCCCTGAAAGGCGCCAGCACCCAACCCTGCTCTCTGCTTTTGCCCTCGGGGTTTGGTTACATGTTGACAAAGGCTCTCAGAAAGTTGAGCGAAGCCCGGTTCTCATCTGTTGTTATGGTTACAAGAAGGGGAAAATAATTTCCGGTGAGGTATCTTCTGATCACTGCTGTCGGATGCAGGAGCAGATTAGGGGAGCACCATGGTGATGCCCCTCGCCTGCTGGGGACCATGTGACATTCACTTTGACCTCATACATGGGGTTAAAGTCTGCCCGCTTCGTCGGGGAGATAGAATGGGCCTCATTAACAACCGCCAGAGGATCACTTCGCTGGTTTTATTGCACTTGTAAAATCGCCTTTACCTTATTCTCTCCGAAATGCCAGATTACGACATCACGACATCACGAGGGATCCAGGAGGCCGGGGAAGGGGGGTGGGGAGTGTACGCGGGCTGGAAGGGAGCCCACCACCAAGCCCGGGCTGGTGGCAGGTGGTCTCCTTCCCGCAGGGGGCCCGCCCGCTTGCACCCGGACCTGCACCTGACCTGGCACGTACTCTCCAGGGAGACTCCCACCTCCCCACTGACCACTGACCCTGCCCTGAACGGCAAGGGGTGGAGCGGAGATGGACAGTGGCGCCAGCGACACATCAAGGGCTTCCGGTCGGGGACCCAGGGGGCAGGGGCTGTGGCCCAGGAGGGGCCGCCACAGCTTGGGGAGCAGTGGGCTGGGGAATTTCCTCGGCTGTCCGGGTGCACTGGTCACCGAATTGTTTTGGTCCCAGCTCCTAAGGCCGCCTGGACCTCGTGAGAGGAGAATCTCCTGCTTTGCTCTTTGGTGGGGCTGCCAGGGCTGGGGTCAGGGGAGGGGCCCACTCACCCCAAGCTCACAGGCCAGCTCTCCTCTTTTGACCCAGGGACCCAGTGGGACCCCACTGTCCTTATTCTGCCAGCACTGGGCAAGGCCTCCTTTCTCCTCCTCGTGGGGTGTGGGGCATCAGAGACAGGGGAGCCCAGGCCGCCTCCGAGGTTTGGGGCCTGAGCCCGAAGGATGGCGGTGCCCCGCTGAGGGGGACACGGTGGGAGGGGGCAGCTCGGAGTCGTCTCGGGGGTGTTGAATCTGAGGCCCCCAGCCCCGCGGGGAGATGCGGAACAGGCAGCTGGGGTCCCGCCTCCCGCTTTCGGATGAGGTCTTGGTCCAGCCGGTGACAGCAATGGCCTAACACAGCCAAGGTGACCTTGACCAGCTGACCGTGGTGGCTGCGTGTGGTGGGGAACGGGGCAGGAGGACACGGGGCTGGACTGGGGATGGATGGGGGCTTCTGAGAGGATGACTCACCTCCACGGGCAGAGACGTGACCGACTCCAGACGAGACTGGGGCTTGGGGGAGGGGCCGGGCCGAGGCGGCATTTGGGCTGTCAGCGTCCAGGCGGCACTCAACTCCGAGAGCGCGGGATGGGGGTGCAGGGAGGGGGTGGAGGTCGCCAGCCTCACCTCGGGTGGGACAGAGAGCCGGGCAGCGACGGAGGCTGGGACCAGCGACCAGGGACGGGGACGGGGGCCCTGCCAAACGCTGCCCCTGGGCCACGGGGTGGGGACAGAGAGCTGAGCGTGGGCAAAGAGCCTTGGACAGGAGACACTGACCAGGGCAGCGGGCGGAGGGAGGGGCACGGGTGCACTGCGGGTGGGCAGACACCCGAGCGGGGTGCGGGGCGCGGCCAGCCCCGTGGGTTTCTGCTCAGAAACCATCTCCAGCCTCGTCGCGTCCTCAGCGTTTAGGTGACCCTCAGAGCGGGGCCCTGACGCTGCGGGGGGAACTGCGCTGGCCGAGGGTCTGCAGGCTGCTCAGGACTCAAGGTCAGGTGCAGGCCGAGGGTGGGTGGGCTGCAGCCCTCACGGCCCCCACTCTCAGGCAAGGGCCACATCCCCCATGTGAGGCCGGTGTGAGGCGGGACCCCGAGGCTTCGTCTGAAAGCCTCAGGGCCCCGCAGCACCCCCCGGCCTGCCACCAGCTATGCTCTGAGTCGGGTGGGTGGGCGACCACTGCAGGGGCCTGGCTGCAGCAGGGTCTCCTTTCCAGTGTCAGCGATGGGGTCCCGCATGCCCGGGGATGTCGCTGCTTTTTCATAAATTGTCTGGAGAAATTACTGCAAGCACAGCTCATTCGCTTCCCTGAGAGGCTTCATTTTCTGTCTTTCTTCTTCATCAGCTACCAGAGAGGGGCACGTTTTTAGTGTTAAAAATCATTGGGCGGCGTCTCTACCGTAGCATCTGGGCTTACTCTCCTGTCTTAAACAACCAGAAAACTGGACACAGAAAACTGGACAGAAAATACGAAGCAACTGTTCGCAGACATTAGACAGTGGGCAGCTCGGGGCTGAGAACCCCGATAACAGGGGAGCAGGTGAGGCGAACAAGCCGATGCGCTGCTTCCTGCCTGGAGATACCTCCGCGTGCAGGGGGAGGGGCTGCACAGGGCCTGGTGGTCTTCACGAGCTGAGGAGACAGGGGTCAGAGTTTGGGGAGACTGAGATGGCTAGAACTTGCAGGACAGAAGACCAGAGAAGAGGGAGGAAGGCAGAAAAAGAGCCCCAGGCTTCTGCATCGAGGTTCCCCTGAGGAGTCATTGCCTGAATGCCGAGTGTCCCATCCATGGGGGTGAGACTCCAAGAGCGACTTTGGGGAAATAGCAGAGACCAGGGGCTGCCAGGTGAATGATGTCCAGAGCTCACACCGGCCTGGACCCTTTCCCGCAGCTGGAGAGGAGAGAACTCACTGAATACACGGGCATTCAGTAGGGACCCCGCGAGAGTCCTGCCTCAGCGGTCGGCTGCACTCATTCTGGAGAAAGGCCGACCCTACGCCCGCCCCCAGAAGCACCCAAACCAGCCTCCAAAGGGCCAGACTCATCTTCAGGTGGCGTCACTTCCTGCCAGAACAAAGTCCACACTCTTCAAAGGGTTGTGATGGAATTCCACACTCAACAATATGCGACATCCATGTAACATCCAACAGCCAATCCAAAACCCCTGGAAAAGCAAAGACCCAGGAAGATGTGACTCATACATAGGAGAAAACTCAATTCATAGAGACAGACCCAGAAATGACAGAGGTGATGGAAAGGGCAGACAAGGATGTCAAATCACCCGTTAAAAATACATTCATATGCTCAAGGATTTAAAGGAAAACATGAATAGAATGAGGAGAGAAATGAGGCACAAAAATTCCAAATGGAAATCACGACACAGACGGAAAATACAATCCTAGAGTGAACATTTTCACGGGAAGGGATTGGACGCCACAGAAAAACCAGCGGGCCCACATTAGTATTAAAAGCAGGAGTTGGCAAAACATGGCCTGCTTCCCTGCTTTTGCAAACAGAGTTTGGTGGACACACAGCCAGACCTGTTGTTATGTGACATCCACGGCTGCTTTCACGCTGCCACGTCGGAGCTGAGTAGTTGTGATGCAGATCGTGTGGCCCAAAAAGGCTGAAATATTTACTGTGTGGCCCTTTACAGAAAAAGTTGGTTGACCCTAGTTTCAAGTATTTACTTTGTGACCTCTTTACACCACATATTATAGAGCAAACCTGTCTCTCAAAGGTAATGCACGTATTAATTTTAAGCCAGTGGGTCAGAGGGATTCCTAATCAGTAGAACATGAGCTCCCGGGATGGGAATGGTAACCTGGGTTGCACTTTGGGGGCGGTGGGAACTGGGGAGAGTCTTGCGGGGCCAGTGGCCGCTCCCCGCCCTCCGAGCTGCCCCAGGCCCTGAGCCTCACTCACCCCGGGCCCTGAGCACTGGGGTCTTTGTCCTGCTGGCTCTTAGGGCTGTCTCTTCCCACCAAAACATGAGCCCCCGCTGGCAGGGATGTCCGCCTCCTTCTGTGCCCCGAGGCTGGCACGAGGCCCATCCTGACGGGATGCAGGGACGGGCGGGATGCAGGGCCGGCTGTGAGCGGTAGAGTCACGTCCCAACACCCTGGCTTTGGACAGGAAACAGCTTTTCTTTTCAACGCGGTGTTTTCCTCCTCCTCCTCCCCCCACCCCCCTCTTTCCTCAGTTTTTAGCTGACATCTATAATTTGGAAAGCCATAAAAATGAATATAGATGAAATATTAGAGGGCGACAGTATGAAAAAAGCATGAACAAAGAGGCTCTCACTGCTTTAAATAGGTCTTAAAACTGCTTTCATCTACGTGCCTGCCTCAGCCCAGTGAAACTTGATTCATTGACCAAATTGGCCATTTAAAATTCAAAAGCCTGTGTTCTCTGAGTGCGGCTCCCACCTCCCCAGATTTATGGGGCCACAGAGAGGCACCCGAGGTGTCTCTGGTTTCTTTTTTAAGGATGATCTACAGTGAGGCAACAGGCCCCTTCTTCCCTGGAAGTCTGTGCTCTCCCACCACCGCGGCCTGAAACGCGAGGGGCCTGCACTGGCTCATGGGACCCCTGAGGGCACCTTCGCAGGTGCTGCCTGGGAGCCCCACCTGCAGGCCTGCCTCCGCTGCCAGCTCTGGTCCTGTCTGAGGATCCCGCCCCCAGAGGGATGAAGACCGAAGGTGAACCGACGGAAGGGAGCAAGGTGGGGAGGGTCCTGGGACCCTGGTCCGTGGAGAGCAGCTGGTGGGGCCTCAGGGAGGCCGAGGGCACCCAGCCTCCACCTCCAAACGCACCTGGGCAGGGGCGCAGACAGCACTGGGCTGACCCAGAGGCTGAGCCAGGAGGTGACCCAGGGGCAGGTGTGGGCTTCCCTGCGGAAGAGTTTTATGGCAATCAGAGCAAGGTGAGGGCGGAGCGTGTTCTCAAGTGCAGGTCTCACCCTCCTCCGGGGACGCGGAGGCGGAGGCCGAGGAGAGGACGGCCACTCAAGGGTAGTTTGCTGCTCACAGAGCAAACTCCTCCCCACGAGGAGGGGCCGGGACACGCTCTGCAGGGCCACATTCGGGGGCACCAGGGCCGGTCGGGAGGCAGAGGGAGGGGCGCGAATCAGGGGCCTTTACTGTGGTTTCCCCGGGAGGAAGGGGGTGAGGCTGGGAAGCAAGGTTCGGACTGGCTGGTTTGAACAATGTCAGTGGGCTCTGGGGCGCAGGGCTGTCCCCAGGTACCTGGACCTGGGATAGTGGCCCAAAGACGTGGGTTGGGGGTGTGGGCTCTGGACCGACTGGTTTGCATTTGAAAGACGTACTCGAAGGGGGTGGGGAGGTGGGGGTGGGCTGTTTACTATTGCTAGGAATTGAGTGGCCCTGCGAGGGGCGGTCCCTGAAGGGTCAGCAAGGCCCCAGATGTCAAAGCATCAGAACACAGAAAATACAAGACGTGGTTAGCACAGGGTCTGGGAGCCCCAGCGGGTGGGTCTGCCCTCCCGGCCCCCTTGGTGGGCAGGCAACGGTGGGCCATCCCCGGTCTGAGTTACGCCGCAGAGACCTCCATCCCTGACGTCACCTGCGTCACCTGGGCTCCGCATGCCTCTTGTATTAAACCAGCTGCCCCTGCAGAAGTGTGCGGCCTGGAAGGACGAGGCCTCTTCAGGCTGGAAGAGGGGGCTGGGAGGGGACACGGCTGAGGGCACTGGGAAGTGAGCGTGCTTCCAGAGCCCACTTTCTAGAGCTCGGAGCACGTGGGGCTGTGGCCATTCACCAGGGAAGCCTGCAAGAGGGAGTGCAGGTTGCCGATAAAAAGGGCAGGGAGACAGGTCTGGAAATGCTGCGGCTGGAAGCAGGGCTCAGTCTAGATCAGGATTCTCAGTTCTGTCCGAGACCAGGATTAGGATTCCGTCTGTGATCTGATGCAGGGTCCTTCTGCGATTAGGATTCAGACTCAGTCCGGACCGGGGATTTGGGCTCAGTCTAGATCAGGATTCTCAGTTCTGTCCGAGACCAGGATTAGGATTCCGTCTGTGATCTGATGCAGGGTCCTTCTGCGATTAGGATTCAGACTCAATCCGGACCAGGGATCTGGGCTCAGTCTAGATCAAGATTCTCAGTTCAATCTGAGACCAGGACCTTCTTCTCAGTTGTGGGCAGACTCTGCACAGGACAGCTATTCTCAGTGCAGAGTGAACTGGCTGTCATTTAATTCTAGAAGCTATGCCTCTGCCCCCACCTCCAGTACAGCAGATGGTGGGCCTGGACCCAGCCAGACCCCTGACTGAGGCCACGGCCCCCAGCAGGCTGGACTGCTTCTCCCTTCCCCACTGAGGCGAGAGTCGGGGCCCCCTGCAAAGCCTCAAGTCTCCGCTTTAATTACTCTATCTTATTTTGTAACTTTAATTGTATAATAAGTGACACACTAAAAAACCATCGTTAAATTTTAAGCCTTTGTAATAACACTGTTTTATTACATTTTGATGACTTTATAACTATGATACTTTATTATTCGTCCTGTGTTGTTTTATGGTGGCACAGTGAGATTTTTAATATCTAATTACGGAGCTGGGTGATCATTAACTACATCTGATACATAAGCTCGCTGCAACCTGGTCCCCTGGAGCGCCCATGTTAGCAGAAGTCGGAGACCTGCCTCGTTTCCAGGCTGTGGGGTGGGCAGTTCTGCTGCGGGTTTGTAGAGGACCGTGTAGGGTGATGGAGTGTCTTTATGCAACCAGATGAATTGCGCCGGGAAGGTCACAGAGAGCTGGACGCAGGACACATCCTGGGCTCCCAGACGGTGGTCCTGAGGTCGCCGGCCCCGAGCAGCCCCACTGCCCACAGGGCTGACAGGTCCACTGGCCTCCAAACCCGCTGAGGAGGACTTCTCTGGGCCTCAGGTCCATACCCTGGGATGTCCTTGTGGACTCGGGGACACCTGCAGGGTCCTGGGGACTTCTGGTCTATGTGTCTCCTTTACAGAAGCAGAATCTCCGACTGGGGAGGGGAAAACTTGCCAAGGTCACCCTGAAATTCAGTGGCAGCCCCAGGAGGAGAACCCAGACCCCTCACCACCAGCCCCCAAAGGACTGAGCAGCTAGGACTTAACTGGGCGATGACGGGGCAGCGGGTGGGAGACTGGGGTGCGGTGGGGGGCCAGGGCAGGCGGAGGCGCAAGAAGAAGGGGCAGACAAGTGGTCTCACATAGAGCCTCTCCCGGGCCCCTCTTCTCCAGACAGAGGCTCCTCTGGGGGACCCTGCAGAGGGGCCCTGCGTGAGGCTGTCCACCCCGTCAGCGTGTCCCTCCTGTAAGCCCAACTGGTCTCAGGAACTGGGCTGAGAGCTCCTTGGAGGCAGAGGGAAGGCCCTGGACCCCTAGAGAGAAGTATCCTAAATATGCTTGTTTCCAGGGCCGGGAAGGGGGTCCAGTCCCTTCGGCACAGCCTGCGAGGCCGGCCTCAGCGAAGTGCCCCCTCCCTCTCCTGCCACATCTGTGCTCCCACCCCTGGGATTCCTCCCCCATCCAGGGCTCCGCTCAGCCTGCCCACCCTCTGCTACCTGTTCTCGAGCTGTGGTCTCCTAGAAATCCACGCAGGGGTGAACGGAAGGCCTGGGAGAGGCCTGGTCACCTCCCAACCCCTGGACCTCCCTCCGGTGCCTCATTTCTCTCTGATCCCCTGCTGGGCCTGGAACGCTGGATGTCCAGGCGATGGGCAGTCCCTGCCGGGAACCCTGCCCCTACAGGCTGCAGCTGTACCCGCTGGACGGCTTGGGGGATGTGTGTGCCCGGCACAGCCGCTGTCTTAGATGTGGAGGGCAGGGGCTCTGATCCCCTACCTGCTGGGGGCAGACCCAGGGCCCTGGCCTGCACGGCACCCGCAGTCTGGAGGCCAAACAAGGCGGATGTGCTGGGGCGTCTCCCCGGCCTGTCGCACCTGCAGATGAGTCCAACAGGGACACCGCACACGGGGACCAACGTCCTGACCGATGGCAGGAAACTGCTCCGAGCAAGCTGCCTGTGTCCGTCTCCAGGGGAACGGGAATGGGATGTTCCGTCTATTTCAACGTGCAGACAGCCCGCCCTGGGGCCTCTCGGGGAGCGATCTTCTCGCTGTGCAGACTCACTCCTTTCAAACCCATGATTCAGTAGCTTTGTTCAGGGCAGGCGAGGATTTGATCATCCTAGAAATTACATCGCTGGCTCGTCCCACTTGGAGGAAACTCAATTACCTGAACTTGGAGCAATTAGCATCTCATCCTGGGGGCCGCAGCGAGGCAGGAACCCCTGAGCTTCCACCCTGCTGGGCTGGAGAGTCTGCCACGGCGAGGTGAGACCCCGACTCCGAGGGACCCCTCCAACACCCTGGCGATTCATGCGGGACTGCTACGAAACCTTTTCCCATTTGCCTAAAACTGAAAAAAATCAAGCTCCTAAGCAGAAAATGTCTGCGGTGGATCTAGCTCATTTTAGGGGTTTCTTTCCATCTGGCAGGACCCCAGTGCCTGGAAAGAGTTCTGATTCCACCACGGGGTGGGGGAGGCACTTTAACAAAGAGCAGGTAGAAAATCCATGGGGCAGGGGCAGCGACCGCCTGGGTTGACCCAGGGTCCCCAGGCCTGTCCCTACCTGTATCTCTCAGCACAGCCTGGCTGCCCAGGGAGCAGGGCTCTGGCTGAGCTCCTGACGTGCCCCAGGCCCGCGTCCTGTGCTTCCTGGCCCGTGTGCAGGGCCCTGGGTGCGGGGGTTCAGCCCCTCTGACCTTTCCTAGGCAGAGGGCAGAGGGCAGGGCAACTTTCACTTAACTTCTCTGAGCCTCAGTTTCCTCATCTGTAAAATGGGGATTCCACTATTCCATGCCGCCTAGAAGGTTCTTTTCTTCCAACTGCAGAATTCACTAGTTCTTAATATATTTACAGAGTTGTGCAATCAAACCATTAGCATAATTTAATTTTAGAACATTTCTATCAGCCCCCTAAAGAAAACTTGTATCTATTAACAATCGCTCCTATCACACCCCCGCCCCATTCCTGGCAATCACTAATCTCCCTTCTGTCTCTCCGGATTTGCCTGTTCTACACCTTTCTCGTAAAGGGAGTTACTACGTGGCCTTGGTCACTGGCTTCCTTCACGTAGCACCCCGTTGGCCGTCCAAGTTCTAGGGAGTATCAGCACTTCATTCCTTTTATCAAGAATAATATACTACTGTCAGGACAAATCACATTTTGTTTATTCATTCTTGTTGATGGACATTTGGGCTGTTTCCACCTTTTGGCTGTTATGAATGAGGCTGCCGTGAAGACGTGTGTACAAGTTTTTGAGCAAACGTACGGTTTCGTTTTCCAGGGTTGATACCCAGGAGTGGAATTGCAGGGTCATGGGTAACTCTAGGTGTAACTTTTGAGGAACTTCTGTTTTCCACAGCAGCTGCACCGCTTCGCATTCCCGCCGACAACATGTGAGGCTTCCAATTTCACCACATCCCCACCAATACTTGTTGTTTTCTGGTTTTTGGTTTTTGCTTTCTGGTTTCTTCTTTTGACAACAGCCATCCTGGTGGGCATGAGGTCATGTCTCACTGTGGTTTCAGCTTGCATTTCCCTGTGATTAATGCTGGTGAGCGTCTTTCCATGGGCTCACCAGCCGTTTAACCATCTTCCCTGGAGTAATGTCTCTTCGAACCCTTCACCCTTTTTTGGCTGGTTATTTATCCTTTCATTGTTGACGGTCACCCCCAGCAGTTTGTGATAAGAGGTGCCTTGGCAGGAGTCCAGGAGTCCTCTCTTCCCCAGAATTCTGAGGTCTGTTTTCTCTGCAGAAAACTCGGGGCTGGGCCCATCGGGGTGGCCACCTGCCAGGCCGGGTTTCCATCGCCACCTCCCGTGACCCCATGGCCGCCCGTCCCAGGCGCTCGCAGAGGCAGACAACACGGATCAACTTGCAAACACAGTCCAGTGCGGAGCAGCCGGGGGGCCGGGGCGGGGGATTGACGTGCTGATTCCCACCGCGATCGCCTTCAGATGTGCCTGTCCTCGCGCGGGGCGCTCTGAGCACCTCGGGCCGCCTGGTCCTCTAGCTCAGCTTCACTAACGGCGGGAAACTACCCGCCACCTCCTGACCGCCGGCAGCTCTTTCTGCCCCAGGCGGTGCAGGCCTGATGCCCGGGGGGAGGCCCAGGCTGCAGCTCCTCCCCGAGCCCCCCTGGTTCCTGTTCCCAGGGCTGCAGAGGGGGAGAACCTTCCCTGGTTCTGCGCTGGGGGTGCTGGGTCCAGTCCGGCAGGTGGCCTTTCTGTTCCGGGGGTTCTGGGGAAGGGGTGGGCGGTGGCCTGGGGAGGGCAGGGTCCAAGGGGCCCAGGGTAGCGAAGGCCCGGGAGAGACCGGCGGGTGCGGGCTGCCCTCGGCATCCCCTCTTTTGGCGTGCATCGCTCCGGGGAAGCCCATCCCTGTGCCCTCACCAGGGAACCACGGCCGCCGGCCAGCTGCGGGCCCTGGGGGAGGGGGTGGGGACACCCACCCGGGGTCACAAAGTCAGGGAGGCAGAGCCTCCGGGCTCCAGCAGCCCCCCTCGGCCTGGCCCCTGACTCGTTGCTGGGACTGCCACACATGCCCCCCACTCTGCACGGGCGCGGCCCCGCGGTCCCGCTAGGCAGGCATTATACACCAGGAAGCCAGGGTACAGAGAGGCTGAGTAACCTGCCTGAAGTCACACAGCTGGAACCTGGGGAGTCCAGAACTGGAGCCCATGCTGTGAGCGCTGTGCCCTGGCCTCAGTGCTGACCTCTGACCCGGGGAGGAAGCCCTTCAGGGTGGGATGGAGGGAGTGAGTCCAGGCATTGTCAGAACCCCTCCTCCCCCAGACAAAACAAAACGCCTGTCTGAAGGTGTGCCCACACTTCTGTCCTCCACGGGCAGCACGAGGAAGGGTCTTGGGTTCAATTCATTCATGTGTCCTCCCTGCCTCGCCTTTTTCACGCTGGAAGAGGCCAGTTAGGTCTAAGCTCCCAGGAGTTGGCGGGTCAGATGGCCACTGGTCTGGCCTGACATGCAGGGCCTTGGCAGCTGGCTGGCCTGGACGGAAATGGGGGTGGGGGGTGGGTCCTGCATGTCCCAGTGGGGCCAGCCTTGGCCTGCCCAAGGGTGCTGGGAGCTGGCATGGGGCACGCCTCCTGGGAGCTATGAGGACGTTATGAGTGAGGACCAGACAGCCTGGGTGACCTCTGGCTGCAAGAACTTCCGCTGGGCAGTGGACACTTCCCAGAAAGCAGGGCTGTGGCGGGACCGGGTGGGGGACAGAGCAGTCACATGGCGGTGGTGTGTGTGTGAAGCCTGCATCGTGCCCGCATGAGCAGGGACCGAGCTCCCGGCCAGAGGCTGTGCCAGCACACTTGCCGACACCCCCTCTCTCGCAGGGGCTGGAATCAAGTGCAGGGGGTGTGGGCCCCGGACCCCCTGCAGACCTAGGCTCCTGGGGACGGGAGAGGGGCTGGATGAGGCCCTCGGCCTCTGCTAAGGGCAGGGTCTGGCTGTCACCCTGAGGACGGCGCTTCAGGAAGGCTCTCTGACAGCCCCACCTCACCCCTGGGCGGGGGTGCCAGGCTGCAGAAGATGACTCCCGGGCCGGAAGGGGAGGAGGGGGGCGCGTCACCCGACTTCCCTTCTCTTTTTTGGGGCATCTTTGTTCCTTCTCGTCCTTTCACCCTCCCCTCTCCTCCCCCAGCTGTGGTTGGCAGGATTCTCAGGGGACCCCAAACCCTGGTGTGCACATCCTGGAGGGACCTGGGAGAGACGAGGTCTCACTCCCGCGAGAGGGTTACTGAATCCACAGGGAGATTGTCCGAGTCGGGGGGAAGGGGGCCTGTCCTACCCAGAAGGGCCTTCACAGAAGGTGAGGAATCAGAGATGCCCTCCTGCAGTCGGGAAGGAAGGAAACCAACGGCCTTGTGAGAGCAGCCCACAGGAGCCGGCGGCAGGAACTACAGGAGCCGGCGGCAGGAACTGCAGGAGCCTCTGGGAGCCAAGAGTGGTCCCCAGAAAATAGCCAGAAAGAAAACGAGGACCACACTCCTCCCGCTTCACCCGGTGACCTTGACTGCAGCTTACTGAGCTCCTGAGCAGACGACCAGCTGACCCACGGCTGGGTTCCTAACCTACGGGAACTGTGAGATCATTCATTTGGTGCATTTGTGTTTAAGCTGCTAAGTGATTTGTTACTCAGCATAGGGGACCAATGCACCCTATCAACCAGGGCAGGAGAGCAGGCATTCGGGGCCTGGGAGCTCAGGAAAGTTTCGACTGATGGAGTCTCCCTATCTGGGTCACAGAGGGGGCAGGCCTGGCCCAAGGAGGTCAACAGGGGTCAGCTGCTCCAGAGCCAGGCCCCACCCAGGTTGGGGGGGAGCTTGACTGGGAGACGTATGGTGGAGGCGTGGGCCTGGGACCCTGACTTGGCCACCCCCAGCTCCTCCTTCCTGCCAAGCCCGCCGGGCACAGAGAGGCAGAGCTGCTCGTGGGCACGTGTCCCAGCCCCAGGGCAGCCAGCCCAGTGGGCTGCGGGGAGAACCAGGATCTCCACTAGGGGCTCGAGCACCCCACCAGGTGTGCCCCAAGAGGCCCCTGGTGACCCCTACGAGGTCACCCAGACCTCCCGTCCTGCCTCTCCCATGTTCTCTGGATATGACACCGAAAGCACCGCAACAAGGCAAAAATGAACAAGTGAGACCACGTCAAAATAAAGTTTCTGCACAGCAAAAGAAACAGTCAACAAACTGCAAAGGCAATCTATTAAACTGAGAAAATATTTGGAAACCACGCATCTGATAAAAGGTTAATATCCAGAATATAAGGAACTCATACAACTCAATAGCAAAAACCAAACAATCCAATTAAAAAGTGGGCAGAGGACTTCGATAGACGTTTTTCCAAAGAAGACATTCAAACGGCCAACAGGTACATGAAAATGTTCTCACCATCACTAATCACCAGGCAAATGCAAATCAAAACCATAACGAGATATCACCTCACCTCACACCTGTTAGAATGGCTGTTAACAAAAGAAACAACAGACAACAAGTGTTGGTGAGGGTGTGGAGAAAAGCGAACCCTCGTGCACTGTTGGTGGGAATGTAAACTGGTGCAGCCACTATGGAGAACAGCATGGAGGTTCCTCAAAAAATTAAAAATAAAACCACAGTATGATTCAGCAATCCCACCTCTGGGTATATATTTGAGGGAAATGAGATCACAATCTTGAAGAGATATCTGTACCCCTATATTCATAGCAGCACTATTTACGATAGCCAAGACATGGAAACAACCTAAGTGCCCACTGACAGATAGATAGATAAAGAAAATGTGGTATATACATAGAATGGAATATTATTCAGTCATAAAAAGAAGGAAATCTTGCCATTTGCAGCAACATGGATAAATCTTGAGGGTATCAGGCTGAGTGACATAAGTCAGACAGAGAAAGACAAACAGTGTGTGATCTCACTTCTATGTGGAATATAAAAACATTGAACTCACAGAAACGGAGTAGAGGGTGGGTGCCAGGAACTGGGTTTGGGGGGAAGTGGGGAGATGCTGGCCTAAGGAAACAACCTTCTGGTTATAAGATGGGTAAGTTCTGGGGATCTCATGTACAGCACGATGACTATAGTTAACAATGCTGTATTTTATACAAACATGTAGCTGTGAAAGGGAAGCTCTAATTCTCTCCTTGACAGCAGCAAAACAAAATGGTAATTATGTCAGATAAGGATGTGTTAACTAACCTTATTGTGGTAAAGATTTCGCAACGCATATGTGTATCAAATCATCCCATTGTATGTTTTAAACTTGCATAGTGTTGTATGTCTATCATACGTCAATCAAGCTGGAAAAAAAGAAGGGAAGGAAACTCCTCCAGGTCGCCTGGCAGGGCCCTCAGTCTCTTTGTTAAAGGAGGTCTGATGTTCCACGCCCCACGCAGACCTCACCTGACTCATCTGTGTGACAGCTTCTCCGTGGGCTCCTCTTGTTTTCAGCTTTAGGGTTACTTTTCCTGCCTCTGTGAACAATGTCATGAGCAGGGACATCCTTTTTCTTCTATCTCAATACACCAGTGTTTTCAGTTCTGTGGAAGCAAGCCCAGGTAACGTGCTATGAGCTGAATTCTGTCCCCCCAAATTCATATGTTGGAGTCCTAAGCCCCAGTACAGCTCAGAATGGGACTGCATTTGGAGACAGTCTTTAAAGAACTGATTACGTTTCAGTATAGGCAGTAAGGTGGGCCCTAATCCAACACAACTGGTGTCCTTGAGAGGGGATTGGGACACAGATGCACACAGAGGGACGTCTGTGTGAGGACCCAGGTAGAAGATGGCCGTCTGCAAGCCAAGCAGAGAGGCCTCAGGAGAAACCGGCCCTGCGGGCACCCACACTGGGGACTTCCAACCTCCAGGACTGGGGGCTATAAATGTCTGCTGTTCAAATGTCTGTGGCACTTTGTGACAGCCGCCCGAGCAAACCAGTACAGACTGGGATTTGGGGTGAAAGAGCACAGGTGGTTCTTTGCGCTGTTGTTCCTAGGGGACTTTCCACACATGCTGTCAGATGACCGTCTCCCTCCCACAGGGCAGGACCTCGCTCTTGCTTTGCGTCCGTCCCCGTTAGGTCATTCCTGTTAATTCTAAGTGAGAGCCCACTGGTACTTGATTTGCATTTCCCTGAATATTAATGATTGTGAGCACTTTTCGTGTGTTCTTTACCATTCGAATTTACTCTTTAGTGAATTCATACTCTTGGCCAATTTTTCTATCGGATTGTTTGTGTATCTCATAGATAATAGCCCTGGACTGTCATTTTCATTCTAGACAGCTTTTTGTTTCTCTGAACTCATGCTTTGTCTGTTAACTTTGTTTTAGGCATCGGTCCATAGATGTGCTTTTCACTGTTGTACAGTCCAGCATGTTTATACTTTATTTTAAGTACTTTGGAGTTTCCAATCTTGCTTTAGTAAGGACTCTTTACTTCTACATTGTACACAGTCTCCCAGATTTTCCTGCAGTAATTTTTTTCATTTTACTTTATTTTACATTTGAGTCTGTAATCCACTTAGAATTTACTTTTGGTTAAGAGGTAAGAGTGGCTGTACTTTTACATTCTTCCAGGAGGTACTAGCTGTTCTGGCCCTATTTATGAAATGATGCTCCCTTTCGGAGTAACCGAAACAAAGCTCTTGACCTGGGTTAGCTCCTCGGCCATGCTGAGGCATTTCCTGATTTTCTAGCCTGCTCCGTGGCACGTGCATCTGTTCTTGCGCCAATGCCTTCAGCTGCGCACAGAGGCCAGACAACGCCCTTTCTTCCGTTTTGCATGCTTTTGTTGTCTACTTGAGCATTTATCCTTCTGTCTCTGTCAGCTCGGTGCTTTGAGGAAATGCCATAGGCGAGGGACTTAAAGAGCAGACGTTTCTTTTTTTTTTTTTTTAAATAGATCTTTACTGGAGTAGACTTTCTTCACAATACTGTGTTAGTTTCTGTTGCACAACAAAGCGAATCAGCCATATGCATACACACGTCCCCATATCCCTTCCCTCTTGCGCCTCCTTCCCACCCTCCCTATCCCACCCCTCTAGGTCATCACAAAGCACCGAGCCAATCTCCCTGTGCTATGCGGCTGCTTCCCACTAGCCAACTATTTTACATTCGGTAGTGTATATATGTCAATGCTACTCTCGCTTCGCCCCAGCTTTCCCCTCCAACCCGTGTCCTCAAGTCCCTTCTCTATGTCTACTTCTTTATTCCTGCCTTGCAACTAGGTTCATCAGTACCATTTTTTTTTTTTTTTTAGATTCCATATATATCTGTTAGCATACAGTATTTGTTTTTCTCTTTCTGACTTACTTCACTCTGTATGACAGACTGTAGGTCCATCCACCTCACTACAAATAACTCAATTTCGTTTCTCCTTATGGCTGAGTACTATTCCATTATATATATGTGCCACATCTTCTTTATCCATTCATCTGTCGATGGACATTTAGGTTGGTTCCATGTCCTGGCTATTGTAAATAGAGCTGCAGTGAACATTGTGGTGCATGACTCTTTTTGAATTATGGTTTTCTCAGGGTATATACCCAGTAGTGGGATTGCTGGGTCATATGGTAATTCTATTTTTAGTTTTTTAAGTAACATCCACACTGTTTTCCATAGTGGTTGTATCAATTTACATTCCCACCAACAGTGTAGCAGGGTTCCCTTTTCACCACACCCTTTCCAGCATTTATTGTTTCTAGATTTTTTGATAATGGCTATTCTGACTGGTGTGAGGTGATACCTCATTGTAGTTTTGATTTGCATTTCTCTAATAATTAGTGATGTTGAGCATCTTTTCATGTACCCCTTGGCCATCTGTATGTCTTCCTTGGTGAAATGTGTATTTAGGTCTTCCGCCCATTTTTTAACTGGATTGTTTGTGTTTTTTTTGAGCTCCATGAGCTGTTTGTATATTTTGGAGATTAATCCTTTGTCTGTTGTTTCATTTGCAAATATTTTCTCCCATTCTGAGGGTTGTCTTTTTGTCTTGTTTATGGTTTCCTTTGCTGTGCAAAAGCTTTTAAGTTTAATTAAGTCCCATTTGTTTATTTTTGTTTTTATTTCCGTTACTGTAGGAGGTGGGTCAAAAAAGATCTTGCTGTGGTTTCTGTCAAAGAGTGTTTTTCCTATGTTTTCCTCTAAGAGTTTTATAGTGTCTGGTCTTACATTTAGGTCTTTAATCCATTTGGAGCTTACTTTTGTGTATGCTGTTAAGTAGTGTTCTAATTTCATTCTTTTACATGTAGCTGTCCAGTTTTCCCAGCACCACTTATTGAAGAGGCTGTCTTTTTTCCATTGTATGTTCTTGCCTCCTTTGTCGTAAATTGGGTGCCCATATGTGTGTGGGTTTATCTCTGGGCATTCTATCCTGTACCATTGATCTGTATTTCTGTTTTTGTGCCAGTACCATACTGTCTTGATTACTGTAGATTTGTGGTATAGTTTGAAGTCAGGGAGTCTGATTCCTCCAACTCCTTTTTTCTTTGTCAGGATGAGCAGACATTTATTTCTAAGTCCTGGAGGCTAGACATCTGAGATCAGGGTGCCACACGATTGAGTTCCAGTGAGGACCCCCTTCCTGGCTTGCAAATGGCAGCCATGTCCTCACATGGTGGAGAATGAGAGCTCTGGTCTCCTCCTCATCTTATCAGGGCACTAATCCTATCATGGGCTCCACCCTCGTGACCTCATCTAACACCAGTCACCTCCCAAAGGCCTCACCTCCTAATACTATCGCATTGGGGGGTTAGGGCTTCACATCTGAATTTAGGGGGAGGGACAGAAACTTCCAGTTTATAGCCCCTACCAGATAAACTTCAAAATAATTTTACCTAACTAAGGCAACACCAAAACCCCTAAAGCCCTGTTGGGAATGTAATAAAATTGCATTAAATTTAATCATAAATTTTAGGTTGATTTCTTTTTAATCTTACGAGTTCTTATCCTGGAAAATGGTATATCTGTTCTGTGTCCTTAAACAAGATGTGATAGTTTTCTTCACACTGATTGTAGAGTCAAGGTCTTCTCTGGAAAGCAGAAACCACTCCAGGTCTCTCAGGCAGAGGGAATGTAACATCGGGAGTGGTTCCTTGGACTGGACGAGGGGAGAAACCACGCAGGGCATGGTGAAGTGAACACCAGGAGGTCACTTTTGCCCCAGGCAGGGCTGGGACTGAGGGACAATGGGAGGAGGTAGAGCTCTGACCACAGCAAGGGTTCCCCAGCCCCATCTGGGACCATGGAGGGAGGGGCTTTCAGGTGGGAGCTGCAGCCACAGAGGAGACCACTGGAAACAGAGAGGGAGGGAGAGAAATACCCTTGCTCTTCCCTCCCCCCACCCTTCAATCTTGGGTCAGCACCTGCCATTGGCCAAGCTACCTGGAAGCAGAAGGAGGGGACCTGGAATCCTGAGAAGAGCAGGAGAGGAACAGGAAGTGTCTGAACACAGCACACACACTCCCCTGTCTTCCTTGTTCCATTTTATCCCCAAGTAGTCATGGTTTTGTCACTATTGTGAATAGACTATTTTTTCTCCTCTCCACTTCTAGATGGCTTATTATTTCAAAAGAGATGATATATTGATCTCATAATTACATGACATTCTCTGACTCTATCATATTTTTCCTGTTAATTCTGATTTTTTAATACAATGTCTAGGGTTGCAAAAACTCACAGTTTTTATCTCTTTCAACATTTATACGACATGTTTCATTTTCTTGTCTAATCGCATATGCTGGAACCTCTAATGCAATATCAAATAATAATAGTGGGCCTCCCTGGTGAAGTTCTGATTTTAATTGAAATAGTTTGGTGTTTCACAATTTAGATCTCATCTGTGTGAAACAGTCATGCTGTCCCTCAATGGCAGCCTGGCAGCTGTGAGGTCAGCTGGCCACACTCCTGTAGACCTGCCAGTAAGGAGCCAGCGTGCCCAGGTTGATCAGACAGTTTTTTACACAGACAGCAAAGGTTACATCAGCATGATGTCAGCTCCCTATGTCCCTAATCCCACAGAATGACACCAAACCAGAGGGACCAGGTGACAGCTGGCATGAGTGATGGGTTGCTCTGCCATTGAGGAGCCCCTAAACTATGGTCAAACATTTATGTAGACTTACACAGAAGCCTGTGTACCTCCAGAGGGACATCTCCTTGCTCCAGGAGGGTCCACATGGCAGGACTCAGGTCAGACAGTGGTCAAACCTTGTCTAGGTGGCCCATGAGGAGATGTGCAGGGTCTCCAGAGACCATGGTGGAGCCACTCCCCTACAGCTTGCTGCTGGTTTTCTAGATTTCTTTATTTGAGTTAAATAGTTTTCTTGTAAGGTTATTTTACTCAGGATGGTTTTTTTTGTTTGTTTTTGTTTTTTTGTCAGACTGATAAGTTTTATCAAATGCCATCTACTGGTGGGATTATAAGGTTGATTGATAAATTATGTAGCTAGATTTCCTGGTACTGAACTATCCTTGTATGCCTGGAATAAAATGTAAAATAAATATTTTTCTCCATTCTATTTACTAATATTTTATTTATAATTTGTTTGCAAAGTGATTCAGGTTTTTAGTTATCTTTTTCTATTCTCTTTTAATTAGATAATTAAAGTTTCTCTGGCCACATGAATTAAATTGGGAAGTTTTCCATCTTTTCCCATGTGCCAGAATGTTCAAAATAACATGGGAATTGTCTGTACTATTATGATAGATAAAGCTGCTTTGACCGCTCTAGTCTTGGTGATTTAAACAAAAAACAGGGACTTCCCTGGTGTCACAGTGGTTGAGAGTCCGCCTGCCAGTGCAGGGAACACGGGTTCAATCCCTGGTCCGGGAGGATCCCACATGCCGTGGAGCAACTAGGTCCGTGAGCCACAACTACTGAGCTCGCACGCCTAGAGCCCATAAGCCACAACTACTGAGCCCGTGTGCCACAACTACTGAAGCCTGCGCGCCTAGAGCCTGTCCTCCACAGTAAGAGAAGCCACTGCAGTGAGAAGCCTGCGCACCACAATGAAGAGTGGCCCCTGCTCACCACAACTAGAGAAAGCCCACACGCAACAACCAAGACCCAATGCAGCCAAAAATAAATAGAGAAATAAATTTGTAAAAAAAGAAACACAGCTTTATTAAGATATAATTTAGATACCATATGACTCACTCATTGAAGGTGTACAAATCAATGTGTTTTAGTATATTCACAAGGTTGCACAACCATTATCATATTCTAATTTTAGAACATTTTCATTCTTCATAAAAGAAGCTCCTTTCCCATTAGCAGTCACTCCCATTCCTGCCTACCTCACCCCTAACCCTAGGTAACCACTAGTCTACTCCCTGTCTTTATAGATTGGCCTATTTTGGACACTTCATTATAAATGCGATCGTACAAATGTGGTCTTTTTACTCACTTTTTTCACTTAGAATAATGTTTTCAAGGTTCCTTCTTGTAAACATCCTTGTAGCATGTATCAGTAGTTCATTCCTTTTTTATCGCCAAATAATATTCCATTGTACAGATTATAACACATTTAATTTATCAATTGGTGGATATTTGGCTTATTTCCATTTCTGGCTATTGTGAATAATACTGCTATGAAAATTTGCATGTAAAAATTGTGAACATATGTTTTCATTTCTCTTGAGTATATACACTTAAGAATAGAATTACTGAATCATATGGTAAATCTATGTTTAACATTTTAAGAAACTTCCAGATTTTGTTTTGCAAAGCAACTGCACACTTTTACATTCCCCCCAGCAAATTATGAGAGTTCCAGTTTCTCCACATCCTCACCTACACTTGTTATTATCTGTGTTTTTGATTCTAGCCGTCTAGTGAGTGTGAGGTGGAATCTCATTGTGGTTTTGATTTGCATTTCCTTAATGAGTAATGATATAGAGCAGCTTTTCTTGTGCTTATTGGCCATTTGTACATCTTTAGAGAAATGTCAGTTCAAGTCCTTTGCCCGTTTTTAATTAGGCTATTTATCTTTTTATTATTGAATTGTAAGGGTTTTTTATGTATTATGAATACAAGTCCCTAATCAGATATACGATTTGCAAATATTTTCTCCCATTCTGTGGTTTGTACTTTCACTTTCTTGATGGTATCCTTTGTAGCATAAAGGTTTTAAAACCCAATTTTAAAAATTAAATTAATTAATTAATTAATTTTTAATTTTTTGGCCATGCTGCACGGCATGCCGGATCTTAGTTCCCTGACCAGGGATCGAATCCATGCCCCCTACAGTGGAAGCGTGAAGTTCTAACTGCTGGACCGCCAGGGAATTCCCAAGGTGGTAAATTTTGGTATAATTCAGCTATTTTTCTTTTGCCACTTGTGCTTTTGATGTCATATCTAAGGAATCATTGCCTAATGCAAGGTTATGAAAATTTACTCTTATGTTTTCTTCTAAGGGTTGTATAATTTCATCTTTTACATTTTGGTCTATGATTCATTTTGAATTTTAATTTTGATGTATGGTATGAATTAGTGGTCCAACTTCATTCTTCTGTAAATGGACATATGGCTGTTCCAACACCATTTATTCAAAAGATTATACTTTCCTCTACTTAATTGTCTTGGAAATCAATTTTTTGATTGAAATTTGTTGACTATAAATGTAAAGATTATTTTCTGGACTCTCAGTTTTATTCCATTGATCCATATATCTATCCTCATGCCAATAACATACTGTCTTTATACCTATAGGCTTGTAGTAAGTTTTGAAACCATAAAGTGTGAGTCCTCCAACTCTACTTATCTTCAAAACTTTTTACCTCTGATATTCTGGGTCCCTTGCCTTTACATATGAACTTTAGGATTTCAATTATGTCAGTTTCTGTAAAAAAGTCAGCTGAGATTTTGATAGAAATTATGTCGAATCAGTAGATCAATTTGGGGAATATTGCTATCTTAACAATATTAAGCCTTCTAATCCATGAGCTTTGAATGTCTTTTTATTTCTTTTGACTGTCTTCAATTTCTTTCAACAGTGTAGTTTTCAGTGTGCAAGTCTTGCACTTCTTTTGTTAAATTAACTCCTAAACATTTTATTTTTTGATGCTACTATAAAAGGAATTGTTTTCTTAATTTTATTTTTGGATTGTTCATTGCTGGTGTATAGATAAACAATTGATTTTTGTATATCAATCTAGTGTCCTGCAAACTTGCTGAACTTGTTTGTTAACTATAGCAGTTTTTTGTGGGTTCCTTAGGATTTTTTTAAATACACATAGTACTGCAGATAAAGATAGTTTACTTCCTTTCTAATCTGAATGCCCTTTATTTCATTTTCTTGCCTAGTTGCTTTGGCTATAACCTCTGGTACAATGTTGAATAAAAATAGCAAGAGCGGACATCCTTGTCTTATTTCTGATCTTAGGAGTAAAGGCTTTCAATCTTTCACCATTACGTATGAAGTTAGCTGTGAGTTTCTTGAACTTGCTTTTTATCAGGTTAGGGAAATTCTCTTTTATTCTTAGATTGTTGAATTTTTTTTTTTTAATCACAGAAGAGTATTGATTTTGCTAAATACTTTTTCTGTGTCTATTGAGATGGTCATGTGAACTTTGCTCTTTATTCTCTTAATATGGTGCATTACATTAGTTGATTTTTGTATGGTAAGTCAACCTTGCATTCCTGGAATAAATCCCATTTGGTAATGGTGTATAATCCTCTTTATATGTTGCTGGATTCGGTTTGCTGTTATTTTGTTGAGAATTTTACCATCTATATTAACAAGATAATTCCCTAAGGATATTGATCTATAATTTATTTTCTTGTGATGTCTTTGTCAAGTTTTTGTGTCAGGTTAAAACTGGCCTCATAGAATGAGTTGGGAAGTGTTCTCTCCTCTTCCATTTTTTGGGAAGAGTTTATAAAGGATTCATATTCTTTGAACTTTTGTTAGAATTCACCAGTAAACCTACTGGACCTGGGCTTTTCTTTGTGGGAAATTTTTGATTTCTAATTCAATCTGTTGTTATAAGTCCGTTAAGATTTCTGCTTCATCTTAAGTTAGTTTTGGAAGTTTATCTCTTTCGAGAATTTTGTCCATTTCATCTAAGTTATCTAATTTGTTAACATATGGTTGTTTATAGTATTCCCATAATCTTTTATCATTACAGATCAGTAATGATGCCACCTTTTAATTCCTCATTTTATTAGTTTGAATCTTCTCTCTTTTTTTTTCTTGGTCAGTATATATAAAGATTTGTCACTTTTGCCTATCTTTTCAAAGAACTAAACTTGCTTTCAAAAGAACAGAACTTTTGGCTTTATTCCCTTTTTCTAATATTTTGTATTCTCTATTTCATCTATTTATAATCTTTATTATTTCCTTCCTTCTGCTTGCTTTGGACTTGGTTTACTTTTTTTTTTTTTCTAATTTCTTAAGGTGGAAGGGTAAGTTATTGATTTGAGATCATATTTTTTCTTATAGGTGATTACAGCTATAAATTTCCATCTGAGCATCTTTACTTACTTTAGTTGCATCTCATAAGTTTTAGTATATTATGTTTTCATTTTTATTCATCTAAATGTATTTTCTAATTTCCCTTGAGATTTCTTCTTTGATCGATTGGTTATTTAAGAATGTATTGATTAATTTCCATGTATTTGTGAATTTCCGAATTTCCTTATTGATTTCTAATTTCAGTGTGGTTGGGGAAAAATACTTTGTATCATTTAAACCCTTTTAAATTTACTTAGGTTTGTTATATAGGCTAGCACATGATCTATTCTGAAGAATGTTTCATGTGTAATGAGAAGAATGTGTGTTCTACTGTTTTGGGTAGAGTGTTATACAGATGTCTTCTAGGTCTGCTGAGTTTATAGTGTTGTTAAGTCTTCTTTTCCTTATTGATATTCTGCCTAGTCGTTCTACCCAGTGTTGGAAGTGGGGTATTGATGTCTCCAACTTTTGCTGTTGAATTGTCTACTTCTCCATTTCTCCCTTCAGTTCTGCTCAGTTTTACTTCACATATTTTTGGAGTCTGTTCCTAGTTGCATATGTGTTTAAAGTAGTTATATCTTCCCGATGGAATGACCCTTTTATCACTGTGAAATGGTCCTCTTTGTCTGTGGTAATGTTTTTTGTCTGTTTGTTTTAAAGTCTATTTTGTTTGATTATAGTACAGCCACGCCAGCACTTTTATGATTATTTACATGTTACCTTTTCCATTCTTTCTTTCAACCTATTTGCATCTTTGAATCTAAATGTGTCTCTTGCAGACAACATATAGTTGGATCTTGGTTTATTTTTTAGACGATCTGACGATCTCTGCCTTTTGATTGGATTGTTTAATTTATTCACATTTAAAGTTATTATTGATATGGTTAGATTTGCATCTGCCATTTTGCTTTTTGTTTTCGATATCTCATGTTATTTTTGTTCCTCGGTTCTTTACTGCTTTATTTTGTATAAAGTGGTTGTTTTCTAACGCAACATGAGGAATCATTAATTCCTTTAAAATTTAAAAATTACATATTTGAGTTATTTACCTTAATTTATCAGAATCTAGTTCAGATTTATTCTTAGTGCCAGGAAAATACAGCAACTTTACTCTTACATTGCTTCATGCCCTCCCCTTTTTTGTACTATTATTGTATATCTTACACCCACATATATTGTAAACCCAACAATACATTGCTAAAATTATTACTTATATAGTCATGTCTTTTTTCTTCCAGTTTTGTTGAGATATATTTGACACGCAGCACGGTATAAGTTTAAGGTGTACAGCATAATGATTTCATTTACATGTCATGAAATGATTAGCACAATAAATTTAGCATCATCTCACATAGACACAAAATTAAAGAAAAGGAAAATTTTTTCTTGTGATGAGAACTCTTAGGGTTTACTCTTTAATGACTGTCATTATAACACGCAGCAGTGTTGGTTATCCTTATCACGCTGTACCTTACATTCCTAGTACTTATTTACCTTATAACTGGAAGTTTGTACCTTTTGACATTCACCTCCACCTCTGCTAACCATAAATCTGATCTCTTTTTCTATGAGTTTGTTTTTGAAGCATAATTGGCTTACAACACTATGTTAGTTCCTGTTATACAACATAATGATTTGGTATTTCTGTACATTTCAGAAAGATCACTATGATAAAGTCTAATTATGATCTGTCACCATACAAAGATATCACATAATTATTGACTATTTTCCTCACACTGTACCTTTCATACCTGTGCCTCATTTATTTTGCAACTAGTAGTTTGTCCCTCTTAATTTCCATCACCTATTTCTTTCCCCATTCAATCCCCTCCCCTCTGGCAGCCACCTATTTGTTCTTTGTGTCTATAACTCTATTTCTGTTTTGTTATGTTTGTTCATTTGTTTTTCCACATATCAGTGAAATCATACAGTATTTTTCTTTTTCTGACTTATTTCACTTAGCATAATACCCTCTAGGTCTACCCATGTTGTCACAAATGGCAAGATTTCACAATTTTTTTTGGTGGATAATATTTCATTGCATATATACACTACTTCTTCTTTATCCATTCATCTGTCGATTGTCACTTAGGTTGCTTCCATATCTTGGCTATTGAAAATAATGTTGCAATGAACATAGGGAGGCATATATCTTTTCAATTATTGTTTTTGTTTTCTTTAGATAAATGTGCAGGAGTGGAAATTTTTAATTTTTTGAGGAATTTCCATACTGTTTCCCACAGTGACTGCACCAATTTCCATCTCCACCAACAGTGCACGGGGTTTCCCATTTCTCCACATCCTCACCAGCACTTGTTATTTGTTGTCTTTTTGATAATAGCCATTCTGATAGTTGTGAAGTGATATTTCATTGTGGTTTGATTTGCATTTCCCCGATGATTAGTGATGTTGAGCATCTTTTCATGTGCCTGTTGACCATCTGTTTGTCTTTTTTGGAAAAATGTCTCTTCAGGTCCTCTGCCCAGTTTTTAATTGGGTTGTTTGTTTTTTGGTATTGAGTTGTATGGGTTCTTTGTATATTTTGGATATTAACCCCTTATTGAATATATTATTTGCAAATATCTTCTCCCATTCAGTAGGTGGCCTTTTTTTTAATGAAAGTGATACACTTTCTTTTTAAAAAATATTTATTTATTTACTTATCTATTTGGCTGTGTCAGGTCTTAGATGCAGCATGCGGGCTCTTCGTTGCATTGCATGGGCTTCTCTCTAGTTGTGGTGTGTGGGCTCCAGAGCATGTGGGCTCAGTAGTTACGGCATGCGGGCTTAGTTCCCCCATGGCATGTGGGATCTTAGTTCCCTGTCCAGGGATTGAACCGGTGTCCCCTGCATTGGAAGGCAGATTCTTAACCATCAGGGAAGTCTGGCCTGTTTGGCTTTTTAATAGTTTCCTTCACTGTGCAAAAATTTCTTAGTAGGATGTAGTCTCGTTTGCTTATTTTTTAATTTTTAATTTTTATTTTTTGCCGCACCATAGGGCATGTGGAACTGCCCCAAACAGGGATCGAACCCATGCCCCCTGCAGTGGAAGCACGGAGTCTTAACCACTGGGCCACCGGGGACGTCCTCCCATTTGTTTATTTTTGCTTTTGTTTCCTTTACCTGAGGAGACATATCAAAAAAAATTACTAAGACTGATGTCAAAGAGCATACTGCTGATGTTTTCTTCTAGAAGTTTTATGGTTTCTGGACTTACATTTAAGTCTTTAATCCATTTTGAGTTTATTTTTGTATATGGTATGAGAAAGTAGCCCAGTTTGATTCTTTTGAAAGTTGCTGTCTGGTTTTTCCAACACCATTTATTGAAGATGCAGTCTTTTCCCTATTGCAAATTCTTGTCTCCTTTGTTGTAGATTAATTGCCCATATAAGTGTGGGCTCATTTCTGGGCTCTCTGTTCTGTTGAAATCAGAACATAGTTTGAAATCAGGGAGCGTGGCATCTCCAGCTCTGTTCTTCTTTCTCAAGACTGTTTTGGCTAATCGGGGTCTTTGTGTTTCCATACAAATTTAGGAATTATTTGTTCTGGTTCTGTGAAAAATACCATTGGCATTTTGATAGGGATTGCACTGAGTCTGTAGATTGCCTTGGATGGTACTGTCATTTTAATAATATTGATTCTTCCAATCTATGAACACAGTATATCTTTCCATCTGTTTGTGTCATCTTCAATTTCTTTCATCAGTCTCTTAAAGTTTTCAGAGTACAAGTCTTTTACCTCCTTTGTTAGATTTATTCCTAAGTATTTTATTCTTTTGAATGTGATTGTAAATGGAATTGTTTTCTTAATTTCTCTTTCTGATAGCTCATTGTTGGTGTATAGAAGTGCAACAGATTTCTGTATATTAACACATTTATTGACTGGGGTATTTTTGCAGAAACTAATGCCTGTGGCCAGCAATTTGTTATGTAAGTGAATATTGAAACACCTGCATTTGAGTAAATATCAACAACTTTTTTTGCATTTAATGTATTTATTTGAAACTTTGTACATGTCTTACTAAAGCAGTCTAATATTTCATTAGAGTGTGATAAGCAGTATAGCAGGCACCTCTGTGCAGGGGAAGAGAACGTCTATTACAAATATACCATGTTTCACTGTGCTTTCCCCTGGAAGAGCACACTCTACACTTTCTGGTGGCATTTTTTTAGTCCTGTGGGTATCATATCCTCTAGAATATGTTCTTTTATTTTACTTGATAGTTGACAAGGTGGATCTTTGTAGGGGACTCTTTTAGAAACACCACAAGAAGGACCAGGTGCGGGACTACCAGTACATTCACCAGGATGGTCAGTTACCCATTCTCTAGATACTGCTAACAAAAATTGCTTGTCTAAGTCATTTTATTCTGTGCATTAAGGCTACAATAAATTTTAAAAGCATTGAATAAACCGCAATTACTCAAATAGAAACCCACTTTCTTATACCATTTTCGAGTTTTCCGGAGGATATTGAAGTTTACCAGATATTGATTGGATCAATCAACTCCTTTCACATATTTATTATACTCTAATATACAAGGGGCCTTAGTTATCTGATGGCCAGTCCTTCTGTCTTCCTTTCCTGTAGATGCTACGGAGACATCATGAATAGTTGTTACCATAGCCTCTTGTCTTTCCATATAAGAAGAATCACTTCTCCCTTCCACAAGAATGTCATTTCTCCTCTCTGTAGATTTTTAGATTTCTCTTTTAATTGGTTTGGTAGACCATGATTTTCTCTTATAGTCCCACAAACTCTGGTTTTATTTTTCAATAATATTTCGGATGTGAACACACTGTTGTAATAATTGTCTTGGTAAATACGGTGCCATGAACCAAGACAAGGTTGTAGGACTGATAATATTGTTTCTTGCAGTTTCTTTCCTTCACCCATCTAAATCTTAAGGTTGCATATATATCCAGTTTCACTTTCGCTAACCATCCTGACCAAAATGCCATATTTTGTAAGTTTTCTGGGATTATGGTTTTTGAATCTGAGTCGTCCTCTCCACTTTATCATTGCTTCCTCAAGTGATGGCTCTTGTTTGGGTATGTAGATCGATTGAAATTTTGGTAGAAAGTAATCCCCAAACGGTTTAACTTTTGAAAGTCTGTCTCCAGGAAGTGGAGTTTCTGAGTTATCGTTAAAGTGAAGAAATATCTTATTTGTTTGAACTTTTTCTCGTCATAATCTTTGGAAAGATAGGTATTTCAAGTAAGGGATCAGTTGACTAGTATTCTTTCCAGTGTGACTTTCTTATTTGTCCCATCAAAATTATTAATCC
The DNA here is from genome assembly GCF_028021215.1 of Eschrichtius robustus. Lineage (NCBI taxonomy): Eukaryota > Metazoa > Chordata > Mammalia > Artiodactyla > Eschrichtiidae > Eschrichtius > Eschrichtius robustus. The sequence goes on from NC_090824.1 coordinate 1,374,356, forward strand.
AGGAACTTCCCTGGTGGCACAGTGGTTAAGAATCTGCCTGCCAATGCAGGGGACACGGGTTCGAGCTCTGGTACGGGAAGATCCCACATGCCGCAGAGCAACTAAGCCTGCGAGCCGCACTACTGAGCCCACATGCCACAACTACTGAAGCCCGTATGCCTAGAGCCCATGCTCCGCAACAAGGGAAGCCACCTCAATGAGAAGCTTGCGCGCTGCAATGAAAAGTAGCCCCTGCTCGACACAACTAGAGAAAGCCCACGTGCAGCAATGAAGACACAAAGCAGCCATAAATAAAGAAATAAACTTGTTAAAAAAATTATTAATCCAAGAAACTTCTTCATGTCACTATTGGTTACATCAGTCCATTTTAAAGTTTTATCATACTTTTTATATGACTTTTCATTCTGTTGGTGATACAAGTTTGTTTGAGAAGTGACCAACTCGAAAAAGATGTTACCAAAAATGAATTCTGTTATTTCACTCTTTCTGGGTTATTACATTCTACAGTTGTACCTGACACAGCTGTAAAGTCTTCTAATTTTTGTGAAATGTTGTCTTCAATCCACTCTTCTGTAGAAGCAAAGGAGCATTCCCCAGCACCATGAGTTTCATTTTCACTTTCCATATCAGAGTCAATCACTAAGGTTTTCTGTCTTTTTGTTGGTCTAATAGTCACATCATCTGAATCAGAATTATATTCTGAAGAACTATCATCTTCTGAGACACTAGTATATATGTCACTCTGACAATCAGAGAAAGTATCTGCATAAAATTCCCTGAAAAATTCTTTACTCAAAATTTTGCGATGCATCATTTTTGAAAATTTTATGGTAACAAACTTGTGTTTACAATATACACAAGGTTGGAATAAAAACCTAATGGAGCAAAATGTGAATGATAAAGACAATCATAAGTTGTATAATGAACGCTTGATCAATTTTTTTTTAAGATTTTTTTTTAACGTGGACCATTTTTAAAGTCTTTATTGAATTTGCTACAATATTGCTTCTGGTTTATGTTTTGGTTTTTTGGCCACAAGGCACGTGGGATCTTAGCTCCCCAACCAGGGATTGAACCCGCACCCCCTGTATTGGAAGGCGAAGTCTTTAACCACTGGACCACCAGGGAAGTCCCAATCAATTTTAAGCTCTAACAACTTTGCATGGTGATGTTAATTGTATCACTCTGTAAAAACGTATTGATTCATCTCCGGTCAATAAATTGTTAATTTTGTATCCTGCAACTTTACCAAATTCATTGTTGAGCCATAGTAATTTTTTGGTGGCATCTTGAGGATTTTCTATGTATAGTGTCATATCATCTGCAAATAGTGACAGGATTACTTCTTCCTTTCCAATTTGGATTCATTTTATTTCTATTTCTTCTCTTATTGCTGTGGCTAGGACTTCCAATGCTATGTTGAATAAAAGTGGTGAGAGTGGACATCCTCATCTTGTTCCGGATCTTAGAGGAAATGCTTTCAGCTTTACACTGTTGAGTATGATGTTAGCTGTGGGTTTGTCTTATATGGCCTTTATTACGTTGTTTTCTCTATGTTCTCTCTATACCCACTTTGTTGAGAATTTTTGTCATAAGTGGATGTTGAATTTTGTCAAAAGCTTTTTTAGCTTCTATTGAAATGATCATGTGATTTTTGTATTATGTCTTTTAAAGAAGCTAAGAGAATGGAGAACAAGTATATATTTATAGATTTTGTTGTGTTAACCTTTTTATTTACCTTTTTAAATTTGTTTCATTTCTTTCTTTGGATTTGAATTAATATCTCATGTCTTCTTTTCTGCAATACAGCTTTTCCCCACCACTTTTGTGCTGTTATTATCAAATATATTACATGTCTATGATTAGACCCCAAAATACAACTACAGACATATTATTTTATGAAATTTCTTTTTAAGTAAGTCAAGAAAAAAGGAAAAATATGCAAGTATACAGTCTTTTGTTATTATCAAAGTAATTACCTATACTGATGCTTTTGTCTGTGTGGATTTGAATGACAGTCTTGTGTTACTTGATTTCAGTCTGAAGAACTTCTTTTGATATTTCTTATAAAACATATTTGTTAACAGCTAACTACCTCAGTTTTTATTTGGGAATACCTTTATCTCACCTTCATATTTTAAAGATAGGTTTGCTGGATATGAGACTTCTGGTTGGCAGATTTTTCTTTCAGCATTTTGAATAATCTGGCCTCCATTGTTTCTAAGTGAGCTGTTATTTTTATCAGGGTTCCTTTATATATGATGAATTAGTTTTCTCTTGCTTCTTTCAAGATTTTATTTCTCTTTGTCTTCAATGTTTTGGTTATGATGGATTTGGGTGTGTACCTCTTTGTGTTTATACTTGTAATATGGAGTTTCTTGGATATGAATTTAATGTTTTTCATCAGATTTGGGATGTTTTTGGCCATTGCTTCTTCAAGTACTTTTTCTGTACTTTTCTGGTACTCCCATTATACATATGTTGGTGTTCTTATTGGTGTTCCACATTCCACTGAGGCTCTGTTCATTTCTCTTCATTTTTTCCCTCTAGTCTTCAAATTGCATGATCTCTATTGATTTACCAGTAAGTTCACTGATTCTTTCTTCTGCCAGCCCAAATATACTGTTAAGCCCCTCTAGTGATTTTTCATTTTACTTCTTGTACTTTTTAACTCAAGAATTTCCAGTGGCGTCCCAGTCGCAATAAACACACCTAATGCCTAGATCTTGACTTCGAATACCATTCTAATACCAGCAAAAGGAACCAGAGATCCTTGGAGAAAGGCTGATTATAGGGTTGGGGCAGGGCTTATACAAGAGGAGCCCGGAATGTCCTGTAGTGCCAAGAAGTAAATGAGTGTTTAAAAACCCCAGAATGATGGGTTTATGTCCAAGTTACACAGGAGCCCACTGAAAGAGCTTCTGATGGCCAAAGCTGGAAAAATTTAAGCATCAAAGTAAAGCAGTATAAGATTATAACCCAAAGCATAAAATAAATATTTATGAGTCCATACTGATATAAGGAAATGATTGAATAAATACATAAATGGAGAAGAAGAAACAAATGTCCTGTGTAAAAAAATTCTAAATAACAATGTAAATAATTTGTTCTTCTCCCTCCTTAAGCATGGGCTGCTCATAGTGACTTCCTTCCAAAGAGTAAAGTATTCGAAGTGTGAAAAAAAGTAAATTTTAAAGTGAAATAGTGGAGGACCCTGACAAGGACTACCTCAGCTGGGTGATGAAGGTCGACATTGACAGTGATAAGTCATGTTGGCAGCCTGGACCCTTCATACGATGTGATGAGGATCGTTCTTCATCTCTGTGGTCTTCCTCCCCCCAACCCACAGCTCCAGTCTAATCAAGAGAAGAACATCAGACAAATTTCAAGTGAGGGTCATTCTATACATTACCTCTAATTTTTCTCATGTTTGGGTTCCTACATCTATCCTCAAAGTCCTTTGTCTGTTGTATCATAATTTCTTTCTCCTTATATGTTTGCTCTTTGCTCATATTTTTTATACTTCATCTTCCAGCCCACTGACTTGGGTCTAAAAGACGACCATGCTATCCTTCAATCTGTCTACTGAAATTCTTCTTGTTAACTCCAGTAACAAATGTGCACTGCCCTTGAAGCTACTTAAGTGTCTGTTACTGTCATCGTTTTACTCTACTTTTCCTGTCTCCTCTCTATCAGCAACATGTGTTCTTTTGGGACACAAGAGACTGATTTTTGTCTCTTGTGGTTGCCCTCCTCCACCTGCCTTGTTTGGGGTATTTTCTTTCTTGGTTGCCTGGGGCTCAGAAGTGATTGTTGTGTTACCTACACCCAGCAGTTCTGCAAGGGGTGGACTCTGCTGTGGCTGGTGGTGTAGAAATAGGTACGGTGCCAAACCCGTGGTCTCCTAAGCTGCTTCCATCTTTCAATCTCTTCCTACCATCCCAGGGCCACCTGGGAGGCAGGATCCATTTCAGGGGAGGTGGACAGGATCCATTTCAGGGGAGTGGAGAGGACAAAGCTATGCTTCCAGAATATTCTTCCCACCATTTAACCTGGAGAGTCACATCAGACCTCTCTCAGACATGCCAACTCTATGCCCTTGAATGAGATAAAGAGACCAGGTTGTCCCCATGAGGACCAAGGCCAAAGCCCCTTGTTTCTGGAACTTTCCAAAGGAAAGCACATCTCCGATTCCACCAAGGATGACGTGTTCTACACTTCAGTCAGTTAATGTTTTGTGAGTCACAAATTCTGCAACAAAATGACATAAAGAGATAGATTTTCTCTCCCACAGTAGTGCCCTGCCAGGGACTACTGGAGCAGAGTAATGAGAATGGCTGAGGGAGAAATCCAGGGACACTTGGAGCCATCTCCTGGAACATGGTCTGAGCACCTCGATGGTGAGTCCATAATGTCAGGGAGAGACGGCTGGAGACTCAGGGAATAAATAGTTGATCACAGTACTGTCGGATTTAAGAAGGACTGATTTATTTCCTGGCTCCTTCCTTCCTTTCTCCCTTCATCGACTCACCCTTGGCCCGTGATCCGTATGTAACAGAGTCAGACATCTTTTTTATGAGTCAGATCTTTTTTATGAGCTGCGGACCCATGGACACATCTGACCATCTCCTCACCTGCACACCCAGGCACCCCAAATTGATGAGTGAGTTCAGCTCACATCCTCTACCTTGGACAGTACCTCTTCCTTTTGGGGGGAGCAGAAGAAAGCGATATGATGTGGAGGTTCCAGAAGCCTGGCCACCACCCCACCCCGTTGCTATGCTATGCCCATTGTGTACCGTTGTCTGGGAAACCTGAGCCCAATAGGGGGCCGCAGGGTGGGGTGGCGGAGACAGTGTGCGCTGCGGGTGCTGTGGACACATCCTCCCAGAGACGAGTGGAGGATGGCAGTGCAGAGGAGGCAAGCCCTGGGGCCCTGGGGCTGGGAAGGAGGCCAGTCGGAGACCCCAGAAGGGCCTGGGATCCCTGAGCTCTGAGCCCAGCAGTAACAGGGCTGCTTATTTGGTGGAACAGACATACTTCCACCAACCTTTTGCTTTGGACAGAAATAAGTCTACCTCCTCACTGGACCAGCTACTATTTTTTATTTCAATATGGGAGCGTCTTTGGCAATAAATCCTTGGATAAGGGCTCCAGTCTCCTCTTAGAGTTTGTCCAGTGAGCTTCCTGGGTGGGGGCAGGGTGGGGATAACCAGAGCCACAGGGTTTGGGGAGGGGGCCGCCAGTGGGTACCAGAGAATGGGCGCGTGGCCATCCTGACTGGTCACACACCAGGAGGGAGGAGCGGGGGAATCAGTATGACCAAGTAGGTTTTGTTCCAGGAATGTAAGCATAAAATAGTGCCAGGAAACCTTGTGCAGTTCACTTCATCAGCAGATCATAAGAGAGAAGCTTAGGGTCATTTCAGAGGATGCAGACTGGGTTTAACACCCGCCCCCCTTCATGGTGGAAACTCTTGGATAATTAGAGATACAAGGGCGACCTTAACAGGTGAAGGGCAACTGCTACAAACACAGCAGAGCCCAGGCTTCCATGAAAACTTCAGATGCAACCCACCGAGGTTGGGACCTGGGAGCTGATGTCTCTCACAGCTATTACTCTGGCCCGTGTTACAAGTGGGGACGAGGACTGCAAAGGAGACACGAGTCGCCATTTATGTAGACAACGTAACTTTCTACATAAAGAAATTTTCTAAGAAACTTTACAGTTAGAACTAATAAGGTTTGATATAAGGAGATAAAAAATCCACGGCATGGTTACCTAACAGCCATTACTAATTGAAAAGTGCAAAGAAAAAACATGCCACCCACAATAGCAATAGAACTATTGATTAGCAGTAAAGAAAGATGTGCAACACCTCAAGTGAGAAAACAGTACAATTTTACTGGAGGATAGCGGGGAAGATTTAACTGTGGGAGAAACATAGCATGGGTAGGAAAACTCAGTTTTAAGTGTTCGGTTCTCTTGTAAAATAATCTATAAATTAAATGCAATTTCATCTGAACTCCTAGCAGCGTTCTTCACGGCACCTGTTCAAGTGAATTTCTGCTTCACGTGGAATACTGAAGGACCACGCATAGTCAAGCCAAGTTTGAAGAAGGAGCAGAAAGGGACTTGTTCCACCAAATATCAAGGCTCTGGCCATGGCTACCATAGACTGCATGAACAGATGGGTCCGTGGAACAGAGCAGAGCCCCAAACCAGACCTGTGCACACAAGAAAACGGGACGCACCAGAGGTAGCTACAGATCAGCAGGCAGTCACCTGCCACCAGTAGAAAAGTAAAATAATTCAGATCATGATCTATTTCTGTACAGAGAATAAATTGCATATGGGTTAAAGTCCTACATTTGAAATGCCAAACTTTAGAACATTGAGAAAAAACTACAGGAAAATGGCTTTATGATGTCAGGGACAGAAAAATTTGTTAAGCAAGACATGCAAACACAAATCATATAATTGAAGTCTGATAAATTTGACTACCTTATAATTAGTAGCTTCTGTACGACAAAAGCCACCATTAATAAAGTTAAAAGTTAAAAAAAAAACAAGCCACAGACCATGAGGAATTATTTTCCATAAACTTAACAGAAAAATGATTATTATCCAGCATATATAAGGAGCTCACAGTAATCAATAAGACAATACAAAAAACGAATCAATTAAAATAGGCCAAGGATATGACCACGCAATTAACAGAAGAGGTAACTGAACGGCCAATGACCACGAACAGAGGTACTTTCTCCCCAGGAACCAGGGAAATGCAAATTAAAGCAGCAGTTTTATAATCGTCCCATTAACAAAGGTTAAGGATCTAGCAGTAATAATGTTAGCAGTGAGTGAATGAGCTGTTGGACAAAGCTAGGGAGGGTGCACTGGCTCCACCCTTTGAAGAGAAATGTGTCCACTCCTGGAGCCTGGCAGATCCCTCCCCCTGGCAAGTCCATCTCTCCTTCTGGGGACATTGTTGCATTTTGCACAAGAACCTGAAATGTGCATGTCGGGCGGCGCCGCTTATGACACGACCCGTCAGAACAGTGGAATGTGTCAGGTGGGGATGGACCACGTGGCATTCTTAGGATGGAGGCCTCACAGACATGGGCCAACGTGGACACGCGATGTAGTGTGAGAAAAGACAAGAGACGCAGTTATACACCGGGTCTGATTTGTGTAAAGTCTTAAAACACACATATCTTTACTAAAAAACAACACGATATATTGTAGTAAAGATATCAAGGCATGCTCGGTAAGGCTGTCGAGGGGGAGAGAGGGAAATTGGGGGGGTGGTTGATGCACGGGGCTCCCCTCGATTTTGATGTAACACTTCTCGAAACATTACGTGAAGCAAATGCGGCAGAATGCTAATGTGTGTTAGGTCTGGGTGGTGGGTACAAATTACCCTGTGTCATTTGCTCCGAGTGTTCCAACTATCCCATAATAAAACACTGGGACAAAGAACATAGATCAGGGAGGAGGGTGGAACTAAGAAGAAATAGGAGAAAACAGCAGATGCTAAGATAGCAGAATAGGATAATAGGATGGAAAGTGAGCCAGCAGAGCTCCGGGTGGAAATGAAAGAGGAAAAGAAACCACTTCAGAAATGCAAGCAGAGGAGACTGCAGAATACAGCCTCAAGGACACGATTCATTCAACAAATAACTGAACACCTGCTGAGAGCCAGGCCCTGGGACTTGGAGTGATCCCAACCTGCAAGGAGCGAGGGGGGCAGTAAACAAGGAAAAAAGAAGTCAAGAGGGGATATTCCAGAGCCTGCTGCTAAGGGCTGGGAGAAGGGCTGGTGGAGGGGCAGGGGGTGAACGGTGGGCTTGTTCTGTGACGTGTCCCTGGGAGCCTCTGAGGAGGCCACCCGTCAGCTGGGACCCGGGGGCCAGCAGAGCCTGCGTTCAAGGGTGGCAGAGAGGGTGCGAGAGCACGTGGCTTTGGGGAAGACAAAGGACCATAGTAGGGCATCCAGGACGTGAGTTGGGAGGCTGGGTCGGCCCCCAGCCGAGATGTGGGCCCAGAGATCTCTCCAGAGTCAGAACAGACAGTCTCTGCTTCTGTGGGACTGGACGGGGCTGCGGGGAGACTGGGGCGACCGCCGACTTGCGGCTGAGTGAGGCAGAGTATGAGGCTCCTGGAGCTGAAAGGCCGGCTGGGACAGGGGAGCCTCGCGATGTTACATCCACGCGTCGACGTTACACCCGCGGCGTGGGACAAGAGGCAAGAGGACAGGGCAGGGGACACCCGAGGAAGCAGAGAGCGAAGAGGTCAGCGTGCCTGGGGAGACGGTGGTGACATGGGAGCAGGCGGGGCTGGGGGGACCCCAGCAGCCTCACTGCTCCCCCTCTGGAACGGATGGACGGGGGCGGGGAGGAAACATCATAAATGGAGCAGACACGCGTTCGGGCATGATGTGTCCCAGCCGGTCGTGAAGGCAGCGGCGTCCGGGCGGAGCTGGAAGACAGGGTCTAGTACAGGAGGAGGAGGGCGGGGGTCCCGGAGCCTGAAGTGATAAAGCAGGGCCGCTCCCAGAAACTGCCCAAACCTGGACTCTCCGGGCGGGAGCAAGCAGGGCCTCCGCCTGCGGTGGGTCCGGAGCTGGAGGAGACACGCTGGTCTGGCAGCCCTGCTCCCGGGGAGGTCAGCTCCCGGCTTCTCCTCGATACAGAGGAGCCCGAGAGTGGAGGAGGGGACAGCTGCCTGCTCCGCCCCGCAGCTGCGGGAGGGATGGGGACGGTCCCCAGAGCGCGGCCAGCGCGGCTGTGCCGTGGGAACACTTAGGTGCGAAGATCCCAGAGCCGGGTCCACGTGGCGTCCCCTGGATCTGACTGCTGCGTCCGATTCTGTAAGGAATATCGGTCCCGCCGGGAGGTGCGGGCTGAAGCAGTGCAGGGCAAGGCCATGGGAACGGGGCGGAACTCTCCTCGGTCGGATTTAGTTCTTGCAAAAATAAGACCAAATCACATTGGTAAGAGGTGTTGGGACAAATCACCACAAACTCCGTGGTTTCAAGGAACGCCCGTTTCTCACCTCACAGATTTGCAGGCTGGATGGCGGACTTGGCTCTCACTGGGTTCATCGAGGGTGTCGGCCTGGCCGCGTCCCCTTCCAGAAGGTCTGGGGATGGGGTGGAATCACCTCCAGGCTGTGCAGGTGTTGTCAGAGTTCAGTCCCCGGCGTCTGTAAGACCGAGGCCCCCATGTCCTCGTTGGTGGGCAGGCGAGTTCCACTCTTGGCTTCTAGAAGCTTCCGACACCCCTTGGCCTGGGGTCGCCTTGCGCCACCTTCAAAGCCAGCAATGCCGGTCAAGACCTCGCCCTCAGTCTCTCCTGTCCCGTCTGTGTGTGTCCGACTTCAGGGAAGGGCTCGTGTGGTTCCACCAGACGACGCAGGACAACGTCCGTCTCGAGGTCCTCAGCTCAACTGCACCTGCAAGTCCCTGTCACCACATGAAGTGGCCTCGTCACCCTTATTCAACCTGCTACCAGTAGAGAAAAAAATAAAGCAAGTGCGGCAAAATAGCAACCCCTGGCGAATCTCAGCGGAGGGCTGTGGAGCTCCTTGTATGCTTCCTGCAGCTTTTCCGCGGGCGCGAGTGCTGTCGGGATGAACAGGCGATCTAGACAGAACAATCATGCTCACAGGTCAGAAAGTCCTCAGGTCTCCTCTTCCTCCTGGACTTGGGGTCGGGGGGTTTGCACCCAGCCTACGTGTCGCTCAGATACAGCGGCAGCGGGCAACGATCTCAGATTTCCAAACATGCATCCGAGAAGAAGACTCCCTGAGAACATAAGTTCCAGAACTCAGAGGTACCTTCAGCCAGCACTGATGCTATCTATGTCCACACAGAAAGGGCAAAACAGCCGTGCGGTTTGGTCATGGATGGACATGTAAGGAAGGACATGTAAACAGTTAGCAGAATACCTAAAATGAGAGGACTGAGGGGAAACCGGAGGCGGGGAACAGTAAGACAGCAGGACGGACAAATGTGTTTATTTCTCCATTTTTCACCACAGGAAGTTAAAAGTACAGTCAAAGTTTATAAATCAAGAAATGAAGGTCTAACTGTCGCTGAAGGTTATGCAGTGGGTGGGTACCTTCTTCCCGTCCTGCTGAGCTGGCGGGGGGGTTCATGGTCCAGTTTTTACTCCCCTTTATATTCTCTCCCGACCACATGCCCAGCTGCCCGTGAATCCTGCCCTCACGGTTTGTGAGTTCAGGCAGCCGTGCCGCCGGCTCAGGTGGCCCAGGTGGCCCCCTCCCCCAGCTCCAGTCACACCCCTGGGCCCAGTGCTCCCGATGCCCTGCCTGCCCCAGCCCAGGCTGCCCCCTCTGCCTTCCCGGGTCTGTCTGTGCTCCTCCTGCCCGCCCCCTCTGCCCTCCCTGGTCTGCCTGTGCTCCTCCTGACCACCCCCTCTGCCCTCCCTGGTCTGTCTGTGCTCCTCCTCCTGCCCGCCCCCTCTGCCCTCCCTGGTCTGTCCGTGCTCCTCCTGCCCGCCCCCTCTGCCCTCCCTGGTCTGTCCGTGCTCCTCCTGCCCGCCCCCTCTGCCCTCCCTGGTCTGTCCGTGCTCCTCCTGCCCGCCCCCTCTGCCCTCCCTGGTCTGTCTGTGCTCCTTCTCCTGACCGCCAGCCTTTCTGCTTTTCGCTCCAGGGAGGGGGCGTCAACTCATCCCCCCCGACCGGGTTTTCACGTCAGGCCCCGCGAAGCCCGCAGTGTTCTTGGCACCCTCTGGGCAGACGGGTGTGACCCTGCGTCAGAACGCCGTTCCCCTCGGTCGTGTGTGTCCCTTCCAGACAGTGAGCTCGGGGCGACCCCCAGGGCCCCGGGGCTCTCAGGGCAGAGGCGTCCCACCCCAGTGTGTTGACGGCCCGAGGGAGTGGCCAAGGGTCTGCAGACGCCCAGCGTGAAGGCACGTGCTCGAAATGGACAGCATGTAACGCTCGAAGCGTGCCCCAGCCCTAAGTCCCACGTAGGGGCTGCTTACGGGAGTACCTCAGGGGCTTGGCACGCAGGCGGGGTAACCTCCGAAGTCTAGGTCTTTGCTTTCCCAGAAACGTTCTCTGTGGACTGCATCAGTGCATGTTAAAGAAAATCCATCAGCACACATTTTCTTTAATTTTCAGTTCCTATTAGCAATATTGACAAAAGGATTCCCCAGCGCAAGGGCCAGACGGGGTTAATACCTCCTTGGTCTGTGTCCTCTCCTCCGACTCGGTGGGCGGGGGCCGCCTGTCTACCTCTACCCCCCCTACCCCCCCGCCTGGCGTTTAGGCTATAGTGCAGTTCAATTTTAATCCACTCCCAACTCAATTCAATTCGGTTCAGTTCGTATGCGGCTTCTGTTCCTTTCCCATCCATTTTCGGTTCAGTCTAAGTCATTGTCGGTTTAACCCAGTTCATTTCCAAGTTCAGTTTCTATTTTGCTTAGCGCTTGTCCAGAGAGTGGCTCCTGTTCTCCGGTCCTGAGCTGGGTCCCCCTGGGAAGATGAGCTGTGGGGTCTGGCAGGGCGAGGTGGGCGGTGGGTCTCACCCCGAGGTGTCCCGGGGGCAGCAGGGTGAGTGTAGAGGCCACGCGCTGTGTGTCCACGTGCGAGGCACCCGCCAACCAGGATGCCAAGTCCCCTCGGTTCCCCAAGCGCGTCGGTGCAGCCCCGTGAGCGCGGGCAGGTGTCCTGCGGGTCAAAGGTGTGTCTGAGCCTACAGGTTACGTGATTGAACTTGTGGAATCACCTCCCTCACTGCAGTCCTTTGCTGGGTCTTCAATGCACTACGTGTGCCGTGAGCTACTGAGGAAGGACTGACGTGGAAAGTTTTCTGGAAATTTTCTACTAGTTCCAGGCGAACCCGGCTGCTGAGGGCAGGTCCTGGGCTGCGGGCAGGACGGCTGGGTTCTCAGCCCAAGCTGACCGATGGTGGTTGTGTGCTGGGGCCCCAGCCTCAGTCTCCCGGGGTGGAAGTGTGTGCTGACGCCCAGCTCCGGGGTCCCCAGCTCCTACGGGCCCCGCGTGATCGCCGTGTCTCAGGCTCACCCGCAGGCGCTCCCAGCTCTCAGGACCAACCGAGACGGAGTCCCCGGGCCCAGCCTCTCCCATGGCGTGTGAGGGGCTTCGAGCTTGTACAGACCTAAGTCCTGCCTGGACCTCCACCAAGGGCGGACTTCGCCAGAGCTGTGTGCCGGGGGCCAGCCTGAAGGCCGAGTCCGGGCTAAGCTGCCACTCTCCCCGGGCAGACGCTGCGTCCGGCCCCTCCCGGGGTGCCACCGGGAAACAAGACAAGCCGAGAAGCAAATTTTCACCTTCCTCTGCCCTCTAGACGACTGATTTCCATACTCTCTGCAAAACAACCCCGAAGTTGAGACAAGACTCCTTGGAGCAGGAATGGTTTGCCTGGGAAATTTGGGGACGCAAGTTCGATTCATCATTATTTATGAACCAACAGGGAGGGGTTTATTATTCTGATTACTCACTAATCATTCCCCATAAATGCAGGAACCGACAAAGTCCCACAGAATCAATAACATGGTAAGTTCCCTGTCTGAATCACGGCACCTAGCATTCTTGAGTAAACCTTTCGGTAATTTACAAAGGCTGTTGAATTTTATAGTAAGTGTTTTTCAAACCAAGCTGGATTCTAAACAATAATGACTTTTTAATGTGGGTCTGTGATTACATTGTCATGGTGAAATACGGGGTCTTTGACTGCATCCGAAATGAGCCTGGTGTGAAATACTCGCAGGCACAGACCCACTCGGCCGCAGGTAAGGCAATCTTCATAAATTACCCTCCAATCCGGATGGCCTGGCAGGCGAGGCCTGATGCCAGTGTCGGCGACTTAAATTTCCGGGGACCCTTTGTAAACAAGCTCTTCCTTTTGCTCCCGAGTGGTAGCCACGGCTGGCGGCCTCTGAGTCTGCCAGGTGTCGGCTGTGACCTTGTGTGACACCAGTATGGTGTACCAGCCCGCGAGGCTGCTACGTGGAAGCGAATGAAAGGTAACGAGCCAGCCTGGGACGAGCCACATGGCCAGGGCTCGGTGGCCGCTGCGCCAGGCAGAGCACGTGGGATGGCTCCGTGGGCAGTGCTGACTCTCCAGCAGTCCTACGCGTCTCCCTCCCTCCCTTGCTGTGTGTCGGTGGCTCCATGTCCTCCTGGGAAGGGCCCAGAGGCCCCGTCGCCCCTTGACCGGGGACCTGCCCACTCTGCTGGGGACCTGTCCACTCTGCTTCCGAGCCTCCGCCTGGCACCGAGCGGGACACAGACATGGACAAGGCTTGGAGAGGGGCGTTTCCCTCCAGGACCTTCAGGACACCTGGAGGGGCGGTGGGAGATGGATGGACGCACTGGAAGTGTCCCACTGGGACCCTCGCACCAGGACCGGCTCTCAGCGGCCTTCCCTGCTGCTCCAGCCTGGTGGGGGGGGCTCCTCCGGGATGGGCCCCGGCTTATCCCTGTGTCCAGAGCCAAGCCTGGCTGTGTCAGGAGACTGGGGGTCCGGGAGAGTTTGTGGAAGACATGCACACCTGGGCTTCCAGGGCCACGAGGCACCACGGGAGGTGATGATTCCTGAAGTTTTGCACAGCAGGTTCTCCGGGAGAGTGGAAGGGCCCTTCCCCCGACTGTCCTGCCCAATAGGGACTGGGGTGCATCTCCTGGTCATGTGTCTCCAGGGCTCAGGCCCGTTTCAAAAGCCCCAAGTTTTAAAAACTCTGTTCTACCCCAGGGTTATCTTTTATGAGTTTATGTAAAGTCTGGGCTTCACAGCCACACATAGTGATTCCAATGTCCCATTGGGTATAACTCCCCTGGGCCCCCGGCTCCTGCCTCCCCTGGGTCTTGGGGTGGCTTGCAAGCTGCCTGCTCCTTCGGGGGTTGCGTGGGGCTGTCCGTCTCTCGGAGTAGAGAACCCCCTGGTCTCAGTGACGCCTCCCTTCCAGAGCTGTCCCCACAGGAAGCGGGAAGGAGGGTGCAGCAGTGCCGCGGGCTGTGTGGCGAGGGCTCGCCTTTGCTAAGTGTGGCCATGGAAACGCTGGGGGTGGGGCTGGAGGGCTGTCGGTGTGCACCGGGCCGCCTGCTCTCGATGCTGTCCGAGGAGCTACAAGGGGTCAGCGACCAGGCCCGGCCGCCCAGGATGGGGGCCCGGGGTCCCCAGGCCCCCTGCCCCTCAGTGAGTCCGAGGAAAGCCCCGCAGCCTGTCAGAGAGACTTGCGGTGATGATGGGGGAGGCGGTGGGGGGGGGGGAGCAAGGCAACAGCAGCCGCAGCCCCTGGGAAGGGGTCATCATCACCTGCTTTGTCGACGGGGCACGGAGGCCGAGAAAAGAAGAGACCGCTACCCACGGCTCCAGCACTGTAAGTGACGGCGAGGAAGCGTAGGGGTCTCCTGTCTCTCGCTCAAGTGGCTTCTTGCCTCATGCACAGCTGGTGGGAGGGCAGGGAAGCTTGTTCAGGGAGGGGCCAGGACATTAGTGGTCAGCGGCATTGCCTCCTCTGTCCTCACAGCTCCTAACGCTCTTATCCCCATTTTACAGATTTGGAGACTGAGGCCCAGAGGTGCGATTACCCAACTGGCTTGAGGCCGCACACCCGGGATCTGGGATCCAAGCCCCCTCTCTGCCCCGAGGGGTGTAGGGCCAGCTCCCCCTTCACCGCCAGCCCCGCCCTGGGCCCCTCTGCCTGCTGCTGTGGGAACGGGGCTAGTGAGGACGCCCCAACTTCACAGCGTTGCTGAGAAAAGCAAACAAGTTAATGAATCACAGACGGCTAAGACTCCAGTAAGGGGAGGTTTTAAGTTCCGTCTCGGTATTTAACAGAAGCATTTGTTTGCAGCCACAGGACCGTGTTCGAGAGGAAAAAGGCCCTTCAATGAAGCAGCAGTCTCTCTAATGTCTCTTCTTTTAAACATAAAAACAAGGAAGGAGAAGTCAGGAGCCAAACGGTCTCCCGTCAAGACCGGAGACACGGGATTGAATTTCCATTGCGAGGACCTTGGGTGACGGTGGTGATGAGGAGCCCCGCTGGGGACACACCAGCCACTCCGGGGAGGGCAGCACCAGGCGTATCACGTTCAAATTAACACACGAACTTCCAACCTACGTACCAATTCAGAATGTGATTGAACAAACTGCTCTTATTAAAGTCAACTGGCGAACATTCTATTATAAAAACAAATGAAATCCTCCCGTCTACCAGATAAATAATTTTCTCCCCACACCTAAACGGGAGGCATTAACTTAACGGGTAATAATCTAAATTATGTATTAAACTCAATTACTTTTTATGACTGCTTTCCAATTAGGGTGCCCTGATTGACTCGCCTGCGTGGAGACTTCTCGCTGCTCTACCTGGTCTCCGGGCCGCTTCTGGCCTCACACACACTGCTCACCCAGCTTAATTGAGTGTGTCTCTCCCTCGCTCTAACCAGCCACGAGGTGCGGCCTTCTAATGATGAATAAACAGAGGCGCCGGCGTGATTACCAGCTAAATTGCCCATCTGCAGAGTCACTCTCGGCAAAGACTTCTAATGCAAAAATATCTCCCTGCCTTGCAGCTCTGAGCTCCCCTAATCAAGATGCATTCCCAAGGCGGGCTCTGGGGAAACCAGGTTCCACCCTGGTCTGGGTACCATGCTGCTGCCGTGACAAGCATCCGACCTGCTAGGAATTACCATCCGCATCCCCACCATGCGCTGGCCGGCGGGGCCATCCATCCACAGACACCCCTCCATCACAGTTCCCCCTGTTCAGCTAAGAGCCCTCCTTCTAAGAATCCAAATTCCTCCAAGAATGGTCGTGTGTATTCTTACTGCGGTCCTTTTGGGCTGCTATAACCAAATGCTGCAGACTGGGTGGCTTATGAATAAGAAATTTATTCCTCACCATTCTGGAAGTCTGAGATCAAGACACCTGCAGATTCAGTGTTTGGTGAGGACAGTTTCCTGGTTCATAGACAGCCGTCTCTCCCTGTGTCCTCACTGGTGGAAGAGGTGAGAGAGAGCTCTCTGGGGGTCTCTTTTATTAGGGCACTAATCCCATTCATGGGGGCTCCATCCTCAGGACCTCATCACCTCCCAAGGCCCCACCTCCAAATACCATCACCTTGGGGGTGAGGTTTCAACATATGAATTTGGGGGGATGCAAACATTCAGACCATTAAGGCTGTATTTCTCAAACTCAAGTATCGAAAGGCTTTTAAAGTTAAAAAAAATTGCATAGACCCCCCCAAGTGCTAAAACACTGCTCTTTAGTGGATCACTTTGTGCCAATGTAATTGCAAATACAAGCACAGCCCGGCACGCAGAGAGACGCGGCTTGCAAGGGAATTGGGCAGGCGTGCCGGAACCTTCGTCCACCAAGGATTCCCTGAGCCGTTGCTCTGAGCCAGGCACCAAGCAAACCAGGCAAAGGCGGGGCCGTGGAGCTGACAGGGTTGGGGCGGGGGTAGGGGTCAGGCAGTGAAGCCCGAGGCAGAGGGCTAAGCCCTGCACAGCCTGCTGGGGTGCTAGGTGCCCTGGGAGGTTGGGGGGCAGCCGAGGACTCAGGGAGGGGCTGCAGCTTTACACGAGGCGCGGGGGAGGCTGGTCCAGAGGGCGGCTTTGAGGAGGTGGCTCAAGGCGGCGAGTGTGCTGGTGCTGCAGAGCCTGGGGGGTTGCGGGGCGGGGGCGGGCAGCAGAGGCGATGAGCTCCCCGTGTGGGTACCGCACAGCAGCCAGTGGGCTGGGCCACCTCGAGCTGGGCTTCCGCAGAGGCCTCAGAGCTGGCCTGCCGGCCCCCCCTCCCCTCCCCGCCATAGGCAGAATGCAAGGCTGGAGGGGACAGTTCCCAGAGAGGCCCCCAGAGGATGAAGCGAGGCCTCCCCAGGAAGGCCGGGGGACTGGGGCCTCCCAAACTGCTGGGGACTTGGCTCCTGTTGGCTTGCCTGGGCCGTGCTTGTACACCCAGGCCTGGGAGCAGCCTGGAGAGGCCAGGGGCCTGGTGGGGGCCTGCCTGGGTCACTGCGGGGTAGGGATGGAGCTGGGGGGCTTCATGGGTCAGGGAGCGGAGAAAAGCCTCCCTGCGCGCCCCCAGAGAACACCCTGGAGAGCTGGTGGCCAAGTGGGCATGGATGCACCACTCCCATGGGTGCCCTGCCAGCCCACCCTAGGGTGAGGGCGAAGGGGGGCTGCAGAGAAGGGAGGAGGGGCTGAGACAGGCTTAAAATGTCCCCTAAATCTTGCAGTGATGCACGGCCCACATCCCAAGTGGGATGAGGCCCAGGGAGTGCAGGCTGGCAGTGGCTGTCAGCCTTGGGGGTTAGCAGAGAAGAAGCCCCCTCCCGTCTGTGCTCACCTGAGAGAGGCTTCCACAAGCCTGCAGGGACCAGGATGGCGTCAGCTGGGCTGGCCCAGGCTGCCCTGCGCGTGGATGCTCCAGTCCTCCCACCTCCCTGAGGGGTCGGGGGGACCCTCTCGCCTTCCAGGTGAGGGGAGTCAAGTGGGGCCCTGCAGCTGCTTGCAGGGGCCCGAACGGTGAGAGACAGATGCAGCGGGGTCCTGGGCAGTTCAGGCAGGCCCAGAGAGACATCCACGAGGATGAGGTGCGGCCCGGTGTTGAAGGACCGTGGAATCCAAGCCTGGCAGGTGGGAGGGAGTGTGAGTGCACGTGGGTGCGTGCGTGCGGTGTGTGAGCACGTGCGCGGTGTGTGAGCGCGTGCGCCGTGTGTGAGCGCATGCGTCGTGTGTGAGTGCGTGCCGTGTGTGAGCGTGTGTGGTGTGTGAACGTGTGCACAGTGTGTGAATGTCTGTGCCGTGTGTGAACGTCTGTGCCATGTGTGAGCGTGTGCGCCGTGTGCGAGTGCGTGCGCGGTGAGTGAGCGCGTGCGCCGTGTGTGAGTGCGTGCCGTGTGTGAGCGTGTGTGGTGTGTGAACGTGTGCACAGTGTGTGAATGTCTGTGCCGTGTGTGAACGTCTGTGCCGTGTGTGAGCGTGTGCGCCGTGTGTGAGCGCGTGCGCGGTGTGTGAGCGCATGCGTCGTGTGTGAGTGCGTGCCGTGTGTGAGCATGTGTGGTGTGTGAACGTGTGCACAGTGTGTGAATGTCTGTGCCGTGTGTGAACGTCTGTGCCGTGTGTGAGCGTGTGCGCCGTGTGCGAGTGCGTGCGCGGTGTGTGAGCGCGTGCGCCGTGTGTGAGCGCGTGCGCAGTGTGAGCGTGTGCGCCGTGTGTGAGCGTGTGCACGGTGTGTGAGCTTGTGCGCGGTGTGTGAGCATGTGTGCTGTGTGTGAGCGTGTGTGCAGTGGGGGGCTCACTGGGATGGTTCTCAGGTCATCCTAACGCCTGTGAGTGCCCAGGCCCCGGTCTGAGGCATCTGCTTACCTGGCACAGGTAGGCGGGAAGGATCGTGGCGTTTAGCACCAGCCAGACGGCGTCCGGGTCTGGTCTCCCTTCACTGCTGAGCAACCTCAGTCGGGTAACTAATGAGGTCCCACCATGAAGCTCCCCAGGCAGCCCCTCTGGCTGGAGACCATGCAGGCTCCCAGGGGGGTTGGAAGGAGGTAGCCAGGGGACAGAGATGCATATGATCCAAGTTTCTGGCCCCTGAGCCCTCTGGAGTGCTGTGCCTGTGCTGGACCCCGAGGGGCCACAGGTTCGGAAGAGGGTGGCTTCAGCCTCTGGAGATGAAGGAGCCGCAGTCTGGGAGTGAGGCCAGGCAGGAGCGGGGCCTGGGGTTGGAAGAGTCAAGGAGTGCTGCTCAGAGGGGGCCTTTAAGTCACAGCTCAGCGGCACCTGAGAGGGCCAGCCGGGGCCTCCACCTGGGGTCCGCATCCTGCATCCCGGGGCAGTCTCAGTGCCAGTGACAGACAGGAAATCGCTGTCCCCGGGGCTGGGCACGCAGACCCACCGGCCCCCACCCTGTCTTGCACAGGCCCTGGAGTTTGCTTTTTGTTTGTTTGATGAATTTCTCCGATATTCAAGAAAGAAACTAATTTTACTTATTCCTCCAAGTAGTCATTAGAAAAGCTTTTAATGAACACGGTAAAACCCAACTAATTATTGCAATGGCATTTTACTCTAAATAAAACTGGCAGGAACCACGAATAGGACGTGTATAATTCTCCTTAGTTTATTAAAACCCATTTATCACATTTTATCCTAGAAGAAACTGATCATATTAGTCTGTGATAATTTAACTAATATTTCCTCACTGCATCTAATATTTAAGGGGAGTTTACTGATATTAAAGTCATAATGCATTATATGGAGATGACCTTGCATTCTAATTACTTTTCTTGGTGAGGAATGGGGACTGGTATGATTCTGTCTGCGTCTTCTATTTTATTATTTATTTATTTATTTAATTTATTTAAAAAATTTTTGGCTGTGTTGGGTCTTTGTTGCTGCATGTGGACTTTCTCTAGTTGCGGCAAGCAGGGTCTACTCTTTGTTGCGGTGCATAGGTTTCTCATTGCAGTGGCTTCTCTTGTTGCGGAGCACGGGCTCTAGACGCGTGGGCTTCAGCAGTTGTGGAACACGAGCTTCAGTAGTTGTGGCGCATGGGCTTAGTTGCTCCGCGGCATGTGGGATCTTCCCGGACCAGGGCTTGAACCCATGTCCCCTGCGTTGGCAGGCGGATTCTCAACCACTGCGCCACCAGGGAAGACGCACTGTCTGCGTCTTCTAGATGGAACCAAGGCACATGTAATGGCAGGCCTCTAATTAGGAAAAATCCCCTCCTGGTTTCAGTGGATTCTGCGTGGTGTCATTTTTCCTCCTGGAACGTGGGCTGGGGCCTTGGGGTTGGAGACTCCCCAGGTGATCCTCATGCTTCAGAAATCTATCATTTCCAGCCATTCCCTGAATGACCATATTGAACCCAAATTCGCACCCCTGGCGTCCTCCAAAACACAGCAGATACACCTGAGTGTGGAAAAACAGTGTTGGCTTATGTTTTACCCAGAAGCCACATTCCTTCCAAAACCAGGTTTGAATTTTCACGTCTTGCTCTGGGAGTATTATTCCCGATCATGGAAGGCCACCAGGCTGAGGAGGTGGGATGTGGGGTCCCCTTCCTCACTCATATCCGCCGGGAGATCCGCCAAGCTCCACGCCACCCCACCCAGCTCACCCTCCCTCGGGGACCACACACATCGGGCAAGGCGGGTGGCTCATGCTGGTGTGACGGAGAGTCCAGATCCCACTGGCTGGAAACAACCAGTTTGGTTCTGATTCCACACGTGGCTGGCGGGGGTTCTGTTCGCCAGGGCTCTTGGGGGGCCAGGCTGCAGGATCCCCCATCTCGTGATGCTGCCCTCTGAGTGCGGGGCTCAGGGGTCCCATGCGAGGAAGGGGTCCCATGCAGAGGAAGGGGTCCCATGCAGAGGAAGAGGTCCCATGCAGAGGAAGGGGTCCCATGCACCTCGGTCCTCCAGGGCTTCCCCCGGGGTGACCCGCCTTCCACTGTCCTGGTCGGGTCACATGGGCGCTGATTTCAGTGCCGCAGTGAGGTGCCAGCCCCTCCCACAAGCCTGGGAGGCACCCAGGTGAGCACCAAACCACGGTCCCCAAGCATGGCCCCGCATCTCTCCCCGGGGCGCCATCTCCGGGCTTCCAGCTCTGGCCCAAGGGCCCCACGCTGGGCTCTCTGACCCCATCAGGAACCCCAGAACTCCCAGCTGCCAACCCCCATGCCCTTCCTCCTCCCAGGTCCCCAGGGCTTCAGTCCTATGTGGCCCACAGCCCTCTGGCCCCGGGTCCCTTCACTGCCCTGAACTACCCGACCCTCCTGTGGCCCCCACCCTCGCTCGCAGCCGCGGGAAGGACCCACGACGGAGGAGCCCACTGCCCAGGTCACCGAGGACATTTGCGCCGGGCTGGCGGCATCTGTAGTCACGTTGGCCTGACCCCGTGCGCCCTGAGCACTGCTTAGTGACCCCACCCACTTCAGGGCACGTCGCCCACCGTCTGCCGAGACTCCGCCATTCTTGTCCCCGGGGCCCGTCCACCTCCACCTCCACCTCGATGGAGGGGCTGGCGTCACCCTGACCCAGGCCGGAGCTGAGGCACAGAGGACAGGCCCCTGCTGCCACCGGAGGCCCCCAGCCGCCCCCCACCAACCCCTTCTCTCTCCACCCTGGGCTCGGCGAGCTCTCACCGTGCCCGTCTTCAAAATGGCAAAGGGAGACGCAGACGCGGCCCTGCCCACCAGGCCCAGCCCTGCCCTCCCCAACCAGCTTGCCCTCAGGCCCCTGCCCCTCCGCAGCTCCCCTGCCCGCATCCTTGCTGACAGTTTCTCCAAGGTTCCTGCCGAGTCTCAGGAGGCCCAGGTCTCCCCTTGATCACCAGCCACCCTCGGGTCTTCCCCTGACCGCCCCCCGCCCCAGACTTCCTGGCTCACCCGGCAGCTCCTCCCCCTCTACTCAAGCCCCGGGGTCATCCTGGGCCCCCATCTCCTCTTCTTCCCCAGACATGTCACCATCCCCGGCTCCAGGGGCCTGTCTGTCCCCGCCCTTTTTTCTCGCATTTCCTTCTTTTTTGAGCTCCAGACCTGTGCACTCAGCTGCCTATTCTAATTTCTTTTTATTGTCACGGTCATTTGTTTGAATTGTACGGGTCACACAGGGACATGTGTCTGGGGACCGTGCAGGCACGAGGCCGCATCCCAAGTACAAAGCAGGCTCACTTCCCTTGCCCCCCCAGGGCGGGGAGGCGCCCAGACCATTCTCTACGTGCACGTGCACGTGTGTACATACAAGGTAAAACACACACTTGCGTCTGGCGATCCTGCTGTTGCACAAATGGAACCAGACATATTTCACGGGTTGTCTGCAACTCCCTTTTTTATAGTTAACAGGACGCCTCAGGGAGCTTTTGGGTTGGCATTCACAGCCCGACCTTGTTTTATTTTATTTATTTTTTGGTGGCTGCAAAGTTTTTGGTCCTGTGGACAATATTTCCGTGTAATACGCTCTCCTCTGCTGATGAGAATTGAGCTGCTTCTCTTTCCTTCTCTTTCTAATTAGTTTTTTCCATCACCAAGCACTGCCCACGACTTTTCACTGTCCTGTGTGCCCTTCCCTCCCTGGAGAAGAGATCTCAGAGGGTGAGCTGGGCCAGGGGGACACATGGATGTTGTTGATGAATAGTCCCAAATTGCTTCCTGAGAAGGCTGTAAAAAGTATTCCCGGCTGGCTGCACAGGAGGGGGCCTGTTTCTCTTACACATTTGTCTTCGTTAGAAAGTATCAATCCTTTACCTTTTCCCCCAATTTTATGGGTGAAAAACAGTATCTCACGGTTGCTTTCATTGGCTGATCCCTGGTTACCAGTGAAATCAAGCATTATTTATCTTTGTGTGTGCGTGTCTTTGTATCTATTTCTTTAATCTGCAGACTTTACCTGTGTTCATGACTTAGAAGTGTACTTGTATTTTGTCCCCCTGGGCAGCCTGTTCCAGACGTGTCCACATGCCCCGCCCTCCCCTGAGTGAGATGCCTATCAGGTCCTCACTGCTGGTAGGTGCACGGGTCTGTTTTTGGACTAATCTGTGCCTTGTCTGCAAGTCCAGTGTTCGCTGTTCTTTTGCAAAATTGGGTTTGCTACGCCCAAGCATTTTCTTTTCCAGGTGGATTTCTGTAGGTCCATCAAATTCCACAAAAGGTGTGATTGCAGTGTGATGGGGGGTCCACTCTGTGAATAGATCACCGGGCACCACGGGCATTTTTACAGCATCGGTTTTCTCATTTAGGAACAGGATCTCTCTCCCATTTACTCAGATTTTCTTTTGTGTCTACCAGTAAAGTTTATCTTTTCTTTGCATAGGTTTGTCTGCATTTCTGTTAGTTCTTTTTCCCCAAGATGTTTTCCAGCTTTTCTGGCTATTGCAAATGGGGACAGATGGCTTCTTTTAAACAGTTATTCCTGGTGTATATAGAAAGCTGTGTCTTTTTAGATGTTGATCTTGCCTCTATCTTACTAAACTCTCTTATTATTTTTTGTTGTTTTTTTCCCCTGGATTTGCTATCCTCGACTCCACTGTTAGTAAATCACAGTTTGTGCCTCTTCCTTTCTGGTCCTCAGCGCTCTCCAAGGTTGGGCCTGCAGTGTGGAACAGAAGTGTGAGGGCTGACAGCCGCATCTTGTCCCAGATTTTACCCGGAGCCTTTGCTGCTTCACCGAGCATGAGATTTCCTCTGTTCCCACCACTCGAAGAATTCTCATCCTGAGAGTATGTGAGATTGTAAAAACGCTTCTTCCACGTGCATTAAGTTGAGCCTATGTTCATTCTGCTTTCATGAATTATAACGAATCATATTAGTAGATTTCAAATGTTGAATGTCCTGGAGGCACCGGAAGGACCTCCTGCAGCTTTCAGCCCCTCAGAGCTGGTCCTGCGTCCCCGAGCACTGCCCACCTCTGCTACCCCGGAACCTCGGCTCTGGCAGACAGACGGACAGACAGCATTCCAGGGGGCGTGCAAGGGAGGAGCAAGGGGCTGCTAGGCCAGGGTTGGTTCGTATCATTTCCACGTACACGTTTATACTTTTATATCACATGCACACATCTGCAAACGGTCATTGATTGATTGATTGATTGATTTTATTTATTTTTGGCTGCGTTGGGTCTTCGTTGCTGTGCGCGGGCTTTCTCTAGTTGCAGCGAGCGGGGGCTACTCTTCATTGCAGTGCCGTGGGCTTTGTAGCGGATCACGGGCTCTAGGTGTGTGGGCTTCAGTAGTTGTGGCACACGGGCTCAGTAGCTGTGGCTCTTGGGCTCTAGAGCGCAGGCTCAGTAGTTGTGGCGCACGGGTTTAGTTGCTCCACAGCATGTGGGATCTTCCCGGACCAGGGCTTGAACCCATGTCCCCTGCATTGGCAGACGAATTCTTAACCACTGCGCCACCAGGGAAGCTCCCCTTGATGTGTTTTAAAGTTTACATAAATGGTAAGAGTGTGAAATTCTTGCAACTTGCCTTTTCACTCCACGTCAAGTTTTTGAAATGTATTCCTGTTGATGGATGTAAACCCAGTGAAGTTCAAAAGAGACCCAGTGTTTCTTTTGACTGTGGTAGAACATTCCATGGTGGGAATAAGGCACAGTTGATTGGTCCCTCTCCACTAAAGAACTCCCAGATTCTTTCCAGCTTTCCCCCCTTACAAACAGCCATCCCACCGATGGCCTCATTTCTGTCTGCAGGTGCTGGTGAGTGGAAGTTCTCTACTGCAGGTAGCATTTCGGGCTCGTGGGGTGTGTACCTTCAGCTTTCCATGAATTCCTACATGCTTTAACCGTGCCTGGCTGGCATGTTCTAAGTGCTAACCATCATCATTATTATTAAGTATTGACAAATTACTGTCCGAAGCGTCTATATCAGTTTACACGCCCGCTAGCAATGGCTGGAGCTCCCATTTCCACGAATTCATGGCAACACTCGGTGGTGTCAGACTTATTAATTTTTTACACTCTAATGGGTGAAAAATGGCATCTTGTTGTTTAAATTTGTGTTTCTTGGTGTTAGCAGTGAAGTTGAGCATCTTTTCACATATTTATTGCACATTGTTTTCTCTCATATTTATAGTTTCTTGTCGTGTGCTCATTTTTCTTTTGGGTTGCTTGTCTTTTTCTTATTGATTTTCAGGAATTATTTATGTATCTGGGTAGTGATACTTTATTGGTTATATGGGTTGCAAATATATCCTCCCAGACTGAGGCTTGTATTTCTTGCCTTATTGATGGTATCTTTTGCTGAACAGAATTATACATTTTAATGTGTCTGATACACCAAACTTTCCCTTATGTTTTGTGATATTGGTATAAAATTTTATGTTGTCTTTGGCTGTTTTGCATATTCACATGTAGGTTTTTACCCACCTGACGTGAAGCATCTTTTTTTCTGTCGTGCTGGGACCATGGCTGTAGCCCACCGTGGGGAAGGAGGTCCCCTCTATCACATATTGAGTTCACATACACAGTAGGTCTTGTCCCAGCTGTCTCTCCAGTTTCATTATTTTATTTGTCCATCCCTGAAACAGGTAACTTTATAAAATAAGTCTTGTTCTCTGAGGTAAGTCTCTGACCTTTATCTTCAGGTATGTCTTGGCTATTTTTGACCCATTGCTCTTATGTATTGATTTTGTAAATCAGCTTGAAAAACCCATTTTGCATATAGACTGGAAACACAGAGGATTTTCATCATTTTTGAGTCCTCCTGTTCACGAATATGGCACATCTCTCATTTTTTAGGTCTTTCACACCTTCAACAAAGTCCAACCAACAAAATTCCTATTAGAAAGATTTTGCACACGCACCCCTAGAAATCTTGTGTTTTTGGACAGTTAATGGCATCTTACAATACTAAGTTATCTAATCTTTGCAAGTAACTTTTATGTTGAATTTATTTTCTGCAACTCATTGAATTCCCTGATTAACTTTAATAGCTGTCGGTAGATTACTTTGATTGTTCTCTTTTGAAACAGTCTGCAAATGGTGACAGTTTCGGGCTTTTTCCCCTTTCTAGACTCTGTTTTTCTTGCCACAGGGTGTTTCTAGGTGTTCAACCACAATAAGGCATAAAAGTGGGTCTGATGTGAAAGGGCAGCGGTGCTGAATTTTACCATCACGGATACCCTTCTCTGTGGGATGTGATCACCTCTATCAGACAGGGAAATTCTCTCGTGTTCTTAGATTGCTAAGATTATTTTGTCCCCCTAGAATCATGAATTAGTGTCTGTCTTCTCTAATGTTTGGTTCGGAAGTACTTCTTCTTTTCTTTTTTTAAAGTTGAGGTATAGTTCATTTACAATATTATATATGTTTTAGTTGTGTAACATAGTAATTCACAATTTTTAAAGGTTATACTCCATTTATAGTTTTTATAAAATATTGGCTATATTCCCTGTGCTGTACAGTATATCCTTGTAGCTTATTTATTTTGTACATAATAGTTTGTGCCTCTTACTCCCCTCCCCCTATCTTGCCCCTCCCCTCTCTTTCCCAAGTTTGTCCTCTATATCTGTGAGTCTGTTTCTTTCCTGTTATATTCACTAGTTTGTTTTATATTTTCGATTCCACATATAAGAGATATTTTACAGTATTTTAGATTCCACATATAAGTGATATTTTACAGTATTTGTCTTATACTACATATAAGTGGTATTTTACAGTGATATTTTACAGTATTTTAGATTCCACATATAAGTGATATTTTACAGTATTTGTCTTATACTACATATAAGTGATATTTTACAGTATTTTAGATTCCACATATGTGATATTTTACAGTATTTTACAGTATTTGTCTTATACTACATATAAGTGATATTTTACAGTATCCACATATAAGTGATATTTTACAGTATTTTACAGTATTTGTCTTATACTACATATAAGTGATATTTTACAGTATCCACATATAAGTGATATTTTACAGTATTTTACAGTATTTGTCTTATTTTACTAGGCATAATACTTTCCAAGTCCATCCATGTTGTTGCAAATGGCAAAATCTCATTGTTTTTTATGGCTGAGTAATATTCCATTGTATACATGTACCACATCTTCTTTATCCATTTATCTATCAGTGGGCACTTAGGTTGCTTCCATGTCTTGGCTGTTGTAAATGCTGCTGCAGTGAACACTGAGGTGCATGTATCTATTTGAATTACTGTTTTCCTTTTCTTCGGATATATACCAAGGAGTGGAATTGCTGGGTCATATGATAATTCTATTTTTAATTTTTTGAGGCATCTCCACACTGTTTTCCACAGTAGCTGCACCAATTTACATTCCCACCAACAGTGTAGGAGGGTTCCTTTTTCTCCACAACCTTGTCAACACTTGTTATTTATTGTCGTTTTGATGATAGCCATCTGACAGGTGTGAGGTGCTATCTCATTGTGGTTTTGATTTGCATTTCCCTGATGATTAACGATGTTGAACATCTTTTCATGTGCCTGTTGCCTATCTGTATGTCTTCTTTGGAAAAGTATCTGTTCAGGTCTTCTGCCCATTTTTAAATTGGGTTGTTTGTTTTTGATATTGAGCTGTATGAGCTGTTTATATTTTTTTGATATTAACCCCTTATCTGTCATATCATTTGCAAATATTTTCTCCCACTCAGTAGGTTGTCTTTTCATTTTGTCGATGGTTTCCTTTGCTTTGCAAAAGCTTTTTAAAATTAGGTCCCATTTGTTTATTTTTGCTTTTGTTTTCCCTTGCCTTAGGCGACAGATCAAAAAAATATTGCTGTGATTTATGTCAAAGAGTCTTCCACCTGTGTTTTCTTCTAGGGGTTTTATGGTTTCCTGTCTTACATTTAGGTCTTTAATTCATTTTGAGTTTATTTCTGTGTATGGTGTTAAAGAATGTATTTATTTCATTCTTTTACATGTAGTTGTCCAGTCAGTGGTATTGTTATACCTCCATTATTAGTTATCCGTGATATTCTTCTTCTTCTTAGGCAACGCTCTCTAGGTTTCCCTACGTTGTTTTTCACTCACTCTAGCCTCATGCATTCCATTCCGTCTTCCTGGGTTCACTTTTCTTTTAGCCAAAATTCACCTCTTGGTAGCATGTTCTGTGAGGGTCTTCAGTGAAACAATCTCTCAGGGATTTTTGATTTTATACTCTCTTTTGAACACTGTTCATCTGGGTATAGAATTCTATATCGACGATATACTATTATACCACATGTTATTAGTGGAATATACTAATCCACTGTGTGTGGTCGTGATGGTCACAAGTGTGAAGTTTGCTCTCAATCTAATTACAGTTTTTTTATCACTAATAAGTCCTTTCTTTCCAAGTACTTTTAATGTTTATCTTTTTCTTCAGTATTTTACAATTTGATAATATTTCTTTTTAAAACAGCATTGCTGAAGGGCAGTTGACAGGCAATTAAACTGTATATATTGAAAGTGTAAAACTGGATACATTTGACATTTATGAAACCGTAACTACAGTTAAGATAGTGAACATATCTATCACCCCCCAAAACTTCCTGTGCCCTTTGTAATCCATCCTCCCTAATTCCCTACCACTGAGAGGCTTTCAGTCAATATGGTTTGCATTTTCTATGATTTCTATATAAAGGAGAGCATAGAACGTATCCTCATTTTTCCTCCCGCAAAATTATTTTAAGATTCATTCATGTTGTTGCCAGTATTAACAGTATCATTCTTTTTTATGGCTGAATAGTTTCAATTGCACAAATATACACAATTCCTTTATGCACTCACCACTTGATGAACATTTGGATTGTCTTCCGTTTGGGGCTATTAAAACTAAAAGTCTATGAACACTGGTGCACAAGTCTTTATATAAACATATATTTTCTTTCTCTAGGAGTGGAATGGCTGAGTCATACAGCAGTAGGTATATGTTTATCCAATGAACTGCCAAACTGTTTTCCAAAGTGGCTGCACCGTTTTGCATCCCCACTGGCAGTGCACAGGGGTTCCAGCTGCTCCACATTCTCACCAACACGTGGCAGGTCAGAGTTTTTCATTTTAGATGTTCTAGTAGGTGAGTCGCAGTACCTCTTTGTGGTTTTCATTTGCATCTCTTTGATGACTAATGGTGTAATTCTCATGCTCTTCTTTGCCATCCGTGGTTCTACTGAAGCATCTGTCCCAATTTTCGTCCTCCTTTTCATTGGGTACTTGGTTTCCTGTTTGTAGAGGTTTGAGAGCTTTTATATGTTCTGGATAGAAGTCCTTTACAGGTGTGTAATTTGAAGGTATAGTCTCCCGTCTGCTGCTTGTCCTTTCATCCTCTCAACAGTGTACTTTGAAGAGCAAAATTTCCTAGTTTTGATGAAGTGCCTTCAATCTATTTGTTCTTATGTGGATTGTGCTTTGATGTCATGTCTAAAAAACCTCTGTCTAATCCAAGGTTACAAAGATCCCCTGACCTATTTTCTTCTGGAAGTTTTATAATTTAAGGTCTATGATCCATTTTGAATTAAATTTTCAAATTAATCTGAGTTTGGGATCAAAGTGTTTTTTTTTTAAAATCCAGCATCATTTGTTGAAAAGACCATTATTTCTCCATTGAATTATCTTTGTACTTTTGTCAAAAGTCAATTGACTGTATATATGGGAACTCTGTATTGTACTCTATCTTTATGCAAACACCATACTGTTTTGATTAATGTAACTTTATAATTAGTCTTAAAATCAGATAGAGTAAGTCCTCCAGCTTAATTCTTTTTTCAAAGTTGTTTCAACTATTCTAGGTCCTTTCCACTTCCATATAAATTTTAGATTCTATTTGTCAATTTCTACAGGAAAAGCCTACTAGAATTTTGATTGCGATTCCATTGATCAACCTGGGGAGAATTCACATCTTAACAACTTCGAGTCTTCTTATCCACGAATATGGTATACATCTCCATTTAGTTAGATCTTGTTTAATTTCAGCAATGTTTGTGGTTTTCAGTGCAGAAGTCTCACATGTCTTTTGTCAAATTTATGCCTAAGCATTCCATATTTGTTTTTTGTTTGTTTGTTTTGGGGTTTTTTTTGTTGTTGTTTTCTGTTTTATTTTATTTTTTCTTAATTTTTACTGGAGTATAATGCTTTACAATATTGTGTTAGTTTCTGCTGTACAGCAAAGTGAAGTATTCCATATTTGTTAGTGGTGCTTTACAGGTTATGGTTTTTAAAATTCCATGTTCTGATTGTTTGTTGTGAGTATGTAAATATACAATTGGTTTCTGTACATCAATCTTGAACCCTGCCACTTTGCTAACTCTTTATTAGTCTAGAGCTTTTATTTTGTGGACTCCATGGGATTATTTTCTACAGAAAGTTTTATTTCTTTCTAATCTGCATGCCTTTTCTTCTTGCCTTATTGTACTAAATAGAAACTCCAGTAAAATGTTGAGTAAAAGTGATGAAATAATCAAAGATGAGAGCAGGCATCTTTACCTTGTTTTCAATCTTAGGAAGATATAGGTTTTGGGTAGATGGCCTTTATCAGATGCAGGAATTTCATTTTATTCCTAGTTTTTGAGGACTTTTATCACAAATTAATATTGAATTTTAAGTGCTTCTTCTACTGAGATGATGATAGGTTTTTCCTTTTTAGTACATTAATATGGTAAAGTTCATCGACTGATTTTTGACATTAAGTCAACTTTGCTTTCCTGGGATAAATCTCACTTTGTCATGATATAGCATCACATATGTATGCATGTATTTGCTAAAACTTTGGTAAGAACTTTTGCATCTTTGTTTGTGAGGAATATTGTTTGCTGGTATCATTCCTTGTGATGCATTTGATTAAATATCACAATAAAACTGAATTCATCGAATGATAAGGGAAGGGGCCCTGCCTCTTTTATTATCTGGAAGAGTTAGTGTAGAATTGATATTATTTCTTCCTTAAATACTGGTAAACTTCACCCTTGAAACTATGTGGGCCTGTAGTTCTCCTTGTTGTAAGGGCTTTAATGACAAACTCAATTTCTTTATCAGATATAGGACTATTCACATTAGCTATTTTTTCTTAATTTTGGTAGTTTACACCTTTGAAGGAGTTTTCCACTTCATCTATGTTGTCAATTTTATTGGCCAAATGTTTTTCATAATGTTCAATTTTTTCCTCATAGTAACTAGAATATTAGGTGAGATCCACCCTCTCATTCCTGATATTGGTCATTGTTTTGCCTTCTCTCTTTTTTCTTGTTCGGTTGGGATAGAAGTTTATCAGTTTTTGATCTTTTAAGACAATCAGCTTTTACTTTTATTGGTTTTCTCTATAGTTTCCCCCTTTTTCTTTCATTGATTTCTGCTCTTTATTTTCATTTTTATGCTTACTTAGGATTACTTTGTTCTTTTTCTAGTTTTTTAAGTTGAAAGCTTTGGTCATTGATTCGAAATCCTTCCTTTTTGTTATAACGTAGGTTCTTAGTGCGAAAGTTTTCCTCTAGGCACTATATTAGCTGCACCCCCCAAATTTTGATATGTCAGGTTTTCATTTTCACTCAGTTCAAAAAACTTTTCAATTTCCATTTTGATTTCTTCTTTGAACCATGGGTTATTTAGAAGCATGTGAGTCAAATATTTGGGATTTTCCAAGTATCTTTCAATTATTGATTTTTAATTTAATTCTATTTGGATCAAGATCATGACTTGTATAATTTGAATCCTTTTACATGTATTGTGACTTGTTTTATGACTTGAAATATGGTCAATCTGAGTAAATGTTCTGTGTGCACTTGAAAAGGTTGTGTATTCTGCTAGTGTTGGGTGGAGGGGTCTATGGATATCCATTAGGTGGGGTGGTTGAAGCATTCATTGTTCAAGTCTTCTATAGCTTCACTGATTTCCTATATACCCCGTTATACGCAGGCCCTGATCAATACATTGCTGGAGGCTCTGGGGGAAGTCTGCAGAATCTGGAGCCCCGCCGCTATGCAGCTCCCCTTCCCATACATTTCTCTCCCCTCAGATCCTCTGCTCTGCAAATTCTAGTCACCTGTCCTCCCTGAATTCTCAGCTGTGTCCCCTCAACTCAGGGAGCCACTGCGCTCTGTGCCGAAGCCTAGGTACCACCTACAGGCGGTAAGCTGGGGTACCATAGGAACCATTTCATTTGTTTCCTATCTCTTAGAAGTCACTCTCTTGCACTGTCTGTTTTTCAATGCCGCAAAACTATTGTTTTATATTTTACCTTTTCTTAGTTGCCTAAAATTGGAGGGTAAGTTCAGTCCCTGTTACTCCATTATAGCTGGGACAGAAATCTGCACTGCATAATATTTACATTGTATTGAAATGCTGTATATTGGTTTTCAATTTTAGAAATCAGGAAAGAGACAAAGCATGGAAGATTTCATTACAATTACAGAACTGACCTGAATGCCGCAAACCTCAGCAAAGTAAAAGTGGGAGTATGGCTGGCAGATCTCAGGATTTGAGCTGGCAGTGGGACCTGGTGGTGACTAATATAGGGACATACCATTTTTTCCACCCTGCATAGTAGGGAATAACATTTTTCAGTCCAAAATTAATGAATCAGGAGATAGACACTTGGGCTGCTTATATAGAATTTCCTTGGAAAACTGAAAAAAAAAAAAAAAAAGGTAATAACCAAGAAACGAGCTTCCATATTTTAGGGTTGACCCCTAAGGTGGGTCTGTGTCCTCCTCACCACTTTTATTCCAGGGGCACAGCACCTGAAAGATGGAGGGAGTGAAAGAATGGGGGCCGGACAGGCAGAAGGTGGGTTTTAGGAAGTGCAGAGGAAGTGACCCCCTTTACCACCCAGAGCCCCTCCAAGTTCTGCTCCCAGCGGCCATTGTACACTGTCCTGGACCTCTTGCTTACTCATCTGACTGCTTCCTGCTGTGATGACTATTCCGCACCTGCTACCTGCAGTGCCTTGATGGGAGGCCCAGGCAGGCCAGCAATCACAGCATCCTGGTGTTGGCCCTGCAGGGCGGGAGACACAGTTGGGTCCAACACTTTGGTTTTCCATCTGGGAGCAGTGAAATTCAGAGCCAAAGCTTGGCCAAGGTCACACACAAAGGAGTCGTAGAACCTCCCAGAGCCCCAGTTCAAGATTTCCTCCAAAACTTTGTCCCCACCCCAGAAGCAAGGACACTGACCTGCCAGCGAGATTAATGATTGGACAGGGCGGGCATGGTCTAATGTTATTTTTGTCCTGGAATGTGACTGTGTCCTAAGAGACCCCCCCCCAATCCTTGCTCACTTGTAGAGTAAAGCCAGGTCCTGTGGCATGATGGAAAATTCCAGCTAGTTACAGCAACAATGCCAGAGAAGCAAAAAAAAAAAAAAAATACTCCAGAGGACTCCAAAAGTTAAATCCAAGTTACTTGGGGGAATTGAGGCATAAAGTACTCCTTTTGGGGTTTGTTGAGAGGGTGGAAGGGTGGACAGGAATGGGGGATGGGTAAATGGGTGGATGGATGGAAGATGGATGGACAAAGAACTGGGTGGGTGGATGGATGGATGGGTGGATGGATGGGCGGATAGATGGATGGATGAGTGTGTGGGTGGTTGGATGGATGGGTGGATAAATGGATGAACGGATGGGTGGGTGGATGGGTAGATGGGTGGGTGGACAGAAGGCTGGGAGGAGTCCCCAGCTGTGACGGCCTGGGGCCCCCCCATGTACCACACAATGGTGGCAGGGCAGGGTGGGTCTGGACTTTTAAAGCGCCAGGGTACTGCCTACTTCCTAGGTTACTGCTGGGTTCCATGTCGCTGAGCGGGGAAGGGGACATCATCCCTGGAAGCAGCTTTGGGAGCCCGCCTGGCATCAGAATGGGTGTCAGAGGGGTCAGAAAGACAGAAGCTTTCTGAGGACTGGGCAGGGAGGGGGCGGGGCAGCAGGGAAGGGAAGGGGCCCTGAGAAAGACATGTGACATGCAGGCCTGTGAGAGGTTCAGACCTGCAAGAAGGAGCAGAACAAAAGGCAGGGGCAGGAAGAGCAGAGGGGAGCTCAGGGGCTGGAGAGGAGGCTGGCCTGCCGGGCCCCTGAGCCAGCAGCCCGGGACTGCCCGGAAGAGCCAGAGTCTCTGGTGAACACAGGCTTCGTGGAGATCAAGGCCTTCTGAGGGAGTGATGTCAGACCCCACAGGATAGCTGAGGTCCTGCAGGACCATTGGTCCACTGTTTTGTTCACCCATTCATTCACTCACCCATTCATTCACTCACTCACTCATTCACTCACTCACTCATTCACTCACTCACTCATTCATTCACCCACTCATTCATTCACCCATTCACTCACTCACTCACTCATCCCTCCCTCCATCCATGCACAACAAGGAAAAATGCTGTTTCTTGCCCAGTTGTCACTGCCACATGTGGCTGTATTTCATCCTGGCCACAATTTTAAAGGGCAGGACCATTACCCCACCATTTCACGATTTTGGAACCTGAGGCCAGCAGGTACCCTCTGTGTTCTGTACCCTGTTCCCTGGTGCCCAGAGCCCTGGGTACTGGGATGAGATCTGAAGCCGCCTCTATTGATCCCAGCGCGACCAGCCAGGTGGGATTATGACATTTAAAAGTCAAGACGGAAGTTCTTGCCAGCCTCAGAGCCAAGCTCTTTTCCAGATGACGTGGAACCAAGGTCTGGCTGGGAGCGCTTCTGGGGTCTGCGTCTGCCACTGAGATCAAGCCTCGCCTGGCAGGGGCCTGGGGGTGGGAGGGATTGACACGGCTTCATCTCTGGATCCAGCAGAAGAATGACCAGGTGGCCCAGCGAGGAGAGAGGTAAAGTGCACCACGGGAAGACTTCCACGGCCGTGCCCAAGAAGAGATGCTGGGCAGGCCAGCTCCCAGGTCCCCTGGGCCACCCTGGGCCCACCCGGGCACCCTGCCCGCTTCCTGGGGAATCCAAGGAGGTGTCCAAGGTACCCGGCAGGAAGGGGTTAAGGAAGTGCTGAGCAAATCTAATCTACATGCAAAAGCCTCCCCATCCTTTCCTGACAGCCCAAGCCTTGTGCAAACCAATCAATATTTTATGAAGACGTTTCCTGGCTCCTGGGGGGAGGCAGGGGCTGCAGGCATGGCTCTCTGCGGAGGGAAGAAGGAGCCGGGGCTTGTGTGCGGCCGATTCCTCCTGAAGGGGCCGGGCTCCTCTAGCTCTGGGGAGACTCTCCGTCCTCCCTCCCCGGCTGCCATTGGCAAGAACAGGGGGCTTCCTTCCCGCTCACTTCTCCGTCTGTCCGGCAACCAGGCTGGCTGGCACATGACAGCTGCGTGGTGCGTACCTGCTGGAGGTACGAGCGAGGGAGGGAGCGAATGCCCCCTTATTCCCAGCAGCACGTGGTCCAAGCCATCCTGATGGTCCTTCCTGTGCGGACACCCCGAGTTCAGGAACACAGTGGTCTGGGTCTCTGGTGGCTCACGGGCCACCGGAGACCCGGGCCACCGGAGACCCAGGCCATGGATCAGAGGTCCAGGTGAGCTGGCCCATCACCACGAGGCCCTGCCTTTACCTGCCCCCTCTGGGGCGTGCCTGACCCACTGCCGGCCCCCTGGCTCTTCCCCAGGCCCCATGGGGATGGGGGCCAACTGGGTTCCTGCCGCTGTGGCCACCTTGGCCTCCTGTCGGAGCCTCTCAGCCCCATTGAAGCTCTGGGACCAGCCCCGTCCCCCAGACCCCAGAAAGAAGTGATCTCGAGCCCCCAGCCCCAAGCTTGGGGTGCCCCAGTTCTGGAGATGGGCATTACCACACATCCCTTTAGCAAACAGGGAACTCACTCTGAACCAAGCCCCTCAGAGCTCACAGGAGTGCTGGGGTCAGACCAAAGTCCCCAAATCACACAGCAACACGCCCAGTCGGGATGCAGCAGCAGAGCAAAGCCGGGGCCGGGAGCAGGAGGGAGGCGCCGTCATCAGGGGCAGCCGGGGCCTCTTCCTTCAGGGGCACTTCAGCTGGGGCTTAAAAGTGGGTCGGGGGCTTTGAGGGGGAGGGACAGCTTGTGGGAAGACCCCCAAGACCTGGGAGGATGGAGGATTCTGGGCAAATCAGGAAGGACAGAGCAAACAGGGCAGGGGCTCAGGCGGGGGGAGGCGGGGCGCAGGGGTGGGGAGCAAGGATTTCTCCTGAGAGGATCACAGAGGCTGGGGGGCCATCAGTTCGGGGGTGAGGTACCCGTAAGCACGTGAGTTCAGGGGGTCGCAGCCTGAGCCCAAGCCCCTGGTCTGGCAGCTGCAGCTAGAAGGGTCCAGGCCCCTGTGGACAGTGGGCCAGGCCTGCTTAGGGGAAGCCCACTGGCAGGGGGGGAGCGGGGGGGTAATTCTTAGGGGCCAGAGGACAGGAGGTCCTGAGTGGGAGCTGGGGCTGAGCTCCGCTCCCTGAGGACTCTTGTGGGGGACGGGTAGGGGACTGTCCCAGATTTGGGGTCACAACACACGGGTTCCCACCCGGGCTTCCCTCTAATGCACAGTGGGACGGGGCTGGGGCCACCCGGCTGCAGCACTGGGTCCCAGCAGGCATCTCACAGACCCTCCTGAGGGGGCCCTGCTGCTGGGGTGGGCAGGGTCGCCCCCCCAGGCGCTTCCCGCACCCTCCCTGCTCCGAAGGCCGCTGAACGGCAGTGCTGGGGCGGGGGTCCTGCTGGAGACAAATAAACAGGTAACAGCATCAGGCCAGCGACTGGGTCCCCTGGTCGTCACGTGGCGGCCGCAGCTGCGTGTGCCCCAGCGGAGGACGGGGCTCCCCGAGGACCTGCTCACGCGCCCTCACCCTGCAGCCTGTGTAATTCCCCAGTAACAATGACCCACATTCACTCACCCGTGCAAAAGGCTCCATGGGGCCCTGGCTGTCGGGACCCCCACCTGGTTCTTTCCCAGACCCACCTGCCCGCTGTCCCGTCCTCCCTGCAGGGGTAGGAGGAAGCCAGACGCGGCGGGACAGGGCAGGCCCTCATACCCACCCTCCGTCCCCGCCTCATTCATTCACTCTCCACAGCTGTCGGAGGCGGATGCTTCCGGAATACAGAGCCAGCCATGCAGGGCCCTGCCCATGAGTCTCTGAAGGCCTGGCGGGCGAGGCCAACGAGCCCTGTGCCTGGTTTACAGAGGAGGAAATGGGTTCTGAGGGGTCTTTTTACCCAAGCCAGGTGGTCTGTGCTCGTCTCCGCCCCCAAAATGTTCCGCAGCCTGGACTGACCTTCTCATCCCACGTGTCTGGAGTGCTGGGTGGGGGACCCCCGGGAGGGCTGGCTGCCCCCCACGCCCTGGGCACCCCGGGGGTCCCTGGAGATGCCAGAGGAGCTGGCGTGGGCTGTGGAGGCAGGCGCTGCCCTGAGCCCGCCAGCGCCTGGCTCCCCTCGCGCCCGGGGAGGGGAATGGGCGCTGTGCGGGGGGCCGCAGGCCTGGGCCCCCCCACCCTGGCCTCATGGGTGGGTTGTTGCTGTGCCACAGGCCTGGCCAGGCGAGGTCCACTCCTGGATTTCCGCACGGGTGGGCTGGCGGGGAGGAGGCGGTGAAGATGGAGAGGCGCCGGGGGCCGTGGCTGCCACCACCTGCCGGACAGCGAGTGTCCACGGGGTCCTCTTTGCCTCCGATTAAATCACCGCTCTCGCGGAAGGAGCCCCGGCCGCCGAGGTTGCTGCCTGAAAGGAGCAGGAAAGGAAAGTTTCAGCTTGAGGACATTCGCCTTTGTCAGGTGCAGAGAGGCTGCATCTGCCAGCGGGAGAGGATGCTGGCAGGGTCCCAGTGGGGCTGGGCTGGGGCGGCCGGAGCACGTGGCTTCCCTTTTTCATGTGAAACAGGTTGTTCATAACGTGCTCTGTGCTCTGTAATTAAAAACATGGATTAAAGGGCCCCAGGCACTCAGGGCGGCAGGAGCCGCGGCGCTGAGTGGCGCGTGTGGGTCAGTCACGCACCCGCAGAAGGGCCTTGGCGAGAGTCTCGAGCCCGCAGCTGTCCTGCTCCCCCCGTCTCAGCCTGCCCGCCCCAGCTCCCTGGCTCAGAACTGCTGCCCAGCCCTGCCCATCCTCCAGCCCAATCGGAGCTTCCTACCCCAGGAAGCCCTCCTGGTGGCTCCGTCCGCTGGGCCCTCTGCACACTGCCCTGCTGCAGAGCCGCACTGGCCCACGGTCCAGGGCATCTCCCCCGCCCTGCAGAAGTCTGGCTGCCTCTCCCTCAGTGCTGGCCACCAGCTGTCTCTGGGACCCAATCCCTCCACCTGGACAGTGGGACAGGCCCTCCCGATGCAGCCAGAAGGAAGGACGGGGGTCGGACGGGGAATCAGGGGCTGGGATTCAGGTCCAAGTCCACCATAGATTTGTGGGCCTTGTGGGCAAATCCCTTCCCATCTCAATGCCTCTGTTTCCCCAACTGTCACTGAAGCCTTGTGCATTCAGACAACGGGTGGGTTAGCGTTGCGAACCCCAGAAAGTACTGCTTGAAACCCCGCCGGCCACTTCCCAGGTCCGGATATGAGTGTGCCCGGGCTGCGTAGCAAATACCACAGTGCAGGTGGCTTCAACAGCAGAGGTGTATCGCAGCCCGGAGGCCAGAAGTGTGAGGTCAAGGTGGGCGGGGTTGGCGCCTTCCGAGGCTGTGAGGGGGAGTCTATTCTGGGCCTCTCTCTCAGCTTCTGGTGTTTTGCCAACAACCTCCAGCATCCCCGCCTTCGTCGTCACTGTGAGAGTCTCTGCGTCCAAATCCCCCGTTTTAGAAGGACAATCAGAGGGGATTTGGAGCCCCCCAACTCCAGTCTGCCCTTAGCAAATTACCTCTGCAACAGCTTTATTCCCAGATTCGGTCACATTCGGAGGTGCTGGGGGTTAGAACGTGAACATTTGAATTTTAGTGGGGAGGTCTCATTTCAACCCACAACACCTGGAGACACTGGCTCGGGCCCCTCAGCCCGTGAACTGGCTCTGTCCACCACACGTGACTACAGGCTGGGCAGGGACCCTGCCTCCAGTGTGGAGGGACGGTGCCCCAGGACCACGTGGTATGTGGACGGAGAAGCCAGGCCGAGGCCGGTGGCCTAGGCTGGGAGACCCAGCGTCGTCGGGGGCTTTCCACACATAGAAGGGCGCCCATGTGCCGGGGAGAGAGGAGCCCCCCCCCAGAGTGTGATGGGCTCTCTTGGCACAGGTGGGCACAGGGAGACCCCTCCCAGGGAGCCCTTCCTGGGGTGCACAGACCCCCAACTCTGCAGGAGAGGCTGTTGCAGGCGGGAGCCGTGCCTTGTCCAGGCCTGACCACAGGGTTCTTTACTCAGAGCTTTGCGGTGCGTTCCTGTCCTCCTGTGCCGGCCCTGGTGGGGTTGGGGAGGTGCTGGGGGGGAAAGGATGCGGGGCAGCTTTGGAGAGTGAGGTGTCTGGCGAGGGAGGTGAGGTAGGTGGGCAGACACGTGGAGAGCGGACAGGGGCCCCGTGAGCCTCGGGCTCCATGGTGTGGCCCAGAGGAGAAAGCCCCGCCTCAGGGTTTACGACGAGCATCCCCAGAGACCCTCGGGGACCATGGCACCACCCTGTCCACCCTCCAGAGCGGCCACTGTCCCCAGTGCCCTCCCCGTCTGCTCTCCTCCCATCCCACAACACCCTGTGAGGGGTGGCAGGTGCCATGGGGGCGGCCAGTGACCTGTGCGAGGCTGCCAGCGAGGGGGGCTGGGCTGAGGCCAGAGGCCGGGCCTCCTGGGTTCTTGTCCGGGCTCTCTGTCCTGGCCCTGGGAACTTACCCCCAGGTAGGAGCCTGCAGAAGTGAGCACAGGGGTAAAAGCGGCCAGTGGGGCATTAATGGGGGAGTTGGCACAAGCTGGTGGAAGAGCTGGGAACCTGGGGTGCTCAGCTGAGGTCTTCGGGCCCACCTGTGGCGCCTCCGACTGCCCTGGGTCCCCCCGATCCCTCCCCCCTTCTGCCAAGGTGTCACCTTGGGCACGTGGGGAGCAGGGGGCGGCCCCCCTCCAGCTGTGGACTGAACGGGTGGTGCTGGTGGCGGTGGCCCCGGCCTGGCCCAGGGTGGGCGGGGGGGCACGCTGCTTCCTTCCCCCACCCGGCTCTTCTCCTTCCTCAGGCCTCAGCAGAGCAGCCCGGGGCCGCCACGGTTCTCTCCGCAGCAGCCAGGGCTTCTTCGCCTCCTCTTATATTTGCTCAGCGGCCCCGCCTGCCAGCTCCATGGACGGACGGCTTTTGTGTCTGCGGCAGCGGCGGGCAGGGCGGGCGCACACGGCCCCCAGAGTGAACACCGAACAATTAAGAGCCTCGTAATGCAGGCTCATCGGGTGGATATCGACTGCGCCCTGGGCTGGCCTGCAGGAGCCCTCAGCCCGTCCCAGCTGAGGCTGCCCCACAGGCAGGGGGCCTGGGGTGGGTGGAGGCGCCCACAGGTGCCCGGCGGCCAGCCTCTCTCAGTGGGCCTCCTTCAGGAGCGCCCTGTCTGATAGGGGAGGCCCAGGAGTGCAGGCTATGACGGGGAGTCCTGGGGCCCCTCTGCCTGGCAATCCTGGAAGGCTTCCAGTGGGAGGCGTAGCTGAGCCTCCTGCAGACTGGAGGGGTGAGGGAGGCGGGCAGTTGGGGAGAAGGCACGAGGTAGGAAACCACCTGTCTAGAGGGCCTCCCTCCCTCCTGGGGGCTGCCTGGGCAGGCTCGGGATGGGGGCTCCCAGCGGGCGGAGAGCCCAGGTGAGCAAGGGCGCTTGGAGAAGCAGGGCGGCAGGGAGCACACTGCAGCGGCCCGTGTCCTCCGCAGCCCCTGCAGCGGCCCCGTTCCGCCCCCCGCCCCGCCCCCGGCGCCCCGCCCCCCGCCCCCGGCCATAATTAATTCACTGCGCCTCCCTCTCATTCCACTCACCACGGCTGCGTCCTCACAGGGACAGAAGGAGACACGTGCTGTCTGTCTGTCCATCCCTCTGTGAAAGGGGCTTGCACAGCTCGAGGCCACACCCCAATCCCGTCTGCCTAACTACTGGCCTCTCCAGGGTCCAGAGTTCGGCCGCTGGCCGAGAGACCCCAGCCGGCCCGGGCCCTCACCACCTCCTCGGGACCCTCGGGCGCGTCTGCGGGGGCACAGGGCAGGCAGGACGAGTGAGATGCTGCGTTGTCATAGGAAGTGAGGTCTGCTTTGGTCGGGGAAGCCCGACCTGGTCTTAAGCTCCGCCAGGCCTGTGTGGTCTGTGGGCCCCCAGCTTTTGTCCCCTGGGCCACATCTACAAGGCCGGCGCTGCAGGTCTGGTCTGAGGCTCCTCTGAGCAAATGCCAGGCTGGGGGGTGGTGGGGGGTGGCCAGCCTGATGAGGCGGGGCCCAACGTCTTCTGCAGGCCGTGAGGTACGTCCAGGGCTGGGCAGCAGGACCGATGACTTGTCGTGTGACGTCAAGCAGGGCGCGCAGGGTGGTGGCTGGATGGAGGAGAGGCACCAAGCGAGCGCTGAGCCCCGTGGCTCACGGCTAGAATGACGTCGGCGACCTCCCAGGAGCGCGGGTGAGAGGACCAGGGTGGTGTGGAGGTGGCCACGCGCTCCCCGCCCCAGGACTCCGCCTCTCCCAGAGCAGACCTGGGACAGAGCCTCTGCCTGGCGCTTTGGCAGCTTCTAACGGGATCAGGTCCAGTGGGCTCGTTATCTGCTCCTGCGGGCGTCATGGGAAGTGCATTCCATCACCCTCCTTCCCACGGACCTCTCCCTTCCAGGGGTCCAGACCCCACTGCCCCTCAGGCAGCCCCCCTGGCCACGAGCAGCTCACTGGCGTGGGGCTGCAGGAAGGGAGCAGATGCATGTCTGTCCTCAGCGTCTGTCCTCAGGGGCTCCAGCTGGCCCCATGATAGCTTGTCCTGACCCCCAGCACGCAGCCCTGTGCCCCGGCTGTCCAGGCTCCTGGCCCAGTCAGGCCTCATGGGTACACCGGGGGGCCGGGCTGGGTCTAAAGTCGGGCATCATGCGCACCCACTGCACTGTGCCGGACCTCCCAGGGTCCCTCACGAGGCTGGGTGCCCACGAGTCCTGCCTGCGGGATCAGGAAAAGGCTGTGGAGACTGGCTCGTGGCAGCGGGCAGCCCTGGCTTTTGGAGGGCAGGGGACCCTATAAAGAGTTTGATATTTAAATACCACTCTCAGGCTGGCACCAGCTTCCCTTCCCTGCAGCCTCAGTAGCAGGACAGGCCACCCGACTCAGGCCGCCAAGGGTGCGTCATGAATATTAGTTCAGCCCGTTGCTGGCTCAGCACTTGGCGGGGTCTGCTTCCAGGGGAGGCAACCTCTGCTCCTCCCCGCTTTCCAGGTGCTTCCCAGACCCACAGAGGACTCCAGGCCGAGACCCCTCCTCCTCTCCCTGACCACCACCATCACCATCACCCCAGCGGCCTCCTCAAGCTGCTCCCAGGGCACTGCCATGGCACCCTCACACCCCTTTCCCCCGTCCATCCCACTCACCATCGTAATAAGTTCACTTGCTTGGCACTAACTCACTGCAGACACTAGAAAACACATCTCGTGCAGGGTCACTGGAGCTCCACAAAACCCCTCTGAGGTCAGCTATTCCACTCACCTCACAGTGTGGAAATGAGGCACAGAGAGGGCAAGCAACTCGCCTAGGTCACACAGCGGCTGAGTGGTGCTGCCCCAATGGGAACCAGCCAGTAGGGCCGGGTCTTGCTCTGGAGGTCCCTTGACCACCTGTAGGTCTGGCTCAGGCCACTCACACCAGGCGACGGGGCAGCCCTGCCTGGGGGGAGCGCCTGCCGGTGATGCACCTGCCCTGCCCTGCATTTGTGCCCCAGAGGCAGGTGCCCACCCACCGGAGTCTCCCTGCAGGACTGAGGCTCAGCGAGACAGAAGGTACAGGGCACACAGTAGGTGCTCAATACATGTGGGTGGCATTGATGCCATTGTTACTCTGCGGAGATCCCAGCCTGGTGGTGTCGGTGTTGGTGGCAGTGACGGACTCACTGAGTGCGTCCAGGGAGTGGGCTGTCTCCCGAGAAAGCCTCACCGCTCAGTCGGCCAAGATCTGCCAGGGTGGCCACCAGGCCTCGAGGGAGACACTGTCACCGAGGCAGGCCCCCAGCAGCCATGACCCTTAGGGGGCTCAGGGCGATGCCAAGGAAAAGCGCAAACCTGTGACTCACGGTGGCAAAAACCGAGGCCCAGAGTGGAAGGGAAATTAGCGGAGGACGTCAAGGGCTGCCCACCCTGCAGGGGCGGCCGGACAGGGCTGGGACACTTTGCAGCCGAGCAAAGTCGTTTTCTGATGCCTGTCTCCTGGTTACTCTCTCCACAGCAGATGGGGTGATGCTTGGTGTCCTAATTTGAGATCCTCTTTTGTTTGGGCCCAGATCTCCTTCCACAGGCCCCAAATCTGGGTCATCAAAGCAGAGCTTTTTGCTAGAAGCCGGATGCTGTGCTCTGCTTTCCCGGGAGCCTGCGTCTCTGTGGGCAGGCGGGCGGGGCTGGGCTGGTCCCTGGAACAATGGGTGGGCGGGATGTCGGCGCCCACGGTGGCAGGCTCCCCGCCCTGGTGGGAAGGGCCGTGTGGGGCCTGCCTGGGCAGAGCCGCCCTGCAGACGGCAGCTGCTGGAAACACGGCAGTGAGAGCCACCTAGAGCTGCTCGGGGCCTCGGTGCACCCACCCAGGGCTGGGGCCCGGCCAGGTGTGCCTCAGGGCTGCAGTCTGCGGGTTGGGATGGGGTGAGGATGACGCTGGCAGACAGACAGGCAGCAAGGGAGGGCTTGCCAGCCTCAGAGAGACCTTCCCTGTAGCCCCCTCCCCCACAGCTGCCTCAGGGTAGGGAGGTTTTGAGCAGCCGTTTCCATCTCCCTGTTCTTGGCAAACCCCGTCCCTCTCCAGGCCTGGCCTCCCCACTGTGGGTGAAGGGCTGGCCGGAGCACCTCTGGGGACGTCCCAGGGCTCGGTGACCCCAGGACTCCCAGGAGCTTTGCTTCTGTCCTGGCTCCAGGTCTCTCTGGTCGCCTGGCCACAGTAGGTCTCCAGGCAGGCCCTGCTCCCCTCCCCAGAGACCCCACAGAGCAGGGGCCTGCGTGGCATCAGGGCCGGGCTGGCCTGATGTTTGCTCTCACTGCATGGGGACCCGCTGTTCTTGGCTCTGGCCCTGGCACAGGGCAGCCCAAACACCTTCTCTGCTCCCGCCCAGCTCCCACCCTTAGGCTGAGGTCTGGCCCAGGGACCGCCCTCCCTGCCTGCGTGTGCAAGAACCGCACCAGGCTGAGCCCCTCCCCCAGGAGGGG
Organism: Eschrichtius robustus; assembly: GCF_028021215.1. Classification (NCBI taxonomy): domain Eukaryota; kingdom Metazoa; phylum Chordata; class Mammalia; order Artiodactyla; family Eschrichtiidae; genus Eschrichtius; species Eschrichtius robustus. The sequence continues at coordinate 1,418,023 of NC_090824.1, forward strand.
GTCCACGGGGGCCTCTGGTGACACTCGGGGTGTCCACGTCGGAGCCCGGGTCAAGGCTGTCTGCGCTGTGAGGTCAGCTCTGCAGCCGTGCCCGCTGGCTGCTGTACTCGCAGTGCCCCCTGGGAGGTGAGCCCCCTCTGGGCCCCAGCTGGAGGGGGAATCACCTGACCAGAGGTGCCAGGTGCCCCAGCAGGCACTGGCTGCATCGGCCGCCCCCTCCAACCCAGGTTAACGGTCCCCGCGGGAAGGGCATTACCGGGCTGCGCATCAGGAGGGCTGGAGTCTGCACGCTGTGGGGCAGGCAGCACTTTCACGTCCCCATCTCCTGGGCTGTGTGTGGAAGCCCACGCCTTGGAGGAACACTGGTGTCTCTCTGGAATTTTCCCCAGAGATGCTTGTAAAAGGCGATTCCTGTTCTTGTGCCGCTCTCTGAAGATGTCTGGAGCCTTGCGCACCCAACCCGGCCCCCCATCAGAGGTGGGAGCACAGCACCTGGGGCAGCAGGAAGCGCTGCTCACGGGCCCGAGGGGGCGGGCAGGCTGGGGCAGGATGGGCACTCCTGTCTCCCCTAACCCTCCGGCCCAGGCAGAGGCTGGCACCGTGGCACCCCTGCTCCCACCTCCATCCCGGCTCCTCTAATCCCCGCAGCAGGTACAACCTACAAGTCCCCAGGTTCACAGACAAGGAAGCTGAGGCCAGGAGAGTCACGTCCTGGAGACTGTCAGAGCTGGGGTCCTCCCACGGTCATCTGAGACCCCCTCTGTCTGCACCCGAGTCCCCACCTACACACCTGGCCTGAGCTCCCAGGATTGGCCTCACCCTCGGCCTGGCTGGGCTCCCTTGATGTGTCTGGGAAGTGAAACCTGGGAAAACAGGGAAGGCTTCCAGGAGGAGGAGGGAGTAGAGTCTGGGTGTGAAGGAAAGGCAGACCCTGGGCTCTGGGAGCCTGAGGAGGGTGTGTCCTGGGTGCACAGTCACTTTGGGGGCAGAACCTGAGAACACCACCACGTGACCTCTGGGGTGACAGCGACCCTAGTCAGTTCCCTGGGAATGCACAGCACTCTGACCCGGGCTCGCCTGCTTGGCAGGAGGGCGCTGCTTGACCCGGCATCCAGGATGTTTGGACCTGGCATGCACTGCTGACCTCTGTCTGAGACGGGGGGATGGTCTGGGGGAGACGGTCCAGCCATTTCCCAGGGCCAGGCCCTTCACTCGCGGGCATGCACACACCAGCTCTCCACCTCCCCCAAGCTGGGCACTACACCCCCATTCTGCAGCTGGGGAAACCGAGGCCCAGAGGCCGAGCAGGGGAGGGAAGGTGGTGCGTGATTGGAGCCTGGGTAGGGCCTCTTGCCCCCGACACATCTTGGGTGGCCCTTGCAGTGTCCTGAGAGGCAGGCCTCTCCTCCCATTTCACAGCTGGTGTCTGAGTTGCCGGGGGCGCTGTGGAGCTTAACCCCAGTCCGGTCTCTATCTCCAGTCTCAGGCTCCCGTCCCCTCTCCACGGCCTCCTGGGACCTGAGGCTGTGTCCAGGGCTGCTCCCCCAACACCGAGGGTGGGCTAAGGGGTAAACCTTTCTCGACCCCCACCCCCCAGGAACAAGAGGATTCGCCGTCTGTGCAGGGAGGGGCTGTCAGAGGTGGGGGAGTGGAGCACCTAAGGCCGCTTTATGTCCCATCAATCCTGCAGGTCCTGGTCACCCACTTGCCCACCGCAGGACCAATCCCTGACCACAGCCCTTGGGCACAGAAGGAGCCATCGGGCCCACATGTGCACATGCGGGGGGCCCGGTGTCCCACCAGGCCACGGAGACCACCTGCGCTGTTCCCCAAGACACAGACTGGACCCTGTGTCAGGGCCGCGGGGTTCCTGCTCTGAGCAGGGTGGACCTGCGGTCCCTGGGGTCCCCCTGCCGCAGGACACTCTGGTTCTGAATGTGTCTGGGCTTCAGGTATGTGGCTTGGGGGAAGCGGGGGCTTGTGTGGCCCCTCCGGGGGATGTTACCCAGGGAGGGTCTTGTCTGAGAAATGGTGAAGCCACTGCTGGCCGTGCCTGCTGGGTCGAGCTCCTTGGGGAGGCTCTGGGCGTGCTGGGGGCATCCAGCTTGCAGCCAGGAACTCTGGTCTGAGCACATCCTCAGGTGTGGGGTGAGGAGGCCTGGGAGGGTGGGCGCTGGGGAGGCTGAGGAAGGATGCTGGAGCCCCGAGGGGTGCTGAGCGGGGAGGCCAGGGCGCCTGGGCTGGGCGCAGGCCGGCGGGGGCTTAGCTGCTGTCCAGCTGGAGTGCAGCTGCTGAGAGCAGGCAAGACGCAGCCCCGCCCCCGCTCCAGAGAAGAGGAAGATGAGGCCGGCCGGCGCTCCTGCCCCTCATGGGTGCAGAGCTGGGGAGGGGTGGCACCCCGGCTGTGGGTGCCCCAAGCCTGTCCCTCCCACCGCCGGCCGTGGCAGAGAGCGGCAGCCACTCTTTAGCCTCTTAAACCTTGAAACAGCACTTTCTGGCGTCTGCGTCCTGAGCTGAGCTCCCGCAGATGCTCTCGGGAGGGGTGAGGGCTGCAGCACGTGGACGCCGCGTGGAACCCCTGGCCACCTGCTCATCTGACCCTCCAGGCTGGCCTCCAGGGGCTGCCTGTCCTCCCTGCCAGAACCTTCAGGGACTCCCAGGCCGCCACTGCGGCCACCAGCCCTCTGCCCGTGGCCTCAGATGCCCCCCAGCTCCCGCGGTGCTCCGGATACTCTGGGTCCTCACAGAGGAATCCTCAGCTCCCCTATCGGCTCCCCCACGCTGCCCCCGTCACCCCCGGCCCTGCGCTTGGGCTGGGCCTCGGGCTCTCTCCCTCAGGCCTCTCCCGAGGCTCTCCTCCCTCTGCCCCCACCCCCGGGAGTGTCTTCCTGAGCCCCCAGCCTCCTGCCCTGGTCCCCGGCCACCCAGGTTGTTGGTCAAGGGGATCCAGGCTGTGTAGCCCAACTCCTCTTCCGCGTGCAGCCTGAGACGGGCAGCCAGAGCCCGTCCTCGGGTGTCAGGGCGACAGCAGGCCGCGGCCAGAAAGAAGCAGCACTAGGCGGGACGGACAGGGGTCGGAGAGGAGGCCTGGGTGGGGGGAGGTGCCGGGCCTCAGCTAGAGAACGCCTGGGGCTTGGGCCCATGAGCCACCTGGGGGAGGTGACGGTGACCCAGCAGGTGAGGGGCAGGGGGCACTTGGGCAGAGGCCTGGGTGGGCGGTCCAGGGGACGGACAGGGACAGGCAGAGCACCCTTCCTGACAAGGGAAGGCCGAGTCCTTGCCTGAAGCCTGGGAATTGGAGGAGGAGGGAAAGGAGGAGGAGGAGGGGGAGCGGGAGGAGGGGGAGGGGGAGGGGTAGGAGGGGCAGGGGGAGGGGGAGGAGGAGGAGGAGGGGGAGGAGGAGGGGGAGGAGGGGGAGGAGGGGGAGGAGGAGGGGGAGGAGGGGGAGGAGGAGGCGGAGGAGGGTGAGGGGGAGGGGGAGGGGGAGGGGGAGGAGGAGGGGGAGGAGGAGGAGGGGGAGGGGGAGGAGGAGGGGGAGGAGGAGGAGGGGGAGGAGGAGGAGGAGGGGGAGGAGGGGGAGGGGGAGGAGGGGGAGGAGGGTGAGGGGGAGGAGGAGGGGGAGGAGGAGGAGGGGGAGGAGGAGGAGGGGGAGGAGGAGGGGGAGGAGGAGGAGGAAGGGGAGGAGGAGGAGGAGGGGGAGGAGGAGGAGGAGGGGGAGGAGGAGGGGGAGGAGGGGGAGGGGGAGGAGGAGGGGAGGAGGAGGGGGAGGAGGAGGGGAGGAGGGGGAGGAGGGGAGGAGGGAGGACATGGGGGAGGGGGAGGGAAGTGGGGAGGGGGGCAGGGAGGAGGCCTTGCTGCCTTTGGTCCCATCTGGATGTGCCCCATGTGGAATGCCCAGGCCCTGCCCTCCATGGACAGCTGCCTTCCTCTTAAGACAGTTCGTAAATGGATACAATGACCATCATTTAGAAGGATGTTTTAAAGTCTGGCCTGCCTTGCCAGGCCGCCGTGGGATGACCGAGGCGGCAGGAAGGAACAGTGGCTCCGAGAGGGAAGGTGGTTTGTTTTATGACCCGCCAGGGGTGCGCATGGCATCACTTGGCGAGGCGGCCACACCGCTGACTCCCTAGATGAGGGGCCCACAGTCGCGGTATGGTGGCGTTCCCCCGGGGCCCGGGGGGCCAGGAGCGGTCAGCGGGGAGGGTGGAGGACGCGGAGCTGTGGGTCCCAGGACGGCGCTCGGGGGGCAGCACAACTGGCCCCTCCAGAGCTGCCCTCCTGTCTCCTGACGGTGGTGCTGGGACAGAGCAGGACGCTGTGTGACAAGTGCTGCGGCCAGGTTCCCCGGGGGCTGCTCAGGCCCTGGGCTCGGGGTCCCTGGGCTGCCCTTCAGAGCGGGGCCGGCGCTGGAGGGAGGCTGTGGGATCACCTCGGGGCCCCGTTTATGTCTGCACACCTGCCTGCCCCTCGGCTCCGACCCACAGACACTCCGAATCCAGTATTTTGGGGGGTGGAGTGGACCCAGCTTTGCTAGTGAGCTGCATGTAAGGCAGTCACGTGACAGCATGGCAGCCTGGTCACCAAAGGAGCTGCACGCTGGTGTCAGAGGAAGGAGATGCTGGGCCCAGGCCGGCTTCACGCCCCTCCCACCCCACACCCAGCAAGGCCACACCGGCCCTGCAGCCTTGCCTCGCGCTACAAAAGTTCCAGTTTGTCCTAGAGGAGCAGGTCTGCTCATGTGCCTCCTACCAGAGCTTGGGAGCTAGGAGGACTGCCACAGTGTCCCCCGGGGCTGCCACTCGCTCCAGCCAGACTCCGCCAGTTCACTCAATAAAATTTTATGGCGTTCCGGGGATGGTCCTTGAGCAGGATGTCAGAGGACAGGTCTCAGCCCTCCTGATAGCCCGGCTCCTCCCACCTCTGCACAGGCCACCCCGGGACCTCAGCCATTAGCAGACACGCCTCGGGCCTCCTGTTCCCCAATCACAGGCACACATTTTCTTCCTGTGCTCGCCGGCTCTCAGCAATTAAGTGATCTGTTGGGTTCTGACGAGCGTCTTGACAGTGCTATCACGTTATTGCTCCAAAGGGCTGGACATTTCGCGACTGTTTCCTGCGCATAATTTCCTCTTGGAGAATTGTTCCACTTCAAAGGACCCCACGAAATGGCAGTTAACGGTTTTCCCTGCCTGTGGAAAAGCAGAGTGTCCGGGCGGCCGTGGCTGGGGCTCCCTGTGCTGGTGGATCTTTTAATTTGGGGGCCGCGGAGATGTGGTGGCCCGTCAGACACCAGAGGCTGCCCTGATGTGGGCAGGGAGGCGGACGGGGCCGGGGGCCACTGTGGACCCGGCAGGGCAGCATCTCAGAGGCCGCGTGGAAGGGCAGGTGGACGGGGAGGGGACACAGAACAGGAGGGTTCCTGAGACACGCAGGTGAGATCCACTCATCCACACGTTTAACAAAGAGACTTATTGAGTGGAATAAAATGGCTCAAGATCAGGACAGCAGTCGGAGGCGGGAGGCATGCGGATTCCCCTGATGCCCAGCCTGGCGGGAGTGCGTGCAGGGGGACCCTGGCTCTACCTGCACAGTAGGTGTGCTCGGGAGCGAGCTGGACCCCAAGGGCCCGGCGGCTCGGCGGCTCCCGGGCACCTCGGCCTGGCTGACACTGAAGGTGGGCAGTCCGTGTGACCTACAAGAGAGGGCCGGCAGGTCAGCCGACACATCAGCAGGAATGCAGCGTGCTCGGGTGAACCCACGGGAGACCGGACGTCTCCGGGACCAGGTCGCAGCCACGAGCCTCGGTGGCCGAGGGCTTCCTGCCCCAGGCCTGCAGGCCAGCCAGGCGCCTCTGGGCAATTTACAGACGAGGAAGCAGTCACGGTTGGTGGGGGGGTGGCTCAGACACACCGGGGCCCTCCTCTTCCCTCTGATGTCCAGCCAGCCCACCTACGCCCTCCTTCCAAGCTGGGGACCCCGTCACTGCTTGCCAGCTCCCCTCCCAGCCGCCCCACCCTGGGGAGCTTGGGGCAGGCCTGCAGACACACCTGTAAACAGCTCACTGCCGCAGCGCCCAGCTGCCCGTCCCCGGGGCTCCAGGTCCATCTCGGGGGCCGCCAGCTGCTCCGGGAGGCCTTTGCTGTAGAACAGCCACCCACCGGCCATCAGGCGGCGGCAGGTCAGGAGATGGTACCGGCGCCTGAATACGCTGGGCGCCCCTGATCCTGGGGGCACAGGCGGGGACCTGCGGACGTGAAGCACAGGGCCGGCGGAGGTGCGAAACTCCCCCCGACGCCCTGACCCCACCCATGCTGCGTCTGGGTTTCTGGGGCTCTCCTCCCCCGAGTGTCCAATCCTGTGGCTGCTACAGCACGGGGTCCCTCTTAGTAATGCCTACCTGCCTCTCCACCGCAGTTCACCCCCCAAGAAGCAGTTCGTCCAACACGCTCCATCCAGGCACCTGTCAGAAGCCCCAACGTCGGGGTTAGTGTCCGAGCTTTCAGGGGACCTTTCACCCCAAACCCCACCTCAGCCCCCGTTGCCGGACCACTTCCGGCCAAGCCGACACTGGGGTGTCTGGTTCTCCCTCTCAGGGGCTCCCTCAGGTGGCCTCACCAGTTTTAGCCAAGACCCAGGGGAACGGTCCCTCCCAGCACTGTGTCCTCACCGTGGAAAGATCCTCAGTTCCTTGCTCTGGCGCACACTTCCCTGATGGTGTCCTCGCTGCCTCCTCCCCGTGCTGTGGCTCAGAGTCCAGTACCACCACCAGGCTGTCATGACAGCCCACAGGCTGCTCGACAGACCCTCCCAAGTTGTGCAGTGCGCAACCTGCACACCACGCCCTGGCCCTCTGCCTGTGGTCTGAGGCTACCGGGCCAGGTGTGGGTAGGTGCAGCCTGGCTTTCATGACCCTTGTCTCTCTGTAGCCAACCCCCCTTTTCTAATTTATTTTATTTTATTAAAAAAATTTTTTTTAGCCTGTGCCACACGGAATGCAGAATCTTAGTTCCCCGACCAGGGACTGGACCTGTGCCACCTGCAGTGGAAGTGCGGAGTCCTAACCAATGGACCACCAGGGAAGTCCCTGTAACCCCTTTAGGACATTGAAAGCAGAGTACTGACTCGTCCCCTGTGCTTCTGTGTCAATATTCCGGATCCCCCAAGTCAGTGGACGCTCTTGGTCGAATCCAGGGAGATGGCGCGTGACGGACCTGCTGGAGCCCCTCGTTCCAGGAACTGTGATTCCTCATCACAAAGGCTTCTTTCTGGACGCGGAGCCTGTCCTCTGCAAGGCCGTGGGTCCCTGCAGGCTTGGCCTGGCGACCGTGCGGGCGGCCCGGCTCTGCACACTCCCCACCTGCACACTCCCCACCTGCACCTGTCCCTGATCATTTGCATTTAGTGTTTGCTGCGTGCTCATCCGCCCGCCCCTTTGCTCTGGACGCAGAACCAGAAGTCCTGTGTTCGGGGGATGCTGGGCCCAAATTCTGGGCTCTGCGGCCAGTGGATGGAGGAGTGGAAGCTGAGAAGGTTTGACCTAAACACTGCTGAGAGGTCTGCAGGCCCTGGGGGCAGATGGGGGGCCAGGAGCTGGGGGCAGGGAGACCCACTTTCAGGGTCCGGGAGGGTGCTGGGCTCTTGGTCAGGGCGCACTGGGCCCTGGCCTTCCTGGGCAGGTCAGAAGAGGTGCCTTCAAGCTCCCCTGCCCAGCTGCACCTTAAATATGTCCTCCCGGGCCCCTCAGCGGCCTCCTGAGTGACTCTGTGACTGTGGCCTGGGAATTGGTGTTTTAAAGGCCTTGCAGGGGCTCCATTGCCCTGAAAGACGTGGAGCCCAGGGTACATGGCAGAGGTGTGCTTCCACACGCACCATCTCCTCTCATCTCCATGGATACCGGGAGGTAGCTATGAGGTTCATCTCCATTTCACAGACAAAGAGTCTGAGGGTCAGGGAGGTGATGGGCCACCTGGTGAACAGAAGTGAGATGTGGGCCCAGGTCTTCCAAAACCGGGCCTATAGCCTTTCTTTTCAGCATGGGCCCTCCTAGAGACGGGTGCCCTCGCCTCAGACCACATTCCTCCCACAAGCTGGCGGCTGAGCCAACTGTCGTGAAAAGCCACACATCTGCCCATGTTAGAGAAAACAGGGACAGGGGTACAGTTTTTCCTCCTGATCCTATTGATTCATATTTACTTTAAAATTTGATTTGACTAACATTTATTTTGTCTGATTAGAAAAGCTCTACATGCTATTGAAGAAATTTGGAAATTCTGGCTGAGAATCAAGAAAATTCACATTCAAACCTGTCACTCAGAAAGACCCCAATCTGATGCATTTCCTTCTTCTTTTTCATTTGTTTGTTTGCATGACCATCTAACTCTTGTCACTATTCCTGCATTTATTAGTTGGCTTTCCACTGCAAGGCATTAATCTATTCATTTTTCATTTATATTAGTTGGACTCAAAAAAATCTTCATTTATTTGGCTATCTGTTATAATCATTCTTTATTTAAGTGCTTGAATTGTCCCCAGTTTGGTCAGTGGGAGCCCCTTTAAGCTACCTCCAGTGTCCTTTCTGACATGCCCTGCTCATACGTAGAGCACTTCCTTACTTTCTGGCTCATCTTCACTTTCCCTGGAAATAGCCATACAAGGAGTCCTGGTTTCTTTTAGTGGAGATGGTATTTAGCAGCCAAGGTATGGGCCCTGAGTGTGCTCAGCACTGCTGGGGAGTCATTGCTCTTAGGCCCTCTCTGTAGACAGGGCCAGTTAATGAGCTTTTCCATGTGGGGCTTATAGAACACAAGCCTGTATCTGTATACCTCATTGGGAGTCCATAGCTGACAACTGCATTCCAGTGCCACACTGCAGATGACTTTCCTTAACTATGGCTTGCACTCCAAAGGCAAGAAACTTGGCCCACAAGATCTCTAATATATTTATTCTTTTTCTCAAGCCTAGAATAGACAGAAAATAGTTTCAGAAATGAAACTGAGGAGGAAAAACCTGTTAACTGGAGTTCAATATTTGTTTTCAGGATGTGTGTGAGAGAGAAGAAGAAGAAGAAGAAGGAGAAGGAGAAGGAGAAGAAGAAGAAGAAGGAGGAGGAGGAGAAGAAGAAGAAGGAGAGGAAGAGGAAGAGGAAGAAGGAGAAGGAGAAGGAGAAGGAGGGGGAGGCGAGGAGGACGAGGAGGAGGGAAGGAAGAAGAGATAGAACGGGAAGGAAACAGGAGAGAGAGAATTTACATCCAGTGCAATGCAGATCTTAAGGGCAAGATTTGATGAGTTTTGATGGACATATATACCCATGTAGTCATCACCCCAATCAAGATACAAGACGTTTCCATCAACCCCAAACGTTCTCTTGTGCCCTCTCCAGTAAGTCCCCAACCCTTAGGCAATCCCTGTTCTGATTTCTATCATCCTGTCTGGTGTTGTCTGTTCTTGAACGTGACTTAAATGGAAGGGTACAACATGCTCTTCTGTTTCTGGCTCCTCTGGACACGACAGTTATGAGACACATCCATGTTGTGGCATGTGTCACGCGTTGATTCACTCCTACCGCCGAGTGCAGTTCCACTGTGTGCACGTGTCACCGTTTGTTTATCCCTCCTCCTGTTGACGGACACCTGGGCAGTTTCCAGAGGTTGGCTGTTATGAGTAAGGCTGCTATATACATTCTCACACAAGTCTGCTTGTAGGCATGTGTTTTCACTTCTCTTGGGTAAGGAGAAATATCTAGGAGAGGACCAGCTGAGTCAGAGGGTAGGTCCATGTTTAACTTTATGAGAAACTGCCGAACTGTTTTCCAAAGTAGTTTCCAGTTTTCCCTCCCACCAGCAGCGTGGAGAGCTGTGGTTCTCCTTATCTTCAACAGCTATCAGTCTTTTTATTTTCAGTTATCCTAGTGGATATGACGTGACATCTCACATACTCGTGGTTTTTGTTTGAACCACCTGATGACCAGGGTGTTGGGCACCTTTTCCTGTTGTCCCTGATCACTTGCATTTTGTGTTTGCTGAGTTGTCTGTTAAAGTATTTTGTCTATTTTATTGTTCTTTGCCTTTTTATTAGTGATTTGTGGGGCGTCTTCATATATTCTGGATACAAGTAAGTCCTTTGACAGATATGTGAATTGCAAATGTTTTCTCCTAGTGTGTACCTTGCCTTTTTTAGTTTCCTAATTACATCTTTTGAAGACCAGAATTTTTTATTTTTGCTGAAGCCAAATTTAACTTTTTTTTTCTTTTAGGGTTATTGTTTTTCTTGTCTTCTGTTTAAGGAAGCTTTGCCTCTCCAAACTCACGAAACCATTCTCGTGTTTTCTCCTAGAAGCTCTATACCTTTAGCTCCTACATGTATAATCCATCTCAAAATAATTTCTGTACGTGATGCAACCAAGGGATGGAGGCTCATTTTTTTCCGTATATTTATCCAGATGGTTCAACATCATTTGTTGATAATACTTTCCTTTCCACATTGAATTGCTGGGATATGTTATTCAAAAATCGATTGATCTTGTAAATATGGGTCTATTTCAGGACTTTCAATTTTGTCCCATTGAATAATTTGTCTATATTTACGCCAAAATACATTACAGTCAGTTACTGCAGCTTTATAGAAATTTTGAAATCAGTGTACTCCTCCAACTTTATTCTTCTCTTTCAGAATTTCTTTTCCTATTCTTGATCCTTTGTACTTCCAAATAAATTGTAAGATTAACTTGACAATTTCTACAAAAATGCTTCTGGGATTTTGATTGGGATGGCATTAAATCTGTAGTTCTCTGGGGAGAATTGACCTCCTAACAACATCAAGTCTTCCAATCTATGGTCTCATTATATCTTCCCATTTATTTAGGTTTTCTTTAAGTTCTGTCAAAGATTTTTTAAAAATAAAAATAGCACTATTTTTCAGTTTACTGTGTAGAGGTCTTGTATAATTTTCAGTGAATCCCTAACCTATTTAATTTTTAATATTATAAATGGAACTGTTATTTAAAAGTCATTTTTCTATTGCAAGTAGAAAATATATGGTAATAAACTAATTTTTGTATATTGACATTGAATTCTGCATCTTATAAAATTTGCTGATTAGTTCTAGTAATTTTTTCTCAAATTCTTTATAATTTTCTATGTAAAAAAATTATTATCTGTGATTAAATAGCATTTTACTTCTTTACAAACTGTATGGCTTTTCTTTCTTTTCTGTGCCTTATTTCCCTGATAGACCTTTCAGTACAATGATGAACAATTGTGTTTTGGACTTCAGGGGAAAATGCCCAACTGATTTCACTAGTAGGAATGACGCTTATTAGCTCTAGGTTTTTAGTAGATGTCCTTTATCAGATTGAAGAAATTTCTTCCTCTTTTCAGCTTCCAGAGGTTTTCATTTTATCCTGAAGAGGTGTTGAATTTTGTCAAATGCTTTTCCATTCCTGTTGAGATGATCATATAGTGGCTCCTTCCTTGTCGTGAACAAAGTGAATTATAGTGTATGGGTTTTTATTTTTTTATTTATTTAATTTTTTGTTGTTGTTGTTAGAACTCAGCAAAATAAAATTCCGGTTTATTGTTGGACGACATTGTTCCACACATGCATCAAACAGGCCCCCAAAAAATAAACGGCAACTTCATAGACAAAAATAGGGAAAAAAAGAAACCTTTTATCTTTGGCCTTTTCAACCATCTCACACAAACCAACTACTTATCGTACAGCTAAGAACATACGCAAAAAAAGTTACTGGAATGCTCGGAATAAGATTTTTTGTTGTTGTTGTTTTTGCTTTTTTTACAAGTTTTTTTTTTCACCTTTGAGATGATAATGAACATGGTCACACCACAAGTAAAGGCAGAAGTAGGACAGAGAACGCTCCGAAGGCTGGTTTGGTCATCCGAGATCATTAAAAATGGCTGACCCCCTAACAATATGTACAAAAATATAAAGTGTAGATAAAAAATACAAAGAAAGTTTCCTCCTTAAAGTACTTTAAGAAAACAAAGCAGGGCCTTGGAAGTTGTGGTTCTTTTTTCCTCCCCTGTTGCAAATTCGCGTTGGCGGGGACCGCGTGTCACCTGCGGGTGGCGCTGCCGCAGTGGGCGGGCGGGACTCTCCTCGAAGGGGACCACGTTTAGCTTCCGCGACGGGAAGTGGAGGGTGACTGGGTCACGTGGCCCTTTAAGTTTAGCTTCTCCTTTTTTGCTGTCCAGCCCTCCTCGTCGGTCTCCTGCTTCTCGGTGTCAACATTGTCGTCCTCCTCGTCTTCAGCTGCCCGTCAGCGTGTAGCTGCCTCAGCCTCCTCATCTTCATCTCCATCCTCCTCCTCCCCGTCACCTTCCTCCCCCTCCCCCTCCTCCCCCTCCTCCCCCTCCCCCTCCTCTTCTTCATCTCCCTCGTTGTCGGCCTCCTGCTCCCCATTTTCCTCACTAGCATTTCCATGAGCAGGTGCATCTCTCCCTTTCTCCGCCTCCTCCACCACTTCCTTCTTCTAAGTCCTTGGTGGGGATTTCGGAACTGGCGTCCACGGCCGACATGACGGGCACGCAGGTGATCCCACACAGCGGATTAAGAAGACAGCGGGGGTTCCACGACTCTGGCGATAGAGCTGCCGGAGTCCGCGGCGGCGAGCGGGGAGCCGGCCACGGCAACAATGCAAAGATGGCTTTTCAGGGCAGCCAGTCGTGTATGGGTTTTTAAATAAAACCCAACATGCATTCCTGGAATAAATCCCGCTTGATCACAAGGCAAGCTCTTTTTTATATTTTACTATTTATTTGCTAATATATAATATTAATATAATTAATATAATATATAATTTCTTATACCCATTTTGCCAACATATAATTAAAGACATGCATCTGTGTTCATAAAGAATATTGGTCTTTTTTTGGTAATGTCTTTGTCAGATTTTGACATCAGGGTAATGCTGGCCTCATGAAATGAAATTGGAAGTGTTTCCTCCTCTATTTTCTGGAAGAGTTTGTGTCAGATTGGTGTAAATTTTTAAAAAAATATTTAATAGGATTCAGCTGAGAAAACACATGGGCCTGGAATTTTCTTTGTGAAAGGTTTTTGATGATGAATTCAGTAATTAAAACACATATAGGGCTATTCAGGTTTTTATTTTATCTTATGTCAATTTTGATACATTATTCAAAAAAGGTGTCCATTTCACTGCATTTTTTTAAAATAAATTTATTTATTTACTTATTTATTTTTGGCTGCGTTGGGTCTTCGTTGCTGTGCGCGGGCTTTCCTCTAGTTGCAGCGAGCAGGGGCTACTCTTCGTTGCGGTGCGTGGGCTTCTCATTGCGTTGGCTTCTCTTGTTGCGGAGCATAGGTTCTAGGTGCACGGGCTTCAGTAGTTGTGGCTCGTGGGCTCAGTAGTTGTGGCTTGGGCTCTAGAGCGCAGGCTCAGTAGTTGTGGTGCATGGGCTTAGTTGCTCCGCGGCCTGTGGGATCTTCCCGGACCAGGGCTTGAACCCGTGTCCCCTGCATTGGCAGGTGGATTCTTAACCACTGCACCACCAAGGAAGTCCCTCACAGCATTGTTGAATTAAGTTGTTCATGAGATCCCTTTATCTGCTGTATCGTTGGTAATGTCCCCTTCTTATTTCCTGATCTTTGTCATTTGTTTCTTTTTTTTTTCTTTTATTACTCTGGGAAGGGATTTAGCCATTTCATTAATCTTTTCAAAGAAACAAATTTTGGCTTTGTTTATTGTCTCTGTTGTTTCTTAAATTTCAGTTATTTCTGCTTGTATCTTTGTTAATTCCTTCTTTCTATGGGCTTAAGTTGCTCTTATTTTCCAACTTCTTAAGGTGGAAATTTATTGGCAAATTCTTTCTACAAAGGGTCTGAGAGGTTTTTCTGTCCTAACACCAAATATGTGCTTTAGTTGCCCTAAACCATGAGACTGGGGATTTCTCTGAGGCAAAATGTTGTGTAACCATGAATCTCACCCAGTGTAGTTCTCTTCTTTCAAGGGTCAAAGCTCTTCACTTTCTGTTTATTTTTGTTTATCCTCCGATGTCTTCAAATAGTTGCATTTTATATTTTCTCTAAGTTTATATTTGTCATTATTGTAGGAGGATTAGTCTGAGACAAATTCCTTCTGGTATCTTTCAATGCATATGTTATTCAACCTGACAGATAAAAATGGTAATGTCTTAATTTTGCATTTCTTTGGCTAAATGTGGTTGGACACTTTTTCATAATTTTTGGTGATTTGTAGTCTTTCATTTATGAGTTGTCCTTTGCCAATTTTATTTGGGATGATAGTGTCTTTGTTGAGGACTTTTAAGAGATCTTTCTCAGTGCACGATATTTGTTGCAAATATTTTCACAATGTCATTTGCTTTTTAATTTTGTTTATTATGTTTTAATACACAGAATTATTAAGTAGCTACATTGAAAGTGCTTTTATATATGTAAGAGCTTTTACTATTTTTATTGAAATACATTTTAAAATTTTTTGAATAATATTTCAACATTTATGTACATAATATTTGCAGTCCTATTAATGAATTGTATGCTGCTAAATAATTGTATTATATTAAATCATTCTTTCTTTCCCATGGTCAACTTCATAGATTGTTGATTAAGCTTGCAGCTGAATTTTATTTGCTAGTATTTCATTTTTTACTTTACATGAAGTTTTATATTTATAGCAGACTTTCCCAAAGGAACCCCACCCACAAGAGATGCCTCCAGGTAGAAATGGTTCTTTGGTTGGACAAATAAGATTGGGAAACACTGGAGATTCTCTTCCTGCCCTTGTTAAGAATCACAATGCACATTTGCAAGTTAAAGGCTTTGAGAGATTCTGCATCTAAAAATTATGTTGACCTTGGTGAACCCAACTTTTTTTTAACTTTATGAAATAGTGGCATCTTTTTATGTAATTCCTAAGTAATATAGTTTGAAGAACATATGGTGAGTTATATTTGTCAAAATTACTTGGCAAGTTTTCCAAATTTATAAGTTTCTAAAACTGAGTACATAATTTTGGAATGAATCATGCCTTAAATGTTCACAATATCTCAACAGCAAGAATGCCTGAGTCTGGAACACCTTTTGGAGGTAATTCTTTTCTATTTTTAACATTCTTCCCAGGGACATCTATTTATGCATATTGCTTAGCTCTTTTAATGTCAACTTTGATAATTTATCTGTTTTCATTCAGATTTATTGGCATACAACAGTGCAAGTAATTCCTTGTCAATTTAAAAAATTGTCTGCATGTTTACCTTATTGCTTATGTGATTTAAAATTTTGTTTAATTGCTAATTCACTCCCTCCTTCTTTGTAGTAACTAGATTAGCCAGAGTCTGGTCTGTTGTGTTAGATTTTTCAAAGACTTAGCTCTTTAATTTACTTATCTCTTAGGTCGTAATCTGCGTAACAATTCTCGTTTTTCTGTTTTTTTAATTTAATAATTTCTGCTATTATCTCCTCTGTTTTAATCTTCCTTGGAACTACTTTTAAAAAACTCATTGACTTGAAGGCTTTGATCTTTTTTTTTCTTTGTTTGATAGTGAAAGCATTTAAAGATGTGACTTTATCTTTGAGGACAGCTTTGTAGAAACCCACTTGTTGCTAGCAATTTCATTATTTTTCTGATATTCTAGAATTTAAATAATGTTTCTTTTTTCCTTTTTCCTCAAATGTTATGTTTACAGGAGTACTTTTTAATCACCAGTTGGTAAGGATTTTGAGTTTAGACCTTTGTTAATAATGTCTAGTTTTAATCCTTCAAAATAAACTAATGTCATTGTACAATTTTAACTTTTTGAATATATTGAAGTATTTGTTTATTTTTTATTCACCTAGGAAATGTCCCTTTGGAAATCTTTCACTGATCATTTGAAGTATTATTTTTAATTACCTAAATAATCATGATTACATTGTCATTGTAATAAAATATAATGTTATTATATTAGTATATACAAAATTAAATATAAGTACATATAAACATAAAATACCTCTGACCTCCATCCTCAGTTCTAGTCTCCTAGTCTCCAGGAAAAAAAATCACTAGTACAGTTGGTGTGTTTTCTTTATTATACATTTCTATCTGTTTGCATATACATATATAATCTACAGAAATACACACTTTTGACTTCTGTATGCTTAAGCAGTTGTATGTATTGTCCTGTAGGCTGACTTTTTCACTCACAGTATACTTTGCATATATGCCCCATAAGCTTATTGAAGTCTGCTCTATTTTTTCCAACTTCTACCACAATATTAATAGACAATAATTCCTTTAGCGCTGCCCCTATCAATGGCCCTTTAGGCTGTTCCCCATTTTCCTCAGCTGTAAACAATGCTGCAGTGAACATCCTCATACGTGCCTCCACGTGCTCATGTGCTAGGTTCTCCCAGTAAACCTTTTTGAAGCATAGCAGACACACAGAAAAGGGCGAAAATCATAAATACCAACTCAACGTCCAGATCAAGACACAGAGCAGCACTCACGCCCAGAAACCTGTCCGTGCCTCTTCTGGTCATCATGCCCCTGCCCAAGATGAACTGCCAGCTTGACCTCCAACAGCATGTACTCGATTCCGTTAGCCTGTTTCACACTTCAGATTATGGGCTCATTCAAAATGTACCATCCGCGTCTGGCTCCTTTCACTCACTGTTTTGTTTGAAAGATCAACACACGTTGTGATGTGTCCTTGGAGTTCATGAATCTCACTGATACACAGCACGCACTGGGTGAGCACTCCATACGTTGCCCCTTCTACTCTTCTACTTTTGGTGGGCTTTCTGTTCACTTCCAGTTTGGGGTTATTATAAATGGTGCTGCTATGGTTGTTCTTTTTTTTTTTTTTTTTTTGCCATGCACGCAGCTTGCGGGATCTTAGTTCCCTGACCAGGGATCGAACCTGTGCCCCCTGCAGTGGAAGCACTGAGTCCCAACCACTGGACCGCAGAAGTCCCTCCTATGGTCATTCTTGATCAAGCCTTTTGGGAAAATATTTACCCATTTCTGGTAGATCTATAACTAGGAGTGAAAACATGGTATCAGGCACTAGAAATTTTGTCAAACATTTCCCCAAAGTTTTGTACCAATTTCCAAGCTAACCAGCAGTGTATGAGAATTACAGCTGTTTCACAGCCTGTCAAAACATGGCATTTTTCATCTTTCCATTTAGCCATTCTGGTGGGTATAGTGCTATCTATGTTGGTTTTAATTTGCGTTTCTGTACCAACCGATGGCACTGAGCATGTCTTCATATATTTATTAACCATTTGGATATCCTCTTTTTTGAGATGTCTAAATGGTCGACAAAAAAAATTAATATACAATCTATAATAGGAATAGAAAAGAGTTTCATTTGTGCCAAACTGAGGACTATAGCCCAGAAGCCAGCTTCCCAGATTACTGTGAGAAACTGCTCTGGAGAAGAATAAGCCAGAATGACCTCCCCATACTTCAACATGTGACAATTTCTTTCATCACTTCCCCCTTTTGATCATAAATCTTTTGATTTATGAAAAGCATTGATGATCAAAATACTTGTCCCTTACCTAATTAAACTTAAAAGCTTTTGGCACAGCAAAGGAAACCATAAACAAAGTGAAAATACAACCTACGGAATGGGAGAAAATATTTACAAATGATGGGACCGACAAGGGATTAATTTCCAAAATATACAAACAGCTCATACAGTTCAATATCAAAAAAACAAACAACCCAATCAAAAAATGGGCAGAAGACCTAGATAGACATTTCTCCAAAGAAGACATACTGATGGCCAACAGGCTCATGAAAAGATGCTCAACATCGCTAATTACTGGAGAAATGCAAATCAAAACTACAATGAGGTATCACCTCACACTGATCAGAATGGCCATCATCAAAAAGTACAAATAATAAATGTTGGAGAAAAATGAACAAATGCTGGAAAGGGCGTGGAATAAAGGGAACCCTCTTACACTGTTGGTGGGAATGTAAGTTGGTGCAGCCATATGGAGAACAGTATGGAGGTCCTTAAAAATAGAGCTACCATATGATCATGCAAACCCACTCCTGGGCATATATCTGGAAAAGGTGAAAACTCTTAATTCGAAAAGATACACGCACCCCAATGTTCATAGCAGCTCTATTTACAGTAGCCAAGACATGGAAGTGACCCAAATGTCCATCAACAGATGAATGGATAAAGAAGATGCGGTATAGATAGATAGATAGATAGATAGATAGATAGATAGATAGATGTACAAGGAAATGTTACTCAGCCATAGAAAGAATGAAACAATGCCATTTGCAGCAATGTGGATGGACATAGAGATTATCATACTAAGTGAAGTAAGTAGAGAAAAACAAATTTCATGATACCACTTATATGTGGAATCTAAAAAAATGATACAAATAAACTTATTTATAAAGCAGAAATAGACTCACAGACATAGAAAACAAACTTATGGTTACCAAAGGGAGGGGAAAGGGGAGAGAGGGATAAATTAGGAGTTTGGGATTAACAGATACACACTCCTATATATAAAATAGATAAAGAATAAGGACCTACTGTATAGCACAGGGAACTGTATTCAATATCTTGTAATAACCTCTAATGGCAAAGAATCTGAAAAAATATATATGTACATATATATATATATATAGAATATATATTATGCACGTATACATACATAACTGAATCACTTTGCTGTACACCTGAAACTAACACAACATTGTAAATCAACTATACTTCAATAAAAAGAAAAATTTGTCCCTTGATGCCAAGGTGCTTGCTACCTGGGTCCACCATGTCCCTTGGTGCTAGGTCTGCCCCTTTCTTTCTTTCTCTCTTTTTTTTTTTTGAATTGAATATAGTGGGCAAAAACAGAGGTATACACGCTGATAGGGAAGCATTTTATAGGCTGTACGTATGATCAATCATGACAAATTGTTGCACAACCATTGTAATTGTGCTTTTAGCAGTGGGCTTAAAGCATAGCAGGGATACATGTCATGAGTAGCTGATAGTCAGGAAAAGAGTGATGACATGACACGTTGTGAAAATGATAATCATCTGTAAAGCAGAGAGGAAAAAAGTGTCCATTCCTGAGGGAAGCCAACAAAACAGATAATTTAAACGGTCATTTTTTTTACACCTTGTAACCATTTTGCCCTTTGGGGAATTCTTTCTAGGCGTGTCTCAACTTCTCCAGAGGTACTGATATAAGTCAACAAGTGTTATGAACAATAGCACAAGTACCTCCTTGTTTAGCCAGTAGACAACCTGAGGCAACCCTGTTATCTAACACTAATTGGGCCAAGACATTTAGGGACGTCTGTTGTGCTACAGTGCTGTTTGCAATCTTTCCAGTTATTTGACCAATGGTGGCTGATAGATTTCTGAGCATATCTTTGTTTACATATATTCTTGCATTAGGAGCCAAGATACCCAAAAGATTTTGCCACCAGGTGTGTTGGTATCTTGCTAACATGGATCTCTTGACTCTGTAATGAAGAGAGAAAGGTGGTTCATCTATCTGCTGACGTTCAGACAATGGGACAACATAAGGTCCTAATAAACATAAACCTTCTATTTGTCAGCTATTGAGACGTTTATGTGCCCGTCCTTGGGAAGGTTTGTCAATTCCAATACCACCTATGAAGACAAAACCCGGGGGAGCACAGGTGGTCCCTCCCAGAGCGCCATCATTGATAACCTCATCCATTGGGAGTTTTATCAACACAATTTTAAACTATGGATCCCTTCTCTTGTAGGCTTTCCCGAAGTCAACTAGGTATTTGATATAAGGGAGTTGCTGGCACAATTTACTCATATTTTTCTCTTTAAGACTTTTTTCGATTAAGTAAGGGACAGAGCGAGGGGCCCCTGGGGTAAGTCATGCTCCATCTCTAGGGACTGAGAAAAGTATCAGACAAGGGATGGACGTATTAATACATTGAAGAATTTGAACCTGAAAGATTAGCTCAGAGGGAGGTTGGTCTGGGTGAGCGGTCACGTTAGGAACATCTGAAAAGTCAGTGATAAGTATTATGAAGGGGTTATCCCAGTAGCTATACTTTATGACAACTTTACTAAAGAATTTTCTTTCCATCCTGAATATTGGGGCAAAAGCATAGCTAGAAGTAAAACAACTTTCAATTTTGATAGGGAGACAAACATTTGGTAAACAGTTTGATTGAACTAGTAGGATGGGTCTTACAGGCCCGGCCCGGATTCTTGGGTCAGCTGTCTACCACTGTTGTCATCTTCTTCTCATCCTGGCTTGATGGTGGTTTTAAGGTGAGTTTGAGGTTAGCAGTCCTCTCTTTAGACCAGTCCCATGCAGAGGCCCTGTTTCAGTGGGAAATATGAAGTCAAGAGTCAATTCTTTTCAGGGACTTCCCTGGTGGCCCCATGGTTAAGACTTCACGCTTCCACTGCAGGGGGCCCGGGTTCAACCCTTGGCTGGGGAACTAAGATCCCACATGATGCACGGTGCGGCCAAAAAAAAAGAGTCAATTCTTTTCTGTTTCACTGTGCGTGAGCTAGTTATGAGTGCCTAATAAGGGTCCATCCATCTAGGTCAGAGAGAGAGTGTCTTTTATTTATTTATTTATTTTAAATTTATTAGTTAATTATTTATATTTATTTTTGGCTGTGTTGGGTTTTCGTTGCTGCACGCGGGCTTTCCCTAGTTTCAGCGAGTGGGGGTTACTCTTGGTTGCGGTGCGCTGGCTTCTCATTGCAGTGGCTTCTCTTGTTGTGGAGCATGGGCTCTAGGCACGCGGGCTTCAGTAGTTGTGGCACATGGGCTCAGTAGTTGTGGCTCACGGACTCTAGAGCGCAGGCTCAGTAGTTGTGGCGCGCAGGCTTAGTTGCTCCGCGGCATGTGGGATCTTCCCGGACCAGGGCTTGAACCCATGTCCCCTGCATTGGCAGGCGGATTCCCAACCACTGCGCCACCAGGGAAACCCTAAAGGTATAGTATTGAAACTTAACTTTTCTCTCTGAATTATCTTTATTTTTACCAAATATAGTCAAATTAAGACTAATTCGTTTGCAAAATAACTCTGATTTCAGTAAAGTTAACATGACTATTTACGTAAGTGTAATTGATCCTATAGGCTTTTGAAAATTTGGTTTTGCTGGAACTTTTCATAAGGGATCTCAAGCTGAACTTTTAAAAGGCCTCTCAAGGCCAGGTAAGCCATGCCATTAGATTCCGCCTGCAATACCTACAGATTTAGGTGGATCCCTGTCTTCTCAAGGTCCAAAATATCTTGAGATTCTTATATCTGCCAGAAAGTGGCCTTCCCTATTCACCTGGAAAGGCCACTGGGAACCTAAGAGTTTCCAAATTCTGGAGGGATCAGGTAGAGAGAAAAGATAAATGCTTCAATTCTACTTAAAAATGTATAATTTACTAAACTGCTGTAAGTCATAATTAGATTAAGGGGGAAAGGTTCCCTTACCTGGAAAACAAAGGTTAAAAGCCAGTAACATTTCAGATAAAACGTCATAAAAATCATAATCATGTTTATCAGTTCATTCAATTCTATGTAATTATTTTTTGTTCTGCTTGAGTCCAGTTTTTCCATTAGTTTTGTTGACCTTGCCTGATGGTTGAGGGTGATAGTGACGGTGACAATTTCAAGAAGTTTGTGAGGTTTCTGTTAAGGCTTGCATGATTTGCCCAATGACATGGGTGCCTTGATCACTGGAGATTGTGGAAAGTATACCCCAAGTGGAAAACATATTTCCTAATCGTTTCTTTGTCATTGGAGGGCATCAGCCTTGCAGCCAGGGAAGGCTTTAACCCACCAAATAAAAAACAGTGTTTGCCAGGGAGCCGGGAAGAGCCAAGCGGCCGTCTTGGGTTTCCCATAGCCCCAACTATTTAATTCACAGTTATCGTTTACCCATTTAATTTCTGATTTAGGAGCAGACTATTGCCATGTTAAAAGCACATCAGGATGGCAAAAGCCTGACAATGAGGGGTTAATTTTTTGTAGAAGCAGAATGGACTTTATCTACATGTGCCATGATGTTTACAGATTCTGTTGTTGCCTTGGCATGAAAGTCAGCTAGGGCGTTTCCCTAATACTTGGGTTTAGTCCCTTTAGTGGGGGCCTCAATTTTGAGAACAGATAACATTTTACGTCAGGACGTATAAGATTTCCAAGAATTTCATATCATATCATTTCATTTTCTTTCTCTTTTTTTTTTTTTTTTTTTTTAGCTGCACCACGCAGCATGCAGAACTTCCAGGACCAGGATTGTACCCGCGGCCCCTGCAGTGGAAGTGTGGAGTCTTAACCACTGGACCACCAGGGAAGTCCTCATATCATTTCATATCACTGATATCGACGTAACATAAAGAAAGTTTAATGTCACCTTTTGTTTGACAATGCTTCCCATGTAACATATATCCAAAGAAGCATAATTAGTTTAATATCTCTGAGATGCTTCAGGACAATATCACTTTCTTTTCCCTTAACAAAATGCATTTCCATTCTTCATACCTTGTTTTACTAAAAACATACATCTTATTATTTTCCTTGAATACTGAAATGTTTCTCTTATTATTTCTAGAGGATCTATTTACATTTATATTATAATTTCTTTTCTCAATGTGGTACAAGCCATGTGTCCCATAAACCCAAACATCTTTAATTTTTCTCTAATAAGAAGACAAAGTAGGTAAATTTAGACATGCTTAGCAATTAATGTTTAGTATTTTTATCTTAATTGGAAATCATCTGGATATTCAGTAAATTCCTATCATTTAATTTAATTTAGCAAAACTCTAAAGTTTTAAGTTACCAAAAATCCGGAGAAACAATTTTTAGGTAGACATACCATAGGACATAATCATTTTTAAAGAGTTCATCTGAAAAACTTTCATCCCATTTATCTCTATTTCATTATTTTTGGAAATATCATCCTACCAAGTTAATTTTCCTGTTGACAAGTTTTATAACAGAGATAACACAAGCTTATTGACTTTTCGGAAACCTAGGTACCAAGTAAAAGTATTATACGTAATGTTGATGGCTCTAAAGACAAGTTCATATATTAATCAAACCAACAACCTAAACTTGTTTTCATTTATTAAAGACTGATCCTAGATCACTTGGTCCTTTAAAAATTTGGCTTAATTTTTTGTTACGTTTGGAAATATTTGATTTGTAAGCACTTACTTCTAAGTCAATTAAACAGAGCTCTTTTACAAATTAATTTTGATAAGACCACCTGGAGGTAGAAACATGTCGCATTTATAACATACATATATACATCCAGATAGACACAGACAAGAAACCTCATAGTTTTCCTGCTTGAGTTTTAAAAGGTTTTTTTTTTCCCCTTTCTTTTTCTTCTGGTTTTACGTTCTACTAATTGCACCAAGGCTGTCCTCTCAGGCAATGTGGGCTGTGTTTGCATTTCAAGGACATGATGAGAGTTATAACTTCAAGCTTTCTCCTAGGAGTACTTTTGTTCTCTAGGGGGTCAGAATTTTGAAAAGATGTTCTTATCAAGCCAGCTTCTTTAATTGTGCATGCAAAAATCAGTTTTGGAATGTCAAAAAAGTTTCATCCTGGCCATTTCAGGGTTAGAAAAGTCCTTGCAAGTATTGGTTCTGTACCAGTTGTAGAAGCTAGCCGGAGTTCCAGTGGGTGGTTGCCTGTCTGGGAGCTGGTAGGATTTAGAAGCATAATTTCCCACTTTCTTTTAGTTTTGTTTTATCATACGGTACAAATCTTTCCAATTTTAAGCAACGTTAAAAAAAAAAAAAAAAGAAAAAAAGATCAGCTAACCCAATTTCTCCAAAATTCCTTCTAGACCTTCCTCCCTAGAATTTCTCCCTAGGTCCCTTTCACCTAGGAAATGTCCCTGTACCCCCTTAAGACTCCAAGTCTTAAGATAACAGCTCAGATAAAAGTAGTGGACCATCACTAAACACAAGGATATCCAGATACCAGGAAAAACTCACCAAACAATCCGCAGGGTACTGTGGAGCTGCAAGGGCTCAAGGGACCATGCTTGGTACTAAGCACTAGTCCAAAGTAGACTCCAGGTGACCTCAGGTGGGTTTTTCTGATATCCTGCCAACCGCACCAAACGATGATGAAAGTGATCAATAAACAATCTATAATAGGAATAGAAGACTTTCATTTGAGCCGAACTGATGACTACAGCTCAGAAGCCAGCTTCCCGGATTACTCTGAGAAACTGCTCAGGAAAAGCATGGTTTTCAGCATAGTTTAATGTGTTGTCATAACGAAGACCATCAAACAAGTCAACGATACATTTCTTCAAGGTTTCAAAAAACCCACAGATCAGCACGTACACAGAGAGTCAGCATGGCACCTGGGGAGGGAGTCTTATCATCAAAAGTGGACCAGCATTGGCGTCCCGGGAAGAGAGGCATTTAACCTTTATTTTTAACATGGACATTCTTTACTTCCGGTCAATGCACCCTTTTTTAAAATAATTAAAGCAGATGTACAATGTATGTTGGATAGGCCACAAACAGGCTGTTCTAGTTAGCATAAAATTCAAGTTAACTCATGTATAAGCCAGAATGACTTCCCGTACCTCAATATATGAAAATTTCTTTAATCAAAGTCTTCTGTTCACTTTCACATTGGGCCGTCTGTCTTTCTCTTAATGATGTACGGAAGTTTTAATAGAGTCTGGATACAATTCTTCATCACATATATGTTGCAAACAGCATCTTCCATTCTGTGGTTTGCCTCTTAATGGTGTCTTTTGATGAGCAGGAATTTTTAGTTTTAATATGGTCCAATTTCTCAATTTTTCAGTGGTTAGTGCTTTTGTATTTTCTATTTAAGGAATATTTGTTTACTCCAAGTTACAGTGCTTTGCTCCTGTACTTTTCTCTAAATTTTTTTTTCCATTCACATTTACATCTGCTATCCATCTGGAATTGATTTTTTTTTTAATGGTGTGAAGCAGGGATCAAAATGGATTTTTAAAAATATAAATAACCACTTGATCTGGTAGCATTTATTGTAAAGGCTGCCCCTCCCCTATTCAGTGAGCTTTGCAGGCAATTGTTTAGATGGAGGTCTCTTTCTGACTCTCCAGTTTGGTACAGTGGTAAATTAATCCTTCCTCATGCTAAATGCATGCTATAGTATCTTCTGTAGCTTTACAGTATGGTCATGATATTTGGTAGAGCAAATCCTTCAGTTTTGTTCTTTTTCAAGATTGGTTTAACCTTCTGAATTTATGAAAAAAAAACCCTTTTATTTTGATCAGAATTTGTATTGATTCTACATTATTGTGAGAATTGACATAAAAATGTCAATAGTCTTCCGATCTCTGAACATAGTATTTTCCCCATTTATTTAGGTCTTTGTCAATTTCTTTTAAACGTATTTTGTAATTTTCAGTGCAGAGGTCTTATACCTCTTTTGTTACAAAAGTAACAAGGGCCTTATCTAAGTGTTAGATCTTTTTAATGCTATTGTAAAGAATATGGCTTTTAAATTTTTATTTGCCAAAATTTTGTTGCTGATATATAAAAACAAAATTGGTGATCTTGCTGAATTCACTTCTTAATTCTAAGCTTGCATGGTTAGATTAATTTGGCCTTTCTATGTACTGGTCATGGCATCTGCAAATAATGACTGTTTGATTTCTTCCTTTCCTATCTTTTCATTTATTTTTCTTGCTTGAATGCATTTGCTACAGAGTACAATATTATGTTCAATAGAAATTTTTTTAACATCTTTATTGGAGTGTAATTGCTTTACAATGTTGTGTTAGTTTCTGCTGTATAACAAAGTGAATCAGCTACATGTATCCATATATCCCGATATCCCCTCCTTCTTGCGTCTGCCTCCCACCCTCCCTATCCCACCCCTCTAGGTGATGAATAGAAATATTGATGCTGTGTATCTCGTCCCACTCCTAGTCTCATGTTTACTCTGTTTTTAGTATAGTCTTCTTATCAGTTTAAGGAAAATCAATCAAATCTATTCCAAATTACTGAGTTTTTTCATGAATGCGTATTGTTGGAGTTTATTAAATCCTGCATGTATTGAGATGATCTCCTGATGTCTCTCTTCTATATGTTAGAATTTGAAATATATTAATGGATTTTGCATTCCTAGCATAAACCTCATATGATTCCAATATATGATTATTATTATATATCACTGGATCCAATTCACCAATAGTTTCCCATGTATGTTCATGAAGGAAATTGGTCTGTCATTTTCCTTTCTCCTGCTGTGCATGTGAGGTTTTGATAGGAAGGCCGTACTAGCCTCAAAAAATGAGTTTGGATGTGTTTTTTCCCTCTTCTATTCCCTAGATTGGTTTGTGTAAGACCAGTGTTACTTCTCCCTTAAATTTCTAAAAAATATACCAGTGTAACCATTTGAGACATGGGTTGTCTTGGTGAGAAACATTTTAATAATGGATACAATTATTTAATAAATATCAAACTATTCAGATTAAATAGCATCTGTCAGTTTTGATAAGTTGTGTTTGGAGGATGGATTTGCCCTTTGAATCCAAATCATGAAATTAACTTGAAGTTATTTATAGTATCCTCTCATCTTATTAGCGTCTTTTTATTCCTAATATTATTTACTTATGTTTTCTCTCCTCTTTTTCCCTCTTGATCACATTTGCTGGATGTATATTCATTTTATTAGTCTTTTTAAAGATACAAATTTTGGCTTCATGGATTTTCTCTGATGGATGTATGTTTTCTATTTCATTGATTTCTTGTCATATCTTTATTCTTTCTTTCCTTCTGCTTTCACTAGGCTTGCCTTTTTTCCAGCTCCTTGACATAGAAGCTTAGATAATTGACTTTCAGCTTTCTTTCTTTCTAAATATATACATGTTTGGCTATAAATTTCCCTCTGAACACTGCTTTAACTATGTTCTTCTACTTTGATATGTTACATCTCCAAGAGCAATCAGTTCATACTGTTTTCTCATTTCCTTTGTGATTTCTTCTGTGATCTGTGATTTAGAGGTACATGGCTTAATTTCCAAGTGGTTGGGGATTTTCCAGTTGTATTTATGTTTTCTTTTCTTTATTTATCTTTTTTTAAAATTTATTTTGTTTCCTTTTTTTTTTGTTCTTTTTGTTTTTTTTTCCTATTTATGTTTTTATCTCCAGCTTAGTTCCACTGTGGCCTGGGAACATGCTCCTGAGTGATTTCAGTCCCTTGAAATGTGCTGAGACTTGTCCTGTGGGCTGGGACATGGCAATATCAGTGAGCATCCTGTGTGCTGATGACAAGACGTGAGCCTGGCTGTAGGCGGGTGCAGCGGTCTGGATCACCTGTCAATTAGGTCAGGTCTGTCCATGGTGCTGTTCAGAACTTCCATCTCCTTTCTGATTTTTTGTCTGTCCAGTAAATCAGCCATCGAGAGAGGTGGGTTAAATCTCCCTCGATGATTTTGGATTTCTCTCCTCTTTTAGTTTGGTCGTTTTTTGCTTCCTATTTTTTATTGTTATTGATGCTTATCTAGGGTTGTACCATCTTCCTGAAGGATTGATCCCCTCAGCGTGAGAGGAGACTGTGCTCCTCTCCAGCAAAACATCCTGCCCTGGCATCGGCTTTGTCTAACAACCATAGGACTCCACAGGCTGTCTTCTGGTTGTGCTTGCGATTCTACCCTTTCCTCTGCTTTTTCTTTCAACATTTTTGTGCTCTTCTATCGACGGAGTGTATCCTTTAAGTGGTTTATAATCGGGTTTTATTTTTTGCATGAAGTCTGACATTACTAGTTTTTCACTTGATTATTCAGCCCATTCTATGTAAGGTAATTTTCTGTATTTTAGGTTTATTGTCTGTTGTCTTGTTTCCTATTTGTCCATCTGATTTATGTTCCATTTTCCTCTCACTTCTTGCCTCCTTTTTGATTAGTGGAATATTTGTCTTATCCTATTTTCCCTCTCTAACTCACAAGTTATACATTGCTTTACTATTTTTAGGTGGTTATCCTAGCGATTTCAACATTCATCCTTGACTAAATCATGACAGTTCAATATGAATTGAGGCTTTGCCAATTTCCTGTTCTGCTAGCTCTTTGGAAGACTTTAACTCCATCACTCCCCCTGTCTTTTGCTTTATTGTTGTACTGCATTAATTCAACGTGTACTTTACATGCCAGAGTCTATTACCACACATGCCTGCTTATGTTTACCCAAGTTTTACCTTTTTCTTTGCTCTTCATTCTTCCTGATAGCTCCACGTTTCTGCTGGGAGTATTTTCTTTGCATCTGAAGAACTTATTTTAGAACTTCTTTCTTTCTTTTTGGCCGCGCCATGCAGCATGCGGGATCTTAGCTCCCCAACCAGGGATCAGACCTGCACCCCCTGCAGTGGAAGTGCGGAGTCTTAACCACTGGACCACCAGGAAAGTCCCTCATTTTAGAATTTCTTTAGTTCAAGTCTTGTGGTGTTGAATTCTCTCAGTATTTCTTTGCCTGAAATGTCTTCGTTTTTGAAGTGTATTTTTGCCAATGCAGAATTCTAGGTTGGCAGTTCTTTTTTTATTTCAGCTCTTCAAAACTGTCATTCCACCGTCTTCTAACTTCCTTCATTTGTGGTGAGAACTCAGCTCTCAATCTTATTTTTGCTTTTTTAAAGATAATGCATCATTTTTCTCTGGCCAGTTTTCCCTTTTTCTCTCGTTTTCCGCAGTTTTACCTTGATGGGTCAAGGCGTGGTTTCCTTTGCATTTATCCTGCTTGGGCCTCGTGGAGATTCTTTAAATCTGTGTGGGCTGGTGCCTTTCATTGGTCTTACAAAGTTCTCAATCATTTCTCCAAATGTGGCTTTGTCCCCTTCTCCCTCTACTTCTGAGGCTATGATTCACACAGGATAGATGTTTCCACTGAATGCCTCGTGTCTTTCTTCTTTGCTTTTTTTCCCCCATCTGCTTTAGTTTGGACATTTCTATTCACCTTTCATTCAGTTCTTTAACCCAGAATTCTGCTGTATCTAAAATGCTGTTGCTTTGATTGCTTGATTTTAGATCTTTTCCAGTTTTAGAATTTCCATTTAGGTCTTTTTATAGATTCTATTTCTTTGATTAATTCTTTTTTTCTCATCTATTTTCCCCATCATTTCCACTATTTTCTTGAACATACATATCAGAGTTATTTTTAAATCCTTATCTGCTAATACCAATAGCTCAGTCACCTGATTCTGTTCTTACTGCTTTTTTTCCTTCTTGGTTTTCAGTCCTGTTTTGGTTTTCCTCGTATACTTAGTTACTTTTTAATTGCTCGCTGGGCATTATGCACAAACACAATCTGAGGAAGGCACATCAGTGTCTTCCACCAGAAAACATTCACCGTCACTCTGACCGGCAGAGAGGATAGGCGCTGACCACCCAGGTCCAGTGACCTGAGCCGAGGCTCACCTCTGCTTCCAGAACGTAGCCCTTTAGGGAGTTCAAAGGTGAGCCTGGCCTGTGGGCTCCTGGGAGCCTCCCACCCCGGGGGTCTCGGTCCTTTCAGCACTGATTGTCTCCAGGACATTCTGCTCTGTTTTCAGAGGTTTTAAGACCATATTTTAGCTTTCCACTCTGGGCAGCGTCAGAACTTCAAACTGTCTTGTTGGCCGTGTGTTCAAACTCCTCAAGTCTCTGAACCTCTCTTCCGAATCTTCTTGATCCCTTTTCCCCAGAGCTGCTGCTCTGCTTGGACCAAGCCTCTAACAAGGTCCAGAATCGCAAAGGCCCCCAGGAGAAACACGGCTGAAGAGCTTCATCTTATCTCTCGGAGGGTCTCCCCTCTCTGGAATTTTAGTCTCTCCTGTCCTCATTGCTTCCATGGCTCTCTGATACCTTTTGACAGATTACTTTTGTTTTATCCAGCTTTCCTCTTTGCTCTCAGCCTGGAATGTTAGTCGACTGCTCAGAAGGAGAATTGCACTGGGTATTTTTAAGAGTAATTGCTAAGAAGTAGATTTGTTGAGTCATGTTTTATGAGCATTTCACATTTTAACAGGAACTACTACCCAATCATCCCCAGATTAGGCATGAAGGGCTGGGCTCTGCCGGTGACAAACAGCCCCCAGATCTCAGAGGCTGTGATGGCAAAGGCTTGTTCTTCATCTGTGCTTCGGGTCCACTGTGCCCGGCTCACCCCTGCTCCACATTCTCCCCACGGTGGGAGCCAGCAGGATGCAGCGGCCTCTCTCTGGGTCACCGCTGGTCATCGTGGCTGAGGAAAGGCAAGCACAGTGGACCCCACGCTGGCCCTTAGAGCCTCTGCAGGGAGATGACACGTGTCACTTCTGCCCAGTGCCCTGTCACTGATCAGAACAAGTCACATGGCCATGCGGGAGAGTGGAGGTCTGTGATCAGCACTTCGGTCTACACCACCCCCCAAAGAGGGGGCATTTGTTCTTCATTTTCTCACCACATTTGACACTTAAATACTTTTAATCTTGCTCATCTGGTAATCAAACAATAGCACATTTCTTAAACATTTGTAAATATTTCCCTAATGAATGAGATTGGGTGACTGTTCAGGTGTTTCTTGTTTTCCATCAGCTTACGGAAAAGTAAGCTGGATTTTACGACTGTGGTGTAAATTTTACATAGAACATATTTATAAATTCTTCGTTATTAATGATGAGTCACACCCTTGGTATTCTTACTTATTTTTGTACACTTGATCTGGAGTACGTTAAAGCCGCTAGGCTGAATTTCCCATCACCCCTGGGCCTTGTTGGTTTCCTTATATAGCTAGCAGTTGTTCTTCATCTATTTGGATATTAGATGTTGAACACATAAAGGCTCAAGCTCATTACACCTTTACCAGGTACAATATCTCTTTTTAACGTATATTGGTCTCTTTGTTTCTTTGAGTGATTTGTGCTTTGAATTATTTTCTTTTTTATAAATTTATTTATTTATTTTTGGCTGCGTTGGGTCTTTTTTTTTTTTACATCTTTATTGGAGTATAATTGCTTTACAGTGTTGTGTTAGTTTCTGCTGTATCACAAAGTGAGTCAGCTATACATATACATATATTCCCATATCTCCTCCCTCTTGAGTCTCCCTCCCACCCTCCCTATCCCACCCCTCTAGGTGGTCACAAGTCACCGAGCTGATCTCCCTGTGCTACGCGGCTGCTTC
This sequence comes from Eschrichtius robustus, assembly GCF_028021215.1. Lineage (NCBI taxonomy): Eukaryota > Metazoa > Chordata > Mammalia > Artiodactyla > Eschrichtiidae > Eschrichtius > Eschrichtius robustus. Next base: position 1,449,141 of record NC_090824.1, read on the forward strand.
CCACTAGCTAACTATTTTACCTTTGTTAGTGTATATATGTCCATGCCACTCTCTCACTTCATCCCAGCTTACCCTTCCCCCCTCCCCGGGTCCTCAGGTCCTGTGTTGGGTCTTCATTGCTGTGCACGGGCTTTCTCTAGTTGTGGTGTGCATGCTTCTCATTGCGGTGGCTTCTCTTGTTGCAGAGCACAGGCTCTAGGTGCGTGGGCTTCAGTAGTTGTAGCAGGTGGGCTCAGTAGCTGTGGCGCACGGGCTCACTTGCTCCGCAGCATGTGGGATCTTCCTGGACCAGGGTTTGAACACATGTCCCCGGCATTGGCAGGCAGATTCTTAACCACTGCACCACCAGGGAAGTCCCTTTGACTTATTTTTGATGATAATATAACTCCTCTGTTCTTCTTGTGCAAACACATCCCTCAGTGCTTTGTTTTTAAACCGTATATCACAATGTATTAGGTGTCTCAGGATCAGACTCTACTTTTAAATGTGACCTGAATGCTCGTCCTGTCTCCATCCAGCGGATGCTCTCGGTCACCCCCGCCCGCACCCCCGCCCCCGCCCTGTGGACTCCTGCTCCACGAGCACCCTCTTTCTGGCTGTGTCTTTAATGCCTCCTTCACCGGTTTTTACCCTCAAGTCACAGACCAGCTGAGCCGTTTGCATCTGAAGGGGGGAGAAGCCCTTTGTGAGCCCACATCCTCCTCCCACGTGGGCCTGCCTCTCCCCTCCCACCCACGCCAGCAGTGCTCACCCCTGACCTCCTGGTCCCCAGAACCAGCCGCCCGTGGTCCTCCCCGCGTAGGGCCTCTGTGCCGGCTGGTGCAGCCCGTCCCTGTCCCAGTGTCACAGAAGTCACATGTCTGTGTTTCTTTCCTGACACTCCTTCTGGCAGCCACTTCTTTTGCACGATCTCCAGCATCCTCCGTGGCTCCCTCCTTCCTCTCACTGGTCACCAGTGGCCCCTGCTGGGTCAGGGATCTTCCTTTCTGGTGCCACACAGTGGCCCAGAGCTGCCTTGTGGCTGCCATTCCTGGGTCCCCATCACCCTGCACAGAATCTCAGACACACTGGGCATGACCCACCCTCCAGGGGGCGTGCCCATCCCCGTCCCTGTGATCCCACAGCTCAGCCCCCCCTGACCCCTGCTGGACCTGCGGCCTGCGAAGACAGGCAGGTGGCCTTGGCCGCTGGCCGTGTGGCACAGGGCAGCATGTCGGACTTTGGCCACGGTCTTTGGTTTGAACTGTGGCTTCCCCCCTTCAGGGCCCCGGGACCTTGGGCCACTTAACCCCCAGGTCCTTTCTTTCATTGACAGGGATAGAATTCACACCCTCCTCATTTACACTCACTGTGAATGCCCAGGGGTGGGGTGCCCTGTCAGGGCCTGTCATCATTTTTCATGTTATCATTATTGAGATGCCGTGGCTGGAAGAGATTAGGGCTCAGCAAGCAGGGGCTGGACAGGCTATTTGGAGTATGTCTAGTCTGCTCCAGTCCTCTCTGGAGGACCACCTGGGCGGCGCGTCTTCTGAGTCCTCACACAGCTCGCCTTGTGTCTGTGCCCGGGAGCGACACCTAGGCTGACACGGGATGCTTGGCGGCCACCTCTTCTGTCAGCGTGGCAGCCGTCACGCGGGCTGTGTCTTTGCATCCTTAGGGCTAATTATCTTGGTCGCATTCTTTAGATAAGGAGCCTGTTCTCTGACAGCTGAGGGTGGAAAGCCATGGTGATGTGTGTGGAGACACCACGGCCCCCCCGTGGGACCGGGGCCTCGAGGGCGACTCTGTTGCCTGGGAGATGGATGAGGAGCCCCAGCAGCGGGGACACCGGAGCCAAGGCCTGGACCATGGCGCGTGGAAGGGTGATTGTCTGGAGCAGCGGGGGTGGGGTCCCTGCAGGGGACAGCTGGGTCTTTGTGTATCTGTGTTCTCACATCGCCCTCCCCAACCCCGCCTGCCGAGCCAGGGGTCTCGCCAGGCCCCAGGAGTGAGTTCCTTTCCAGCAAGTCTGTGTCTGGGAGTTGGTGGCAGTCGCCTCAGGCCGGCCCCGAGTGTCCAGGACCCAGGGGGCTTGACTGAGCATCCTGCACGGGCCACGTGCTCTGAGCAGGAGCTTGTAGAGAGAAATCTGGGGCCAGGCTGGGTCCGGTGCCTGTGGATCTTAGACGTCATTTTAGACCAAGCTCAGAGTAGACCCCAAGCCAGGGAGGCGGGCGGGCAAAGGATTTCCAAAGAAGGTTCCCCCCGGGGAGACGGTGAGGCCGGAGCGGCCAGGGCACTTCAGGCCTGGACTGATCCCACGGGAGCTCTAGAGGGTGGGCTTCCCCTCGGGGTTCACAGCCAGGAGGGTGAGAATTGAGGTTCCCGTGCCCCAAGGCCAGGCTCCAGCTGGTGACTCGGCCCATCGGTGAGGAAGCCCTGCAGCCAGCATGGGTTCCAGGGAGGGAAAGAGACTTTGCAGGTGGTGGGAGGGGAGAGGGGTGCACGTGCAGGGGCGGGGCTGGTGGGGAGACGGGTGCACATGCAGGGGCGGGGCTGGGGGGAGACGGGTGCACATGCAGGGGCGGGGCTGGGGGGAGAGGGGTGCACATGCAGGGGCGGGGCTGGGGGGGGAGAGGGGTGCACGTGCAGGGGCGGGGCTGGGGGGGGCGGAGATAGGTGCAGACGCAGGGGCGGGGACACTGTTCCCGAGCCCTGTTTGCAGACACCGACCTGGGCTGTAGCCCCAGCTGTTGCCCTGCTCCGTGGCACAAGGCCCACCGTCGTCCTCACCTTTGTCACCTTCATCACTGCCACCAGCCCTTCTGCTCATAGTGTCACCTCCGGGTTGACCAAAATCAGTTTCCATCATTTTCTTTAAAGAAAACTTAAGTAGTCTACAGTCCCTGACTCATGGCTATTTTTTTTTTTTATGGCTATTTTTTGAAATGCTTTTTTTATGGTTAAATTTGAATGGTAATTATGGCATCTTGTTCTGATACAGAGCTCTGGTTCATCCTTCTCCCCCTGGGGATTTTGCAGGCAGGCTTTCACTCTTTCCTAACATTGGGTGTCGCAGTAGAACATCTGAGCCTGCATGTTCCTTCTCCCATCAGAGCCTTGATATTTTGCCTGGACCCTAGTTAACTCACGGGTTGGACCCACCATCCTCGGACGGGCCTCAGTGTTAATTCTGTGCATCTGTTTTATGGGAATACGGTGCCCTTTCAATCCATGGAGCTAATCCTTTTTTTTTTAACTTCACAAATGTTCTTGAGTTATTTGAGTTGTTTTCCTTTTATATGCTTTTTCTTTCATCCCTTTAAACTCTGGCTCTTTTCTGTTTCACTTTTCTCATTCTTTTCAAGCCTGGCCCCCTCAGCACCACCTCTTCTCCGGTTCTGGTGTGGCCTCATCTTGGGATGCTTTGTGTTCTTCCACGGGTTTTCTCGAGCCTGTTTTGCATCTCCTGTTGTCTGATTGTTTCTTGTTGCAGCCTGTTCCGGCTTTTGTTTTACAGAAAAGATGTTTTCATTTAGATCTTTAAGTTCCCAATTTGAACAAAAAAACTTACCAGCTTCCCCAGTGGGAGGTCTTTCCCATGTGGGTCTTTGATTTTTGCCTTTCTTATTATTTTCTTCTTTTTCTTGCAGTATTTTTTAATGGGTCCTGCTTTGGCTCCTTTTTGTCCTTGTTTATTTTTTCATGAAGTGAGTTCTTCCTAAACCAACCACTTGCAGGAATGAGGGCAGTTGTCTGGGTGAGCAGAAGCTTCCGGGGTTCAGGATAAAGCGCCAGCACAGGGGCCTCCATCAGCTTCTTAACCAGCCTTGACTGCACGTGGCAGAGCATCTTCACGTGAGGGGTGATTTGGAGATATAGGCGTTTCCTGTTCTCCATGAAGTTGGAATTCCCATGTCTGCTTCTCTTCCTCAGGGAGGAAAAGGAGGGACAACTTTACTAGAAATATCATTGTAATAAATGATGGACTCTTTTTGCTTGTTTGGTGTTTGCTGTTTTTTGTTTGCTAGAACAAAACAACAACAAAAGAAATACAAACCCTTAGCTCCATAACTCTGCATGATTTTCAAGACATTCACAACTCAGACATGCGTGGCCTAGTACAATGGCCTCCACAGCAATGTATTCACTTACTGCTATGAACTGAATGTTTGTGTCCCCTCAAAATTCATATTTTGAGGTCCTGACCCCCAATGTGATGGGACTTGGAGGTGGGACCTTTGGGAGGTAATTAAGGTTAGATGAGGTCATGAGGGTGGGGCCCCATGATGGGATTAGTGTCCTTATAAAGAGAGGAAGAGATTCCAGGGTTGTCTTTCTCCACCATGTGAGGACACCAGGAAGAAGGTGGCTGTCTACAAGCCAGGAGAAAAGGGCCCTCACCAGACACCAGATCTGCCAGCACCTTGATCTTGGACGTCCAGCCTCCAGAGCTGAGAGAAATAAATGTCTGATGCTTAAGCTACCCAGTCTGTGTTATTTTGTTATAGTAGCTCAGACTGACTCAGACACTTATTCTATCACTAACTCATTCAAAGGCCCCGTCTAGGTAAGGAGGCCACAGAGCTCTTACCAGACCCTGGCAATGCAGCCTAAGTGAGATAGACCCGGTCCCATTCACTGGAGTCTGCATTATAGTCAGGGCAGGGAGGGAAGCCTGCCAATAAACGAGCAAATAACGGGCAAACAAGTCTTTTTTGTTTAATGCAGAAAAATGACATGAAAGAAAGCAGCAGGGGAAAATGAATATGAGAGACGGGGCTGTGGGCTCCATCCTCCTTTGATTAACGCTGTTCAGATGAGGACGATCTCTGTGTGTGATGCACCGTGGAGAACATCCGTGCAATCCCGCATGAACACGGTTCCCAAAGAGACACACGTATAACCAGCACCGCAACTGACAAGCTCACATGCAGGTTCTGAGACACATTGGAGGGGAGAGTGAGTGTGGGGGAGGGGAGGCTGGCACAGGACCAAGAGCAGCAGTGGGACAGGGGTCTCTGCCAGATGCCCGAGTGGGCCGTGCATCCCACCCCCAGCCTCCTGACTTATTCCCATACCCAGGATGTCCACACCCACGGTCACTACCAACAGCACTGTGTCGGCGTCCCAGGGTAAGTACAGGCTTTGACCGTCCGCCCCCCCCCCCCACCCCCGGAGGCCAACTCACTCTCTCAGGCACGTTCTTTTGGCTCTAGTTTTCAGGAATATCTCCAGAATCTAACGGCCCCACCACTGTCCCTGGGTCCAGCCACCTCCTCTGGATGAAAGCAGTAGTGTCCTCACTGGGCCCTGACTTCTGTTGAGTCCACTCAGCTGTCAGAGTGACCCCTCCCCCCCAATGAGAGTCAATGCCTCCTCACTCAGATCTAGAATAAAATCCACTTTCCTCAATGCTTCACAAGACTCTGCAGATCCAACCCTGTTGACGTCTCCAAATGCACCAGCAAAGCGTCCACCACTCAGCCTGTGTAAGCCCCCTGGGTCCACCTGGGCCCTGAACATGACGAGCTCCTACCTCAGGGCCTTTGCATTTGCTGTCTTCTCCATTGTTCTTCTCTAGACTTGCACAAGTTGCCCGCCCTCTCTTCAGTCTTTGTTCAAACGTCACCTCCTAAGAGAGACGTTCCCGGCCCACCAGATCTCAGGCAGCCCCACCTCCCACTCTTGCCCTGCCCCATTTTTCTTCATCAAGCTCATTAGTGCCTGAAAGTCTGGTCTGTTCTATTCTCTTTCCCTCTCCTCTCCTTCCATTGCATTCTCTCCTTCTGATGGGAGCTGTCATCTCCCCCCCACCCACCGCCCAGAACATAACCCCAGGAAGGCATAGCCTTGTCTGCGTGTCTCCTGCATTCCCAGGCCCGGGAAAGTACCCAGCCCATAATAGGTGCTCCTTTGGCATTGGTGGAACAAAAAAAGCATGTTGAGAAAGAATGAACACCTCATCTGGACTTGGCTGGAGAGACAGAAAGTAGTGCTTGGTAGAGCTGTATCAGATGCACAGTTAACAGAAAAGGGGAGACTTGTGTAAATAGTGTGATGTGCTGGAACTTTCCATTTGATCCTCCAGACCCACTTACCTCTCTCCACCCCTCTTTGGACCCACAAGAGGCTGAGCTGCATGGACCACAGGGGTGACCCCCATGTCCTCAGCCAGTCAGGGGACAGGAGGGCAGGAGGAGGGCGAGGTGGGTGTTCATCCCCTGGTCCCTCCGTGAGAGCTCACCCCTCCACCTCCCTCAAAAGGCTGCTTCTAGAATTAAAGGGGTTTACGCCAAGCCTTAATGTAGCACCTGGCCTCGAGCAATTGCTCCACCGATATGCCCTCCGCCCCCTGCAGAAGCCAGAGATCCGCTGAGTGTGCTCGGGACGACTCAGCCAAGCCCCGGGCTGGCCTCCGCGCCCCAAGCATCCTGCAGGGCTGCCACCTGCTGTCATGGTGGATTCTAGACTACCCATTGGGTGAATTAATGCATTGCCAAGTGCATTGTGGTTTTCTCTTGCTTTTTTGTTGTAAGGGCTGCCATAGAACCAAACCCCCCAGCTGCTGTGACACCTCAGTCCTCACACCTAGAACCTGGGGCGTGACACCTCGTTCTGCGGGCACCTTCCCTCTTAACCCTCAGTTCCGGGGCGACTGGTGGGGCACAGGGGTGGAGGGTCCTGGGAGGAGGCGTCCCAGGCCAGACCAGTCCCCTCCATGTTAACCTGCCAGCGGCTCTTCCAGGAGGCCGCTCAAATTTCGACCACAGCCCCGGCCCTGCCCTCTTCTGCCCACGCCCCGACCCCGGCCAGAAGATGCTGAGGCAATTTTACCAGATCATCATTTAAGTCCCTAATTTAACTCCTAAGCCGCTGATTCTGAAAAGTTACTTGGCAGGCTGTTTCCAGTTAATTTTCAAATATTTTAAGCTCTAATCCTATTTCTTCCACTTGGAATAAGCAAGCTTTTCAATTAGCTCCGTCTCGTGGGGTGGTGACTTTTATTAACCATTTTAGCCCACGCACCATTTCCTGGAGTCAGCGGTGGGAATGTAGGATGCAGAATTTTCCAGATTTCAGACGCCGATGTTTCCAGGGACTCGCTAGGGGCATCTTCCCGGCCCTGTCTCCAGGGGGGACCCCTCCTCACTCGGCCAGGCACGGAGGGGAAGGACAGTGTTGGGGGGAAGCACTGGCCCTGGTCACAGGACCGGCCTCTGGCTCAGCCCCTGCCTGACTGAATGAAGCCTGTCATGCTTGCGGCTGAAGCCACCTATGACCGGGCCCACCTGTGACCTCATCAAGGCTGAGGTGGGACTAACAGGACAGGGGTGGTGTCGGGGAGAACACTGCCCCTCCCCTTTGCTTTCCCCTGGGGCCCCTTCCCTGCAGAGCCAGCTGGGAGGCAGCAGATGTCTGAGCCCCTGGGGGCCTGAAGGCAGACCCTAGAGCAGGCAGGGTGGAGCCTGGAGCGAGGAGTTGCCCGCAGAGCCGAGCAGAGGATGGGCGAGGGGCTGTGCGGAAGGTCTCCCAGGGAGGCCGCAGAGGGGTTACTTTGAAGGCAGTTCTCTGAAGATCCTCCACACACACACTCAGGAAGGGCACTTGGCCCTGAACCTGCCGTCAGCCCAGTGGCCCAGAGGCCAGGACCACCACTGCCACACAGGCTCGGGGCAGCAAGGGCTGGGATCCCAGAGACCCGTCTCCTAGTCTCGGTGTGCTCCCCCAATCCTTATCAAGGGTCCCAGGGGTCTGCAGTGACACCAAAGCTACCAGCGCTTGCGCCTGGAGCCATGCCCAGCTGGTGACTTGGGCAGAAAGCGCTCAGGGGATGCAGGCAGGTCAAGGTCACAGCTCGTGGGCCCGGGGGCAGGGCTCCAGCTTGGGGGGGTCCCGATGATGCCCATCAGAAGCCTGGTGGTGGCCCCCTTGCCAGGCAGCCGGGAACAATCACCTGTGCCTGGACGTGCCTCTCGGGACCGCAAGTTTTCAGGCTCAGTTACTGCCGTCGGGCTGCCCAGGAAGCCGAGGAAGGGGAGGGCACCCCAGCCGGCCAAGCTGGCCCTCCTGCAGAGACCCCCGTCCGCAAGGGTGACCCAGCACGGAGGGCCGGGAGGAGGGGAGGGGTGCCAGGCGGGTGAGGCGGCCCCAGGCTCTTCCCACGGACAGAACAATGCGTCTGAGAGCTGGCCCAGGCCTAGCTGCCACCCCTGCGGGCCTGGAAGCCGCCAAGAATTGCACTGGAAGCCAAGTGCTGGCACCGAGGTCCTGCCGGGCACCTGCAGACAGAACCAGGGTGAGGGCTCAATTAACTCTGTTGCAAGCTGCCGTCACAGTCCGGTCAGTGGCTCTCAGCAGGGGCTGGAAAGCCGGGCCAGGCTAACTGTGGGCCGTCCAGAGCCTCAAGGCCACCAAAGAGCTGCAAGCTGGAGGCTTCCTGGAGCCCCGCCTCTGGAGCCACACCTCTCAGAGCCCCACCTCCCGGGCCACGCCCCCCGGGGGCCCCACCTGAACACTCCCAACGCCAGCTCCCACCTGCTCCCCAGACTGACCTCCCAGTTGCAGGGTCGAAGCATCTCGTGTCCAAGATTCAGAGGCCAGGAGCAGGGAGGGTCTGAAGGCCACCTTAGCCAGCAGGTCAGGGCACAGCTGGACCTGGCTCAGGTCTCGTGACCTTGGCCCAGGCCATGGCCCCTGTCACACTGCCTCTGGGTGCAGCAAGAGTGGTGCCTCCTAGTAGATCTGCCACCCTCCAGGCCCCCCATGGCGCGGATCCTGAGCCCGGGCCCTGCTCAGGTTCATCTGTCACTCCTCTCCCAGGACTCCAGCCCTCCCTTCGGTGCACGTGTCTGTGAGGATTTGCTCAATTGCCACCTATAGACTGTCAACCTCCCTAAGGGCAGGGGCTGCGGCAGCCTCCCCTCCAGGGCAGCCCGATGCCTAACACACAGGTGAATGTGAAGCAGGGGCCTCCCACCCCCAGTAGGACCGGCTGCCAGGTGTGAGGGCTGGAGGGGAGCCAGGAGAGCCTAGGGCGCCAGAGCAGGGAACAGGAGAAGCAGGGAGCGGGCCAGGCCAGCGAGAGGTGGGGACCCGCGGGAGTCAAGGCTCCCAGCGCCCCACAGGCTCCATTGTCCCATCAGACCCACGTACAAGACCCAAATCCAGGGATGAAATTATTAAGAATTCCAAGCTGACATCCACTGTCTGAGAGCCTGCCCTGGTCCCACACCCAGGGGGCTCTGACAGGGGCGAGAGTCTGTCTGCCTTCCACTCCCCGCCCCACCCCCAAGCGCTGGCAGCCCTCCAGCCCCTTCATTCAGCTCTCCAGCTGGTGTCTTTTTCGGTCACCTCTGGTTGCTCTTTTTTTGTTTAACTAATTAATTTATTTATTTTTAATTTTTGGCTGTATTGGGTCTTCGTTGCTGTGCGCGGCTTTCTCTAGTTGTGGCGAGCAGGGGCTACTCTTCGTTGCGGTGCACGGGCTTCTCATTGCAGTGGCTTCTCTTGTTGCAGAGCACGGGCTCTAGGCGCCTGGGCTTCAGTAGTTGTGGCTCATGGGCTTAGTTGCTCCATGGCATGTGGGATCTTCCCGGACCAGGGCTCGAACCCATGTCCCCTGCAACGGCAGGTGGATTCTTAACCACTGCGCCACCAGGGAAGCCCTCTCTGGTTGCTCTTAAACTTTCTGGACCATTTCAGGAGGTTGCTTTACTGGTCTGGACAGATGCCAACACGCCTAAGCCCCGCACCAAGAGGCGCGGGACAGCCATCGGGGTGCACAAACCCCCTTTCCCGCATCATCGGGAGGCCAGGCACTTCATTTCCACCTTCCCTAACGGCGGGTGCTCGTTAAGAACAGTCCTGCCAACTTAATTAACACCAAAACCCTTGAGGTGCTCCTCAGCGTGCATGTAAAACAGCTGTCCTTCCCCCGCGCGGGAGGGGAACCCGGAGACGCTTCCATGAAACCAGAGGACTGCGACTCCTGGCCCTGGAACCGCCCGGAAGTGTTGCTTCCGAGGAGCCCAGGCCTAGCTGTGGGTGAGCGGCCAGCTGCTGGAGCAGAGGCGCCAGGCCGACTCAGTGACACTGCCAGCCAGCAGACAGGGGTGCCGTGGCCACTGCACACCGCCCGCTCCCTGAACCGGGCTTTGTTATTTCAAAGCCACACACCAGGGTCTGCCCCGACAGCCACGTGTGGCCTTGTGCAGGCCAGGGGAGCTGTGGCCTCTAGGGCTGCGGCCTGGGACTCAGCCCTTCTCCCGAGGGGGGTGTGAGATGTCCGTGGATGAGCGGGGGGTGTGGGTGGCTCTCCCTGCCCACCAGGCGCGAGGAGGCCTGGGTCCCCGCGTGGGATCCGTGAGCCGTCACTCGGACGCAGCAGCCCAGAACCCGGCATCAGGGAACTTCGTAGCTGCAGCCCTTGGGAGCCCAGACTCTCAGAATGTTAGAAACACAGACTCAAGTGACACGGAAGTCTCTAGAAACCTTGCTGACCGCAACGTGCTGACACCAAGCTCATGCCACGAGCTCAAGCCCTGTCCCGCTTTGGGGGAGGGAGTGGGTGAGGGAGCCGGGCTCACTCACCCAGGCCACGTGGGTGGTGAGCGGCAGCCGGGATGTGCAGAAGCCCCCACTGTGCTCTCGACCATCGCCTTCTGCCCGGCACGAGTCTGGGTCTACAGCATCCCAGCAGCTTAGGAAGCCAGGGTCTGCATCCTGGAAGGGGCCTGGGACCTGCGGCCCTCAGTGCTCTAAGTCCCAGGATTGCTCCCCCCCCACCGCAGGACACCCCAGCAGGCATCCGACCCCCAGCCCAGTCGGTATCTGACCTCCAGCGGCCCACGCTGCAGGCCCTGAACCCTCCTGCCTAAGTCTCCTCTTCCCACAAGCCCCAGGCAGTGGGCCCAGGCCCCAAGTAGCCCTCCGGAGAGTGACACAGGCACCCTGACCCATCCGGTCAGGGCCGAGGATGGTGGGCCCTATCTCAGCTCCTAAGCCACCGGACGTCCAGGGAGCCACCCCACGGACAGGGGTCACTGGAGGACTGCCATGGGCATGCATGCAGGGTGGGCTCCACTGCCCTCTGGCCACCTTCCATTCACCTGCAGGGCGAGAGGCGGGAGGGGGAGGTTGAGTGGGGGCCGGGCTGAGTGTCCGGCTGGGCGTGAGATGCAGGGCCCGTGGCTGCCGACGGGCCCTCCACTAGCGGAGCGCGGCGGGGCCGCTCGGGCAAGGAGCCTGAGCGGAGTCAGGCGATGGGAACTCACAGACCCGCGGCCGAGGGACGCGGCCCTGCACCTGGGGACCACGGCTGGCCTGGAGCTGCCTGAGTCCGTCCAGAGGTGCGCACGACCTCGCATGCGGGCGACCCCAGATGAGAGCCTGCGATGCCGCCTCAGTGCCTGGACGCCACAGCCCTGGTTGTTGCTAATTTATTGCAAATTGTTTGGGAAAGCCAGTTTAATTAAAATCTAAATGAGCCTCCCAGGAGGGCCCACTCCCCCGGCCCCAGCTGGCATGACAAGGAGAGACAGGCATTTCAGGATTGGAGCGGCTTTTGTGTTTTTGTCATCCCGAAGCCCCCGAGATAATACAATTTATTCATGGAATTCACACTCCAGTGGTGTCAATAAAAGGTGGGCTGCAGTCCACGGAGAATCACGCAGAATCCCGAACCGGAACTGGGCAGCGGTTCAGGGACCGATTCCTTCCACCATAAATCCGAGGGGCGGGCAGGGGCCACCTCGGCCAGTCGGTCAGCATGTGGCTGCTTTCTGGAGGTTTAAAGTAGCTGGCTGGGAAAGCATTCATCTCGGCTTGTCTTGGTGGACGCTGGTGGGGTCCTCCCGGCTCCCCAGGCCACGCCAGAGACGGCGCTTCCTGAGCCCGGGAACTTGCCGGGCAAGGGCTCTCCTCTCTGAAGCCTCCGTTTCCCACTCTGCAGCAGGAGGCGCCTGGACCAGCTGACCCTGAAGGCCCTTCGCTCTCTGAGCTTCTCTGTAGAGCACCAAGTACCCAGCTGTGCCGGGGGGATGCGCTGGCTTGCGGTCCCACCAGATCCACTAGCTTTACTCCACCAGGTGTCCACCCAGAGCTGATGGGTTGGACCCAGGGAAGGGCCAGCTGTGGCTGGGATGGTGCACCTCTCCACACCCCAGCAGGAAGGGTGGTGCTGTGGGCGGGGCCGGCAACACGGACCCCGGGGTGGGGGTCCAGCAGGCCGGCTCTGGAGCCAGACGACCAGGGCACAGGTCCCCGACCCCTCTACTGCCCGGTCATGCAGCCTGGGCTGGTCAGCCTCTCCGGCCTCGGTGCCCTCAGCTGTCAACTGCGGAGTCGTCCTGGCTCCTTCACCGGGTCTCAGGAGCCCTAACACGCAGTGGGTCCTAGAACATCACCAAGGACACAGCACAGGCCACAGGGCTGTCACTTTGTAATTAACTGTGCCTGTCCCTCCCCCAGGCGAGAACTCCCCCGGGCGGTGCCAGGTCTGATGTGCCTCTGCGTCGCCAGTGCCCCCCCCACTCCCCACCATGGGATTGGCCGCAGCGCAGGTGTCACAAGCAGAGGCAGACAGCTGGGTGGATGGAGAGCGGGACAGGTGCAGGTGACGGCTGGAGGGTGGGTCACAAGCCTGGGGAATCTCCACAAACCCGAGAAGCCGGGCCACTCCTGTTTTCTCCTCTGGCCCCGGTTGATTTAAAAGCTGCGGCCACTCTCTTAAAATCACATCACCGGCTCCAGATTTCTCTCCAGCTCTTCATACGGCACTGAAACAAGATGCCGTTCCTGAGTGCGACGGAGCATTTCCATCACCGATGTGCGGCCACGGGCCCCCGACCTGCCCCGGCCACACTCCCCCTTCCCTGGCGCAGGGCTACTTCCCTCCCCCACCTCCGCCTCGTCTGCCTGGCTCCCCCCCGCCCCCCCGCCGAGCCCCGAGTGCTGTGCCACCCGTCACCCTCATGTGGCTTTGGGTAAACACACTTTGGTGCTTTTATCAGTGCCCTCTCCAGTGTTATGATAAATAATTGAAACTAAACCACACGTGTCAAAATAAATGAACCTCTTGCAGAGGGGAATGAATCTCTGCAGCTCGAGCTATCTTTCTCCTGAGACGCCATAAAACAGGGACATAAAGTGGGGACGGGCCTGGCTTCCGCGGCAAGTGCAGGGGAGGGTCTGCAGCAGACCCGCCCGAGCGGCTGAGAGGACATCCTGGGGGCGACAGAGGGGCCCCTGCCCCCCGCTGTCCTCACCTGGCAAACGGGACCCTGCAGACCTGCTCAGGCTGCCTGGGAAGGAGCAAGCACCCCAGGCACACGGCTGGCTGTGCAAATACCGCCAGCCCGGGGCCACGGCCGCCCCACGCCGTCTCCCACCGGAGCCGGTCCTGATCCCAGCGCCGTCCAGCCCCGACGGGGTCGAGGTGGCTGCCTGGCACTTTGGCGTGCCCCGAATGCCATGGCAACGCAGCCCTGGGACGCGTCCGTGTTTGTCCGAGCACGTGGCCCGGCCAGCAGCCTTTCCAAATGTGCTTCCAGCTTCCAGGAAGCAGAGGGGGTTTGGAGGTCTCCTCCCAGCCCACGAGGTCCAACATCCTCTCTTCTGCCCAGGACCACCGTGGACAAGGGGCCCTGCGCCTGGCTCCGCACCGGCGGGGGGGGGGGGGAGCCTGGGCGCTGCGGCGCGCCCGCAGGGACTCCGCCAGGCTGGGCAGGCATGCATCATTATGTGCTGATTTACACTCACTGCCTCGTGTCCAGGTGCTCCCTCCATGCTAAGTACACGCGCCGATTTTTTATGCAAGATTGAACAACTTAACGGCCTGAACAAGTCGGATGACAAGACTTTAATTGCTATTTTTCTCCCTCCATCCCTCAAGAGAGCACTATGCAGGCATTTAGCGAAGTATTTCATAAAAGAGGAAAGAAAGCAATTCACCAACTTCTGTGCACATTTGCTTTCCGAGCTCCTCACCCACCCCCACCCCGCAGGGGGAATCATGCGTCTCTGGGGACCCCAAGGCCTTCCAGGCTGGCACTGGAGGGGGGTGGAGAGAGGAAGCCCGAGGGGGCCCCACCCAGCCGACGACACAGGATTCTAACCCAGAGAACCTGACAGGCTGGGGGAAGCACCCATCCCCCGGCTCCTGGTCCCTGTTCTAGGACACATTGCACGCATACACATTCATTCATTCAGCCGTTTGCTCACGACTCATTCATCCTCTCATCTGGTGTCTAAGTGACCACCGTGTGCCAGGCCAGGAGTGCACTGACCCTGGGAACACAGGTGGCTGACAGAGGCCTGGGTGCCTGGTGGGGGGAGCCCGCGGGGCCCCTGGCGCCCCGAGTGTATCACCCCATGGGTAGTGGTGATCCTCGACGCGTGTTCTGGGGACAGCATGATCAATACCATCAATACTTGAGGCCGCGAAGACGGTGTGGGGGCCTGTCTGCCAGAGCACGTTTTGTCTGGAAAAGGCATATATTGTGGTGGGTGGGACGGGCGGGGGGTGGGGGGGGAATAACAATGATCATCATTTGTTAGCCCAGGACCCCGCCTCGCCTCCAGGACAGGCTGATAAACAGCTCCCTGAGAGCCCGGGGCGGGTGCAGGAGGCCCCGCGGAAATCAATCTTCTCTCCTCTAATCTCCATCTCCTCCTCGCTCGGAGGAGCCACCTCACCGCGTTCCTTGTTCATTCATGACGTGTTCAAAGGACTCTTTAAAGTTAGAATTTTCCTTTTAAGAAATCGCTCAGGGCAGCGGGTTCCCTGGAAGAGCCGCCCAGCTGACACCTCTCATTAGCTGCCTCCGGGGCTGGAGGGTCTCCCCTGCTAGGGGAGAGCGGGGAGCTGCTGCCGGGGCAAAGTGGGGCCTTGGGCCACGGCGGGGGGGCCTGCGGGGGGGGGGGGATGGGCTGACTCCCCATGCTCGGCAAAGCCTGCCTGACCTCCCCTCTGCTGGCTGCACACCAGGCGCTGGGACCGCCGTGTTTGTACAGACATGGAAACTGAGCCTGGACAGAGCCAGGGACAGAGTAACCAGAGCCTGGGCCGCCCTGCCCCCACCTGTACCTGGCCTGGTGCTGGCCCGGGAGGGGTCAGTGAGGACGTGAGCGCGGGTCGTTTAAAGAGAAGTGGGTGAAACCAGGCTCAGGCCTTGGGGAGCTCCCAGTCCAACTGGGCTGGCACACACCACGTGCGCACGCACACACACACACACAAATGTGCACGCGTGCATGTGCATGCGCATAAGCGCAAACACAGACACACACGCACACACTCCAACACACACGGACATGTGCACAAGCTCACTCACATGCACAGAGTCACGCACACACCATCACACACACGCACATGTGTGCAGTATATGTGCACACCTACAGGCACACACGTGCTCGGATGCAGATGCTCGTGTGCACACATGCAAGACATGCAACCTCACACAGGGCACACTCATACACATGTGTGTGCACAGGCACACAGGCATGCACACATGCAGGCACACACACCTGCACACACATGCATGTACACAGCAAATTCACATGCACACACCCTCACGTGTGTGCACACTCACATACATGTACACGTGTGTGCCTGTGTGCGCACACACACGGACACTGGGAGGAGAATAAGGCAGGCCAGAATAGGGTCCGTAATAAGAGGCCCATCGAGCAAAGGCTGCTACGTCCGGGGAAGAAAGGCCGTGCACTGTTTGAGGGCAGGTCAGGGCAGGCTCCTCACAAGTAGGTGCCAGGAGGAGGAACCCGTGACCGAGGGCGTCTGGGCAGGAGATTGGGCGGGCTGGGCTGACGCAGCCGGGCCAGCAGCCAGAGGGCCGGGCACGTGCAAGGACGCCGCCGCCCCCAGCCTGAGTGGTCCCTTGAACACAGACTCGGATTGAGAGGGGAGGGCAGAGCTCCCGAGGGGGGATGGGCTGAGCTGCAGATGAAAGGCCTTAGAGGAGGGGGGAGGGAGGGTCTCTTGCTCGGCAAAGGAAATATTGAAATTAAATCATTTCCCAGGGTTGGGGGAACTTTCCGTCCTAATTAAATAGCCAGGACTCTTGCGGCTGCTGTCAGAGAGCCTTGCTGGGGGGGGGGGGGCGGAAAGGAGCAGATGCTCCTCTGGGAAGGGGAGGATTAGCTGGCTGCTCGTCTTTGATGCCGACCGTGGCTCCCAGGGGCGGAGGGGGGCCGCCATTGCGCACTAATTAGGGCCGGGCCGCCCCTCCTGTCCTCAGGCACAAATCCATATTCACGCGCTGGGGCGGGAGGCCTTTCCTGGGAAGGGGGTGAGGCGAGAGGACCCCCCATGCGTGCCCCTCCCACTCCCAGGCCACCAGCTCTGGCTGTCACTGTCCCCCCAACAGCTCTCCGCAGAGGAAGGACCTGCTCCCAGCGGCCCAGGCAGGCCCCGGGGGGCTGGGGGGCTGGGGGTTTGAGCCCAAGAGTGAGGCTGCAGAGCTCTGTCCAGCTCCGGCTTGGCCCTGAGGGGCGGCCGCTGAGTGCCCTCTTCTCTGCCCTGGGCCCTGCTGGGGGGTTGCCACTCCCTGGCGCTTCCTGTGGGTGGATGCCCTCAAGTGGGTGAGGCCCTGGACAGGAGGCCTAAATTCACCAGGAGTCAAGGAAGCAGAAGGAAGGAATTCCAGGCCCAGCTGAGCGTGGGGATGGGGGAGGTGTTTATAAGCATGTTCTAGAAGAAGAGTCTCTGGTCAGAGTGTGTGGGCGCTATGAAATGAAGCGGAGCAAAGAAGCCTCTCCCACTGGCCACCGATGCCAGGGCCCTGCCTCCAGACACAGGGCAGAGCCCATGTGCCCAGGAGCCCACAGACCCACCCTGAGAACAGGGACCACGGCTGGGGGCAGGCGAGAAGGCAGAAGACAATTCTTCTAGCCCCGTTGAGACCAGGGCTCAGACATACTACAGGGAGATAAATAATAGGAGAATCAATGCAGATTCCCTCCCCGTGTTCTTAACTCCAGGTGGTATTCTTTTGTTTAAGATTTTTTTTTTTGATGTGGACCATTTTTAAAGTCTTTATTGAATTTGTTACAATATTGCTTCTGTTTTATGTTTTGGTTTTTTGGCTGCAAGTCATGTGGGATGTTAGCTCCCCAACCAGGGATCGAACCCACGCCCTCTGCATTGGAAGGCGAAGTCCTAACCACTGGACCGCCAGTGAAGTCCCCCAGGTGGTATTTTTTATTTATCCACGTATTTATCATGAAACTCTATCCCTTGGAACTAAAGTTCCAGGTTTCCGTGCAGTGTCATTTCCTATCCATTTGAAGAACTTCCTTTTATTTGTTGGCCAAAAATTCTTTTTGTTTTCTTTTATCTAAAAATTTCTTTCTTTCACCTTCATTCTTTAAGAATACTTTTGCTGTTTATAGGGTTCTTTTCCCCATTAAAAATATTTTCCACTGTCTCCAGTTCTCTTCATTTCTCGTGAGAAGTAAACAGTTACTCAATTCTCTGCTCCCCTATGTGTAACGTGTCATTTTCAGTGGCTGCTTTCAAGATTTTCTCTTTGCCCTTGGTTAACATCAATTTGACTATAAGGTGCTTTGGCATATTTTCCCTGCACTTATATTGATGTGGGTTTTCTGAGCTCTTGAAATCTATAAATTGTGTATTGTATCAAATTCAGGTCATTTTTAGCCATGACTTCTAAACATACAATAAAAAAATTTTAATGTCTTCTTTGTTTTCTGTCTCTCCTTTCCTTCTAGCACTCCAATATCACATATGTCAGACTTCTGATATTATTCTATGGGTGCCTGAAGCACTCTTCCTTTTCTTGTTTTTTTTCCCTTCCTTTCCTCCATCTTCAAAAGGGATAATTTCTACTGATTTCTCTTCAAGTTCACTAACTTTTCATTGTACTTTCTGTCCTGCTGTTAAGCCCATCCAGCAAACTTTTAAATTTCAGATTTACATTTGTCAGTCCTAGAATTTCCATTTGGTCCTTTCTCACAGTTTCTATTTTTCTACTGCAGTACCCAGTCTATTTATTCATTGTGAGCATATTTTCTTTTATTTCATCGGGCACAGTAACCATAGCAACTTTAAAATCCTTGCCTGCTTCACCATCTTGGTCATCTTGGGGTGAGACTCTGTGGATTGTCCTTTTTTTGTGAGAATGGGCCATATTTTTTTCTTTCTTCAGATATTGAGTAATTTGGGATTATATCCTGGACTTTGTAAATGTAACCTGTGGAGGCTCTGGATTGAAGGGCTTTAATTTTCATCGTTTTAATAGGCAATTTGTCTGATAGGATTCAAACTGAAAAATCTTTCTTTAGGATGCAGCTCAAACCTCAGTTGAGTTTTTTAGCCTGGGCTGGGCTGTTTGGAGTCTGCCCTGCTCGTGTGTGGTTCAGGGGTCAAGCAGAGATTGGCACAGAATTTATACACAGACTTTGGAATCTACCCCTTTCTGGGATCCTCCCTTACCTTTCTGTGGCTGAGGTTGCCCTAAACCTCGTGCTCTGGTCTTCAAGCCATAAAGACTGTGCATTTCTATTGGACTTTGGGGTTATTTCCATGACCTGCATGGTGTAGACTCGGGGCTGCCCTCAGGCTGGATGCTGTTGAAATGGAGAACTTCCTCAGTCTAGTCTAAGAGTGACTCCCTCCCAGAGCCTGCCCGCTTTGGGTTGTTCTCCAGGGTCTTCAGTTGGTTGTTTATTATCTTTTTTTAAGTCCAGTGTTTATAGTTGTTACCTTCAGAAGAGTTGGTCTGATAGGAACTTACTTGGCTGCTGCCAGACTCAGAGCTTTGAGGCTTGTTTTAGATCTTTGTTAGTGATGGATCAGAGTAGGCTTTACTCCGGGGCTGGTTTAGCTCCCCTACTGAGGTTATGGCCCTTCTGTGGTCTCTACTCAATGCCTGGGGTGTTGTTATGACCTGAATTGGTCTCCCTCCAAGATTCATAGGGTGAAGCCCCAGTGTGACGTAGCTGGGGATAGGTTCTTTAGCAGGTGATTAAAATTAAATGAGGTCATAGGGTGGGGACCTGATCCAATAGGACTGTGACCTTATAAAAGAGGAAGAGAGCTTGTCTTCTCTGCCCACCACGTGAGGACACAGCAAGAAGCCAGCGTCCTGAGAGCCAGGGAGACCGTCCTCACCAGAGCCCCACTGTGTTGGCGCCTTGATCTCGGACTTCCTGCCTCTAGAACTGTGAGAAACAAATGTCTATGGTCTAAGCCTCCCAGTCCGTGGTATTTTGTTGTGGCAGCCCGAGCTGATGAATACAAGTGTTTAAAAGGTTTCCTCTCTCTGGGGTTTCCCTGGTGGCACAGTGGTTAAGAATCCGCCTGCCAATGCAGGGGGACATGGGTTTGATCCCTGGTCCGGGGAGATCCCACATGTCGCGGAGCAACAAAGCCCGTGAGCCACAACTACTGAGCCCATGTGCTGCAACTACTGAGCCTGTGCTCTAGAGCCCATGAGCCACAACTACTGAAGCTCGTGTTCCACAACTGCTGAAGCCCACGCGTCTAGAGCCCGTGCTCTGCAACAAGAGAAGCCACTGCAACGAGAAGCCTGTGCACCGCAATGAAGAGTAGCCCCCGCTCGCCGCAACTGGAGAAAAGCCCACGCACAGCAACAAAGACCCAACGCAGCCAAAAATAAATAAGTAAATAAATAAATTAAAAAAAAAAAAAAAAGGTTCCTCCCTCTGGCTGGTCGAAACTCATGTGTCCCCTAGACAAATTTCTAGAGCTGCCCCGCATTGTAGCCCCACGTCTCTGGCACTGTTCCCTGTGAATTCTAGCCTCTCCACCTCCCTGGACCCCAGTCGTGCCTCCTCAACTCAGCAAGAGAGCCATGCCTGGTCGGGTCTCCATCCTCCCTGAATTCCAGAAAGGTCCTCAGAGCCAGAAACAGAGCCCTCACCAGCCTGCCCTGCCTCAGGGTCACAGCTGACACTGCCTGCTGCCCAGTGTCTAGAAACAGTCTTTCCATGCACGGTGTTTGGTTCTGGAGTTGTCCATGGCATGGAACAGAGTCCGTGCTTGTTCATCAGTGGTGGTAAAGAATCTGCCATATGCGCCTTCACCGAACTTCTCGGAGTGGAAGCACGCAGCGCACAGATGAGACGTGACGGTGGATTTGCACAGTAGAGAGCCCACTCGTGGCCAGAACCCCGACTGGGAAAGAAAACACCTTCACCTCCAGACACCCCCTCATGCCCCAACCTCAAAGGCAGCCGGTTGTGACTTCCTACCTCACAGACCGGTTTCTCGTGGTTTTAATGTTCCTGTAATGGGGCTGTGCAGTGTGCACTTTCTCATGTCTGGTTTCTTTCACTCAATACATCGGTGACCTTCAGTCACACTGGGGAGCATAGCAAGAGCCCCCCTGTGATCACTGCTTCCAGTTCTCCACCCTACACACACCCCAGCTTGGTGCCTGGTCACCTAGCTGGGGACTTTCTGGTTATTTCCAGTTTCTGGCCATTGAAAACTGCAATAAATGTTCTTATACATGTTTTTTGGTAAAAAATACGTGTGCATTTCTCTTGGGTCGGTTCCTAAGGGTGGAAACTACGCAGGGTCCTAGGATTTGTGTGTGTCTGGCTTTCGCAGATGCCGCCAAGCAGTTCTGCGAGGGGACCAGCCCAGTTTTGCCCTCATACAGCCTCACTCCATCTATCTTTTCTCTTGTTCATTTTGGCCAAAATTCATTTGGAGGGGGTGTCCCATCACGGTTGGGACCTGCGTCTCCCTGCTAACGGAAGCGAGCATTTCATTTTTCATACACTTCATGGGCATTTGGGTATTCCACTTTGTGAAATATTAGTTCAAATATTTTGCCTATTTTTCATCCACTTGCCTCGCCCTCTTCTTAAAAAATGGATGTGCTGGAGTTTTTTAAGAATCTGGATGAAAAACCTTTGTCTTTTGTCAGAGACGTGTATTGCAAACATCACCTTTTGGCTGATCTTTTCTCACCCTTAATGGTGCCTCTGATGAACAGAAGTTCTCAATTTTAATGTGGTCCAATTGATCAATTATTTATCTATTTATTTTTGGCTGCGTTGGGTTTTTGTTGCTGCACGCGGGCTTTCTCTAGTGGTGGCAAGTGGAGGCTACTCTCTGTTGTGATACGTGGGCTTCTCATTGTGGTGGCTTCTCTTGTTGCGTAGCATGGGCTCTAGGCGCGCAGGCTTCAATAGTTGCGGCGCAAGGGCCTAGTGGCTCCGCAGCATGTGAGATCTTCCCGGACCAGGGCTCGAACCCGTGGTCCCCTGAATTGGCAGGCGGATTCCCAACCACTGCGCCACCAGGGAAGTCCAATTGATCAATTTTATTCTTTATGGATCGTGCTGTTTGGGCCCTGTTTAAAATTTCTCTTTAAATCTTAAGTCATCTCCCCATTGGGATGATTCTGAATTGTGACTCTTCCCTACGATGTACTTCCCATCCTTTGTTTCAGCACCAGTCTGACAGGCAGGTCTTTTATTTTTTCATGTAACTCATTGATAAGAATATTCAACAACACAGGACTGATGTCAAGAGTTGGTGGGACTCCACTGGCATCCTCCCTCCAGGGTCACACCAGCTCCCTCTGTCTATAATTCTCTGTAACAGACAAAATACACCTAACAGTTCATCTGGGATGTGTGTCCTATTTCATCCTCAAAGATAACACGGCAGAATTAGCAAGTGCCTGCTAAAATCACAACAATACGGGCACCTCGTCCACGCGGCTAAGGACCATGACAAGAAAAGAAAATGAGGTTAGTCTCACATGGTCGCCTCTTGGAAATCCCATGTAGTCAGAGGGCAGAGAAGCGGAGCTTGCCAGTGACGTGAACCTGGCTGGATTTTCTTCTCTTCTCTGGGACTAAATGTGCTCTGACTCTGATATTTTAAGAAATTGGCAGGGCCCTTCAAATCACAGAGCAGATTCCCCTGACTGCAGACGCTGGTTGCCTAGTAACCACCTCCCATGACGTCATCACCAGCAGCAGAGTCCGGGTACCAAGACCCAGGCGGTGAGTGTCCATGAGTGGTCCACGCAGACAGAGGAAGGAAGGGGCCCTGTGGATGGCCAGCGCAAGCCAGGGAAGGCTCCTGGGGGAGCAGGGATGTGATCTGGGGTCGGTGCTGAATCAACACCAGCAGAGGTGGAGGAGGGCCTGGAAGTGGGGAGAAGGGGTCCCAAGGGCCCTGAGGCGCAGCTGGGGATGGGGGGGGAGTATGGGGGCCATGGACAGCACACAAAGAATAGGGGGGCCTGTGGGGTGGGAGGAGGCACCCACAGCCGTACAGACGAGGCTGGAGGAGCGGAAGCAGGCCCTGGGAGAACATCCCGAGGCAGAAGAAAGACACCCCAAGCAGCCGAGTGATCACCAAGCACCCCAGTTGGCTGGGACAGTCCCAGAGGGCTCCTGTGGCCGGCAGAGCTATTGTCAGCACCTCCGTCACTCCCCAGGGTCCCATTGGGATGATTAATGAGGCAGTTTCTACACTGAGAGCAGCCCAGGGGGTCCTGAGTCCCCCGACCCCAGCCCGGGCTCTGGGCTCCGTACCCACCACCTCTGGGGCCCGACAGCAGCCCCGTGGGGCAGGCCGGTCCTGGTCCTAACGGGAGGATGGGGAAGCTGAGGGTCAGAGGAGAAATTGGCATGCTGTGTCCCCTGCCTCAGCGAGCACTTGGGCTGCCCCAGGGATGGTCCTCCCCCAGGTCACCTGGCTCTGGACCTGCTGGGGAGAGTGAGGGTGAGGGGCCGGGCTGGGGGCCTCGCCTGCAGTGTCACAGGGGTAGAGACAGGGCCACATGGGACAGAGTTTCACACAGGACCGGGCCAGGCACAAAGGGAAGTGACTTCTGGGTGAGAGGGAAAGTTCCTCCAGCAAAGGGGAGTCTGAGCTCCCGAGACTGTGGGCAGAGGGAGCTTCCTGTAGGCCCACTCCACCCCGGGGAGCTTAACCCTGGTGGGGGGCCTGGCTCAGAAGCAGCTAGTCAGTCTCCGATGGGGTGCGGGTGATGGTGAGAATAGAACCACGTGAGTGAGAGGGTTGGGGACCCCGAGTCCAGGCAAGCAGGGACGGTCTTGCGGGGAGGTGGAACCCACCAGAAGGAACCAGCTTTGAGGGTCTCCCTGGGAAGGCCTGCATCTCACTAGGGGCCCGTCCTGCAGGGTCAGATGGGATGGCAGATCAGAGACGGCCAGGGTACTAAGTCACCGGGACATCTCAGGCAAATCAAAGGAGGCTGATTAACACAAGTAAAGCCACATCCTGGTGTCCATAAAGGTTGTGCCTCCCGCTTCCCCTGCCCTGGCTCCTTGGGGGAGGGGGGACCCCTGCTCTGGCTCTCGCAGCTGATCCCAAGCCAGCCCCGTTTCCCCGTCCACTCGGGCTGAGGTCACCTCCTTCTTTCTTCCTCACTGCCCTTGAGCCATCCCAGCTCTTTTACCAGGAAGGCATCCCTATAGCCTCAAGTCCACCCTGACGTCATATTGGCCCTCTTGGTGGCTCTGGACCCAGCGGAGGGCCCCATCTTCCTGCGCGCTGCTGGGGTGCCTCCAACATGGCTCTGGGTCACCCGCGGCCCTGGTGCCCTCTGGCCTCCTTGACCTCTGCTGCTCCAGCAACTGTTCACCCCTGACCCCCTGTCCTATAAGGAGAGGGACCCCAGGCTCCTCTGCCCCATAACTGCTAGCGGTTCCAAGGTGCTGGGCCCCTGACCTGGGATGAACTGGGACAGGCTGGGAGGCTCGGAGGGGCTCCAGCCCCTGGCCATCCCGGGCAGCATGCACAGACTGGGAATTGGGGCTCTGCCCCCTGGTGCTGCTTCCAGCCAACAGCAGGCCCCACTGGGCCCCCAGGCCTCCCCAAGCTTGACTGTCACCGTCATGGCTCTAGCACTGCCGGCCCCACCCCCGCCCCATCCAGCTACACCGCCCCTTCAGGAATAGCGAATTCCAAGCCTGGTGCCACCTGTGTCCCCGCCACCTTAAGGCCTGGGTCTGCACCCTCTCCCGGGCACCCGCCTCCGCAGCCCTTCCCAGGGCGGGTGCACTGACCCCCTCACAGCCAGGCTGCCCTGAGACCCTGCTCTCCTCCCTCAGAAACGCTCTGGGCTGGACCCTCCTCCTCCACACCCTCTTCTCCGTCAACCACAGCCTTTCACCGCGGGGGACGCAGCGGATTGCTGGCCCCCAGAGACGTCAACTTCCTCATCCCTGCCACCTGTCGCTATGGGACCTGCAGACTCGCAGGTGTGATTAAAGACCCGAAGGTGGGAGACTGTGCTGGTTTGTGGGAGTGGGTGCTCACGAGGGTCCTTATAGGAGGAGGGTCAGAGCAGGAAAGAGAGGCAAGGGCAGGACGGAGGGGAGAGGGGCCTGG
This sequence comes from Eschrichtius robustus, assembly GCF_028021215.1. NCBI lineage: Eukaryota > Metazoa > Chordata > Mammalia > Artiodactyla > Eschrichtiidae > Eschrichtius > Eschrichtius robustus. The sequence goes on from NC_090824.1 coordinate 1,473,508, forward strand.
TGCCTCGCTGGTGGCTGTGCAGAGGAAGGCTGGGCCTCCAGCCAGGGATGCCTGTGGCTTCTAGAATCTGGAAAAGGCCTGAAACCGTTCTCCCCTGGAGCCTCTGGAAGGAGCCAGCCCTGCCCACACCCTGACCTTAAGCCAGCGAGACCCGTGTCAGACCTCTGGCCTCCAGACCAGGAGGTGTTAATGTCGTGTTGCTTTAAGGCAGGCAGTTTGTTGTAATTTGTAGCAGCGGCTGCAGGAATCTGCAGGGGGCTCAACTCTTCGCCTGCAGACCCCTGGGGAGGGCCCCCCCCAGGGAGGGCCCCCCCCCCCGCCGCCGCCGCTGGCCAGGCCCCTCCCCTTCAGCCGTCCTCCTCCACGGGGCCCTCTCCATGCCTGTCCCATGTCCTGTCTTGGGGAATCTATCTGTGTCCCTGCTTGAGGACAGCAGAAGCCCCCACCCCTGGAGAGTGGGACTCAGATTTCCAGTTCAGATGCCGAGAGTGGACAGGGGTGGGGCATGAATCAGTGTCAGGACCCTGCAGCCCCCTCCCCACCAGGGCCCTCCCTCTGCCCTCCAGACCCTGCAGGGGAGGGCCCGCCCCACGCAGGCTGAGAAATGCCCCCTCCCCGCTCCCTCCTGCCCTCTCAGCAACCCCCCATCAGTGCATCCCAGGGAGTGCAAGGGGGTCAGGGCCACGCGGCTTCCTTGCCGGGGGCTGATGCTCCCCACGCACAGCCCTAATTGACTGCAGCAAAACAAACACTTGCTTCAGTGATGCACGCTGAGTTAGATGCTCAGCCTTATTTTAATTAAGCCTCGTGATGGATGAATCTCAATAAAGCAGCTGTTTGGAGGATTCAGGTATATAAATAAAAATAACATTAGAAGGGGCACTGGGCTCAAAGAGCTACCAGGCACAAGAGCCTCAGCCCCAGCAAGAGCCCCGCTGTGGACACTGGCCCCTGCCCAGGGGGTCTGAGGAGGGCAGGAAATGCCCCCCAGGTGGAGGAGCGAGGGTGCCCCCAGGACAGCCCACCCCGAGGGACCCGGGAGGCCCTGCCCAGAGCCAGCGGTGGCTCACCCCTGCCGGGTCCAAGTCCAAGGGGCCCCTTCAGCCTTGCCAGGCTGTTGAACTCCAGCCAGGCTGGACCGGTGGATGACAGAGCACCAGGGGCGTCGTAAGAAGCCAGGAGGGGCCACGGGACACGTTTGTAGCAGCGGCGGCGAGAGGCCGGTGACAGCAGAGGATGGCTTCAGCCGCTCCCGAGTTTGAGGCTTGGCGGAGATTGGCCGGAGCCCAGAAAGCCTTCCATGGTGGGCACGGGCAGTGGAGCAGAGGCCCTCACCCCCGGCTCCCACGCAGCCCCTTCCCACCGACCTGGGAATCCTCCCGGACAGGCAGAGGTGGGCCGAGGGGCTGGGGCCCTGGGTGCCCTGACAGCGGTGGTGGGGGAGCTCATCACTTGCTCATTTGTTCAGCGAAGGGCCCCGGGCAAGGTGGGGGCCGGCCTGCGCCCTGGCCCTCCAGGGGGGCTCTCGTGACAGGGGCAGCGTGAGGAGGAAGGAGGCCACCCAGCGAGTGAGCCCTACGTGGGTAGGCACCTCAGGCCCCGGGGGAGGCCCAGAGGGACTGTCCAGGATGGGGCCAGCCAGCTGGGTCTCCGGGGACAAGACCGCGTGGGCTGGTTGGAGTCTGGGGGCTGAGGAGCTGGGAGGACAGGAGGCAGCCGGAAAGGCCAACCAGCCCCCCAGCCCCAGGACCCGGGGCACCCAGTGTCCCAGTTCAGGGCCGCGGGACCAGGGGCTGCTGCCCCCCAGCCCCAGGGCTGTCCCCACCACAGCCCCCAGGTAACCTCCTCCTCCTCCTCCAGGAAGCCTGCCCTGAAACCTGCCGAGAGCCCTCCTCTGCCCCACGGCCCATGAGCACAGGGTCCCCGGGACCTGTCTGTCTTTTCCGGGCAGCGGGGGTTGTGGTCATGAGGACGTGGGTCTTCAGGCCAAGGAGGGCTGGGTCACACTGACCTTGGGAGGAGCCACCCGGCAGCCTGGAGGAAGGAGCCCTTCGGGTCAGGGCTGGTGAGGCGGCCGACGCGGACAAGAGGCAGAGCCAGGAGACCCAGAGCCTGGAGATGCCCAGGAAGCCCCCAGGAGGGGAGGAAGGGGGTGAGAGGGGCACGGAATCCTGCTGGGCTAACGTTAACATGACAGGCCTCGGTTTCTTTCCAGGCTGGAAACAGACTTGTCGGTTGAGGGGAGGATGCAGGAGCCACGGAAGGGAGACCCTCAGGGAGGCGTGGGCAGCCAGGTCCCTGTGGGCAGAGAGGCCACCTGCTGGGTGTGTGACATTAGGCGGGCGTCGGTGTCCTGCCGAGGCAGGGCTGTGACAAGGACATCCTGGTGGTGACCCCTCCAGAGACAGGCAGTAGGGGGTGCCCTAGGGAGGCAGCTGGGTGGGGGGGACCCAGGAGGCCATGGCCTGAGCCCACCCCACCGCTCACTCTCTGAGATAGGCTGAGTGCCCAGACGCGTCCCCTCGTCAACTTGCCAACAGAGCCCGCTTGTGCGGGGGGGGAGACTGTGCCCGGCCTGGACATGACTTGGGATTGGTCTAAGCCAATCAGAGCTGTCTATTCCCTTTGCGATCAACTGGCCCAGAGTAGCCATGTGCCCTTGGTTGGACCAGCTTAGAAAGTACACTGAGTGGCTTCTGGAAGAGATTTTCCTTTTTGATGAAAGACAGGACCACATAAGGAGAAGCCACCCCTCCCACCCCAACTTTCATCTCTTCCTCCTTTAGATGCTGTCAAATGAAGATGTGATGCCTGGAGCTATGGCAACCAGTTTATGTCCATGAGGTGACAAGCCAAAGGACAAATAGCCAACATTCAGGGATGGTTGAGGGAAAGGAGAAGAGCCTGTGTCCTTGAGGATATCATTGCCTCTTTCTCGGTGCCACTGATGCCCGTCTCCATACTTCTTGTTTCAGGAGTGTCTTAGTTTCCTATTGATGCTGTATAAAAATTACCACTAATTGGTTGGCTTAAAACAGCCGAAATGTATTCTTTCAGAAGTCTGGACATCAGAAGTCTGAAATGGGTTTCATTAGGCTGAAACCAAGGTGGTGGCAGGGCTGTGTCTCCTCTGGAGGCTCTTGGGGAGAATCCATTCCTTGCCTTCTCCAGCTTCCGGTGGCTGCCTCCGTTCCCTGGCTCATTTGTGGCTGCATCACTCCAACTTCTCCTCTGTGGTCACATCACCTTCTCTCTTCCATCCTCTTGTCATATCTCCTCTGCCTCCTTTTCGTAAGGAGACTTGTGATTACATTTAAGGCTCCCCTGAGTCATCCAGGATAACCTCCGCATCTCAAGATCCTTGATTTACTCCCATCTGCAAAGTCCCTTTTTCCAGGTAAGATGGCATTCACAGGTTCCGAAGATAAAGACCTGGATGTCTTCGGGAAGCGTCTGCAGCAGCGTGCCACCGTGAGGCAGTGAACTGCCCTGCTGAGTCCTCTGTTTGAAATAGAGCAGGACCCTATGGTCCTGCCCCCCACCCCCTGCCCCCCATGTCCTCCACCTGCCTTTTGTCTGTAGAAAAACTTTAGACAAAGAATAAGTTTAATCAGCGAAGTGAGAAAATGCAGAAGCAAAGGAAAACAGTCAGACCGGACAGAATAATAATAGTTCAGTCATTAAGCAGAGTCAAGGATTTTAGTTCCTCCTCAAGGGCTAGAGATACTATTCTGAGCCGTATCCTGTGAGCTGTTTTGTAGATACCAAAACTCCCACCAAGTGGAAGAAGTTAACTGCATGATGGTCAGCCTCTAGTCATGTCATAAGCTGCCACAATTTCGAGAGCTGGCCTCAAAGAAATGGGAACAAACTGACCCTGGAACTGAAGACTAACTGTACTTAAACAATCAAGATGACGCTAATCAGACCACCCATGACCGATTTCAAGGTGACTGTCAGAGCTGCCTGTGCTGTTCTGCATGTAGCCCCCTCCCTCCACTTATACACCCCTGAGACTCCCCTTTAAATGCTCTTGCCCGCTGATTTTCAGGGGGGACTTGGCCTTTGGATACAAGTCCTCCCTCCCCTCTAGTTGCCGGCCTCCGGAATAAAGCAAATTTTCCTTTCAACCAGCTTTGCCTCTCGGGTGTTGGCTTTAGATCGGCGAGCAGCCGGACCCCACTTTGGGTCACATGTGGGTCTGGCTTTCTGTTCCTGGTGGTCGCCACCCCAGTCCTTCTGCAGAAGGGAGAGAGTAGGACCTCTGTCACTAGACGTGTGGGGAGCAAGTAAAAGGAAAGACAGGAGCGGGTTTTGGCAAACAGAACATCCTGGGAAGCGAGGGTGCGTGGATTCTTGGGTAACTGACAGCTGTGAGGTGAGACTCCTGGCAGGCACTGGGCGGGCAGATGGCCCGGCCTGGGGGCCATGTCCCTGGACTCGGCCTCTGCGGTCCTTGCCCCGCAACCCGCCAAAGCCGCCACCTCCGTCCAGGGTGGAGAAGCCCTTCCTCGTGCAGCCCCCGGAGGTGGCCCTTCTCCCGCAACATCTTCCACCCGGGGCGAGCCCAGGGGCCCCGCCACAAGCTCCATGCCCTCCATCCGTGGCTTTGTCACCAGCATCCCCTGCTCTGCCGAGAGCAGCCTCACTCCATTCATCAGCTCCTGCCCGTTAACTGTGCAAATAACGATTTGCAAAATTGGGCAGAAGTTATAGGAAGTAGTTTGGTGGTTAAATCTGACTCTGTGGTTATTTCTTCTCAAAGAGAATTAAGTGCCTCTTTCCTTGATGAGCTCACGTCTTGCATTCCGAACATGTTAACTATTTTTTATCGTAAGCCACTTAACTGGGGTCTTGCTTAAATTCCTTGTGATGTGCAAACTTGGAGAGACTCCAGCCTGACACGCGGTCACGCGTCCGTTAGGATTGATGCTGTGTCCATTAGAGGACGTTTCCCAGGGCCTGTCAGCCCATTCCTCATAATATCCGACAGCAGATCATTATTGAGATGGGAGGTCGTCCTCCCCAAGGCTTAAGGACTGTGGCTGCTGTTTATAACTGCAGTGAGCTGAGGGAGTGCTGGTCCCGCGGGGCCTCGGGACGAGGGGAGAGGAAGAGGGCAGAGAAGCCCCCGACTCCGCATGCCGCCTGCCCCCAGCCCACCTTCCCTTCCCAGGACAACTGTCCCGGTGGTCTCTGTCCCCGGTCAGTGGGCAGTGCACACAGAAGCCGCGTGTCTCCTGGGGCTGCCGTAACGCATGACCACAAACTAGGGAACATGAAAGAGCAGAAATTGATTCCTTCACAGTTCTGGAGGCAGGAGACCAAAATCCAGGTATCGGAAGAGCCATGCTCCCCCCAGACGTTATAGGGGAGGAGCCTCCCTGCCTCTTCCAGCCTCTTCTGTGGCTTCTGGCTGCATCCCTCCCATCTCTGCCTCAATCTTTCCACGGCCCCCTCCTCTGTGTATGTCTCTTACAAGCACACTTGTTGTTGGATGATCCTGGCCTTAATTACATCTGCAAAGATCCTTTCTCCAAATAAGTTCACATTCATGGGTTCTGAGGATTGGGTCACATGGACAGAGGTGTTTGGGGGCCACCGTTCTCCTCACTACAGGAGAGGTACAATGAATGTTTGATGAGTGAACAAATGAATGAATGGTGACCAGCTGATCACCCCCTGGCCCTGGATCTCTATGGCTCCAAGATTAAAGAAGAGAAGAAAAAAATCTAGTCCCATCACCCACGGGAGATGGGGACACTGAGGCTCCTTGAAGGGAAGTGACTTACCCAAGGTCACTCTGCAAATTGAGGTGGGGGGCAGGATCGGGGCAGGGTTCTGTCCACTTCGTGAAGTAGTGGAGTCCAACCCAGGCCTCATCCTTCGACACTGAGGAAGGACCACAGGGAGGGAGGGGACACGTTGGGAGGGCGTTGGGGGAGGGAGGGAGGAAGGAAGGAAGGAAGGTCCACTGTGAGTGACAGTGACCCGTCCCACCGGGTTCCCGGAGAGAAGTCCCCGCCTCTCCCACCTCATCCTGGCCTCCTGTGTCCTCAGGATGAGGCCAAGCAGAGGCTGGACAAAGCCCTGTCCCTCCGTGAGGACAAGTCCACCTGTGCCTGGAGGAGATGGTGCCAGGTAGGGATGGGCTCCTGGAGTGACACGGGAAGAACCTCCTCTCCACCAGCCCCCTCGTCACCTGAGCCCTGCACCCACCTCCCTCCACCATCTCAGGGCCCCCTGGTGCACCCTCCTCCCCCAGCTCAGCTGACACCTTGACTGCAGCCACGAGAGACCCTGACCCAGAGGCACCTGGTTAAGCTGCACCTGGATTCCTGACCCCAGAGCCTGTGAGATGGTAAATCTGCATTGTTTTTAGCCGCTAAATTTGGGGCTGTTGGGTACCCAGCAGCTGACGGTAGTGCAGGCTGCAGGCTGCATCTGTCCCAGGCAGGCGGCCCAGGGACCCCAGGGCCCACCGAGGGCTCTGGGGAACCTGAGGGCGAGGGGAGCCTCAGCCTCTGGGTGGCAGCCCTGCGTGGGACCACGTGCCGGGTGCGGGCGGCAGGTGGGACCGAGGCCCTGCTCTTGCAGGTGTCCCTGCAGGGCAGGGAGACTGGCGGGGCTGGTGCTGTGTCGCTGAGCGTGGGCACAGGCCTCCGCAGACACTGGTGGCAGGTCTCCATCGGGGCCGCCCACCACGGCCATCGCCCGGGCCCTCACTGGGAGCCCATCGCGGGCTATCCCCACTCTGGCCAATGGTCACGCTCTCCACGGTCACAGGGCTCCCCCGACTCTGCCCGAGCCAGGAGCCCAGCACCGCCTCTCCGCACACGGAATCCTCCTTGCTGCACGTCTATCTCTTGCTGCGAAATTGCTGCTCCTAATGGTCCCAGGTCAGAGCGGGCGCTGGCGCGTTTCAGACCGTGAGCTCATGCTGCAAATCAGATGTGCGGCGGGGCCCTGGGGGAGGGGAAGCAGATCTTCCCCCCTCGTCCCTCTCAGCTGCCAGACCCCACCCCCTGCAGGCAGGTGCCCAGAGCCCGGGGAGGGCGTTTGCAGGCCATCACCACGGAAACCAAGAGCGCTGCCTTTGTCCACAGGCAGCGGTGGAGCTGGCCCTGGGACCGCCTCCCAGCAGGCAGGGCGATGGGCAGCGGTCCCCGGCCACTCCACCCGCACCTCAGTCACCAGAGCAGCTGGGTCACGGGCGTCCCTCAGGGCTGCGTCCAGGAGAGCGGGGCCCGCTTATTAGGGGTGAAATACTGGGCGCGGACCCTGCAGACCCGTCAGCGAGGCGGGGGCTGCGGGTGGCGGAGGACACGCCGAGCTGATTAGCCGTGTGATCGCATCATTACTGCGCTGACGGCTGTGTTTGTCACCTTAGCCAGCCCAGAGCACGCAAATCCCCGCTCAGCCGCCGGGGTGAGGCCCTGAGCTGCCCCGGAACAGCGCCAGCGTCCGATTCTCCTGGTGCGTGGGCAGCCGTGGGGAGGTGCCCAGCACCCAGGACGGAGGTGCAAAGGGGGGAGCAAGGGGGTGTGGGGTCCCCAGGCGTAACGCCATGGCCTGACGGGGCTGGAGGGGCCTGGACGGACCGGGCACCCCAACCCCTAGTTCCAGATGAGGACACCAGGCCCAGTGCGGGGAGGGGGGTGGGCGTGCCCATGCCACTGAACAGTCAGGGCGGGGCAGGGCAGGAGCAGAACCGGGTCCCCCGTTGCCTGGCCCAGCAAGCCCGTGGGGAGGCCTTCCCGAGGCAGATGCAGCCTGCAGCCTTGTACCAGTCGCCTGTGGCTTCGTGAGAAACCGCCCGAAGCTGAGGATCTGGAACCAACACCGCCCAGCGCTGCCCAGCACCCCCCAGTGTCCTGCCGGTTCCCTTAAACCCGATCTCATCCCACAGACCCTCAGTGGGGAACAGGTGACAAGGCCAGTCAGCCGCTGCCTCTGCCATGTGGGCAGATGGCAGGGACAGACTCGCTAGGGTCTGACCGCCTGCCCACTGGCCCAAGGTGATCTGGTCAGCCAAGCACAACGTGAGGCGGGCAGGGAGGCAGTGGAGGGACCCCGTCCTGCGTGTCTGCCCTGCCCCACCTGCCACTCGGCGTCTGCAAGGCCAACAGGGGCTGCAAGGGCCCAGCTCTCAAACACACAGCCAGGCACAAAGCCCTCTTGGATTCCGCAAGTCTCCCCGGATCCTGGACTTGGTCCACCGGGGACTCAGAACCTGCCCGCAGGGCATGGTGCCTGTCAGACCTCGGCCCGTGCAGAGGTGAGTGCTGACCAGCGGTGGGAGGGGGCCCTGCGTGGCGCCTGCCCCGGGGGTGACCAGGGAGTTGGGGGACTGCCCAGCTGGACCAAGCTGTGCTGTTTCCCTGAGGCATCAGCCAGAGAGGCTGCCCTGTGACCTTTGTCCCGCCCCTCTGGTCTCTGTTCTGAGTCCCGAGATTCCAGGGCTTAGGACTCGGGTCCGAGATAGGTCACCTCCTCAAACAGGGTCAGCGTTCCGGGGCCTGACCCTCTAGGGCCGGGTGTACGTGAGCCCTTCCCGAGGGGACGGAGCTGCATGGTGGGCCTGGGGCTCTCCTGGCACCCACCCCCCTGGGCCTGTCTTGACCCCTGTGTGATGCTGACTTACCCAGGCCTGGCCTATGGGCCCAGGGACTCTGGGTTGTGTGGACCCAGAAGTCGTCCCCAAACCCCCAGGGTCACATCACCATGGGATTGGCTTTCCAGAGGACCGTGTGGGCTCGTCTTGCACGCACACACACACACGAACATACACCCTCTCTCATGCACACACGCATGGACACACACGTGCACACACTCTGCAGGTGGTAAGTGGGGGAGGTGGAAGCCGGCCCCTGTGCTCTGCGTCTGTCCCTTGGCCGCTGACCAGGCAGCCAGGGGCCATGTGGGACGTGACTCGGCCACAGCCGTCCTTCCTGCTCTGCGGGGAGCTTCAGAGAGAGAGGTGGTGTCCGGGGAGGCCCACAGTGTCCATGCGTTGAGAAAAAGGGCACGACTTTCAAGCGTGGGCCACAAGCAACCTCCCAGACCCCCAAAGGACGAGGGGCTGCGGCAGTGGGCAGTGCTGGGCGGGCAGGCTCCAGTCCCTATCGGGGTTACAGGAGAGCTTGAAACTTTTGGAATAAAAGAAAACTGGCCTTTCATTTACCATTGCCCCCAAGTCCTCCTCCAATTGGTTCCAACACCGGCATCCAAAAGAGAGGAGCCATCTGACACCCCCTCATGCTCCAGGCCCCCCTGCCCTCCTGCACCCCAGGCCAAGAGCCTGCACAAGCCTGAGCTTGGCATTTTGGGCACTCCCTGCCCTGATGTCCGGAGAACCGCAGTCCTCTAGACTCTCGTGCCAAGATAGGAAGCAGGGGTCCCAGGGTAAGTCACAGCAGGTGCAAAAGTGGCAGGCAGGGAGAACAAGGGGCTGTGGAGCTGCTGGGGGGAGACTGCCCAACAGGGGTTGGGTCTTGAGGTCCCACTGGTGTCACAGTGTGAGAGCCTCAACACAAGCCGCCTTCTTCCGGAAGGAAGCAGCCAACCAAGGAAAGGGGCTCATGAGGTGGCGCTGCCGACCTGGCCCCGTTTGGCCTTGGGTGGGAGACGGCGGCCGAGGGTGGACACACTGGGAAGTGGATGCTGGGCCCCCTCCCCTGCCCTCCGCACCCGCCCTCTCTCCGGGTCATGCCTGCCTGTGTTTCCATCACATCTCGGGTTACAAATGAGGGATACTGAGTGGCCCATCCATTCTGCTGCGATCCGCTGCTTCCAGGTCTGGCCGTTTTCACTGCCTTTGGATAAACAGGAGCGGTCGGGCTTTGTGCTGGGCTAAGAGAGGACATTTGTCAGGGAGATTTATGAACGCTTTCGGGCCAGGAGCCAATGCCCCTCCCACGTGTGTTCATCTCCCGAAGGTCCCCGCTCACCTTGAGTCCTTCTTTGAGAAGATGCTTCCTGGGCATGGGCCCAGGAACCCCCCAGAATTTGTGCAGAGGGTCCCAGACGTGGGGAGATGGTGCGCTGCATCTCCCACCTGCCACCCCACCCCCCCCCCCGCCTCGAGCCCTGCCGCCCAGGGCCGAGGCAGAGCCAGAGCCTGGCAGACATTTGCTGAATAAATGTTGGACGAATGCATGCAGTGGGGCCTGAGCCCAAGGGGGAGAAAAACAAGGTCCCCATGGGAATCTGTCGTGGCCAGAGGGGCTGGTGGGTCACGGCCTCCAGCAGCAGAAGGGGTGGGCAGTGGGAACCTGGAAGTCCTGAGGGTCATGCATGGAGAGTCCTCTGCTTCTTGGGGGTCTGGGCACCCCATCCCCCCTTGACAAGTCCTTGTCCTGCTCTCCCAGGGTTCACTCTGGATTCCATGCCCAAGGGCCACCAGCAGGGGTCAAGGGCACAGGGGCATGGGGATCATCAGTGTGCAGGTGGGAGAAGCTGGGCATCTAGGTGAAGGCATTCCACGTCTGGGGCAATGCCCCCACCCCGCACTGCCACCACGGCCACCCCACCGTGACTCCGTGGGCCCCCCCACCCTGTGTATGCAGGGCGCTGACCAGGGTGCTGACCTGGTGGGACCGGCTTTGCTGACCCACTGGCACTTGGACCTGCACCTTATCTTGACCAACTTGGTTTGGGGCGGGGCAGCCATCGCTCCCCATGGGGTGGTGGGTGGGAGGTGCCACCCTGCTTCCCACCAGTTTCCAGCCAGCCTCTTCTCCTGGCCCTGGAGGAGGGAGGTCCGACACAGGACCTGAAGAGGGAGGGAGGGGCTCCAGGAGTCCCCAGTCCTGAGGATGGTCTGGAAGTCCTGCTCCAGGATGTCTGCTCTGTTCCCGGTCCCCAAGCACGGCTGTGCCCAGAGATGGGATGACGAGTGGGGGGGGGGGGGGAGGGGCGAGAATGAATAAAGAAAACAGAGCCGTTTTCCAATGTTCCCTTGATTTCCTTGTAAATTTAGAGACACTGTAAAGGTCATCGCTCCTCCAGGCACCTTCCCTGTCCTTGTTCACGGGTATTTGAGCTCCTCAGGTAGGGCACCAGTGAGGTATGCCCTCTAGCTCTTTATTTTGCAGAGCTTTCCCGGCACGTGGAGCCTGTCTTAGCTGGGTCCTCAGCTCGTGTTCTGCTCCTCTATGTTCTGGGTTCCCAGCTGCCTTCCAGCCACAAATCCCTCTGCCCCCAGGAAGGTGCTCATGCCCACCAAGAACGTGGCCTGGGGACCTTGAGGGCGCAGCCCAAGGTCACTGCTGCAATCTGTTTTATTATCACCTGTTATTCATCTCTCCAGTTTCACTTGCGTGCATTTTTTCATTTCTGGTTTCTTTCCCATGAAATGATGTTTTGAAGATTCATCGTGTTGGGTGTTGCTGCAGCTTACCACTCTTCTGGCTGCAGTTTCCTGCGCCATGACTCTACCACAATGTTTTTATCCATTTTACCATCAATTGATGTTTGGTTTTCCCGAGTTGACATGTTACACCTAATGCCCCATCCTTACACACGCCTTGTGGTGCACAGGTGTGTGCATTTCCCTGAGCTGTACTCCTGGGGTGTGGAATTTTTGAGTCTGAGCAAATGCACGTCTCCAACTTACCCAGATATTGGCAAGTAGTTCTCGAAACTGAGTGTGGCAACTCACACACCCAACTGCAGTGATGAGACCCCGTTGCTTGTGTTCTTACCCCCACTTTTATTGTCAGTCTTTTTCTTTTTTCATCCATTCTGGTGCCTATGTAGTGATAGGTCTTTGGGGTTTTAATTAGCATTTTCATAATAAATGATTCTGATGAATGCTTTTTCATACGTTTATTGGACATTTGGATGTCCTTTTTGGTGAAGTGTTTGTCTGAGTCTCTTGCCCTTTTTCTTGCCTTTTTTCTTATTGTTTGTAGGAGGCTGTTTTAAATTCTGGATACAAGCCCTTTATTTACTACGTTTTTCAAATATCCTTTCCCCTTCTGCGGCTTGTCTTTATCCTCTGTGAGTGATGTCTTCTGATGAACAGACGTTCTTAATTTTAATGTCGTCAAATACATCCACATTTTCCCTTAGGGTTAGTGATGATAAAATGTTTTCTATCCCAACAGCATGAAGCCTTTCTTCTACATGAACTTCTAAAGACTTTATTATTCTGCCTTTTGCACGTAGACTTCCATCCGACCTGGAACAGATTTGAGTGTGTGGTGTGAGGTGGGGTTCAAGTTCATCTGTATCCCCTTGGGTATCTGATCATCCCAGCACACCACCAGTTTTCCATTGCTCTTTGGTGCTACATTTTTCACAAGCCAAATATCTGTCTATGCACAGGTCTGTTTCATGGTTCTCTGTTTAAATCCACTCATGTCTATTGTTTTGCCAATACCGTACCGGCTCAGTTTTAACATCACAGCAAATGTCACAATCAGGTACTAAGGTCCCTCTTCCTCCCCCTCCTTTTGTGTCCTGGTTATTCTTGGTCCTTTATACTGTAAAATAGATTGTAGAATTTCCTGGTCGTGACACACACAGAGATGGGGGCTGGGGGCGGGGGGGGGTGGAGGTAGAGGATCCATTGGGATTTTGGATGGTATTGCATTGAAATATTAGCTTGATTTGGAGAAATTTTAAATTGTAAAAATATTGAATCTTAAAATCCATGACCATCATTTTCCTGGTCATTTTCAAAATTAAATTTTAACCTAAATTTTTAAAGATTTCTCTCAATAATGTTTTATAGACTTTTGAGTCGAAGTTTTACCCCCATTTTGTTAGGTTCATTCCTGGGTATTTAACGCAATCGTCCATCCGTCTTTATCCTCGGGGGATTGGTTCCAGGACATCCCACCACCACCACCCGCCCACTCCGTCCTCCCGTGGATACCAGAATCCCCAGATGCTCAGGTGCCTTATACAAAATAACAAAGTATAGTCAGCTCTCCGTAGCCGAGGATTCCGCGTTTGCGGTTTCAATCAACAATTTTATCAGCGGTTAGTTGGATCCACGGATGCAGAACCCGCGGATACGGAGGGCTGACTGTATTTCCTGATGTTTTACCAATAGTATCTTTGTTTTAAACTTTATTTTCTAACTGTCGATTGAAGGATTGTAGAAACATAATTGAACTGTGTATCCTATTTTTTTTTTTAATTCAACAACCTTGCTGAACTCCCTATTGATTCTAATAACTTAACTGTAAGGTATGACATTTACTATGTTCTCAACAATTTTATCTACAAATAATGAAAGTTTTGCTCCGTCTCTTCCTATACTTACACCCTTTCTGCTTCCTCTCTGACAGGTTTGTCCAGGGTGTCCGGAACTGGGCTCAGGAGGGCACCATTCTCTGATTTCTAAGCGCAAAGAGAAAGACTCTCTGTCTCACCATTAAGTATTATGCTTTTGTATGTTTTACAAAAATATTCTTCATTGTATTAAAGAGTTCTCTTTTACTCCAAGTTCACTAATGGATATTTTTATTATAAATTAGTGTTGAATTTTATCAAACATTTTAGGTACATCTTTTGAGATGATCATATAATTTTTCTCCTTTAATATCTTTTTTATGGGTAATTATACTGATAGATTTTTTTCTGTTAAACTTTGTGACACTGAAATAAAGGCAACTTGCACATGATGGGTGACCTTTTGTAAAAGTTCAGTTGGCTGATGTTTTACTTAAAATGCATCTGTATTAATAAGTGGGATTTTCCTTCCTTATACTTTCCTGTTTGGATCTGTGTATTAAGGGTACACTCGTCTGATAAAATAAGTTGGGAAGAGCTCCCTCTTTTACTGTCACCTGGAAGAGCTTGTGTAAAATTGGCATTAGTTCTTCCTCAAATATTTAAGCAAAACTTGTGAGTGAGGGCTATCTAGTCCTGGAGTTTTCTTTGAGGGAAGGTTTTCAGTTTCTTTTTTTTTCTTAATTTTTATTTATTTTATTTATTTATTTTTGGCCACGTCGGGTCTTCGTTGCTGTGCACAGACTTTCTCTAGTTGCAGCAAGTGGGGTCTGTTCTTCGTTGCGGTGCACGGGCTTCTCATGGAGGTGGCTTCTCTTGTTGCAGGGCACAGGCTCTAGGCACGCAGGCTTCAGTAGTTGTAGCACGCGGGCTCAGTAGTTGTGGCTCACGGGCTCTAGAGCCCAAGCTCAGTAGTTGTGGCACACGGGCTTAGTTGCTCTGTGGCGTGTGGAACCTTCCTGGACCAGGGATCGAACCCGTGTCCCCTGCATTGGCAGGCGGATTCTTAACCACTGCGCCTCCAGGGAAGTCCCTAAATTCAATTTCTTTAATAGTCATAGGTAAGGACTTTTCAGGTTTTCTCTTTCTAGTGTGTGAGTTTTAAGTGTATTTTTCTAGAAATTGTCCATTTTATCAAATGTTTCCAACACGTTGACATAAATTGGTTTATAATATTCCATTTTAATTTTTCCTCTTCCTAAACTTTTGTTATCTGCAAACGCTGTAGAGATGCTCCCTTTCTCACTCCAAATCTCAGCCATTTATGTCTTCTCTCATTTTTCTTGATCAGACCTACCAGAGATTTATAGGTTTCATAAATCCTTTCAAAGATCAATTTTTTGGCATTATTGAGCCATTTTTGTATATTTATTTTCTTATTTCACTAATTACTGCTCTTCTTTTTATTTCCCTCCTTTTTTTTCTAATTTATTGAGCCAAGTGCTTAGCTTCTTAATTATGGTTTCCTCTTTGACTGATGGGTTACTTTCTTAATTCCCAGAAACCTGGGTGATTTCCGTCTTCGTTGTGCTGCAGTAGAGAATGTTCTCCGCGTGACTTCAGTGCCCTGGCCTTGCTTCTTGGCTCAGGTGACACCCCAACCCTCCCCGACATCGGCCTCCAAGGGTTCCTGTCACCTGTGGGCACAAAGTCAGGGCAACAGTGCTTTGGGCGTGGATGCCCGTCAAGCCTGGGGTCCCTCTGGTTCCTACTGACTGGGGTCTCAGGCCCCAGATGACTCAGAAGAGGGCGCAGGTGCGAGCTGGAGGTGGAGGAAGGAAGGGGTGTCACCGTTCTCCTCTCTGGGCCGTGCCTGCATGAAAAGAGAGGGACCCTTTGTGAGGAATCAGTCACCTCCAGGAACACGGACTCAGCCCCATTGCCAAGGGCAGATGGAGTCCTGGCGGGGTGGCTCTGACCCAGGACTTCCAGCCACATCGATGTGCTGCACGGCTCAGGCCACCACCCCGTCCCGGCTACCCCGCTGCGTCCAGCGACCTGGACGACCCTCGCTCCACTCCAGTGCGTGTCCTGGAAGTGCCCTCCCGAAGTCACCTGGTGGTCTGCTCGGTGGTCCCTCGGGCTGCGCAGACCCCATGGTGGCGCTGCCCCTGCAGAATCCCACTGAAGTCGCTCCCCCAGAACTTGTTCTCTGACAACACACGGGGACGAGCACTCGACACCGGAGCTCTCCCAGCTAGTCGCTTCCTCTGACAGTTGGGTGCCCCGAGGGGAAGGGATCGGTGGGTGCCAGAGGGAATTAGAACCACAGTCAGGAGATCCCTCCTCCCCGGGCGTCACCCCCTCCTGGTGAGCTCCAACCTCATGTAAACAGCAAGCTGACCCACCCATCCATCTCCCCTGAGGCCGAGCCAAGCGCAGGTGACCGAGTGCCCAGCTAGGACCCTTCCAATCCCCCTCGACCAGGAGCAGCCCTGACTTGCGCCTCCCTGCCCCCGGGGCCCCAAGCAATTGACCCCAATAAGAAATTTCACTGCCTTCCCTTTTATGGCCCTGGGTTCTGCACCATGAAGTCTGGCCCTTATAAAACACCCGGCAGCTTCTCTGGAGGTTGGGAACTCCCCGGTGAGAAGTGAGAGTGCGGACAGCCAGCGAACCGCAACAGCCCCGGAGAAGGGAGTGGGGCTTCTCCTGTGTGCAGGTGGGTTCCCCTGGGGGGTCCTCTGTGAACGGGTTCCCCTGGGGGCAGTGGGTCTGGCATAGCCTCCAGGGCAAGGCAGGGGTGCAGGCTCTGGCCAGGATCTACCGTGGTCCGAGGCTCCAGGGCATGACCCCTGACTCCTGGCCAGTATCCAGGCCGATCAAAGAGAGAGCAGGGCACGCAGGCTCCCTCCTGGCTTGCCTTGTGTCTCTGGGGGCTCGGGCAAGTCGCTAAGTGTCTCCAAGCCTGTCCCCCTACATAAAACGGGGACTGGGCCTGAACACTGATGCCCTCCCAGCCTTCCGTCCATGAGCACAGGATGTGGTCTGGAGGGCCGCACCCGTCTCTCTTGGGACAGTTCACTCTCAGAACGATGTCTGCAGAGCCCAGCTGTTGTGCGAGAGCCCAAGCCCTCCCAACACTCAGCCCTTGTCCCGGTTGGTGTTGATTTGTCCTTGGCCAGTTCCTCCCGGGCTCCAGAAGACACAGTGGGCATACCAGAGCTTTCTTTCTAGAGCTCATGATTTGGGGCAAACTGGGGAGAGAAGGCAGGAATATACTGACAGAGTTTCCTTTCTTCAGCACACAACCATGTGAATCACGGAGGACTTCCTGGAGGAGGCTAAGCCTTGGCTGACAGCTTTGCTCCAGGGGAGGACGTGCTGCTTCCAAAGCTACAGCATCCCCTGCACACAGAGGTGTCTGTCCCAGGTCTGCTGGCGCCCACACCCTTCCAAAGCAGCTCAGCCACTGCCCACCGGGCCCTTGTGAGCCCGCCACAAGCTCAGGTCCCACTTCAGCCTCTGGTGAGGGCACAGGCTTTGCTCCTCCAAGAGCCTCTTCCCAAGGGGCTTCTGTCCCCAGGCCTGCTGGGGTCCTGGTGCTGACCCCATCTGCTGACCCCGTGTGCCCTTGGTGGATGCCCAGGCTGACTGCTTCCCATGGTTCTGGGTAACGTGGAGGAACCCCGCCCCGTGGGGTGGTGAGAACCGGGTGCACGAGCCGGTCCTGGGAGCTTGCTCCAGGCCAAGGGCCCCCAGGAGAGCAGGGGAGGCACTCTGGGGCTCTCAGGGGCAGGGGCACAGAGGAGAACCCCTCCCCAGGCCCTGTGACCACTATCCCCACGTCCTGGTTGAAGTCAGCGCTCCCTCAGGTCAAAGTCAAATGCCGGGAAAGGCCAAGGCATCCATCAACCCAGACAGACCACAGCCGGTCAGGGGCCAGAGCCGGGTGGGGGCCATGCCGTGGAGCCAGGAGGCCTAGCTGAGGGCGAGGACGGGGCCCAGGCAGCTCCCCTGGCCTCTGGGGGTGGCTCAGAGCCCCTCCCAACCCTGGGCCTCGGTTTCCCCATCTGTGCATTGAAGGACCTGGTTTCTGTGATTTCAGATGTTATGGGAAAGCCGCATGTTTCCAGAGAAGACCGAATTCCACCCGGCCACTGGGGCCCCCAGAGGGGAGGAGACAGGGAGCCGGCTGGGGCCCGAGGCTTCTCCCTCGAGGACCCGGAGCCCCCGATGAGGGCGGGGCAGGAAGCTTCTCAGACCTGAAAGGAGGCCAAGGGTCGTGAGGGCAGCTGGGCCCATGTCGGCTCAGCAGCTTCCTGGGTGAGGCGTGCAGGCCCCCGAGCAGGAGTCACACTCAGGACCCCCGTGCCCAGGCTCCCCGTCCCAGGGGGGCCAGGGCCCGGGGCTGGAGGGACGGAACGGGCTCCTGGGCCTTTGGCACGGTGGCCACTGGGCCGGATGGGGACTGTGACGGAGCCTCGGGGCAGGACAGGGCAGGCGAGGAAAGGCTCCGGGGACTCAGGTCAGGGTACGGGCCCAACGGCCCTGGGGTCTGAAATGCCACGTTGCACAGTGGGGCTCCAGAGGTGATAAGCACCCTTGTGCCTGGAGCCCCAGGAGGCAGCAGAGCCCGAGGGGGCAGCAGCGGCCCCAGCCCCAGCACTGCCAGCTGCCGGGCATCCCGGCCCAGCTTGACATGCGCTCTCCGACGGCGTGTGACGAGGGGGCCTGGCGAGCAGGACATGAGGTGCACGACCTCCCGGCGCTGGTCAGCTCCCTGCAGGGCCTCAAAATCCGTGTCCCCAGAAAGGGCTGGAAGGGCGAGGATGGCGAGTCTGGCAGCTCCAGCCCCGACACCTGGTGCGGGGCCGCCGGCCTCGGGGCCCCCAGTGCCCTCCCCCTTCCGCCCACCCCTGCGCCGTGCTCCCCGCCGCAGCACTGGACTTCCGCTCCCACGTTTCCTCACTCGATGTTTGCGTCCTGCCACCGCAGCCCTGGGAGAAAGACAGCCACGCGGGGAGGTGGCCAGAGCCCGCGGGCTGGCGTCTGTACCAGCTCCCGGGGCTGCGGCACGCGTGGGCCTTCCAGTAACAGAGATGTCTTCTCTCACGGCTCCACAGGCCAGTGTTCCAAAGTCAAGGTGTCCCAGGGCCGCGCTCCCTCCGGAGGCTGCAGGGGAGGGTCCTTCCTGCCTCCCCCAGCGTCCGGCAGCTCCGGGCGTCCCTGGGCTTGTGGCCGTGTCCCTCCTGTCTCTGCCTCGGCCCACCAGTCCTTGGATTTGGGGCCCATTCGGATAATCCAGGATGATCTCAAGATCCTTAACTGAACTACACCTGCAAAGACCCTTTTTCCAAATAGGGTTGTAACCACAGGTTCCAGGGGTCAGTGCGTGGATACACCTCACTGGGGGCACCATTCAACTCACTGCAGCACCTGAGGACAGCCGTGCCAGCTGGCGCCCCCGGGCACGTGGCTGCCTGAAGCCTTCCTATAGCAGCCACACCGTGGGCGGGCGGGGCCTTCCAGCCGCGTCTTCGCGGAGGATGGTGGCAGAAGGAGCCCCTCAGGTGGGACCCGGCCAAGCCGGTGCCGCGCAGCCCGGGACACAGGGACCACCAGCACCGGGGACCGCTGGCCATTTCCCGTCTGCCCTGGAGCGGCGGGGCCACCCTGCCACACGTGCACCGGTGCAGGAAGCTGCACAGAGCGGCCGGGGGCTGCGTCGGACAGCGTCCCCCGCGGGCCCCATCAGGAAGCATGGACGTCCCACGGCCGGGCCTGGGCAAGGCAGCCGCTGCCGGAATTTCAGCACCAGAGTTGGCAATTCCCTCCTGAGGGGGACAGATGGGAGGAGGGCGTAAGACCCACCTGTGGGGTCTGACGGGCAGGAGGGGGCTGTCCCAAACTGAGCCCCGGATACCCAGGGCACCCCATCACGGCACCTCCTCCCACACAGACCGCCCCCCACCCCCGGGACTGACGCAGACTCCCGGAGGCCCCGCCCATCTTTTCAAAGCCCCACCCCAACCAGCATGGAGGGTCCAGGGGAAGGGGGGGAAGGGCCTCCTGGTGAACCAAGAGGACGAGGAGCTTCTCGCCTCGGCGGTGCCCAGGGCGGTCCCGGGGGCTGGGAGAGAGCTGCAGCCGGGCAGGGCCAGAGAATGAGCTGGAAATCTGCTCTCCCGGGGCGGGCAGGGGTGCGTTCTCTGCGTGATGATAAAAGGCACTTTTAGCAAAAAGCTCGAAATTGTCTCTGAGCAATTTCTTTCTTTTTTTTTTTTTTTCTTTTTCTTTTTTGAGCGGCAATGGAAGAAAACAAAGAAAAGGGAAGAAAGAAAGAGCCCTTTCCCCGGCTGGCACTCCCCGCGGAGGTGGCCGCCTCGGCAGCTGCGGCCACGCTGGGGGCGGGGACAGGCGCAGGCCCCAGGAGGGGAGGCTGTCCCCGTCCACCCACGTGTGTCGGCCACACAGCTGACCGCGGGACATTGACCACAGGCAAATGCTCTGCCGGGCCCGAGACGAGGAAGGCAGCTGCCCCGCCCCCTTCGTCCTGGCCGCCCCTCCCCAAAGTCACTGCAGGATGCTGAGGGCCCCACATTCCTCCCAGGGCCTCCGGCTGTGGAGCCGCTGGGGGGCCGGGGTAGGTGGGTGAAGACTTGGCCGGCATGAGGGGTCCGGGAACCGTGGCTTGGCCAGGAGGAGCCCATCCCGGCCAGGGGGCGAGGTCAAGTCTGCAGCAGATGAAGATGGGTGGGGGGACGGCGGAGTAGCTGTCGAGGTTGGCGGCTGGAGCTGGGTGACGTGAGGGCGCTGGACTGGTCGGGCGGGCGTGGGAGCAGCCCACGGGGGAGCCCTGCCCTCAGCTCCTGCGCAAAGCGTCACCAGGGGGGCCCCCAGTGTCCCCCGACCGGCTTGGTCCTGCTGTGGATGTGAGCTCGGGGGTACACTTTGACCGCTCTGCGGCCATCTCAGTCCGGCCTCCCGGTGACCTGGGCTCCCTGGGGCAGGCCCAGGACAGGATTCATGAGCCAGGACGGATGGGAAGGCCGTGCCCCTCCCGGCCCCGCAGGCCCCGCTCCCCCAGCGGAGCTGGGCGCCCCGCCCCACGGCAGGGACCCCCGCCCCACGGCAGGGACCTACAGCCACACACCTGCTCGCGGGGCAGCTACTCCGCCTCCACCCGCCCCTCCTGCCCGTGGAACAGTTTCAATAATCCAAAGTCATTTGAAACATGGATAATATTTTAGCTCTGCTCCGCCACCATTATGGATTCTTTTGACATTCAGTGGGCGGCAATAACAATGAATTTCCTGGATGCTGAGTGTCACAGCCGCCCCCAGAGCCAGTGCAGCATTGTTACCAGGACTGGGCAGGCTCCTGGGAGGTGAGGGAGCCCACTGCCCTGGACCCCCGCGCCGTCCTGCCCCCCACGCCAGCGCTTCCCGGCAGAGAGCACCAGCGGGCGGGCAGGCACACAGGCCACGGCACAGCCAACACCACCCCTCACCCCAGCCTAGGCCTCCAGCACTTACGAGCCCGGGCGCCAAGCCAGGGCCGCCACTCTGTCCCCTGCACAGCAGCCCTCAGCAGGCCCGTCTCTCCACCTCCTTTCCTGCACCAGCGCAGTGGGGCCCGAGTCCTCAGCCCACAGCCTTCCCTCCTCCGTGATCTTTGAGAAACCAAGTTGGGGTCTCCACGCTGCACGAGCGGCTCCGTGGTTTCCACGGCACAGTGATGAGATTCGAGGCTCCCCAGCACGGCCGGACGCACCCCCAGCCTCACTGCTCGCTCTGCCCCTCCCCCAGGTGGTACCCCAGCCACCCTGGCCTCATCTCTGTCCCCTTGTGCTCCCCTCTGCCTGGAAAACTTGTCGCCAAAACGAATGCTATTTAATTCCTTCCAAAGACCTCTTGTGACCGAGCCCTTCAGGCTCCCGACCCTCCCGACAGCCTCCGGGCGGTGGGCACGACCCTTCCGTCCAGTTTACAGATGAATAAACCGAGGCTCTGAGAATAAAGTGGGTTGGCCAAGGCTGCAGCTGGCTCAGCCCTGCTCCTCCCCGTCCTGCCCTGGAGTCTCCTTTCCGCCCCTCAGGCTCTCACCGGGCTGGAGCCCGGGAACCAAGTGGGGAAGCAGCGATGCTGCCCTGGGGGCGGGCTTGGGAGTTTGAGGGAGGAGGGCTCGTACAGACTCCCCGGCTCTGTTCACGCTCCGCCCCCAGCCCCGCCCCCTCAGCCCCGCCCCTCCCCCACCTGCCGAGACCCCTTGATCTCCTCCTGAAGCCACCTGCTCTTCCGAAGGCCCCTCAGCCTCCTCGGCCCTCGCCCCCTGGTCCTCCAAGTCCCCCAGCCCATGGGCTGCTGTGTAGACACGGGGGCCCAGAGCCACCCAGCTTGGGAGTAGCTGGCTGGGTGTCCCCGCTACCCAGTCATGGAGACTTGGGGGCACCACACTCGTTGTTCTCCTGATGGGGATTTAGGCCTCAGAAGCAAAGAGAAGCTTGGGCAGCTGGCATCCTGGAAGGGGCTGGGAAGCAGAGAGCCGTGCCGGAGACGCCAGGCTGCAGGGACCACGGCCGAGTCAAGACGCAGGCGAATCCTTGCTTCTCCTCCCTCGAGAAATGGGGTCTAACGTCCTGGCGCCCTGGAGTCTGCACCAGCCTCAGCCACTGGCTTGACCAAGGGGATGTGGCAGAAGTGCTATCCAAGTCTTCTGAAGACCAGCGCTCTGCCGATTCACTTGGGAAGCCCGCCCTAGGGGACCCACTGCCTGGGAGAGCCCACCTCCCTCGCCTCCGTGTGGAGAAAGAGGGACCAAGGGACGCCAGGGTCTGGGCGTGTGGGTGAGCTCACCATCTGGGGAGTGGCGGCCACAGCTGATGCCATGGGAGCCAAGGAAAACCTCCCTGCTGAGCTCTTTCCAAACTCTGACCGTCGAATCAGGAGAGAAATAAGAGGGGATTGTAAGCCGCTGAATTTGGGGTGGTTTATTACCTCGCAACAGGCCCCGAGACACAGAGTGGGGCCTGAGAGTAGGTGCTGCTGCAGCAGAAGCTTCAGACAGGAGCTTTCCTGGTGGTCCAGTGGTTAAGGCTCCACACTCCCAGTGCAGGGGGCACAGGTTCAATCCCTGGTCAGGGATCTAAGATCCCACGTGCCATGCGGTGCGGCCAGGAAAAAAAAAAAAAAAAAGCAGAAGCTTCAAACAAGGGTCACTGCACTGGCTTGGGCACCAGGTGGAGATGGGGCTGGAAGGGCACTGAGGTCAAGGGGCTTGTGAGGGCTCGAGGGGCCATGGGGTGTCCCTGGAGGCTGAAGGAAAGGCTCCCTGGTACCTGGTGATGGCAAGTTCGCCAGCGCTTAGCTGTGGTACCGTGGAAGAGAGATGGGCAGGCGTGAGTCTGGCTGTGGAAACTTCCAGGCAGGATTCAGAAGAGCCAGCTGGCTTCCTCTAGCTGCCTGTGATTAAACACAAAAAGAGAGATGAGCTAATGCAGGCACGGTTACATTTCTGAGCAGAATTTAGAGGAAACATGAAGGATCCAGGGTTTGCTGCGCTCAAAAATAACTCACTTCAAACCCTCCACAGAGATTCTCAACACGAGAAATGACTTCGGGGCAGAGACATGTGGCTGAAAGCCAGGGCGCTGGCAGACCTTTTGTTCAGACTTCAGAAAGGTTTAAGGTGGCATCTCAGCTACTCCCCCAGTTCAACAAAGTTGCCTCTCAAAGTCTCGAGGGTGTGCCCTGACCCTCCCGGCCAATCAACAGACTGCCAAAAATGATAAGGGCCTCACCCCGCCAGCAGCCCGAGCAGGTCACCCAAGGGGAGGAATGGCTTCCTCGGAAGGCAGGGTGGGTGGCTTTTGCCCAGTCAAGATGACCACCAATTAATGCGCAAGAATCCGCACAGCTTTTAGAGAAGTTGCACCACCACTCTCCACCTCCTGTGGGCAGGACGAGGGCCAAGCAACGGATATTTCCTGTGGAAAAGGAAGAGTGACTCAGGCAAACCGGGACGCAGAGGGTGAAGCTGGGGCCCGGGGCGGTCTTTCTCAGGGAGCCGGAGCCGGTGCCGGCCACAGGGCCCCGGCTGGATTTCGGGATTGCTGTGGACAGACCATCATCTTCTGCTTTGTTGAACAGGCGTGCCCATCCTGGCGAGCCCGTCTAGGTCTCTGCGTGGACGCTGATGGGTGGGGTCAGACGACCAGGTCAGGGTCACAGGTCTTCAGGGGTCTCAGGGCCCTGCACTGATGAGCCACACCGGGGACCCCCGTGGGCAGGCAGTGTTGACTTGACGAGGTGATCGTGGACTTCAAGGAAGCCAAACACGGGCAAGGCCAGTGGAGGCTGGAATGGGGTCCAGTTTGTTTGGTGGGAGCCCCGAGTGAGGTTGGGTGTGTTTTGCCTATGAAAGGCATATACACACTTTGTGCCCACAGGGCAGACTTTGGGAGGTTGAAGATGGCCCTTTGCTTCCCCTCCCATTGAGAACTGAACTCCAATCCACCCCAGTCTTGGATCTGCACTGGCCTGTGTGGCGTGGCCAGAAAGCCTGTGGGTGTGATGCACTGGGACCTCAGAGACCGAGTCATATGAGGTCTCGCAACTCTGCCTTGCTCAGCGGAATGCTCGCTCGAGGGAAACCAGCTGATGTGTAGGAGGTTCTCCTGCCCTGAGATGAACCAGATGAAAGAAACCAAGCCACGTGGGGAGGCCCTGGAGGATGAGACTCCGCTTGGGGATCCAGGGGGTGGGGCCCTGAGACCCCCAGCGTGGAAGTGGAGCCTCCAGCCTCAGTCGCCCCAGCTGACAGCCACTGAGTGACGGGTGAACTACCCAGACCACCCAGCCCCCAGCTGGCACACTGCTGACTGTAGACGCATGAGGGGCCCAGCTGAGACCAGCCAGCACCCCCCGCAGAGTCGTGAGCGGCACGAATGGTTGCTGTCAGCCACGAGGATGGGGGTGGTCTCTTGCACAGCAGAGGCAACTGATGGTGAATTTCACGGTGTGTGAATTCTGTCTCAACCATTTTTATTTATTTTTTTTAACCTCTTTATTGGAGTATAATTGCTTTACAATGGTGTGTTAGTTTCTGCTTTACAACAAAGTGCATCAGTTATACATACACATATGTTCCCATATCTCTTCCCTCTTGCGTTACCCTCCCTCCCACCCTCCCTATCCCACCCCTCTAGGTGGTCACAAACCACCGAGCTGATCTCCCTGTGCTCTGCGGTTGCTTCCCACCAGCTATCTATTTTACATTTGGTAGTGTATATATGTCCATGCCACTCTCTCACTTTGTCACAGCTTACCCTTCCCCCTCTCCATATCCTCAAGTCCATTCTCTAGTAGGTCTGTGTCTTTATTCCTGTCTTACCACTAGGTTCTTCATGACCTTTTTTTTTTTCCCTTAGATTCCATATATATGTGTTAGCATACTGTATTTCTTTTTCTCTTTCTGACTTACTTCACTCTGTATGACAGACTCTAACTCCATCCACCTCCCTACAAATAACTCAATTTCGTTTCTTTTTATGGCTGAGTAATATTCCATTGTATATATGTGCTACATCTTCTTTGTCCATTCATCTGATGATGGACACTTATAATCAACGATTTTTAAAAGAGTGTCCTGAGGCAGAATCTGCCTGCCAAGGGCTTGCAGTCTTCCTTCTTGTGGTGCCCACAACCTGCCTCTAGGGCAGGGGGCCCCAAGGCTCAGCTGGTGGTATCTGTGCTGAAGAGTAGAGGGTGACAGAAACAGACCTTCATTCTGGCAACACGGCTGATTCGGTGTGCAGAGACTTAAAAAGGTAAGTGATATTTTTAAAGCTTGCTTGAGTTTGTGAGGAAGTAAGAGAAAACCCCAGAGTCAGAAAAACATAACTGCAAGATGGAAAGTGAGCACAGTCACTGGCATTTGCCCCGAGGCACCCACTGGCCCTGGATGGCCTTCAGCCTGGGTTTCAGAGACCAGGTGTGTGTGGGGTCGAGAGGGAGGAGTTGGCAAGGGAGACAAGCCTGCAGGGCAGTGGGTTGATTCCGCGATCCTCTTCACAAATCCAGGGTCCCAAGATCAAGCTGCCCAGCAGACAGGCTAGAAAAGACCCAGGAGACACACCTAACTTGGCCTGAGGTCTCAGTGGAGGGGAAAGGGGTGTGTGTGTGAGGGGGACTGCCCACTAAGGCTGCTCACTCATAATCTCTCGTGTGTGAAGATTTGGGGGCTGGGATCCACGTCTGTGTGCCCTAAAAATAATTTACTTAAAGTGTTCCTGGGTTGGTCGTGTCCCCAGACAAATCCTTTTTGGGAAAACCACACTTTGAACACAAATCTCAAGGAATTTCTATAAATGGACTTCAGTGAGTATGAGCTCACAAACAAAATTCAAAAATGTACATGAAATGTGGCATCCTGAGTAAGCATCAGCAGAGAAGCAAACAGCAGAAACAGACCTAGTAGGACACAAGCCATTGGAATTATCAGATGTGAAATTTTTAAAAGGACCGTCAACAATTCTGAAAGAAGTTGTTGGGGAAAATAAAGACACAAATTTGTAAAAGAGAGAATAGTAAAAATGGTCAGACAGATTTGAAAAAAAGTGAACTTCTAGAAATAAAAATTATTGAAATTAAAAATTCAACAGAAGTTTACAAGAGCAGATTAGATACAGCCATAGAGAGAATTACTAAATCAGAAGCTAGAACTGAAGGAATCCCACAGGACGCAGCTCAGGGAGAAAAGAGGTAGAAAACATAAGAGAGATATTAAGAGACATGGAGAACAGTTTGACAAGTTTCTGTCAAACTATCTCAAGCTCACTGATGTTTTCCTTGGGCATGTCTAGTCTACGGATGAGGGCTTTGTCACTTCCGTTACAATGGTTTTTATTTCTAGCATAGTCTTGATTCTTTCTTAGCATCTCCTTCTCTCTGCTGACTCATCCATTTTTGCATGTTGCCTTTTTCCATTAGAGCCTTTAACATATTAATCATAGTTATTTTAAATTCCCTGTCTTATAATTCAACCATCTATGTTATAGTTGAGTCTGTTTCTGATGGTCTCATGGTGTCTTCAGATGATGTTTTCGTTTTTGTCTCTTAGCTTTTAACATGCTTTGTAATTTTCTGCTGAAAAGCTGACCTTTTGGAGTGGGTGACAGGGACTGAGGTAACCAGGCCTTAGCGTGAGACTTGATGTTAACCTAGCTTAGCAGTTGGGCTGTGCCTAATGCCTGCCCCCCCTGTTGACTTGGAGCCTCTCTGAGCCCTGCTCCTTAGGAAGAGCCTGTCTCTTTCCCAGAGTCCACTGTTATTCTAGGGGGCCCTGTGGGGGGGGTTGGGGGGGCACTCTATAACCTTCCAAACAATGTCAGTTTTTTACTGACCCTGTGACCTTGGGCTGTGAGCTTCCCATGTGTTTCTCTGAGGGTATAGCTTACTTCCCACTGCCCCTACTCCTTTCCTGCTGCAACGGTCTCAATCTACTTCCTTGAAGCCCTTGCCCTCACCTATGGTTTGCTTGTTTGTTTTTTATCCTAAGGTGGAACAGGAAGGCTGGAGGGGGCTGGAGGGGGAGGAACCCCCTTCCCCCAGGTGGATGAGGTTGGGGACTTGCCCTCTGGCAAAGCCTTTCCCTCAAGTGTGGGCCTTTGTTATGGAGAAGGCTCTGGGCATATTTCACACCCTTACCTTCTCCACCCACTGCTGGAGATGCTGGGATCTTTCTCAGATCTTCTCGTGAGAACCTGGTCAGGTTTCTGGAGGAAACGCCCATGGAAGTGTTGGGGACTCCCTACGACCGACCGTGGCTCCCAGGAATCCCTCACTGTCATGCTGGTTCGCACTCAGCCTCTGGCAATTCATCAAAGTTTCCATCAGTGTTTCTACCAGTTCCGCGCTCCAGCGGTGTCTGCTCCAGGTAAGTAGTTCTCAGGTTTGTTTCTCTGTGGCTGACTGACTCTCCACACTTCAGGGCGGTGGTTGGCTTTGCAACCTCCTTTCTCTGCTGGGTCTGAGAAAAGTCATTGATTTCCAGTTGGTCTCCTTTTTTTTTTTTTTCCAGTTGTAAAGAGAGGAGTGATGAGTTCCAAACTCTTTACATGTTGGAGCTGACCCTGAAATCCTGCTATTTACTTATTTTTATTATTTTGCCCAGAGTGTGTCATTGTATCTATTGCAGGATCAGTCCAGTTGGAGCTGCGTTGGATAAAAGAAGTGGGGCTTGGCTGACAACTTTTTTTAAATGTCAGCTTTTCTCACTTTAAGAAAAGTTCAAGGCAGGCCTCCTCTGGCTCCCCACCAGAGAGTGAGGCAGGTGTGGCCTGGATGGCTTGTGTTGGAACTTGTCACCCAACAGCCCTGTCCTGTAGGTGGAGAAACTGCAGCTGGCATGGTGCGTGGGGGCGTGTGCTTTCCCCGCCATCCCCGCTGGAAACACTCTGCGGTGCCCTCGGGATAAAGCCTGGCCTAACCCCTTGCCGTGGCTCCAAGGCACCGGGTGTCCCCCTCTTCTGCAAACTTCTCTCTCTCCTTTTCTCAGCGCCTGTGAGCCCCGGGCTGTGCCTGGCACTCAGTGCGCATTGGAGCTCAGTAACTGGCCTGGAGTCTGATCCTCCCACCAGGGGCTGGGGTGGGGGAGCGGAAGCCAGCCCTGTGGTGGGGACCCTGCAGGGGGCTGCTGTTACACTCCAGGAGAGGAGAGGGTGCCAGGCCCACGAATGCATAGACGGCCACCCAGTGTGGTGATGCAGGCCTGCTGGCCCCTCTGGTCTTTCCCTCCTGCCCTCTCTCCTCTGTTTTCGTGTCCTACTACTTTTTCATCTGTTAAGCTCCTTGCCACCGACCTCCTCCATCAGGGACATAGCCACGGTTCTCTGCATGGTGTTTGACTCCGTGGGCCCCATGGACTCTCCTCCCCTACCACAGCCCCCGCACCCCCTGCGCCCTTGATCCCGCCCAAGGGTGTCCAGCGCCGCCAAGGCAAGGCCCCTGATGGCACGTTTCCCGAGTGGGCAGGTCGCAGATGTCTCTCCATCACCCTGCCCTTGGGGCTGGGCTCAGCCAGGTCTCCCCATGGCTGGATGCAGCTTAATTAACCTCACCCCGTACGCCTGCCCTGGTGGTGGCCCTGTCAGCTGGCACACGGCTTCCAGAATGCAACTTGCACCGTGTGGTGAGAGCAACGAGGGCTCCCTTGCCGAGTAATCTCACCACATGGGAACTTACCCTGAAAAAACTGCTCCACTGAGTGAGGAAAGTTTGCCACTAAGGTGCACCTTGACCCAAGTCTAGAGGAGCAACGTGCTGGGGAGACCCCCAGGGTCCAAAGCTCGCTCTGGGAGAGTGAAAGAAGGAATGCACACCCATCCTGCTGAACTGCATACGGGCAACACAAGTGAAAACTCTGCAGATTTCATGGAAATGTGTGAAAGCAGTGCACACAAGAGGGGAAAGCAGGAGGACACAAGACGTTACCTGTGCTGTGAGTGCAATATTGCTACCCGTGCTGTGTGCAGACCTTCCTGGTGGGGGATATGCAGCTAATTCATTCATTCCTTTACTCAACAGATATTGAGCACCTACCATGTGCCAGATGCTGCTTTGTATGCCAAGGATTCAGCAAGAAAAGAAATACGGGTGAGGTTTTCTGCTTACATGGAGCTTGCATCCTAGTGGGGATACTAATAAATGAGTAGCTATTTCCGGGCAATGATCAGGGCTGCAAAGGGAAATAAAGCAGGGGCAGGAGGTGAGGAGGAACGGGCAGCAGAGAGAGCTCCCTGAGAGGGTGGCATCCAAGCAGACCCCCTCCCCGAGACACAGGCGCAGCCTGGTACTGTCACCAAAACTGTTCGAGGTCGTCGGGCTGACGCCTCCCCGGTAGTGTGCTCAGCTCGCGGCCCGGGCTGTGGTCTCTGTCCTGGCACCTGCCCATCCACCTCGTGTATGCACAGCTGGTACCGTCTGCTTCTGAGGGTGGGACCCTGGCCTTGTACAGGTGGGACACCTGCACACAGGTTCATGGAAGTGACTCCAAAATCATTCCAAACTGGGTGGGATCCTGCCGGAGCCTGGTGTTGAAGGAGGTGGGAAAGCTCAGCACGGATGGGGGTGGGTGGATGGGGCTTGGGGGTGGGGGCAGATCTGTGGGCAGGGGCCAGAAAACACAACATGTGTGCAGAAGGAGAGAGGAAGCAGGCCTGACCCAGCCCAGGGGTCCTCAAGGGACTGACGGAGCCTGCAACAGGGGCCTGGGGGCTTTGCCCTGCAAGCGCCACACAAAGTCAGGTCTGGCTGGCCACAACCCTATCCTACAGTTATGTGTGACAGTTTGACACCTGCCTCTATATGACCTAAGCCTGGTGAACTCCCATGGGTCTCCAGCCCCCATCGTGGCATCTGGCACTGAGCATGTGTTCCAGAGAGATGCATGGAATGAGGGTGTCTCTCCCCATGAGCTTGTCACAGGGTTCCCTTGTGTGACCCAGCGTGGCTGGAGGGGACTCCCTGGGTGTGGCAAGGGGGGAGAAGGCAGACTTTGCATGGGGATGCAGAGATTCCACCCCTTTGCCAGGCTCCTCCCACCCCCAAACCCCACAGCCATCTGGCATGCCAAGTCTCTGAAGGGCAGAAAGTCCAAGCTGAAGATCCAGATCGTTCCACGGAGAGGAAACTCAGGCCCAGAGAGGGAAGGTTCTTGCCTGAGGTCACGGCAAGCCCATCAACAGAACCTGTCTCAACACCATCTCTCCTGCATGTCTGAGGCCAAGCTGGTTCCTCTGGACAAGCATTGGCTGATTCTTCTGGAATGTGGGTGTCGGGATGCTGGTGGGGCTGGAAGGAGAGGATGTAGGCAAGAGCTGCCAGTGCTTCGCCCCTGCTCCGTTCAACGCCTCTATTATCTCTCCTCTCAAAGGAACTTAGGCGGAGCCAAGACTTGGAGGTGTGGGTGCCCTGACCTCCGAGGTGTTTCCTGGCAACAATGGGCAGTGAGCGCCCGCTCCCCAGGTGGCAGAGCACCTTCAACGGGGCGGGCAGTGCCTTGCTGGTCTGGGGGCACATGACCACCATGGGCCGCCTGCCTTGGGCTCCCCCAGCCCCCACTTTCTTTTCCCAGGCCCTGCGGACAGGAGAACAAAGGGGCTGCCACCGCCCGCTGGGGAGCCATGCACCCCAAATCCCCGCCTCGTCAGGCAGCGGCTGAGCAGCCATTCCTCCTGCCTCGGCATATTGACACAAACAGCCATATTACCTGGCTGGTTAGGGTCCAGGGGCTCGGCCAAAGGCCCCCACCTAATCAGTCCTGGTGTGTAATTGCTTGTGTAAGTGCTTTGAAGGGAGAATCCATGGTGTGTGCCTTAGCATTTGCCCAGACGCATTTCTTTTTTTTTTAATTTTTAAATTTTTTTGCAGCTTGTGGGATCTTATTTCCCCAACCAGGGATGGAACCTGGGCCCACGGCATTGAAAGCGCGGAGTTCTAACCACTGGACCGCCAGGGAATTCCCTGCCCAGACATATTTCAAACCAGCTTCTCTCCTTCAAGAGAGGCCTTGTGTCTGCCCTGCCTGCCTCCTCCCATGGCCGGGACCACTGCCTGGTGGTTCTCTTTGAAATCACAGATTCAGCACCTCCCGGGTGGACAGCGCCAGGCCAGGCAATCCATTTCTCTGAGCCTGGGTTCGAATCTGTCCTATGGGGGTGATCAGGCCTTCCTCACAGGGCTGGGCATGGTGGAAGCATGCACTTCAAGCACCTGTCACCTGGTACCCTGTTCGAGGACAGGTGCAGGGGACAGCCCAGTTAGAGTTCCAGAAGTTAGTCCAGGGGGTCAGAGCAAGGAGGACAGGAGAGGTGGCATTCCAGACACCTACGTGGAGCCTCCGATTTCTCATCAGGGAAATGAACACAGTAATTTCTCCCCTTCCAGCAAAGCAGCCCAGGAGCATCGCCCTGAGCTGGCTGCGCCCCTGAGGACTCAGACAAGCCTTTGTAAAACTTGACGTTTCCTGACCTGAATTTTGGATCCCCTCAGCTCTGACAGTGTCCAATAAATAACTCCCTGCTGCATGAGTGATGGCAAACCCTGGAACGGCTTTAATTTTGCAGCGCGTTAAATGCCATGCCATGTGTGCACGATGAACCTCTTTTAGAGCGTTTTATGTTGCTTTACGACGGGATCACTGCACCTCTTGGAATTCTTGACAGAGTCCTCTGCAGGCAGGCAGCATGGAGCCTGGGTCACGTGGGTGGTGAGGTCTCTGCAGGATCTAGTCCTTAGGGACCACAAGGTGGGCCAGCTACATCCAGGGAGCCGAGCTGGGGATGCCATGAGTTCCTCCTGCCTACAGGTGGTGTTGCAGGCAATTTCCCCTGATTTCTGCATCATAACGTTCCTATTAGTACTATTCCTCTGTTTTTTGTTTTTTGTTTTGGTTTTTGTTCGTTTTCCCCCCTCCTTTCTGGCCTTCATAAGAATTAAGTTTTTTTTATTTCTTATTTTTCCTCCTCTTCTGGTTTGGAAGCTATACATACTACTTGCATTCTTTTAGTGGTTATTCATGTTTAATACGCTTATATACAAAGACAGACGTTACCCAAAGGACAAATTCTGCATTATTCCACTCATTCATATGAGGTCCCTAGAGGAGGTCTCTCAAATTCAGAGAGACAGAAAGTAGGATAGTGGTTGCCAGGGGCTGGAGGAAGGGTAAATGGGGAGTTAGCATTTGATGGGCACAGAGTTTCATTTTGGAGAGATGAAAAAGTTCTGGAGATGGAAGGTGGTGATGGTTACACAACAATGTAAATATATTTAAGGCCACTGAACTGTACACTTAAAATAGTTAAAATGGTAAATTTTATGATATGTATATTTTACCACAATAAAAATAGAAGCTAACCAACATTTTCAAACAATTCTGTGAAGAAAGAAGGGAAATAAATGCATAAAAAAAGAAAAGAGAAAAGATTTTCCTCATTTGTAGATGATATGATTGTCCCTGAACAAGCAAAATGAACAACAAACAAATATTTATTTATTTACTTACTTACTTAATAAGAAAGTTTAATAAGTATGCTGGATGCAAAATCAATATCCCAAACTCAGTTGCATTTCCATACATTGATATCAACTACAATCAGTAAGAAAATATAAAATTTAAATGCCATTTACAATATCAGCAAAAAATATACATAAAACACCTAGGAATAAAACCAAAAAGAAGTGTGTAAACACTTCATAGGAAAATTATTAAAACTTTCTTTAAAGACATTAAAGAAATCCTAAGTAAAAGGAAAGATATGCTGTGTATTTCATAAAGATGTCAAATTTCCCAAACCTGATCTAAAGATTTAATACAATTACATCAAAAATCCCAAGAAGTCTTTTCATGAAACTTGGAAAACTGATTTTAAATTTCATGTATGATTCTGGTAACTGACTGTACTGCTGAACTGAATGAATAAGCATTTTCAGAACTCTAATGAAAAACTGATGAACTCATAAAAGTGCTAACAAAAGATCAAGATGAAAAAAAAAATTACATGGGACTGAGTGAAATGATGAGGATGAGTATAATTTTTGTGACTTTCTGTCTGAATTAAAAAAAAAAAAATCCCACAAGGACTCAGAGGCAAAGAATATACAAATCAATTTTCACTGCAAAGTAAAGGAGCTGTTACAGTGGAGGATTACTGGACTGAATGTCAATATTATGACATAGTATGAGTGTGTTTCATGTTTGGTAATTGCAATCATTGTTGCTTTTGTTGTGGTCATCCATGTACAATGCTTGGTGTCAGTCTATTTATCTCTTGTAAAAATAAAATACAGTGTGTGTGTGTGTGTGTGTGTGAAATAAATAAATAAATAAATAAATAAATTTCATGTATGAGAAAATGACCAATATCAGCTAAGACAGTCCTGGAGAAGAGAAGTAAGCTGGGGAGCTTGCCCCACCAAAACATCAATAATTATGATAAAGCCAAAGTCATTAAACCATCTGGCATAGATGCTGGGATGGACAAAGAGAACAATAGAAGAGAATAAGAACACAATTAAAATACATATTTATGGAAACTTGAAGCATAGTTTATGATTGAGTAAACAGTGCAGATTGGTGTAAAAAAGATGGAGTTTTTATGAGATACTGGGAAACTGGCTATCCATATTGAAAATAACGAATCCCTACCTCATGCCATACTTAGAAATAAATCTCTAGTGATTAAAGACAAAAGATGAAAAGCATAACGAAAAAGGCTATGGAATAGAAAATTATTTCTCAATCAAGAGCAAGCCATAAAGGAAAAATTGACAAATTCAACTACATTGAAATTAAGAAATTCAATTAATTAAAAGAAACCATAAAGTGAAAAGAGAAGTCACAAACTGACATAAAATATTTGCAACACATCTAACTGACAAGAGACAACATACAAAATACACAAGGAACTCCTAGGAGTCAATATGATAAGGCAAACAGTCTCATAGAAAAAATGGGCAAGACTTAGGAACAACCATTTCACAGAAAAAGAAACATACAGGCTCATAAATGTTTGAAAAAAGCCAACTTCACTAGCAGTCAAGGATATGTCTCTTTAAAATCTTATAGGGTAGCAGTTTCCCGCCTTTTTGGCACCAGGGACTGGTTTCGTGGAATACAATTTTTCCACGGATGGGGTGGGGGGGATGGTTCAGGTGGTAATGCGAGCGCCGGGGCGCGCGATGGGAAGCGGTAGATGAAGCTTTGCTCACTCGCCCACCGCTCACCTCCTGGCGTGCGGCCCGGGTCCTAACAGGCCACGGCCCAAGGGTTGGGGACCCCTGATATAGGGAATTCGGGTTCAGATCACAGGCTGAGCATGTGCATCTCATTATTTTCCCTCCAAACTCCCACTAAAACTATAGTAATGAGAATTTGTTATGACATAAACCATTAAGGATAGAAGAACAGAACAGGAGACAAAAACAAGAAGATTCTGGAAGCTGAAAAACATATGAACAAGTGGTAACTGCCTTAGCAGACCAGAGGAAGATAAATTCTAGGCTAATAAGGGAAAAACTGTGAATTAACATGGTTTGTTCCCAAGACTTTTCAAATATTCAGGAAGTGGTAGTAGCAGGTGTTTCTGGGACTGGGAATGCAGAGGTGGTGGCAGAACCAGGACCAAAGTGAGGTAAAAGTAGTGCCAGAGCACAGAATTTAAGGAGGTGACATCCTAGCCATTAGAGAAATGCAAATTAAGGCTACAATGGGATATCACCACACACCCAGTATAACATATAAAATAGAAAATAATGACTGCACCAAATGCTGGCAAGGGTGCAGAAAACTGGGTGTCTCATACATTGCTGGTGGGAATATAAAACAGTAAAAACACTCTGGCAAATAGTTTGCAGTGTCTTAAATGAACAAACATACGCTTACCATATGACCTAGCAATTGTGCTCCTGGGCGTCTGTCCCAGATGAATGAAAATTTATGTATGTGCAAAAAAAATCTATTCATGATTGTTCATGGCAGCTGTATGTGTAATAGCCAAACACTAGAACAAACCAAATGACCCCCAACAGGTGAATGGTTAAACAAAATGGTACACCCATACCATGGAACAGCAATAGAAAGGAACAAAGTATTGACATGTAAAGCAACTTGGATAGCTCTCAGTTATGCTGAGTGAAAAAAGGCCAGCCTCAAAGTTCACATGCTTTCTTATTCCATTTATTCAGTATTCTAGAAACTATAAAATTATGTAGAAGAAAAACAGAATGTAGGTTGCCAAGAGTTAGGGATGATAGTGAGGGTGGGGGGGCAGGGGATGGAGGGGTTTGACTTTAAAGAGGTAACATGAGGGAGATTTTCATGGTGATGGACTAGTTCTGTATCTTGATTGTGGCACAATGATGGGCATGTTTGAAGATCAGGAAAAAAATGGCCCCAGCCTTGAGAAAAGCAACATGGAAACAAGAAAACAACAGAGCAATGCCTTCATAATTTTAAAGGAAACTGATTTCCAACCCACATTTCCATATCCAAACCCACTGTCAATCAACTGTGAAGGTGGAATAAAATTGTTTTCAGAAAAACACATCTCAAACAATGTACCCCCTGTGTGTCTTTCCTCAATGAATTACAGGTGGATGTGCTCCATAAACAAGGGAGTAAAAAAAGAAGCCACAGGGTCCAGAAAACAGGAGAGAAGTAAACTTTCAGGGGTGATGATGAAGGACAAGCCCAAGCATCCAGGGCAACCAGTCCAGATCAGAGGAGCACTTCCGGGAGACTAAATTGTCATCATTATGATTTCTACCAATGAACCATCTTTTTACCTTCACTTAACCATAGGAGAATGGTTCCCACCAAAACAAGAGAGTAAACTAGGAAGGCATGGGTGGGATTCAGGAAACAGGGCTCCCACCCAGGAGAAAGGCAAGACATCAGCGGAAGCAAATGTTAGGATGACAGTGTGCAGCCAGCCCAGAGAGTGGGTAGGGCAGATCAGAGGAGAAAGAGACCTCCAGGCAGAGAGTCTCCAGGAACAAGTAATGCGGAAAAGTACAGAAAAAAGGGTATTGGAAAATCTGGGAAGAATGAGTAATAGATTAGAAAATATTTAGCAAATGAAAAAGCGAGGCAACTAATAACTTTAGAAAATACAAACAGTAAGAAAGGAAACAATTGGAGTACACTATAATGCTAAGTTAAGCTGTGGTTGTACAGATATAATGTGATCTATACCAACAGATTCAGCTTGATTTAACCAAAAATTGTAATATAACTATATTGGAAAAGTAGAGAGGGGAAGCAGAGGGGGTGTCAGAATACGAGGGCTAAACTGTCATCTACTCTAATAGGAAATCTTAAAAATTATGCCTTAAATTGATTAATCAAAAGGTAGCAGGATAGTAAGATAGATAGATAGATAGATAGATAGATAGATAGATAGATAGATTAGATAGATGATAGATAGATAGATAGATAGATAGATAGATAGATAGATAGATAGATAGATAGATAGATAGATGATAGATAGAATTTAGAAATATGTGGTGTGTGAAAGCCAGAAAAATTATTTAAAAAGCTAATAATGGTTGATTTTGGAGGGATCAAGGAAGGGAGGATGAATGAACTACTGTATTTTGTCATAGATTTTTAGTACTACAGACAGTCCCTGCTTTGGAATTTTTACCTTTTCCTGGGTGAGTAATATGCAGTATGATACTCTCTCACAATGCTGGGCAGTAGGCTGGAGCTCCCAGTCTGCTACACAATCACAACTGATACATTCACTGACATTCTGTTTATCACTTTCAGTATAGCATTCAATAAATTACATGAGAAATTCAATACTTTATTATAAAAATAGCCTTTGGTTTAGATGATTTTGTCCAACTGTAGGCTAATGATGTGAGCATATTTAAGGTAGGCTAGACTAAGCTACAATGTTCAGTAGGTAAGGTGCATTTTCAACTTACAATATTTTCAACTTAGGATGGGTTTATTGGGACATAACCCCATAGTAGAGGAAGATCTGTACATGAATTTGGCATTTTGTTTTGTTTACTATATGCACGTTCAACAATATACAATTGATTTATTGTATTTAACTCGCATTATTTGTTAATTTAAAACAAAACAACAAAATATCATTTTACTACAACCAAATTTGCACAAATTAAAAAGCAGGCCAATTCCAGGTACTGGAAAGGATGTGGGGCAATAGGAACTGTCAGCCGTAGCAGTCAGAGTTACAGTTACTTTGGAAAACACTTCACCATACCTAGTAAAGGTGATTTGCACATAACGCATGAGCAGCAATTCCCCACCTGGCGATGTCCCTAGAGCAATGCTCCGCAACCTTTTTTGCTGTGCAAAAAATGATAGTACTTGCATGGCACAGTGGAGTAAGTGGACAAGGCTTCTCCAGGACACTGGGGCCAGCCAGGAGGTCCAGGGTCCAGGCTGCCCCAGCCCCTGCCCAGCTACTCAAGTACAGGCGGGTCCATCACTCAGATATACCTGCACCCCAGTCACAGCACCCAGTGGGCTCATCCAGAGAAAGGATTACGCATGTGCACCTGGAGATCTGTACTAGGATGTTTACAGCAGCGCTGTGATAGTAAAAAGCCTGGACACAGCATAAATGTCCATGAACAATAGCACTGGTAGACAACTTGTGATATAGTCACACAATGGAATACTAAACAAGAGCAAAGACTAATGAGTGACACCATAAGCGTTAAAATGGATGAATCTCACGCATGAAATATTAGATGGAAGAAGCAAAACACAAATATTACATATAAAGGAAGATTATATTTACATAAAGTTTAAAAAGCAGCTAAAACTAAACTATATGTTTTGGGTGACTACAAATATAAATGGTAAAAATTATATAGAGAAGCAAGGGAAAGATGAATATAAATTCAAGTTAGTATTACCTGGGGGAGGGGTCAGGGATGGGGAAGACAGAGTGATTAGTCATGAGCAACCTGAACTTAAAGAGAGATTTTACTTTTCAGTCTGAGTGGTGGCTACACAAGAGTTCACATTATAATTATTTGTATTATTGTTGTCATTATTATTACTCTTTAAAATATTTTTTCTCAGGTGTACAATTTTAGGGCATGCATAGATTCTAGCTGCCCCAAATATCTGTGCTCCCCTTCTTCTCGAGTAATAGAACTCCCAGTTTTTAGCTGAGTACGTGGCCACCAGGAATAAAGACTGAATTTCCCTGTCCTATTTGCAATATAGTTCAACCACGTTCCTCTTGCAATGGAAATTAAGAGGAATGTGTGTGTGTGTAAATCTTAGGAAGTGTTCTTATTGGGGAAGGGGGAAGGTGTGCCCTTCATGGTCTCCTCTTCCCTGTTGGTTAAAATGTGATGCAATGGCTGGAGCATCAGCAGCCATCTTGGACCATGGTGTAACCTCAGGAATAAAACTCATACACAGTGGAACACAGTAGAGGCAGAAGGATCCAGGAGGCCTGGCACAGGGTGCACCATGATGGTCCTGGGCTGACCCTTTCAGACTTTACAGGCATAAAGAGAAATATATTTATATCACTTTGAATTCATGATTATTTGTGGGCTTTCTGTTATATCCAGACAAGCCTAATCCTAATTTGGTATAGGAGTGAGATGCAGCAGAAAGTTCTCCAAAATCAAAGTAGAACAACTGAAGACCACTACTTGCCCACACGCTCAGCTGGGTGCTCTACATTCATTGGCTATTTGGTCTTCAGAGAAGCCCTATGAGGAGGGCACATGTCCCCCCGGAATCAGAAGGGGAAACCGAGCCCCATGGAAAGTATGTGGCTTGCTTGGCATGGCACACAATGTGCCCTGGGCTGCACATGGGTGGCGCTCTCTGTTTCTCTCCAAATAGTTTGTTTTCTTCCATGTTCCAGGAGTCCAGGGCCCAGCTAAAGGCAGCATCGGGACATCTCTGGGACACTGGTGGACGTGTGAGGGTGTGTCTCCCTCTGTGGCACTGGCCTCTGGGAATGGAAGGCACCAGAGACCCAAAGCTAGGCTGGTCCTGGCCTCAGGCACCCCCCGGAGTAACTACCCGGGTTACCGAGTCAAAGCTCCTCGTTCCTCAGGGCGGCTCCCCCACAGGCTCAGCCGCCCGTGTCCAGAGCAGGGGGCGAGGCTTGGTGCGCGACCACTTCTGGTTGGTAGCAGGGGGCGAGGCTTGGTGCGCGACCACTTCTGGTTGGTAGCAGGGGGCGAGGCTTGGTGCGCGACCACTTCTGGTTGGTAGCGGAGGGCCCTGGGGGGCTGGCCTGGGGTGGAGAAGTTTGACACAGGGCCTGGGAGGGAGGAGCTGAACAGAACAGAGCTAAGTCGAGCTGGGCGGGGTTTCTCGTTCGCACTGCGCCCCACTTGCTGTGTGCCTTCGTGTACCTCTCTGTCCCGGGGGCGGTTGGGGGCTCAGTCTCTCCTTCCGCACTGCAGGGATGAGACATGGATGCCCCCCTTTCTCGGGCTTTTTTGGCCCCATGTGGCCTGGCCTGGGCTGGGTGCTATGCCAGGCACTAGGAGGGCTCGATGGGGAGAAAGGGAAGAGGAGCCAGGTATGCAGAGCCCAGGGCTGTGTGCTGGAGCCTGGGGGAGCCTGGGGGAGCCTGGGTGAGGCTGGGGGAGCCCGGGGGAGCCCGGGGGAGGCTGGGGGAGCCTGGGGGAGGCTGGGGGAGGCCGGGGGAGGCTGGGGGAGCCCGGGGGAGGCCGGGGGAGGCCGGGGGAGCCCGGGGGAGGCCGGGGGAGGCCGGGGGAGCCTGGGGGAGGCCGGGAGAGCCTGGGGGAGGCTGGGGGAGCCCGGGGGAGGCTGGGGGAGGCTGGGGCACCAGGCAGACTGGGGCCCCATCCTGTCACCAACACACCAACTGGCTGTGTGATGTTGGCCAAGTCCCTTTAAGACTCTGAGCTGTTTGCTGGTGTGGGAAACAGTCCGCTGGCCCTCGAAGTGTCCCATAAAGCATGGCTGTGTGGGGAAGCCTGGGTAAGTACCGAGCACTGCATGCGCAGCGTGGGGACCTGGCAGAGGGAAAGTCCCTGGCAGTGCCCGCAGTGGAGCACAGGACGCACAGGGCGAGGTCTCAGAGGGCAGGGGAGGGGGCCCAAGCTGGGGTGACCTGAGGACAGGGAGGAGGTGGGACAGACGAGTCACAGGGAAGACGCGGGCTGGAGCCACAAACGTGCCGAGGACCACGGGAGGCACTGGGTGAGCCCGTCCTCGCGAGGGGCGGGGCAGGGGTGTGGAGTCGTGGAAACTGAGTCACCCGGCCTGGACGAGGCCCACACGCCAGCTGGGCGCCCAGAGCCCGCCCTGCTTCCCACCTCCGCACTGGACTCTGCTGTGAGGCTCGCCCGGCACTGCCCAGTCTCCGTGACACCGTGCGGCTTTTGTCCCAGGATTTATTTGTTCATCAGATGGATATCAGAGTCACTTCATGCGGTGCTCTCCCGCGTCAGCAAAATAAAGATGCAAATAAATCCCCTGACCCGCCCCCGGGGCCACCGAAGAACGCAGAGCCTCCCGCCTCCCCCGCCGTACATGAAGGCTTTGAATTTAAAATTTCATTTTCCCATCGCTTTTCAATAAATGCTCTTCCCCGTGGTGTCTCGAGTCCTGGCCTTATGATGCCTGAGTTAAAAGGCAGGGCCTTGTTTCCAGCTGCAGATAATTTACTTTTGAATGGTCCAATTACACAGCAGCCGGGGCTCTGCCTGGCCATGCAGAGACGGGGCCGTTTACCCGGGAGATAATGGTGTCGCTGCAACATATGTGTTGTCTGACCTGGGCCTGTCCTCCGGCGGCCGCCAGCAGGCGGGACCAGGCACTGCCTAAGGAGCCCTGACAGGCGCATCCCTGGAGGGGATCCCGGTGTCCACCTCACCCTCTGGCTGAGACCAGCCCTGAGAGACAGGTGACCCCTGCTGGCATGACCATCCCGGACCCTGGTGAGGCCGTGGACGGCATGCTGTCCGGTTTTTCCGGCTGCCGTTGGCTCGTTCTGCAGCCTGCGGAGCGCTGGCTGCCCTGGAAGATGTTAAAGTGGGCATGAAATACAGCGTCATGCTTTTGAAAGAGGTGTGACATCTGACCGATCGCTAGCCCCGAGTCGTTATAACAAGGTGGCCTCATGAATTTTATGTCCACGTAACAAAATCTGAACCGATGGAAACTGTCTGTGCCTTCGAATTTCTTAAAATGAAACACTGAAGCATTTTGCTCTTCTGTAATATTTCTCCCTAAGCAAAAAATGTGGGTTCCTTAGTGGTTTGGCTTCAAAGAATGTCTAGATCTGGGTGATCCCACTTCAAAGCCTAAAGAAAAATTCCTAACCCTTCTTCCAGGAGTCGAAGGAAAGAACTGAGCAATTCCTCTGCCTGTCCACAGTTTAAGAGTGTGTCCATCTCCAGAAACCAACAGGACCCCCTGAACTTTAAACCCAGATACTTTTCCCTTTGAATTTTCTCTTACAAACAAATCTGAATTAGTGACAATTAAAAGACGAAACAAGCACATGGAAAGTGTGTGATGGGGTGTCACCACCTACATCGTCCCTGGACTGCTGCTTCTGGCCTGTGTCACGGGGACACTCGGGTGGTCAGCAACAGCAGGGAACAGGGTGAAATCCTTGATCGAGTGCAGACTGGCCCGAATTCAGCTCAGCTTCCTGGACCCTGGGGTCTCCCACAGGGAAGCTGGAGCCTGCGGGGGAGCAGTGAATGGGGAGGGGCTCCGGGGAGGGGGTGGGGAGGCTCTAGAGGGGGTGCCAGCCCCGCCCACCCCTCCCTGCTTCCTTCTCGGTGCCTCTTCGGCCCATAGGTGCAACCACCCCACTGCAAACCTGTCCACACCCGCCCTTGTGCTGAAGTCCCTTGTGCACAGCTACCCTGGGGCAGCTCAGGGTCTCCAGGCTGGCGGCCATCAAGGGGAGGGGAGGGACGTCTTCGTAAGGTCTGGTCTCGCTTCTGGCTAGTTCAAAAGCCACCGTGGAGAGGCGGCTCTGCTCAACCCAGGGCTGTTGCGTGAGTGCGTCTGCATGCCGGGCACTGGGTCCCGCGTCTGAGATGCTAGATTCATCTGTGGTGCATTAGAGGCGGCTGCAAATTCCCTGCCATTGCCCCTGTGCAGAAGCAGAGTTTATTTCTCCATCCCCTTGAACCTGATACCACGTGGAGAGGCCGTGCGGAGAAGCCACAAGGAGAGAGAGGAAGAGGCCCTGGAACCAGCGGGAAGAGGAGTGAGGAACAGAAAGAAGCAAGACCCCCGGCAGACAAGTCAGTGGAGCTGCCGCCCTGTGGCCCAGCTGTCCAGCCCTGGCCCGAGCGTGGAGGGAGGGAGCCCTGCCGACAGCTGCCCACTGTGGCCCGGCTAAGTCCTCCCCCAGAAAAGAAAGCAGCTGGGAATTCCCTGGCGGTCCAGTGGTTAGAATTCCACGCTCTCACTGCCGAGGGCCCAGGTTTGATCCCTAGTCAGGGAACTAAGATCCCACAAGCCAGGCAGCCCGGCCAAATGTGGCTGGCTGAGCGGTGGTCTCTGCTGCCATTGGAAAGGAAAGGCGGGCAGAGCCGAGGTGACGACAGGGACGAATGGGGGCACAGAGAGGCCATGTGACCCAAACAATGTCACAGGTAAATATGTTCCTGGGTGTCTGGGCAGGGCGGTCGTGGAGGCCCTCCCTCTGCGCGAGAATAAACTGGGTTCGGCTCTGCCCTCTCCCTTCGGGGTCCGCCCACTGATCCCGGGTTCAGAACTGTGAAGCCCGCGCCAGCAGCCCTCGTCCTCTCCGGGCCCCGCCTCAGCTGCACCCGCTTCGTGTGACGCTGTGTCCAGCCAGAGCCCGGGGCCTGGGAATGAGAGGCCCACCGCGGGCCACCCAAACCGCCAGGGGAGGAAGAGGACAGCCCGCTGTCTCCACAAGGCTGGCCCCGCAGCTCCCCTTCCAGAATCAAGCAGCCCCGTGCCCGCACATCCCAGGGTCCACACAGAGAGCGTGTCGGGGGCGCACCAAGCGCTCACATTGGCGCCGGAGAGGGATGGGCTTTTCCTGCAGGGGCCAGAGGGGCTACAGAGACTCAGCTCGGCTGCCCGCTGAAGCCTGGGGGGCTGGTGTCCCGCCCACCCCTCTGCCCACACAGGTGTGGGCGGTAAGAGGGGTTTGACCCGTGCAGAGCCAGCGTATCAAAGTTCCACCCCAAAAGCAGTCCCTGGAATGTGCTGTCTGGCTGCCTTCCTCACGGCGGGGTGTAGCAGGGGACATGGAGGGGCGGGGGTGTCACGGGCCGACCTCCTGCTCCCGCTGGGGTCTGGCTTTCAGGGCTCATCCCACAGCACAGACTGCTGCTACGAGGCCCCGCCCATACTAGGCCCCGCCCACACGAGGCGCCATTCCCCGCCCACGGGCCTGGGGCAGCCCGGGACTCTGCAAGCTTCTCTTCTCTGCAGAGAGCCCCGCCCCTCCCCTGCACCACCCCCTGCACCCCAGGCCGTGCACCTGGGACGCCTCGGGGTGCTGGAGCCAGCAGCACTTGAGCTCACCTGTCCGGGCCTCGAGGCACAGGTGAGATGACAGGGCCCAGAGGAAGAGGGGCCGGCCGTGCCCCGGGCCAGGCCTTTCCCAATACCAGTGGGGTTCAGGGGTCAGGGGCCAGGGCAGGGCACTGCCAGGAGGCAGCGAGGTTTAGGGCCCACACAGACCTGGGCGGGGTGCAAGGGGGTGTTGGTAAGGACGGTGGCACAGACGTGGGGGGCAGAGACCCCACGTGCCTCAGAGATGGAGGTCTGGCAAGCTGGCCTCCAGAACAAGGAGAATCTCGACAGTCAGGGGAGAAGAAAGGGGGTGCAGCCCAGGCCAGGCCCCCAGTGGGCTCACCTAGCTCCTGGCTCCACCATCCCCGGTAACATGTTACCTGCATTCCCATTTGTCAGCTGGCCGTGCCCCCTTGAACCCACCCTACCTGACCCCAGACCCACAGCTTAAATCCCACCCGAGGGCTGATGGCCTCCACTGAGCCCCAGACTGGTACCCTCACCGCCTTCTCCACATCTCTCCCTGCACGCTTCCCAGATGGTCAAAAGGGGACCATGGATTTCTCCTCCCAAACCTCCATGGCTCCCCACACTTTCCCAATGGCAGCTGATGGCAACACGACTCACTGACTCTGCCAGGCCCAGGAGGAGCCACCCTTGACTTTCCTCTCTCTCTCTCGCACCACTTCTAATCCATGAGCAGGTCCTGCCAGCCCAGCCCCAGGTCACAGG
Source organism: Eschrichtius robustus (assembly GCF_028021215.1). NCBI lineage: Eukaryota > Metazoa > Chordata > Mammalia > Artiodactyla > Eschrichtiidae > Eschrichtius > Eschrichtius robustus. The sequence continues at coordinate 1,517,494 of NC_090824.1, forward strand.
GTCCCAATCACCTCCCCCCATCCCCACAGCTGAGACACCGGCCCACCAAGCCTCCGGCTGCAGCCTCCACCCCAGCATCCATCCTCCTCACCGACTGAGCTTCCCAGAGCCCAGACCACGCTGCCCTTTGCAACCTGAGTCAAAGCCAGGTTCTCAGCCAGCACCCCGTCCTCCTTGTCCTCTCTGGCTCCTTCCCAGCTGCAAAGCCCACCGGCACCTCCTAGAAGATGCCCAGCCACTCCGCTCGGTGCCTCTGCCTTGTACTTTCCCAAACTCCCCCTGTGGCCAAGTCAGCCCCGCATCTCCCCGGCAAGACCCCTCCGCGAGCGCCGGGGCTGAGACGTCCCCACCGCCTGTCCAGCACCCCGACCGTTGTCACTCGTCACAGCACCTCTGACCCTCACACCGTGGCCTCACCTCCCCCGGTGTGTGGGTCTCTCAGAGCCCTTGCTGTCCCCCGGCCCCCACCAGCTGATGCTCCAGAAATAAATGTCCCACGTCCTGCTGCTGCCTCCACGGAAGCCCGAGCCCCTCAGGGCAGGTCCCTCTCCTCGGCACCAGCAACGGTGCCCGGAAAGTTCTCCGAACAGACCCCTTCTGGCTTTGGCCTGAAACCAGCAAGCTGGCTGCTGGGGCGCTGTGTGTTCCTGGAGGGGCTTTCCACACGCCAGCGCCCACTGTGCGGGAGGGGGCTGGGGGAGGGGGACTGCGCCCTCGATGGCCTCATTTATTTTCTGTCTCGTTCAACAAGACAAAACGCCCCCCAAGGAAGGGAGCCGGGCTGCCCCCCACGTCTCCGGGCTCTGCCCCTCCAGGTCCTCCCTTGGCCATCAGAGCAGCCCTCAGCACACCCCCCAAATTCAGGACTTTCTGTGTTCCCTTAAGATGCAGAAGGTCCTGGCCTGAAAGCAGTGTGTCGGGGCTGGGAGTTGGATGGGGGTTTCTTGCCTTCATATCACCTTTGGGTTTACACATCTGCCGTGTCAGAGATACGGACGCGGTTCACAGACAGAAATGCAAGTGGCCCTGCGACTTCCCCATAATGAGGGAAACGCAAATGCAGGCCAGACCAGATACCATTTCCCACCTATCAGACTGGCGAAAATCCAAAAGTTTAACAGCATTCTGCCGGCGAGGCTGTGAGGAAGAGGCGGCCTTAGACAAAGCTGTGGGAAAGTGAAAGGGTCCAGCTCCCACCCTGGGAGACAGACAAAATCTGACAAAGCTGCAAAATGCAATTACCCTTTCCGACAGCCACCTGCTCGGAGGAATCTTGCCTCAGACGTACACGGGGAAACCCAAAAAGCTGTGTGCGTGCGGCTCGCCAAGGGTCTATTAGTAACAGCAGAAGACTGGGGTCACCGAGTGCCCCGGCACTAGGGGACTGACTGGTGTGTAAATAGAATGTGTCCCCAAGATGGAACTCCGTCCCCCTAAATGTGAAATGAGGGAGCTCGCCGTGTCCCGCTGTGGTCTGTTCAAAAGCAAGGTGAAGAACCACGCGATTCCTATGTCACTTTCTATTTAAGAAAACGGGAGGATAAACCACTATTTAAGAATAAACCCAACCCGAATGGAAACAGTCGCTGACAAGAGGAGATGGGGACAGGCAAGGAAACCCAGCTTCCCTGAATGTGCCCTGCTTTGTCCTTTTGACTTCAGAATCTTGTAAATATTTTAAATAATTGTAAGACAAAATTAAATCACAGAACTTCTGCTCTGTGACAGACACTGTTCAGAGAAAGAAAAGTCAAGTCACAGACAAGTCACAGAAAATCTTTGCAAAACAGCACGTATCTGATCAAGGACTGATGTCAGAAATACAGCCGGACCTCTGTATCCATAGGTCCTGCATCTGAGGATTCAGCCAACCCAGGATCAAAAAAAAAAATTGTTTTTTAATTCCAGAAAGTTCCAAAAAGTGAAAATTGAATTTGCTGCTCACCAACAACTATGTACATATCCTTTGCATTGTATTAGGTATTATAAGTCATCTAGAGATGATTTAAAGTATTTGGGAAGATGTGCACATGTTATACACAAATACGACACCATTTTATATAAGGGACTTGAACGTCCACAGATTTTGGTATCTGGAGATGGGTGGGGGGCAGTTCTGGAACCAGTTCCCTGTGGATATCAACAGATGACTGTATACAAAAATACTTACAACTTAATAATGAGGAAACAAAGAACCCAATTAAAACATGGGTTAAAGCCCTAAACAGACACCTTATCAGAAGATACACAGATGGCAAGTAAGCACGTGAAAAGATGCTTCATGTTATGTCATGAGGTGATTGCAAATTCAAATAACAATGAAGTACCATTCCACACCTATTAGAATGGCAAATATCCAGAGCACCAACAACATCAAGCGCTGGTGAGGATGTGGAACTACAGGAGCTCTCATCCGTTGCTGGTGGGGATGCAAGATGGTACAGCTGCTTTGGAAGACAGTTTAGTGATTTCGTAAAAAGCCAAACATACTCTTACCATACGATCCAGCAATCACGCTCCTTGGTATTTACCCAAAGGCAATGAAAACGGGGTTCACGCAAAAACCAGCACACAACGTTTACAGCAGCTTTATTTTATTTTACTTTTTTTAGCAGCTTTATTCTTAATTGCCAAACCTTCGAAGCAACCAAGACATCCTTCAACAGGTGAATGAATAAACAAACTGAAACATCCAAACAGTGGAATGTTTTCCAGCACTAAAATGAAATGAACTATCAAGCCATGAAAAGTCATGGAGGAAACTTAAATGCACATGGCTAAGTGAAAGAATCCAGTCTGAAAAGGCTACGTGCTATGTGATTCCAACTATATGACACTCTGGAAAAGGCAAAACCACAGAGACAGTGAAAAAATCAGTGGTTGCCAGGACTAAGGGGGTTAGGGGGATGCAAAGGCAGAGCGCAGAGGGTTTTAGGACAGTGAAACTATTCTGTGTGATACTGTAATAGTGGTTACATGTCATTATACATTTGTCAAAACCCACAGAATGTACAGCACAAGAGTGAACCCTAATGTAGACTATGCCCCTTGGGTGATAGTGATCTGTCAATGTAGCTCCATCAGTTGTAACAAATCAACCACACTAATGCAGATGTTAATAATAGGGGGAGTAATAGGGGCTGGGGAGGGAGGAGGGGTATATGGGAACTCTGTACTTTCTGATCAATTTTTCTGTAAACCTAAAACAGCTTTTAAAAAAAAAAAAAGTCTATTAATTTAAAAAATTAAATAAAATGAAGAAATGCAAAAAATTAAATCATAATAGAAAAACAATCTCTAAAAATCAAAATGAATCTGTGTATCAAGTCAGTGGCTTCACCACACAGAGGAGATTTATTTCAAGTGACTTCAAAACATGGTCATTTGACTACAAATCTCAATTGGGACATATCCTAAGGACAAAAAATAGCAATAAAGAAATCTTAATATATATATGATACAAGTATGTATATATATATATATGCATATGTATGTATGTATGTATGTGTGTGTGTCTGTGTGTATATATATATATATATATATATATATATGTCAGCTACATATTGCTGTGTAACAAACTACCCCAAAGCTTTGTGGCTTAAAACAACGATTTGTTATTTCTCACAGTTTTGTGGGTTGCATGGCCAGTTCCCCTGCTGGTTGTACTTGGACTCTGTCACGTGGCTGTGGTCACCTGGAGACTCAACTGGACTGGAGGTCCAGGATGGCCTCATCTGCGTGTCTGGAAGGAGGTGGCTGTAGGGCACTTCAGTTCTCCTCCAAGCAGCTTCTTATACTCCAGTGTACGCTGGTATAAGTTCTCCTCTTACACTGCAGGAGGCCAGATTGACTTCCCTATACTGAGTCACAGAGCAGCCTCCAAAGAAAGTGAAGGTGGCAGCTTCAAGACCTTTTAGGCCCTGGCCTCAGAAGTACACAATGTCCCTTCCACTATATCCTATTGGTCAAAGCAAGTCACAAGGCCAGCCCAAATTCAGGAAATGAGGAAATAAATCCCATTTTTGTTCAGGCTGGGGTAGCGTAATGTCACACCACAAAGGAGCATGGACACAGGGAAATGAGATGAATTGGGCCCACTACTGCAACAATCTCCTGTAGTCCTCCCTCTGGTCCCAGTGATTCACATCTCTCCCATGACCTCCAAACTCTCATCCAGTCATGGGATCAAGGTGCAAATGTGGCTCTTCTGGGTGTGCAGTGACTTGAGTGTGGCTCCTCTTAATGCAGGAACTGGTGAGCAAAATACAAGAGTTATCCGTCCCCCACACACCCAACATGCAACGGTGAGACAGGGACAGGAAACCTTCAAAGGCAGCAGGCACTCCCCTTCAAAAGGAAAATGACGGGAAGCGGATACAGGCAGATCCAAGGCAATTGTGAAATCTAGCCAGTTTCCCCTACTCTAGGGGCAAGGAAAGTTCCTTGATTAAGTCCAGTTTTCCTTTCTAGGAGTGGTTTTCTAATCCATTGTTCTTTGCTCTTGACTATACCCTCCGAGATACCTTTCCTTTGCCATAAGAAGTGGCCCATATAGGCAGCTGAGTAACATTCTCAACCTGTTTACTTCCCAGAAGGCTCTTTCCATTTTGAACTGTCTTCTTTATCCAAGCTGGTGGTGTTTTCAGCAGTACAACTCTTTTTAAAACTTTGTGGATTTCCCATGACTCTAATCAAAGTTTGCTCCATATTCCAAAAGCCACATCCATAGTCCTTTTTTGAGACAGATTTCTCTCTATCTTGAGCCATACATGAAGCTGTGAAATGAAACCCTTAGAGTTCCTAAAATTCCTTCTGCCTGGATGAATGGGTCTGATCGGCACTACCTTAAATCTTACAAAGACCTTAACAAGGCATCCTGCAGACACAGCCTTGATTTTATCTTCGCCCCCAGGCTCATCGCACTTTGTATATTTTTACCAGCTGGAAATACTGAGTGTGAGGGACAGTATTATTTTCTAACCAAGCAAGTCCTGGGCTTTCTGTCTTTAAATTTTATTTAAAAATTGAACGGTTCTTTCTTTAGCTCATCTCTTTTTCTGCATCTTATCACGTGCAGCTAGAAGAAACCAACGGACACTTTTAACGTTCTGTCTAGAGATTTCTTTAGCCACATGCCACAAGTTTGTTTTCCTTCCCAGTTACTATAGGAGACAGTTTGTCATTTATTCCTAAGTGACAAGGGTCACCCTTTCTCCAGCCTCCAACATTTCCCTTCACCACCTTCCCAGCTTCCACCTGCTCCAAAGCCAATGTCACATTTCAAGTTTTTGTTAAGGTACCATTGTACTCCAGGTACCAACATCTGTATCATTTATCTATTACTACGTAACAAACCACCCCAGTATGCGGTGGCATCAAATAACAACTTATACTTCTTGCAGTGCTGGGGGTCAGTGCTGGACCGCCTACTGGCCTCACCTGGGCTCCCTCACCTGCATTCGGCTGGGTGCCAGGCTAACCCAGAGCATGTAAGACAGCTGGTCTGCCTCCCCACATGGTTTTTCATCTCAGGATTCTTTGTAGCATGCTGGTCCCAGGATCCAGAAGAGCAAAAAACATACTGTAAGATCTCTTAAGGGCTTGCCTTGGAAGTCATACCACGTTACCTCCACTGCATTTTCTTGGTCATGTCATAAGATCAGCCCACCTTCAAAACATGGGGAAATAGATTCTCCTTCTTGATGGGGACTTAGCAAAAAATGTGTGTACAAGCTGAATGTACCCTGCTACATGATAGTTATACAGACGATGTACCGTGAGATAAAGCAAGTAAGTAATTATGTAGATGTCATTAGGAACCAAGATTCCCAGCATAAGAGGAGAGAGATGTAAATGTAAAATCAAAGAAGCTATACAAAAACACCCTAATCTTACATTTAAATTGGAAACGTTAGTATCAACTCACTACGTACTTTTCTTTTGCAAAAAAAAATGTGTTTCCCAGCTTTGGCCACAGAAAGGTTTAGAAGCAATGACTTGTCTGGTAGTAATGACCCCTCTTTAGCTCCCAGACTGCAATCACAAAATCCTATTTTCCAATAAAAGGAACCAGAGCTTCTGGGAGAAATGGCCAACTTGAGGTCTCAAGGAAGAAATACACCAGATAAATCTGGAACAACTTGTCATATCAGAAAGCAAGGCAGCCCTCAACACGATCAGATAGACTCAGGAGACAACTGGCATAGCCTCCCTCTGGTCGAAGATGGAATGATTTGTTCATCAGCAGAATCTATAGCTTTATCTATACATACATCATATGTGACCGCAAAGAATTGAAACCAAACTCAGCAGTATCATAATGACACCAAATGAAAGAAAAAGTTCTTGACCATCTTTAGAAGTTGCTAAGGCACCATCTCATGATTGTGAAAAGTGCTAAATGGAAAGAATCAGGCACTGATCCAGGTGGGACAAACGCAAGGTGCGGGGGTGGGAAACCTGCTCTAGACCCAGGCGTGCGCACGCTGATTTAGCGGCAATATCATAAAGCACAAACCTAGTTGCTATGTAATTAACTCGAAATGTAATGAGCAATAAAAATACAATTATATTTCTGTGAGCCATTAAACTCCTGTACTTTCTCAATGCACTTTGAAAGGCCTGCGCGTGTTCTCCAGGCAGAGAAGACAAAGAGGGACCAGGCAGGGGTGCTACCCAGACACGAGGCCTCAGACGTGGCCCTTTGGCTGGAGGGCTACTGCCCACCCCCCGGGGGAATGTGGAGCCTGTTTCCGGGACTTGGCAGGAGTGAGAGCTCTGCATGGGAGGAGCCAGGGAGACCAGCATCCGGGATCCGTCATCTCGTGTCCACCCAGGAGGGAGACAAACACGTGTGCACAGGGACACGTGGCCTGCAACGTCCATGTGCACAGGAGCAGCATATACTGTTCTCAGTAGCGCCAATGTGGAAACAACCCGGTGTCTGTGGACAGCTGAGCGGATAAACGCCACGTGGCCCATCCACACCGTGGAGTAGGACGTGGCCTAAAGAGAGATGCAGCCCAACCTGCACATGAGCACGTGTCAAGTGCAAGAGGCCAGATGCAAAAAGCCACAGAATGTGACCCCGCTCACGTGAAAGTCGGACGGGCAGATCCAGAGAGACGGGAAGCAGAGGGGCGGCTGCCCCGTCTGTGAATCTACTATAAACCATTCAGGTGCACGCTTTATTTATTTTTTATTTTTTTAGGCCGAGCGGCACGCAGGATCTTAGTTCCCCGACCAGGGATCGATCCCAAGCCCCCTGCAGTAGAAGCGCAGAGTTTTAACCACTGGACCGCCAGGGAAGTCCCTGAAGTGCACGCTTGAAATGCGTGAATTATATGGTAAATGAATTTCATCAAAATAAAGCTATTTTTAAAGAAAGGCTGAAGGACGGGGTGGCATGCGCGGGCTCTAGGGGTGCAGAAGAGGAGGCCTGGAGGTGGGAGAGGCGGTGCATGGACAGTGTTTGCAGAGCCTCTTCTCCCCGCCTCTCGGAGTCTCCCTGCCCCCGCTCCACGTCGGAGAAGGAAGCATCACACGGGCCTTTGGGTCCCCGGAGCAGCAGACACGGGCTCCAGGCAATCGGGAAGCAATCAGCAAGCGGAGCCTCGCTTCGGGAAGGGGGTCCTCAGGCCCCACCTGATGCCACCTGATGCGTCTTGTACCTGGAGGCAGCCCTCGCCCCCCGGGGGCAGCTCCAGGGGCTGGCGGGGCTAATCTCTCCATCGGCACCTGCTCATATCCAAGCCGGACGCCTGGCCACGAAGCCCCTCTCCTCCACCGGCCACCCGTGTGACTCATGTGTCTGTGAGCCCCCCCGAGCCTCGGTCTCCCCATCTGCCATGGGGATTCCCATGGTCCCACCAGGAAGGTTGTTAGGAGCTAGGGCCCCGCAGAGCCTGCCCACGAGAGAGGAGACGACATCACCGCAGGCATTGCTGGGGACAGTCATGCGTCCCTTCCCTTCCTGGTGACATTCACTGGCAGCTGTTACCGTCGTCGTGACGGACGGGAGGGTGCACACGCATTGTTCCTCCCTCGCTGAGCAGGGGGGACCTGCTCTCTCCCCCCGACACGGCACAGGACCAGCGCGGGCGACCCCCAAGCTCCCTGCTGAAGAGCGTGCCTGCCTCAACACCAGACCGCCTGGAAAGTTCCGGTGCTGGGCCGGGAGCTCTGGACAGGTCAGCGGTGGGGGTGGGAGCCCAAGCCAAATGCCCAGCACAGGGCACGGGAGGTGGGGGGGCAGGCGTCCAGCAGAGGTGGCACCCAGGCCTCTGAGAAGCATCTAGAAAGGCGGCAGGCCCGGGGGCGGTGTGGTGGGCATCGGGGCCGGGGAACCTCTGCGGAAGGTGGGAGGGAGGCCCGCGCTGCATGTTGGGGGCTGTCCAAGTGTGAGATTGATAAAACCCACGACTGGAAAACATCGTCTCCCAAGGTCATTTTTACAAGAAAGTTGTGCTGCATGGATTTATTGCTGTGTGCAGAGAGGATTTTAATTACCACGTTTTAAGAGGTGTTATTATCTCCACGGCAGGCTCTGCGAAAAACCCTCTTTGAGACCCAACCGCTGCTCCACTGGCACAGACCCCACCCCCCTGAGACCAGGGCCGCCTTTAGCCACAGTTCTATCTCCCCCTGCCTGCCCAGGCCTGCCCAGAGACCTCTCTGACCAGTTCAGAGCGGGGGCACTTAAAATAACCCCACCTCCCTGCCAGAGAAGCCCGACGCCTCTGCTTGCATACCCCTGGTGGCGGGAAGCTCCCTCCCTCCATCCCCAGGGACCGATCGCTCCCCTGCCCAGCCTCTGCCTGCAGGGCCCCATGGCCAGCATCTTCTCTCTCCTACTCTCCAGCTGGACGTGGTCAGGTCCCAGCCCCCTGCCCCTGTCCTCTGAGCAGACCTCCTATCAATGGGACTCTCACCTCCCATGTTCTGGGCACTCTGCTCCTAAGGATGCAGCCTTGGGCTGAGCAGTGACAGCCCTGGATCCCCACAGGAGCCTGGGGTCAGGCCTAGCCAGTCCAGAAGGGAGGACCTCTGGGTGAGGGAGGGCTGGGCGCTGAGCCGAGGAGGACCCGCTTGCTGGGGCCGGGGGGCCGGATCCCTCTGCCCTTCTCCTGCTACGTACGGGCAGGAGCAGTCAGACGCCCTCTACACAACTAGCTCTCGGAGTGGGTTTTTTCTTATTTTTTTACTTGCAATTAAAGGTTATCCTTGACAAACGTCCCCTGTAAAAAAGTTTCACTAATTTAAAACCCATTCTTTTCCCTGTGCGTGCGTTTTAAAGCATGGGGAGCCTGATGAATTCTAAAGCACCTGCAGCCACTCTCCTTCGGAAGAGGGGCGGGGGGCCTGTCTTGCAGCCCCCAGACCCCCTGCACCCAGGGTCTTGTACACAGGCCTGGGTGCCGCACATTTCAGCACCGCCCCGGGGTCCTCGTGAGCAGTGGCAGAAACCCCGGGCGTTGTGGCCCCAGCTGAGGACTGTGGTGCACCCAGAGTCCCCAACCCCTTGCTGGTCAGGGAGACGCCAACCCAGGCCTCCTCACTAAGCCGGGAGACACTTCCAGAGGCGCATGGACCCCGCAGTGAGACTCTGATCCCCCCCTCGCCCGGCCCAGCACGGCTGCACAGGAGAGGCCACGGGGGCAGTGCAGGGGCGCAGGGAGACCCCCGACCCTCAGTCCACACCCAGCAGAGCAGAGCACAGCCCATGAGAGGAGATCCAAGACCCCGGGGAAGACAGATCCCGGGCAGGAGGTGTAAACTCGGCCTTCATGGTCTTCCCGGAAAGGAGGGGTTCAGCTGTAAGCCTGCTTCCCACCCGGGTCTCCGCAGTCTGAGACCCAGGCCACTCGGCAGCGGAGGGGGGCCACACAAGGGGTGCTATTTCCTGCTGCCGCCCATTTGATGGCACCTGCCCCGGCCGACCCCCCCGTGTGGCCAGCTTGGGCTGTGTGGGGAGGGAACCGCAGGAACAGAAGTCCTCCCAGAGTGACAGCTGCTTCCGAAAGCATCACCAGGCTCTACGATGTGGCCCTCACCCAGGAATAAGCCCCAACTGTCATCAAGAGAGGGAGACGGGGGCTTCCCTGGTGGCGCAGTGGTTGAGAATCTGCCTGCCAATGCTGGGGACACGGATTCGAGCCCTGGTCTGGGAGGATCCCACATGCCGCGGAGCGACTAGGCCCGTGAGCCACAATTACTGAGCCTGCGCGTCTGGAGCCTGTGCTCCGCAACAAGAGAGGCCGCGACAGTGAGAGGCCCGCGCACCGTGATGAAGAGTGGCCCCCGCTTGCCGCAACTGGAGAAAGCCCTCGCACAGAAACGAAGACCCAACACAGCCAAAAATAATAAATAAATAAATAAAATTTAAAAAAAAAAAAAAAAAAGAGAGGGAGACGGAGCTGCGGGCAGGAGGCTGGGAGAGACCCCGCAGAGGGATGCAGAGAAGGCAAGAGCACTGGGGGAGGGAAGGGCGGCCTGGCTTCTCGGCCCTCCATCTCTCCTCCCAGCTGAAGCTGAACGTCCCCAGGGCCTCATGCAGAGTGACCACAGCTGGGCATCCCAGGAGGCACCTCAGCCAAGGAGTGTCAGGCACATCCAACCCGAGTCAGCCCAAGCTGAGGACACGAGGACACAGAGCTGCCAGTCAGATGAGGGAGGCGGGGCAGCCAGGAGGGGACCCCCGAGGGGTCGGCCCGGGATGGCCAGAGCTGACCAGGCCCCCCTGCCCCGCACGGGCTGCAGCCCCTCTCGGTGCATTAGAAGATCTGAAGCCATGGAGCCCGGGGTCTTCAGAAAGTGCCCTGGGATGGGGGCACCGCCCTGCACCTCCTCAGGCCTCGGCTTCCCCGCCTCTCTGACTCACTGCGGGTGCTGTCCGCACAGAGGCCCACTCATGTGCCCCGAAGCTGGAGGTGACGGGCCTTACGCGTAGCAGGCGGAGACCACCAGCGACGGGGGAGAAGCTGCCGGCCCGGGTGCGGGGCCCCGACAGGCGGGGGCAGACACGGGGCGTGGAAGCTCGTTCTGTGGGAGCCTACAGCCGCTCTGGTACATTAATCATCCATTTACAACGTGTAATCTTTCCAACTTCTGTCACATTCAAGCCAACAAAGGCTCTGGCTACAGGCGGCCGGCCACAAAGCCACTGCGGCTTCCCTGCGCGGCGGTGAGAGCAGGACAGAGACGCGGACCGGCCACCGACAGGACAGGAGCCCAGCACAGGGGTGAAGGGGCCAGGCCGCAGCGGGCCCCGCAGACGGCTCTCTGATGGTCCCGTCCTCCTGGACTGTGCGTTCCGGGCGGGAGGGGGAGGCTGGGAGCCCCTTCCCCACCCAGCACCCCGCCCTGTGCCTCGGGGAAGCCACCGAAGGCCACCGCCCAAGAGGCAGGTGACTGGGGGGAGGGGGGCAGGGAGATGCAGGGGTCCCACCTCCAGACCGGCTTGGGGGAGCCCCAGGCCGAGCAGTGGGGGGAACGGCTTGACTCCGTAATAACTCAGGGGACCCACTGCTCTCAGGTCCTCGGTGAGGGGGTTCCATATGGTCAGCGTCCTGGGGACCCTGAGAAAGGGATTCGCTGTGCAAAGCCCTGAGGTCCACAGCGGCGGGCCTTCATAGCTCACAGGAAAGCATCCGTACTTTAGACAATGCACCGCTTAGTAAAAGGTTGATTTCTATGTTGTCTGTTCCTTTGTGCCTGTTGGTGTTCGTCTCCAGGGCAGGCGGCTTCCACGAACACAGACACACGCCTCTGCTCTGCTCTCTCAACTCCCCCGTCACCATGGGCCCGTTTGCAGGTGAGGCAGTGCACAGAGCAGGTCAGTAATTTGCCTGAGGTCACACAGCCAGCAGGGGCAGAGCCCAGCCTGAACCCAGGCTGTCTGCTCTTAACCGCTGTCCTCTCAGGGCAGCAACAGAAATAAGCCCCACATGGCAGGGTCCTTCCAACAGTGTGTGGTCCACACTGGGCAGTCATAAAGCTGGGCCTGTCTCTACTGCAGGGGTTGGTCCAAGGGGCCGCATTAAGCAAAGCCTTGGCTCCCCTCTTCCTGAGGGGAAGCGGGAGGACGTGGGCCCCACATAAACAGGCCAGAAACTCGGACCACACCCCGAGAGACTGTTCTCCAGAGGCCCCCAGGCTACCCCAGGCCTGGGGCAGGGGTGTCCCCTGAGGGGGGCGCTGCAGAGCAGGGGCCTTGGCTACAAGGACAGGGAGGGAAGAGGGGAGGCTGAGAGAGGGTGGGAGACCCTCGAGTGTGCAGGCACCCGGGCCTTCGAGGTCCCGAAGCCCCTCCAGCTCCACGGCTGGCTGAGGGCCACCCACACGGGCCTGCACGGTCGCTGCCTGCCCTCGGGCCTCCCTGCTTGCACCCCGCCCACTCTGCCCACACAGCGCCCCGAGGAAGCCTTTCTTCCAAAATGTGACTAGAACCAGGGAAGGGGGCTCCAGAGCTCCCAGCCTGGAACAAAGACTCCCTGCGGGGCCTGCACGCCCCCCTTCTCCACCCGCAGCCCACGGGCTGCAGCTCGTCCTGCACCGCCCGCCCTCCGTCTGGCCTCCTAGTCCAGCCATACTGTCACTCCCCGCCCTTGCTGCTCCTGGCCCCAGGCCCCTTGCACAGGCTGCTCTCCCTGTGGCTACTTCCTCTGACCCTCTTAGGCCCTCCTGGGGTCCTCTATACCCGCTCCCCATTCCTCACCACCTTGTGAGGGCAGAGACCCGGAGGACATTTGCGGCTATGAATGCAGGCCTGGCACATAGTAGGTGCTCAGTGAAAATCGGCAGACCTGGAGCAGAAATGAACACGCGTCCCTCTTCCTCGAAGCCATGAGGATCTTGAGGCTGACTCTAGCTGCAAACTTTCTCCCCCCACCCCTCCGGAATTTCCTGCCAGGCCCGTGACGAATCGACAGGCAGGTAATGAGATGCTGGTGGCACCCAGCGTCCCCCAGAAACTGCCCGGCACCTCGCTTGTCCCCGCTTAATTAAAACATGTTCCCCAACAGGGGCCAGGGCAGGCACCTTTCAGCAGTCTGCCCCTTTGATAAATAAACAGCAAGTGCCCTGGACTCCTCCCGCCACGTGCCAGGCCGGCTCGCTGATGAGACTGTGAAAACCCTTTCGTTGCCGAAAACAGTACAACTTTGAGATCCTGAAGGTCTGAAGGCAAAGGTGGGGGGTGGGAGGAGATGGCGGGGACCCTCGCAGCGGGGGAGCCGGGGCAGAGCAGCCCTCCGCCTCCACATGTGCCCCCGGGGCCCTCTGCAGCCCCCTCTCTCCCAGGATCTCTCCGTGGGCATGACAGCCACTCCTCAGGGAAGGGGAGGGGGAGACGCAGGCCCTGCCTTGGCAGTCAGGCCGGGATGGCCCTCAGCAGAGGCACTGGGGGACCCAGAAGCCCGGCCTCTGCCCGAGCTGCTCACACCCCAAGCTCATTAGAATTAACTCTGAATTTCCAACCCAGGGGGTGCCTTCAAAGGAGGGCTGACAGGTGGACTCGGCCAGGCTGGTGACCCCGCATGCACACATTCCCCCCTCAACTCCCCCACCTCCACCTGCCAGGTCTCATTACCTGGTCTCTCACCTAACCCCCTCCTTCGACCTTCAAGCCGGCCTTCCTCACAGCCAAGGATGCAGAGGCGGCGGCTTTCCTGCAGGTGCAAACGGGAGCACCCAGAGCAAAGGTGGGAGCCGTCGTCAGCCTGCGGCTCTGCGGAGGCGAGGCGTCCTTGGAGAGTCCCCGGCTGGCCGGGTCCTGGAAGAACCCTCTGCTGACCCCCTTGGGAGCAGGACGTGCCCACCCACCACCCCTCGGGAAAGACCAGGCTCAGCCAACAGCCACGTGGGAGACGGAGGGGAAGGCCGGGGGTGGGAAAGTCTGAGATCTGAAAGATGGGCCGGGCTGCCCCGGGAGGGCCAAGGGACCCAGCCCCACCGCTGGGGGCCAGCAGACAGGGTTAAGGAAGGAGCCCCTGAAGTTGGGGTCAGGGTCCAGGCAGGCGGAAGGCGAGGGGGAGGTGAACAAGGCTTAAGGAAGAGGCCGAGCCCTTCTGGGGGTCCCCGGTGGCCCTTCCTTTGGCACTGTGGAAAATTCAAACCGTAGGAGCCTGGCCTGCACGGGGCCCGTCAGCCCAGCCACACCCCAAGTCAGTGTCCCTCCTGCTCCCCAGCCGTTTCCAGAGCAGCGTGGGGTCCCTGCTCTCCCCCAAAAGCCTCATAATGTGAGTAACAAGCCCTTTCCTGGCCTTTGGTGCTTGTGGCACCATCAGTCTCAACATCAGGGCTAAGTTTTGGGTGGGGAGGCCATCCCGTACCTTCCAGGGCGCAGGTGCTGCGGTGACCAAGGCCGGGGTGTTGGCCACCACGGCCCGGGCCTGGTCAGCCTGCGGGGAGACAGGCTGCAGTGGAGGCCGGATGCTGGAGTGAGCGTGGTGCCTGCTGGTTCTCAGTATAGAGTTCTAGTTTTTCAAAAACGCTTTCCCGAATAGAAGGAAGAACGACACAGACACGGCACCCAGGCCTGCGGTCGGGGGGCAGGAAGTGCGGCGAGGGGCCCAGCCCAGGGGAAGAGGCTGCGCGGGCCACGGCATTGGGGTGCGGGGTTCCCACAGTCCTCGAAGGACTCCCCTTAGAGCCCAGAGCTTGAAAACCAGACCAAACGAGCAGAGCTTCTCCTCCAAGTCTGACCCCCGTGCTCGGTCCAGGGGCGGAGGGGCAGGAGGGTCACGTCCGGTGCCCGCGCAGCCCTGCCACGTGCTCAGGGACCTCGCCGAGCTTCTCTTTGTCTGCATCCAACCTCTTCATGGAGCAGAGTTCTTTTCATTTTTTAATTTGCTTTGCAAATAACCCTGCATTAAAAACAAGATATATCTATTTTTAAAAACCCCGCCCTTCACTTCCTTAATTAAATTTCCACAAGATATGTTTCCCTGGGAAAATTCAATTAGGTTTTAATTTTAGTCACCTGAAAGGCAGTGGTGCTTTGAGTGTTTGGTTTTTAATTTAAGCCCTCGATGGGGCAATTCCGATGAAAACGGGGTGGGCGCTGTAGCGTGGCCAGACCATTCCACAGCAGGTGGAGACCCCAGCGGCTGGGGCTGGGTGAGCGGGTGGCCACCGGGCGAGGGGGGCTTCCGGTGGGCAGTTCGGACCACACCGCCCGCCACTCTGGTGTGTTCACCCAAACAGCCCCATGGGATGCTCGGTTCTGGTCCCGGGGTGGGGTTCCACTCTCAGCTGGGTCTGGGTGGGCACAGAATGCCCCAGAAGAGGGCAGGGCCAGCAGACAAGTCCTCAGAGACCCGAGGGCCTGCCTGGACGCTGAGCGCCTGGCGTCAGGCCGGCCAGCCTCCCCGCGCTGTAGAGAAGCTGCGTTTGCGGCTGCAGCTTCTTCTTGGACACTGAGGGGTCAGGTGTGCTCAGAGGAGTGACCCCGTGCCTGTCTGTCTAGGGACATCCCAGGGTCTAAATGGCCCCGGGTGCTGGTGGGGGAGGGCTGCAGCCCCCTGTTCGCTGCACCTCCTCTTTCCTGCCCCTGGCGGAGGTCCACCTCAGGCTGGTGCTCAGACAGGCAACAAGGGTGACCCTGAGAATCGTTTATGCATCTTGGTCAGGAACATGGGAGACCCCCTAGCCCACCCCCACACATCCTGGCCGTGATGGAGGCAGGGCAGCCGCTTGCTCCAGGAGGGCAGAGGATGGAGCCAGCTTGTCCCTGCTTGTGTCCCCTGGTGTGGGTGCACAGTTTCCGACCATCCACCCACTGAAGGACATCTCGGTTGTCTCCAGTTTGGGGCTATTATAAAGAAAGCTGCTATAATCACTCAGGTACTAATTTTTGTGTGAGCATACATCTTCATTCCTCTGGGACACCTGACCAGGTGTGCAATTACTGCAGATAATGGTGATTGCATGTTTTTGTTTTTTAAGAAACTGCCAAACTGTTTTCCAGAGTGGCTGTACCGTTTTACATTCCTTCCAGCAACGTGTGAGCAATCTCCTGTTTCTCTACATCTTCACCAGCATCCGGTGTTGTCACTATTTTTTATTTTTTTTAACACTTTTTAAAAAAATATTTATTTATTTGGCTGTGCCAGGTCTTAGTTGCGGCACACGGGATCTTTAGTTGCAGCATGTGGGATCTTTAGTTGTGGCATGTGGGATCTAGTTCCCTGACCAGGGATCGAAACCAGGCCCCCGGCATTGGGAGCGTGGAGTCTTAGCCACTGGACCACCAGGGAAGTCCCACTATTTTTTATTATAATCATTCTAATGGGTGTGTAGTGACATCTCATTATGATTTTAATTTGCATTTCCCCAACAGTTAATGAGGTTAGACACCTTTTCATCTGCTTATTGCCATCTGTAAATCCTCCTCAATGAAATGTCTCTTCATGTCCTTTGCTCATTTTCTAATTGGATTCCTTTCTCACTGTTGAGCTTTGAGAGTTTTATGTATAGATTAGATCCTTGTCCTTTGTCAGATAAATGGTTTCAAATATCTTCTCCTCTGTAGCTTGTAATTTATCCTCTTAACAATGCCTTTCACAGAGCAAAAGTTTTTAATTTTGATGAAGCTCAACTATAAATGCTTCCTTTGAAGGACCATGTTTTTGGTGTCAAGTCTTTGAACTCTTTGCCTAACCC
This sequence comes from Eschrichtius robustus, assembly GCF_028021215.1. NCBI lineage: Eukaryota > Metazoa > Chordata > Mammalia > Artiodactyla > Eschrichtiidae > Eschrichtius > Eschrichtius robustus. Next base: position 1,534,156 of record NC_090824.1, read on the forward strand.
TAGATCCCACAGGTTTTCTCCTATGTCTTTTTCTAAAAGCTTCAGTTTTACAATCTACATTTAAGGTCAACGGTCCACTTCGAGTTAATTTTTGCCTAAGGTGTAAACTTAGGTCAGGGTTGGGGTTTTTTTTGTTGTGTTTTTGTTTGTTTGTTTGGGTTTTTATTTTTTTTTGCTTATGAATATCCAGTTGGTCTAGCAACATTGGTTTGAACACTATTTTTCCTCCACTGAAGTGCTTTTGCACGTCCGTCAAAAACCAGCTGGGCACACTGGTGTGTGTCTGTTTCTGGGTTCTCTGTTCTGTTCCATTGATCTGTGCATCCATCCCTCCCTAAGTATCTCACGGTCTTTGTTAATGTGGCCACCTAATAAGTCTTAAAATCAGGTAGACTGATTCTTTTATTCTTATTTTTCAAAATTATTTCAGCTATTCTAGTTCCTTTGTCTTTTCATGTAAATTTTATAATTTTCTTGTCTAAATCTACAAAAAATACTGCTAGGATTTTGATAAGAGTAGCATTAAATCGCCATATCAATTTGGAGAGAACTGACATCTTTGCTATGTTGAATTGTCCAATCCAGGAACACAGTTATTCTCTCCATTTATTTAGATCTTCCTTGATTTCTTTTTTTTAATTAATTTATTTTTTTATACAGCAGCTTCTTATTAGTTATCTACTTTATACATATTAGTGCATATATGTCAATCCCAATCTCCCAATTCCTCCCACCATCACCATCCCCCCACTCCCAGATCTCCCTTGATTTCTTCAATCAGTGTTTTGTAGCAGTCAGCACACAAGTCTTGTATATGTTTTATTAGATTTACACCTAAGTATTTCATTTTTTGAAAGATTACAAATGGCAGTGTATGTTTAACTTCAGTGTCCATATGTTCATTGCTCGGATATAGAAATACAATTGATTTCTGTATGTTTGTCCTGTATTCTGCAAACTTACTGAATCCCTGTATTAGTCCAATGAGTTTTTTGTAGATTCATTGGGGTTGTCTATGTAGAAAATAATGCCATCTGCAAACAGGGACAGTCTTATTTCTTCCTTTCAGATCTGTATGCCTTTTATTTCCTTTTCTTGTCTTGTTGCACTGGCTAGCACTTCCACCACTATATTAAATAAAGTGGTGAGAGTGGACATCCTTGACTTGTTCTTGTCTTGAGGGAAATAATTCAGTTATTAATTACATATTTAGTTATAACATTAAGTATTATGTTCACTGTAGTTTTCCTGTAAATGTTGTTTATCAAGTTGAGGAAGGTCCCCTATGTTCCCAGTTTGCTTAGAGTTTATTGTGAATGGATACTGAATTTTGTCAAATGATTTTTTTCATAGATTAATATCCTCATGTGATTTCTCTTCTGTAGCCTCTTAATATAGTGAATCACACTGGTTGACTCTGAAATATTAAACCAGCCTTGCATCCCTAGAATAAACGCCATTTGGTTATGGTATATAATTATTTTTATATTTGATGAATTCTATTTGGATTTGTTACGGATTTTGTGTCTATATTCATGAGGGATGCTAGTTTGTAGCTTTCTTTCTTCTTACTGTCTTTGGTTTTAGTATCAGGGTAATAATAGCTTCATTAAATGAATTGGGAAATGTTCTTTTCTCTTCCACTTTCTGGAAGATATGAAACAGAATCGATATTAGAAATATTAGTTAGAATTCTCCATTGAAACTACCTGGATTTAGAGGGTTTTTTTGTGAGTTTTTAAGTTATGAACTCAATTTCCTTAATCGTTATAGGGTTATTCAAATTATCTACTTTATTTTGGGTGAGTTGTGGTAGTTTGTGTTTTTTGAGGAAGTGGTCCTTCTCACCGAAGTTGTCAAATTTCTGTGTGTAGAGTTGCTCACAGCATTCCTTTACTATCCTTTCGATGTCTGCAGGGTCTGTAGTGAAGCCCCTGTTTGTTCCTGATATTGCTAAGTTGTGTCTTCTCTCTTTTTTTCTTTGTCACTCTTACTAGAGGTATGCCCATTTTATCGATCTTTTAAAAAAAAACAAGCTCTTTGTTTCATTGGTTTTCTCTATTGTTTTTCTGTTTTCAATTTGATTTAGCTCTGCTCTTTGTTATTTCCCTCCTTCTGCTTGTTCTGGGTTTATTTTCCTCTTCTTTTTTCTAGATTTTTGAGGCAGAAGCTTAGGTCATTGATTTGAAACTTTTCTTCTTTTCTAATGTGTGTATTTAGTGCTATAGATTTCCTTCTCAGCTCTGCTTTCACTGTGACCCACAATTTTTGATATGCTGTGTTTCATTTTTACTTAGTTCACTGTAATTTTTTATTTCCCTAAACTCCCTTTATGAACATGGATTATTTAGAAGGGTACTGGTTACAAATGAACTGCCCCCTTCACCCCTGGAGCTCCCTCTTGCTGTCCCACTGCCACCCTGCCCTGCAGTCCCACCAACTTCTTCCACCATTGGTGCTTATCCAACTCCCTCCCACCTCAGGGACTTTGCACTTGCTCTTCCCCTGCCTAGAGAGCTCTTCCCTCCCCCATCTCAGTTCTAAAGTCACCTCCATGGGGGCTCTCCCCAGTCTGTTTCTCTGGGCTTCTGTAGAGGGGTCCCTGTCCCACCCACATCCTAGCATTGCTGAGGGAGAAGGGCTTCAGGGCCATTCGTTACCCTGAGGAGGGCCGGAGCAGGAAAGTGGGTCAAAGAGGAGGGGGTGGGGCCACTGGCTCCAGTAAGGACTGTCTCTGGACTCTGCCACCTCCCAGACAGCCCTAGCAGCCCCACCCGGGGTCATGTAGGTCTCTTCCTGCCTCTCTCTCCGCACTCTCTCTTCCCACTCAGGACTGTTGGGCCCAGAGGTGCCAGCTTCCTGCTGGGCTGTGTCACTTGGAGGAAGGGACGGAGAGTAAAGCTCAGCCACTGTCGAACCCAAGAGCTATCCTCGCCTGCCCCACAGCCTGGGCCCCGAGGCTGCCCTAAAGCTACCAAGTGGCCAGGATACAGCCCCCTGGGCCTGGTGCCAAGGATGGAGAACCAGCACGCCTCCCAGCAGGGGAGGTGCCTGCCTGCCTGGTCCCTATGCAGCCCATCCTGCTGCCTCTGCCCTGCAAGGGCTTTTGTCCCTCTTGTGCTTGGGGATAGTTCTCCATCGGGGAGGCTCGGGGAGGCCCGGGGAGGCCAGGCAGAGGTGCACAGCAGCCGAGCCGATGGCCAGTACTGTCCCAATGCTGTGAGCTCCCTGTGCCGAGGTTGTGCAAGCATGCTGCAGCTGCAGTCTTGGGGTGGGGGACTGCTGCCGGACTTTGGGTGCCCCAGGCATGGGTGGGGGGCTACTGCTGGACTTTGGGTGCCCCAGGCATGGGTGGGGGGCTACTGCTGGACTGTGGGTGCCCGCAGCATGGCGGGGGCTGCTGGACTGTGGGTGCCCCTAGCATGTGCACGGAAGCCCATGCGTGAGGCACCTTCTCACCCAGGACTGCCTTTCCCAATCAGGTCAGCGTGGCCTGTGCAAAGCAGGATGGGGCCGTGGAGATGGGCAGACATGATTCCTCACCTCCAGGAAGGCCACGGGCAGGGCCCGTGCTGACTCGCCGGTCCCCGCAGGTTGTGGCCAAGGATGAGAAGTCTTCCTGGGGAGTTGGGGTGTCAGCAGGGTCCTTAGAAGGTGCACAGGGGGCCTGAGAGCACCCAGGCAGGAGGGCTGTAGAAGTGGGCCTGGGGGCTGGACGACTATGGCCCAGGTTCGGCACAGGAGAGACCCGCCTGGTGGGGGACAGTGAGGGACGTGTGGGGTTCGGGGGAGCCCAGGCTTTCCGGGCCAACGGTGGGTGTCCCCACACCGACCGGATGTGCCCCCAGATGTTGGGGACCCAGAGAGTTCTGGGGGTCCCCAGGTCCTCTATCCCCAGGCCCCCAAGCCAGCCTCTAGCCAACCAGGCAGGAGAAAGGCAGGAGGTGGAATGCCATGTGACAGGTAGCAAATCGGCTCTCCTCTTAGGAGAATAACCCAATTATTTGAGTGTTTTTCCAACACTCACAACATCTGTCCTTACGTCTAATTTACGGAATAGCCAATTAGTAATGGCAGTCTCTGCCTTTGTGAAGGGCCCCACAGGGTTGGGGCTCTGATCGGCGGCAATGGCACAGATCATCATGGTGACGCCGGCAGCTCCATGGTGGGCCAGCCCCCGGCCAGCAGGGCTCCAGGGCTGGTGTCCCTCCCCAGGAGGTGGCAGGGCCAGCCCATCAGCTCTCTGCTCCCATTTGGGCAGGTGACCAAGGGGGAGCCCCGGGCTGGCTGCTGTGGGGCCATCGGGGTCCAGCCCTGAGGCCTCTCCTTCTCCTCTCTGTCCGGGAGCAGGGGGCTGTCCCTGGAGGTGTGTGAGCCGCCTGTGGTCGGGATGTGGCCTGAACGATGGTGGGTCCCATCCACTGTGTGACTGTGTGTCCCCATACCAGGTGGCAGGAAGAGCCAGCTAGAGGGCAGGGTCACAGGATGGCAGGACCCCGCTGAGGGCAGTGTCGGGTGTGGCCTGGGCCTGGCGAAACTCGGCTGGTGGCCCGTGGCTGTAAAGAATGGCAATCTGCAGCTCTCCTCAGGACTGGCTGCTTATCTGAAGAATTGCCCTGAGCCCCAGACCGTGTCCCTTTCAGCCCTGGACCTCTACGTTAGGGATCTCTGCTCAGGGCAGTGCCACCCCAAAGTGGCTTTCCCGCCCCAACTGGCAAACTCCCACTTGGCCTTCAAGACCCTGGCAAATGTCCACCCTCATGATGCCCGATGGGCTTAGGCCCCACCCGCCGCTCGCCCTCTGGGGCTGCCCCCGGCCCCACCCACCTGTCCCGTGTCCCGCCCAGCCCGGGTCCCACCAGAGTACATGTGGCTCCCGGGGCTGCAGGGGAGCAGCTCCTGAAAGGTCAGCCTAGGTTGCGCTGGGAGGTGCAGCTCATGGATGACCACATTTGCTGGCCTCATGCCCCCAGGCAGTGCCAGCAGCCGCCGGAAGCTCCCGGGGTCCATCCGCTCCACCCCCCACGCCTGTGTTTCCCCCAGGCCATCCCCATGTTCGGGTAATTTCCAGTTTCCACCCTGACTGATGGCCACTCCTGTCTCGTCGCAGAGGAGCTATTTCCTCCGGCCCAGCTGGATAAACAGGACCAGCCCTGATAGGCCGGAGGAAGGGCAGGAGGAGGCGGGCGGTGCGGCCAGGAAGCCCGGGAGGGGCCAAACTGGAAACACGAGGTGCTGGGCTGGGGGGTCCGCCAGGGCCTGTGCCCGGGAACCCCCCAGCGGGAGGCTCCCCAGGATGGAGACGGCAGCCCCACGCCCCTCCCTGCTCAGGCTGCCGGCCCCCGGGGTGGGGCTCCAGCCTGAGCAGCCCACTGCCCGGCCCCGCGCCCTCGGCGGCAGTGTCCATCGGCCGCCTGTCACACAGCGGCTGTAACCCCCCGCCTCTCCTCTGGTCCTGGCCCTGCGCAAACACCCTGGGGAGCCCTGGTCACGGCCCCGTTTCGGAGATGAGCAGACTGAGGGCCGCGGGGCCACTGCCATCCTCCAGGGTCCCAGGACCAGCCCCCAGGCCCACCCCGTCCCAGCCCCCACAGCCCTGCCCTGCCTGGTACCCCCGTTTGCCCGTTGGTGTCATTCCCCGCCCCACCCTCCTCCTCTCAGACGCTCCCCCATTATCGCGCACGCTGGCGACAGCCGGCACCCTTGTTGGGGGCTGTGCCAGGCTGCCAGGGCCCCTGGGGGACGCGGGTCTCGATTTTCCAGAGACTCGGCCTCTGGCCAGTCTGCACCCCTGGACCTCCTGGGGGCCGCTCCTCTGCTTGGCCTCCCCCGACCCACCCCACCTCCCTCTCCCTACTGGTGCTTCTGGCACCTCCGCCCTAAGTCCGTCTCACCCCCGTCATCTCTGCGGGGCCGGGCGCTCAGCCTCGCCTCGTCAGGAGCACCCAACGTGGCCCAGAGCTGAGGGCCGAGCCCTGCCCACAACACCACCATGTTGAAAACCCCCAGGTGGTCTCTACCAACGCCCTGAAGCTGGTGTGAAGAGTTGGCCCGGCCTCCTACCAGCCGCCCACCCCCCAGCCCCTGCCCCGAGCCCCAGGCAGGTCAGGAGCCCCTGTTCTGCTTCTGGGAGCTGCACACAGACGACTAATTAAGGCCCGTCTCCAGATGACAAAACCAGGAGTGAGGCTGGCAGACTGCTGACGGCTCTGCCCGCGCGTGGGGTGGTCCCTCACCCTGCTGATGCCCCAGCCCTAAGCCCCGGCGCTCATGCCCTGCCTCCCCTTGGCACTCAGAGACCCTTCCTCCCGTCCAGACCCTGGGCCCCTCCTCTGGTCCCCAGCCAAACCTGGGGCCCCAAGGATTTGCGCCGGGGGACGGGGTGTGGGGCAGGGGAGGCCTCTCTGGGGAGGGGACATGTGAGCTGGGACCCACAGGACCCACGGAGCAGGGAGTGGGTGCCTGGCCAGGAGATCAGGAACTGGTGACTTGGTGAGAGAGCACGAGAGACAGAGCAGAGCGCCTGGCCTAACACACACCAACCACGGCACACGCCTGCGACATTCAGGGCCAGACCACTGTGAGTGAGACCCTGAGAGGCTCTAACCTGCATCAGCAGGGGACAACGACGCCTGAGTGGAGGTTCCAGCTGAAGCCGGGCGGGAGGAGCTGAACTGCAGAGCAGGGGGCGGGGGCAGGGACGGGCTTCTCCGGGCAGGCAGGTGCGAGGGATCCGGTCCTGGAGAGGCTCGGTGTGCCACAGTGACCTTGGCACCACAGACCCCAAAGCACAGGCTCCTAGAGCCCTGGGCGCCCTCACCCCCAGCTGCTGGGGCCACAAGGCCAGTGGCACCAGGTGTTGGCAAAGCCACAGTTAGGTGACTGTATTTGGAGATGGGGATCTTTAAAGAGGTGATTAAGTTAAAATGAGGTCACGGGGCTTCCCTGGTGGCGCAGTGGTTGAGAATCTGCCTGCCAATGCGGGGGACACAGGTTCGAGCCCTGGTCTGGGAAGATCCCACATGCCGCGGAGCAACTGGGCCCGTGAGCCACAACTACTGAGCCTGCGCGTCTGGAGCCTGTGCTCCGCAACAACAGAGGCCGTGATAGTGAGAGGCCCGCGCACCGCGATGAAGAGTGGCCCCCGCTTGCCGCAACTAGAGAAAGCCCTCGCACAGAAACGAAGACCCAACACAGCCAAAAATAAATATAAAAATTAATTAATTAATTAATTAATTTTTTTAAAAAATGAGGTCATTAGGGTGGGCCCTAATCCAGTATAACTGTGTCCTTGTAAGAAGGGTGAATCTGAAGACAGACACAGGGAGAGGCCAAGGGAAGACGGAAGCAGAGACGGGAGTGATGCGTCCACAAGCCCAGGGACCCCAAAGATGCCGCCAACACTAGGAGCTGGGAGAGGTGCAGGGAGCAGACACTCCCTCGGGGCCTCCAGAAGGACCAGCCCCGCGACACCTTGACTATGGGCCTCCAGCCTCCAGAACCGTGAGAGAATAGCGTCTGTGTGGAAGCCTGCCGGCCTGTGATCCTTTGCTGGGGCCGCTCTAAGAGACTGACCCACCAGGGAAGGGCCTCTGAGAAGGTCCCGCTGCCCCGTCTGCGTCTCTGAGAGTTACCTGGACCGCGGGGCTCCCTGCCCTCGCAGCTCAGAGCGCCGCTGTGCTCAGCGGGATGACCGGAGTCGGCCGTTTGGAGCGACAGCCGGAAGTCTGGTGTGAAGTTGCGTTCTTGCAGATTAGTGTCCGTCTTCGTACAGGGCACATGCAGAAGGGCATCTGTTCCAGGGCCTGGGAGGCATTGAGCCCGAGGAGCTGGGGGTTCAGAGGTTCTGCTCCTGGTCCTGGTCCTGGGTCTGCAGGACCCTGCCAGCAGCTCCCCTGCCCCACGTGGCTCTCCCAGCCCAAGTGCTGACCGGCCCAGGTCTTGCAGGGGTGGCCCCTGTACATCCTGCAGCCTCGGCCCCCGGACAGCCTAGCCTCCACCCGTCCACCTTCCTGGCCCCCTGGGCCGAGCTGGAGCTGGCCATTGGCTCTCAGGGCCGGGGGTGGGATGAAGCACGGCCTGCCTGCAGGGCTCACCGTCTGGCCAGCAAACTGACCACTGGGCCGCAGCAACGGGAAGGCCGGCAGATGGGGCTCCTGGGGGTGCAGGAGGTTCCGGAAACCCCAGCTTTGGCTTCCTTGTTAGCGGCACCTGACAATACACGAAATCGCTTCTCCCTGGTGCTGCTGGAGTGTTTCTGGAGAGCTGGGAAGGCTTAATTGACTGCATATTTAATGTCAGAGTTATTGAAATTCTGGCCCATTTGTCTGCTGTAATGTAATAATATGAACACTTGCTGTGTGCTGGCTGGCCCTGTCCTAGTGTTTTAGCGCACATACCTTCACCCCAAACTCATGAGGGCGGTGCTACTTCCCTCATTTTACAGATGCATAAACGGAAGCCCAGAGAGGTTAAGGGAAGTGCCTGACGTCACACAGCTGGCATGAGGCACAGGCGGGGTTTGAGCCTGGGTGTCTGAGCCTGTGCTGTTAAGCAGTGCTTATCCTCGGCCTGACCCTGGGCCAGCCCGCTGGGCAGGGCGCCAGCTCTCAACTGGGACAGTCTCGGGAGAGGGAGGCAGGGAGTGAGGCTAGGATGCCTGTGGGTCACCACCACCCCCCCCGCCCCGACCCAGGGACCTGCCACCGTCTGCCCGCACGCGGCTCCTCTGTTTGCCACACAGAAACCAGAAGCAGCTTCATAGAAGGAGACAAATCTCCAAAACAGAGTGACCCGTCCCAGTTGCTGAAGCTCCCCCGGGGCTAGGCGCGAGCCCTCGAGGAACAGGCCGGAGGCAGAGGAGCCCCGAGCGGTGCGCACGTGCACGGGCCGAGGCGCCTCCACGCTCGCCCCCGGGCAGGCAGGCTCCGCGGCCGGGCACGCGCAGACACCCCGTGTGGGTACCATGTGTGCACGCGTGCTCCGGGCACATCCACACGCACGCACACGTGAGCGCGCCCGCACCAGCAGAACCTCAGGCCATGTCCCCCGGGGGGCGGGGGAGGAGTGACGCTTTGAACTGTACGGCGACATCCACAGTGAAGCCTGCGTGTTCGGTCTGGGCGCCAGGCCGCCCTGGAGAGAGCACGGGCCCTGGGCCCCGCGGCGGGCTCAGACCTCGGCCCCTCCCGTGGTACTCAAAGTAGGAATAGTAGTGGTAGTAGTAACAGCAGTGGTGGCATCGGTGGCGGTGGTCTCTCCCCCAACCGGTCGTAACTCAGTGGTGGTGGTCCTCTCCCCCCTGGTAGTAACATCCGCGGCGGTGGTACTCTACCCCCGCCCCCCGTAGTGACGTCGGTGGCGGTGGTCCTGTCGCCCTGGAGATGCGGCTGTCGCGGGTCCGCCCCCGCTGCTCCTCGTGGCCTGGCTGGGTCTCAGGACGCACCTCTGCTCCCCGCTCCTTCCATAGCGTGTCTCCCACCCCCAGCCCTTCCTCCCAGGAGCCCCACGGTCTCTCGGTCCTGCCAACGGCCTTCAGCGTCTCTTCCCGCTAGTGTGGCACCTGTGCGGCCACCGCAGGGTCCCCACCCAGGGAGGCACCCCCTCCAGGCCTGCAGGCGCTGAGCAGGGGCGGGGGGACCTCGGTCCACCAAGCACGCAGGGCTCTTCATGTTGCAATCAGCGCTGGAGGGCGGCCCATTAAGGGGAGACAGTAAATATTCGCCATTTAAATGCAGTCGCTGTAAAAATCAGCCGGCCAGTCCCAGCTGTCACACCCGCTCGGACGCTGGGTCAGTTGTTAAAAGCGAAAGGTCACTGTCGCCTCTTGGTTGCGTTGTAATCGGATTCGGCCTCTTCCAGCTTCCAGCCATCGCCTGGCCAGGGCCTGGGCGCCTCATTAATGCGAACGGAGGAGGGAGATGACCTCATTTACATTTAATTGTCTTGTTTATCTGCCGTGGCTCTGTGGTTGTTTTAATAAAGGGCGCAGGCAGATAAAGGCTACATTTGCATCCTGGAAGGGAAGTCTGACAAGGTCTCCCGCTGTTGACATTTATTGTTTGCAAATGAGATAATCCAATAACGAGAGAGCCAGCTCCCTGCCCAAGCCCTCCCCGCCCTGCCCTCCTCCCCGACATGGAGGTCCAGCCCAGCCAGGAGGAGTTGGGGAGGGGCCACGTGAGGGGTGATGGGCCTCAATCCCGCTCACTCCTGGGACAGCTGCCAGAGCAGTGGCCCCAGAGTCAGGAGCAGGTGGGTGAGAGCCTCTCACAGCCACCACGTACAAGCACCTGTTAGGCCCAGCCACCTGGAAGCTAGAATTCGCATCCCCCTTTTGCCAAAGAGAAAGCTGAGGCTCAGAGAGGTCAAATTGCTTGCCCAAGGTCACACAGCTGCTAGGAAGGCACCCAGCACTCTCTGAGCTCTATACTTTGTTATTTGGCATAAAGAACCTCCGCGACCACGGCACCTGTGCTAATTCACAACGTTTTTTAAAAAATTATCGTGAGTATGGAGTTCCCATCTATCCTGTTTCTACCCACCTCTGGGGACCCAGTTCTGGTCGTCAGAACTTCCAAGGAACCTTCGAAGAAATTCCTAGAGCTGCACAACTCTACTTTCCAGACCCAAATTAAGATTTTGGCAGGGGATTATTTTTTACATTGTAAATCTGACTCCTGAAAAGTGTTATAAAAGATTGGCATGTCGGGTAAATGACACATTTCATGGGTAGCTTTATTTGAAAGGAATATGATTATTAGCTCTCTGGGGCCAGGGGCCTCCTCTGAGCTGCCACAGCCCACCCCACGCCCACCCCTAAACTACCCTCTGTCACAGCCCAGGATGCTGCAGACGCTGGTCAGGAAACGGCAGGATCCAAATAAATGTTGGCTGGCTGGATGGATGGATGGATGGATGCAAGGAAGAGTGGGTGGGTAGACAGATGGACAAATATCCTCTGTGCTGGCGTCATCCTCAGTCAGGGGCCACTCTGCCTGAGTGGACCTTGGCTGCAGCAGCCATGAAGCCTGAACCCCCTTGCCCCCATATGGCCCACAGGCTGTGGGCAAGCCCCACTGGCGCCCCTTTCCCAGGCACCAGAGAAAGTTGGTTCAGGCCTCACATCCCTGAGCTGATGGCAAGGGAAGGGCCATCGTGACGGGCCCGGGGCATCACCAGGGTGCACGGATGCTGGAGGTCAACCCCATGCCGTCCACATCGGCCACGCTTTGGGGTCTGAAATGTTATGATCCATCATTCTGTGTATAACCCAATGTCCCAACCTCTCCAGCCTGTGGACCACACTGTCCTTCAGTCCCCAGGTCAAACATTGTGCCCCACACTCCCGCCCCCCGGTGTCCAGGTGTTGGGACGCTCATCCAGGTGGGGAACAAGGCCTGGGGCTGGGTGCTGGGCTCACTGGCTTCTGAGACCATGTGGGAAGCCCCGGGCTCCTGCACCACAGGGTCTGTGGTCCTCACGCGGATCCCACCACCCCTAAGCTTGGACACGGCCCCAGCTTAAGTCCCCAAAACTCAGCTAAGTCCAGGCCAGGGTGAGCACTTAGAGCGATCTGCAGAAGTTTCTGGAAAGCGTGGAGTTACCAGCAGGAGGAAAACCGGATGTGGGGGGAGCGGGAGAAGGTTACTTGAGGTCACGTCCCCTACGGCCACTTCTCTCCTCTCTGGGCCTGGTGCCTGTGGCCTCCGGGGCTGTGACCTGCCTGCTGCTGCCTCTGGGGAGGCCTGGATGGAGGGGAAAATCCCAGATCCAGTGACTTACAGTTTCCCCAAAACAAAGGGCTGAAAGGGCTTGTCCCCGCCCTTGCCTTCAAGGGCCGCCCCCTGGACACTGGCACCTGCCATCACTGGACCCTGGACCTTCATCCCAGGCCTGAGAAATGGGCGCCTCCCACCCACCAGGGTGAGGCCAAGGAGAAACAGCCGGCCAGCACCGTTCTGGAAAGTTCCAAGGGCCGAGCAAATGCCAAGCCCGGGGGTGAGGTCCTCCCCGCTGCCCCCACCCACTCGAGGCACAGCAGGACGCGATGGCGCCACGTCTCCGCTGCAAGGGTCTGCTTCCCCTCAGAGGAGGGGCCGTGAGCTCATCCACCCAGAGCCAGGGATCAGTCATCGGCAAACGAGATTAAATGCGCTTGAAATGGAATTAAAATGACGTCAAACAGCAGATCATCATTTTCTTAACAGGGCTCAACGAGCTGCTTCCTGCTTTAACCCTCCACTGGCCATGTTTCAACCCCCAAACGTGAACCGCCCAGGAGCCAGGCCGCCACGACCCCTCTGTGCTCCTGCCCCAGCCCAGGGACCACCAAGGGACGACTGCTTAGGTCATCCCCTCAGACACCCTCCCTGGTCGTTGAGGCTTTAAATAGCAGGTGGATTCTCGGGCCTCAAGGTTCCCTGGCAGAACCTGCGGCCAGGGGCTCAGCCCCAGGAAGGAACTCGGGCAGGACGAGAGGAAGGAAGGGAGTTGGCCAGGTGTCTGGGGGTCTCTCCCTGGGTCCTTCCTGTATTCATTCATTCATTTAGTCCAGACTCTTCTCCGTTAGACCACCCCTGCCTGGCCTCCCGAGGACCAGCTGTCCCCCGACCCCATCCCGCCGTCTGTCTGCAGCCTGGGGTCCGGAGAATTCGTCCCCACTGATGCCTGCTCTCCACCTTGGAAAAGAAGAGAAGATGAACAATGCTGGGCCGGGGTCCCAGGGAGGCTGCAGGCAAGTGGACACCAGCTCTAGGAACGACCACCTCTCCCGGGGGTGGACCACACAGATGCCCCCACTTCTCCAAGCCCACCGGGAAGTCAGGAGCTCCGTCAGAAAGCGGATACAGCGAGCCCCGGCCTGGCCCACCCTGGCCACCAACGTGGGCCACGAGCGCGGTCAGGAAGGACCCCACCAAGGCCTAGCCGGGGCCCCTGCCTGCCTCCTGACCTTCCACCGGGATGTCCGTGTAAACCACATGGCTGGCCTGTCTCGTAGGGGAAGAAGGATGCCACCGGAAGCACGCGTCTCTTGGCAAGGCCCTGATTATTAGAACAGCCAAGACAGTCCGCGAAGTCGCAGGAAGTCTTTCTTAATTATCTGCTTCTGGCCCTGATCGTTATTTCTCATTTTCGCTGAAACAATCGCTTGTCGGACAGCGTGCTCGGTGATCTGCCAATTCATCACGCGGGGCTGCGGCGGCGGCGGCCTGGCCCTGAGCTCGCGCCGTCAATAGCTGTAAATGGTGAGATTTACGAGACAAGCCAGGGCAGCGTCCTGCTGGGCCGCAGTCACCGAGCTGCCCGGCACAGGGAGGCACCGTCCCTTAGGGCTTGTCCCGGCCGGAGGCTTGGTCTGCTCGTGACTTTGCCGCATCAGCCCTGCATCGTTCCCCGGCTGAGCCCGGCTCTGCCCGGTTCTGGGGCTCCAGAAATGATCACAGGAGCCTGAGAAGGACCCCTCTGTGTGCCCCTCACCACGTGCCCACCAGCGGCAGGCTCTCTGCTCGCCCCCCTCCCAAGGCGGGGCTCCTCCCCCGCCCCGTCCCAGAGCAGCCTGGGAGCCATAAGCCCTCCCCAGCTCGGGGTGGGAGTCGGCCCCTCCCAGGGCCATCTCAGACCAGCCCTCCTCCTCATCACAGCCCTTCGGTTCTAGGGAGGGCCTCTCCCGGAAGTTTGCTTGGATGACCTCCAAAGAGCTGCCCCCGGCCTGTCACCCCACCGTGGCCCCATCGGGGCGTGCGCTCCGCTGACCTGTGTCTCTCACTCACAATATCCAGTTGGGATACTGAGCCCATCTCCACCTGTGGCAAGCCTGGGCGGTTTGGGGGTGAGAGGTCCAATACGCCCACCCTGCCCACCCTGGCTCATGGGATCCCAGGAGTCGAGGTAATAATATCCCAGTCTCTTTCCATAAGGCAAACGAAAAAGGACACAGAACATTTTGAAACAGGAAGCCAAATATTTATTAAATGTTTCAGAATCCATCAAAAACCACAGATGCTGGGTAGAACAAAACCCCATTTTCAGGAAGAGATGGCAAATCATAGCGAGAGGCCGTGAGAATGTCAGACGTTGCTCCTGGGCCCCAAACATCTGACACCCCAGTTCCCAGCGCACCCTCTTCCCCTCTCTGCCTGCCGGCCCCCTCCCAGCCCCAAGCACAGACCCCTCCCAGAGCGGGTCTGAGGAAGCCAGAGAAGGGACTTCTCAAGTTCAGTCGATGTCTGTTGACACTGCACACGTGCTGTGCATGGCCGACTCCAGCAGGGCGTCGGGTGCGTCAGCCAGCCAGGCCACCCTCCCCCAAGACGCAGAGAGCCGGGCTCGCCCCTTAGGGCCCCGAGCTGGCCCAGGGAATCGAGCTGCAGAACAACAACGTGGCACCCAGGCCGTGGAAGTACCCAGCTAGGAGCTCCCCATCCTGGGACCTCTGGGAAGGGCCGTGGCCACACCAGGGGCCTTGCAGCTGGAGGAAAAGAGATGCCAGACCGGAAACCCCCCTGCCAGAGACTCCCCCAGCATCCCTGGGACATCCCGGCTCATCAGAAAGGCTCTCCATAAAGTGGGGTTGGCTGGGGCAGCACCCGGTTTGCCCCGTGGGGTGAGCACCCCCTTCGAGGGGCAGAGAAGACCCCAGAAGCAGCGCGGCCTCTGGATGCGGAGGGCAGAGAGGTTGTGGGAAGGGCGAGGCTGCAGAGGGCGGCTGGGCGCTCCCCCCGGCTCGGGAACCCCCAGACCCCTCCCCTCCCTCACTTCCCTTGTCCTTCTGTTCCTTCCTTCCCACTCCTGCCCCAGGACCCATCATCCAAAGGATCCCCAAAGACCCCGAGCCCAGCGCCGGGAGCCCGCCTGCCCCCGCGGCGGAGAGGGAACAGCTGTGTGACTTGAACTGTAACACTGTCTCGTCCCTGACCCGCACTGGGGTGTCCGGGGCAGGGCCTGGGACGGGGCAGGCTCGCAACGTGCCAGGGAAGCCCTGAGCCTTACTCCGTCCAGGTTCGTCCCAGGTCAGGCAGGTGCTGCCCTCCCCCCGCCAGCCGGGCTCTGTAGACAAGAAGGGAGGTGCCAACAGGAGGACGCGGCACGGACGGGGGGCCCCCGGGACATCTGTCACCACCCGGCCTGCTCCAGCCGCCCACGGGGCCCTGCGGGGAGGCCTGGAGGGCGGGAGGACTGCGGGCTGAGGAGGCGGCTGGAGGCTGGGGCCCTGCCGCACAGCCCGCCTGTGTAATGCAGCCGAGCTCGGCGGGAGCTGTGCGTAAAGGCTGTGGGTAAACAGCAATTATCAGTAAGTAAAACAGCTCGGCTATTAGGGAGACGCAGGAGGCTGGGCGCCTTCAGGAAAGAAGTGATGTCTGTGCAGGCAGAGTGGTCCGTGGGCAGCCGCGGGCACTCCGACCACCCCGGGCAGAAGGCGCCGTGGGCCTGCCCCCGGGACCACTTCAAAGGGGTGGGGGGCTGGGCTCCCAGGGCCCCCGGCACACCCCTTAATTATCTGGTGATGAAAAGAGGGGCGGGCTTGCAGGAGCCCCACAGTGTGACCACACAGCTGCCCCCAGAGAGGGAGGGCCAAGGCCCGGGCTTCTGCAGGCTCTACGGATCCCTGGGTGCCGTCTGCAGGGCCCTCACCGCTGTGGCCTCTGCTGTCCCCCCGCCCTCTGGCTGCTTCCCGCCCTGTGCCGCAGGTCCGCCTCTCAGGGAGGCCCGGCAGCCCCTCCCGTGACCCTCCAGAGCCCCAGCTTCCACCTCATACAGATGGTCACCCAGATGCCCCCCAGAATGCCAGACTCAACCTGGGGGAGACCAGGTCCCACTGTGGTCCCAGGACCACCTCCTCCTGGGCACCCTGTACCTGCTCACACCCACCCCCCACAAACTGCCGGACAGAGCAGAGCCCACACACTGTGCTAGGAACCAGGACTCAATGCGAAAAAAACGGGCATCTGGGCAGAAAAATGGGCAAAAAGCTCAGAGCGGCAATTCACAAAAGAAGGTCAAACAACCACAGGGTGTGGAAGACTCACAGTCGCGTGTAGCCTGACGAATCCCAACAACGAGAAGCGTCACTCACCGAGCTGGCAACGAAGATGGAAAAGGCGGGGACCCTACGCTGGCTGCTGCCCGGGGGAGGGGCGAATGCGGGCGAGAGGGCAGGCGGCGACTGCTCCGGGTGGGTGGCACGTGCGTGCCACTGGGCCTTCCGGTGCTATTTCAGAGGATGAATGTGGGGGCAGTTCTCAGACAGGGGCTCCAGGAGGCCTCATTCATCCACTTAGCCAGCATTTCAGGAAAACTGCTGTCCGCATGCTGGGTGCAGCGTAAATAGCATGCAGGGGTCAGACCCTCTGGGACCTGCTTTCCAGGGGGGAGCGTGGAAGCAAAGGAGCAATTCCAGGTGGTGAGAAATGCTATGAAGAAGAAAACGGGGCTGGAGGAATAGGACTTGACCAGAATGGGGCAGGACAAGAGGTGCGTCTGGACAGGCCGAGGTCAGGAAGATGCTCTGATCTAGTGATAGCTGACCAGAGACCCCAGCAAAGTGATGGATCAATTATGACAACATTGCGGGGGGGACACTCCAGTCAGAATTCCTGGGACATGCAAAGGTCCTGAGGAAAGAATGGGTTTGGGGTGTCTAGGAAAACAGTGCAAGGAGGAGGTGGCGGCTGAGGGCTGAGGAGGGGAGAGGCTGGGACATGTGCTTGGGGAGGTGGCAGAGGACGGCCGTCACAGCTGGACAGACCTGGAGGGACCTTGAACGGCCACCCGTGGATGGGCGGCCACATTAGTGGTGCAGCCAAATAACAGAAACCTAATCAAGCATTAGACGTTGTTTGGGGCAGATATTTGTTCACAATGAAAGATCTTCAAGACTTGAAAAGCAGTGTGTGGAACGTGATCTAAATGATGTGAACACGTGCACAGAAAACACCCCAACACCTTTGCCACCAAGTGTTCACGGTGGGCGTCTCTGGGACACGATGATAAAGGGTGACTCTTTTCCTTGTGCTTGCCTGGACTTTTCAAATTTTATAAAATTCGTGTCGTATCACAGCGCATCTGGGAGGACCTCCCAGTTCTCAGAAGCGCTGCGTCAGGCACGTCTGCCCACACACGAGAACCCTGCGGCACTGCACCCGGGGGGCTCCCAGGTGCCGGGAGTGGCTGGTGGCCCCCAGGCTCCTGGAAGCAGCTCTGGGCTGGGACTCTGGGCCTCCACTCCCGACCTGGGGCCCAGGGCCTCTGCTCCCTCACCGTCGCACGGGAGGGATGAATGAACAACAGTGCCGTGTGCTGTGGTCAAGAGCAGAAGAGCTCACAAGTGCGAAGTCTCGTGACGAGGCCTGGCAGGTGTGCATTTGGTCTGATGCCTTTATTCCCGCCTCAAGGACAAGACCCACGACAGGAACTGCCCGGGCACTTCCGGGAAGGCAGAGACAGATGGTCCTCTCCTCACCGCACGCCACTGCCTTTTCTTCCCGTTGACAAAATAAAATAAAAACGAATTGAATGCAGGTAAAGAGGGCAGCCCCTGCCCTGCGTGAGGTGGAGCCAGGCTGGTCTGGCCAGTCCTGTCTTGCTTGCTTGCGATTGGCCTTGGCGTGATCACAGGAGGCAGGATGCTCTGGCCAGTGAGATGTTAAAGGGGGTCTCCTGGGCCTGCGGGAAAGGCCTCCCCTCCTTCCTGCTCGGGGGGCCACCATGGGCCAAGGGGCATCTTGGGCCAAAAGGCAGCGAGGCTGGGCCACCCATGGGCTACGGACGGCAGGGCTGAGTCTCCTGGCCACCCCGGGCCACCTGCTCCCAGACTTCACGTCCAGAACTCACCTTCATCCCCGAAGCCCCGTCGTCGGGTGCTCCTGCCGGGCCCTTGCCCGGGGCCCCAGGCCCACACCGGCAGGGCCGCGCAGGGGGATTGGGCCACACCAAAGCTCCGCTGGGACGCGCCACACGCCCCAGGGTGGCGGCCTCCCCAATCCTGGCATCCCAGCGGGCCCCGCCCCATCTCCTGCCGCGAGCCAGGCCTGGCGGGGCAGGAGGCAGAGGACTCCCGACAAGTCCCAGCCCTGGACCAACAGGGAAGCCAAAAATTACAGCCAGTGCCTTGGAGGATGGAGGCCTTTCCCAGCCTGGGGGCCCGAGAGGTGGCCCAAGGGAGCCAGCCAGCCAATGCCGCCAGCACGGCCCCGAGGCTGCATCACAGTTTCTTTATCCCCAACCTCCCGTATAATCTGCTCCAGTTTAGTTTTTTTAATTATGCAAATGATTTGTGAATAAATATGTACCATGGTCATTCAAACTGCCCAGACAGAGCTGTCCCCTTGTCCCCCCTCCTCGGTCCGAGGGGCCTCCGCAGGGTGACTGCCGTCCTCCATGGGGAGCCTGCTATTCCGGAACCTTCTCTATGCGCTGGCACGTGTGCGTGTGTGTGTAGGGGTGTGCAGCCTGGCTGTGGGGGACCTTCCCCACACACGGCCTCACGCTGTACAGATGGTGCTGGTGCCCCTCCTCCCATCCCAGTCACCCCGCCATGGGCATCCCTGGGGAGGAGGCTGACCGCCCAAGCGCCTGCTGCCTTCCTTTCTGGCTGCACGTCCTGCCCTCATCCCCTGCCTCGTTGCAGTTGGGGTGCCATTTCCAGGGGGCCCCAATGCTCTCCCTTCCCTCCATTGGCACAAGTGAGGCCCACGGGGTGGCAGAGCCCAGGCTGGAGGGACCCAGGGCCCTGAATCACCACATGAAAGACAGCAGCCCCCTCTACCAGGAAGCCTCCGAAACCATCCCACCAGCAAGGTCAGGTCCCGAGACTGGGCTTGTTGTTGAAGCAGTGATGCCTTAACTCACACAGGTCTCCCATCTAGGGAGACCTCCCCCCTCCGCCCTCCTGCCTGCCCTCTGCCCTTGACTCTCACTCATACACTTGCCACAAACCCTGAGGCTACGGCAGCCTTCCTCCAGGGCCCACCCTGTAGACCTGCCCCCGGAACTAGTCACGGCCCTCGCCCCCCGGGCCGGTCCCCAAGTGGTCTGGGGACAGACAGGGCCAGCCCTCCCCTCCAGGACCGCCTATAGTGAAGCTTTTCCAAACATCTCCCTTTTCTGTTCCCACCCTCATCGTGTTTGGACAGTTTGGTCGAATGAGGGACATCCAAACCTCCCAGCCTGGAGACTAACGCTGTCCCCAGCGCACCCAACACAAGCCACCAGCCTGGAGAAATCAGGCCTCTTTGTGCTGAGATGGTATCCAATTACAGCTTGCAGGCTCGGCTGGCAAGTGCCCATCTCCTATTATCCCAGACAGAGCCCGCTCTCCTGGCTCGATTAAGGATGCCGTCAGCTGGCCTGTGCGGCCCAGATAAGCCTCGGATGCCAGCCATGGCTCACAGACCCGCCAAGGCCTCCGGAGCTACAGAGTGGCCTGGGCGCCCGGGCTCCTGCCTTGGGGGAGTGGCTGGGTTCTCCTGCCTCCTGATGTGACCGGCTGCCCTCACACAGTGGGCAGCCGGCAGGTGAATCAAGTCTGCATGTGGGTGAAGCTAAGAGCCGGGCACCGACTGACCCCAGGACCACAGGATGCCACCTCCCCTGCTACAGCCCCGGGCTTCTCGGGATCCCCGGGGAGACGGCAAATCAGCCCCTGGCGTTTCTCCCGTCCTTGCCTGGGGAGCTCTCTGCAGCCTGTGTCCCCCCTCCATGGTGGGAGTGGCCAGGCGGGGGGCTGCTTGTGAGCAGAAGACCCAGGTCGTGCGGCCACAGGATGAACGGCCCTGGTACCAAATTCTCCACGTCCTGTCCTTAAACTGGGAGAGGTGCTGGAGCCTTTGGGGCTCACAGCCCCCAGGACACAAGCTCTGTGAACTGCGGTCTGGGGGGGCAGGCCCCAGTCTTCGCTGGCACTTAGGGAGCCCATGCTCGGAGCCAGGCAGGAGAGGTGCCCAGCTCACTGTACCCTCCCAGTGTCCCATCAAAGCTGTGGCCATTGTGACCCATTCCACAGGTGGAGAAACTGAGGCACAGAGAGATAAAGGCCTGCAGCCAATAGAGGGAAGAGCCAGGACCAAGCCAGCATCTGGTTCCGGAGGGTGAGGCCTATAATTTTGATGCTAAAGTGATTTTCCCAAAGGTACCCACCTGAACCCTGAGCCACGTTCCACTAGGACCCACGCAAAGGGGGCTACTCTCGGCCCCTCGGTGGCCGGCACACAGGCCTGGCACAGCTCCAGAGGGTGACCAGGGCCAACATGGGCAAACGCAGGCTCTCCCACCTCGGACCCCATTTTCCATGAGGTCTCCCCAGGCTGGGACAGGGCACCTGGCACAGAGCTGCACACAGTAGGTGCATAGTAGATGCATAGTGAGGGCACAGCAAATGCCAACAAGGCCAGGCCTCCAGCCAGTGGGGAGAAGGCCCCTCCCCTTGCTGGGTAAGCCCAGCCCAGCCCCACACCCCACGTGGGGATCCTGCCTCCATCCCAGCCCCGCAGGCAGGGCCACTGCAGCCTCAGAGGAGGGGGCACCTGCCCGCAGGCTGGCAAAGCCACCTGCTTACCTACATCGGGCCTCATTGTTGCCCTGCATGAGGCACCTGCCCCCACCCACCGCGAGGCCACTGCGGAGTCCTGGGGCCCCAGCACCGCCGCAGCCGGCACAGCTGCCAGCCCAGCCTCTTGGCCCCTGCCCCGCTCGTTAGGACCCTCCCCACCCCCAGCCAGCGAGGCAGCCCAGCGAGCCACCCACCCTGCCAAACTCCACGGAAGGCCGCACACCGGCCGCTGGGCTCGCGCCTGGCAAGCCGCCCACAGACAGTGGGAGCGCACGCGGGCATCCTGCACCAGGGAAGCCGAGTGGAACAAATGAGATTGGAATTTTATGCTTCTTTTATTGCGTTGCTCTGCAGATAGCTTTTTAAATTAGCTTCTAACTCATCACCTTTAGCAACACTAAATAATTCACCAGGCCCCAATCCCCCGCCCCAGCCAGGTGTGCCGAGGGTATCCCCCTCTCCAGCTCTGCCGGGAAGCCAGGCCACAGCCCCACAGTCACTGAAGCAGAGGCCACCTGAGGGACACCAGGTAACCGGTCCTCGAGGCAAGCACACCGGCTTTCCTGCCGGCTTTCCTGCAGCGTTCCTACCTGGGGACCACCACCACGGGCACGCTGAGCTACCCGGGGGAACGTCGCTCAACCTCTCTGGGCCACGTGGGAGCGCTCCTACTAGCACTATCCCTCATCATCATCCTCTCGGCGGGCAGCAGACCTCCCGACCCTCCAGCGTCAGCGCAGGCCTGGCGGCTCCCCACCCCCCCGCCCCCCCCCCCCACCCCAGAGGCCTCTGCTGTCTGCCGCAGGACCCCGCCCTTACTGGCTCGGCTCCGCCGGGCACCATCTGGGCCTCCGGGAAGGTCTGTGCCTGGACACCCCCTCCCCCCTCGCTCACCTGGGGCACGGGCCAGCCTCAGGGTCCAAGTCACCATGGCAGCCCCGTGCCAGCACAGGGTGCACCCCCCGGCCACCAGCGTGACCACCCGCCCACGGAGACAGCCAGGTTCCAGACATTCAGGAAGGGGGTGGGCACTGAGCAGCCCTAACCCTGGTGGTGAAAATGCACAGGCTGCGGCTCTAGGCTGAGCCCATCTTGGGGGGTCATCATGTCCGTCCCCCAGCCCCCGCGCAGTCCCGAGAGAAGCTCGGCCCTGGCCTGTCTGGAGAGGAGTGCGGACGCGGAGCCGCAAACCGAAGCCCACTCCTTTAACGACCCCTGTCAAGGACTCCTGCCCAGATCCAATTACCACCGGGGGTTTTTAAGCCCAGACGCTCAGCGCGCTCCGACATAACAATGTGACCTCACGCCAGCTGGCTGCGCAGCTCCCCCGCCCGCCGCCCCGCCCACCCTCTTCTGTCTGTGATCGCAGAAGCGCTGCTGGGGAGGGGCGGACGCCAAGGTTACCTCCAGCGCCCTTTCCAGGGACAGGGAAGCACAGGTACAAGGCCATTGCCCGGCTGTAGAACCGACACAAAGACAGATCAGGAATTTCTAGAAGTCCACTCGAAGTACACCAAATTCAAAATGAGCATATTCCCAGCCAGGGGCCTGGGACCTGCTCTGTGCCAAGACAAGGGCCACCTGGTCAGCTTGGAGGCGGGCCTGGCGTGGGGAATGCACACCCACTGTCCCTCATGTGTGATGTGGAGAGCCTGTGACAGGGGCGGAGGGCAACAGCTTGTGGCCACCCCACCTCACCCGCACTCCTACCGCTCCCACCTCAAGGCCAACCCCACCGTCCTGGGGCCACGGGCCTTGGCATCCAGCCCTGTGGCCATAGCTGACCGTCCCAGAGCAGACACATAACCCGTGGGACGGCGGGAAGAGTTAAGTCCCGGCCTCCAGCAGGGAGGTAAGACTAGGTGGGGCCCCCAAGGCACTGCCACCCATTCAGAGCCTCCAGGAGGTGGTGTTGGGTGGAGCTGGGGGGTCCTACCTGAGAGCAAGTGTCTCAAAGGGGCAGCTCTGGAGGGAGAGGGCTTCTCCAGGAACCAAAGGCAGCGGCTGAAAACGCTGCCAGATGCCCGGGTGCCGGCCAACCTCTGCTCCCCCGTGGACATCACCCCACCAGCCCCTGGCCCTCACGCTGGCCGCCTACACACTGGACCCCTTCCTGCAGAGAAGGGACCAGGGCCCCCAGGCCTGAGACCACGGTCAGCGCCCCACCCTCAGACCTGTGCTGTGTCCAGTTCGGGGGGGACAGAGTGACCCCCGCACAGTGCGGACTGCACGGTGCCCCACTGCCACCCTCGCAGCGCCTCCCAGCCCCGAGCCCCCCCCAACTCTTGGAAAGGCTCCTTCTCACCCCAACCAGCCTCCACAGACGCCACAACCTGCAGCTGCCCCTCCCACCCCCAGACTCCCTCGGGCCCTCCCCGGACCCCTTGCTGTTAGAACACACAGGGCTTTCTGCAGTGATCCCGTTTCCTCCTTACGGTCGGATTCCCACACTAGAACGAGAGCAGGAGTCTTTCCTACCCTGTTCCTAGAGGAAGACTGACACCTGGTCGTCGCCTGGCACTTCACAGGTGCTCAGTAAATATTGAGATGCAGGAGCAGAGCGCCAGCCACAGCGCTAGCCTCGGTAGAGAAACAGTGTCTGATTAAACTAATCTCCCAACAGCCTGCGAGGTAGCTGCAGGTACTATCCCCGCTTTCCAGATGGAGAAGTGAGGCTCAGAGAGGTTAAGTAACTTGTCCAAAGTCACAGAGCAGAGACTCCAGGCCAGACATCTTCGTCCAGACGC
The DNA here is from genome assembly GCF_028021215.1 of Eschrichtius robustus. NCBI lineage: Eukaryota > Metazoa > Chordata > Mammalia > Artiodactyla > Eschrichtiidae > Eschrichtius > Eschrichtius robustus. The sequence continues at coordinate 1,557,451 of NC_090824.1, forward strand.
TGACCCCTGCGCTGCATGCCATCCACACCCACGTTTAATCCTCAGCGCGGACCGGAGAGATGTCGTTAATGCTCCCATTTTACAGATGAGGAAACAGGGCCTCAGAGCCCCTCTGCATCGGGCCAAGGTCGCGTGCCTCGTGTCAAGGGGGGCTCGGAGGCTCCCTCAGCTGAACCTGCCTATCTCCTACCCCGGAGTCCCCCACCCCACCACTTCTTCATCCTGGAAGGAGGGACTGCTACGGTTTGGATTTTTTCCTGAAGGCAGCCTGCCATCCACACCCCTCCCCCCACGTGACTTTTAAGAAATATCACCTAATTAACGGATCGCTGGCTTCCTGCAGTGCCAAGTTCCCTCCCGAGGCGTCTGGCCGCAGCCTGGGTGCTCTCGTATGCCGGCCGGCCCTGCCAGGCAGAGATGGCACCTCTTCCCTGCTTGGCCCGGCCGCAGGGCCCCTGGCTCAGCCCACCCCCCGCCCCGCCCCACCCCGCCCCCGACACTGCTCTGGAGCCTGTCCCGCTTCACTGTAGACCCCACCCCCACCCCCAGGCCTGTGTAGACACGACCCCTCCCCAGGCAGCACCTCCAGGTCTCCAAGGCCAGAAATACCCATTTCTCATCTGTCTGTCTCTCTCTCTGTCTCTGTCTCTCTCCAACAAGCCAAACAACCTCACTCTCCTAATTATTGGAGAACAGATTTTTTCCCCCAAATAATTAGGCAATTTAAATCATACAATCTTTCTCTGAGAACTATATTTAACCCTGATTTGAATGTAATTTACACATCGCAACCCCCTTAAGCAGCTCTGGAAGCCAAAACATGGATCAAATATTTTTTAAATGTCAAATGCTGCTTAATTGTGGATTGCACTGAATTTATTTATACAGATAAGTGTTTGATCTCCTGTTTCCTTCTCCTCCCAGAGTAACAGTCCTTAATCTATATGATTCTCCAATTGCTCTAGTAGCTGGAGGATGGAAATAATATGCAAGAAGCCCTCAAATTTGTAAAGTCTTCTGAAAGATGCATATTCAACTTGGAACAGAAAACCCGCAACTGAAGATTTTAGAGGAATTCATTAAAGCTAAAAGAATATGGACACCAAAAATGCCTGGGGTCTCTGGGGTCCCGGAAGGGCTGCCCATGTCACCCATGCTGCCTGGGCCAAGCCCCACTCTGCCCAGGTGTGTGTCCACCCTCAGGAGTCTTCTCTGGCTCCTGCTCACCTTTCCTTTCTCCCCTGGTTTAAAATATGTCAAATGGGGCAGCAAGGTGGGGATGCAGACAGCACTTGCAGGGCCGGGGAGCAGGGTGGAGAACACAGGAGGCCCATTGTGCTTGTCAACCTGGAGGTCAGTGATGACCTCCAAGAGAAAGGTAAGGACTCAGTGTGTATCCATCAGCTCATGCTATACGATGCTGCAGTAACAAACATCCCCGAATCCCAGAGCCTTGTGCTGCAGAACTATTTCTTGCTCGTGTCACATGCAGGCAATAAGCCAGGTCTGCTCTGTGTGCCTTCTTTCTCATGGGATCCAGGCTAAAGATGCAGGCCTTCTCTGGGTCATTCTCAGGCCGAGGGAGAGAGACTGTGGCAGAACCACCTGGCACCCTTAAAGTTTCTGCTTGGATGTGGCATGCCCCCTCTGCTATGTCTATCTGGACAAGCCTGGTGTGAATGAAGTGGGAGATGCAACCCTCTTAGGAGGAGAGGAGTGGGTGTTGGTGATACTGGACAGCCACCCACCCGGTTGGCTGCAAACATTTGCCTTCCTCTCCTCTCACGTGACACCTGGGAAATGACCCCAAAGTCCCATTCAAAGCAGCATCAGGTTCCCAGTCCAGGGAGCCTTTCCTTTTCCATCACCCTCTAGACCACATCTGGAAATGCATCCTGCATCTTGCCCACAGGAGGCTGGAAGCCCTGAGGCTTGCACCTCCACAGGCGCTGTTAATCCAAGCTGGCTGCACGGTCCCCTCAGCACTTCACTGGCTCTGTAGCTATTTGATTCCAGGCCACTTCCTGTGCTGGTCGCCAGGCCCACAGCGTTTCTGGAGATGTGCCTCTCTCTCTAGACTCGCTGACGGCCACCTCGATCTTACTGGGCTTCCTCGGGAAAGGAGGGCCCTCAATCTCTCTTCCTGCAAAGTTTCACCTGCAAAAAAGATCTACTGGGCTGTCCCCTTAGTCTATCCCGAGACTGTAACAGAAGGCCTGGTGGTCACCCTCTCCATCTGGTCTTTGCCACCAGGCTGAATCTAATTGGCATTTATTGAGTGAAGCATTTCTAGTTTTATCTTGTATTGGTCAGAGAGAAGAAGCACAGGCAGACCTCGGAGATACTGCCGGTTCAGTCCCAGGCACCCCAATAAAGCAAATATCACAATGAAGTGAGTCACATGAATTTTGTGGTTTACCAGTGCTTATAAATTTATATTTATGCTCTACTGTAGTCTATTAAGTGTGCAAAAGCATTATGTCTAAAAAACTATGTACATGCCTTAATTTAAAATACTTTATTGCTAAAAAATGCTAATCATCACCTGAACCCTCAGTGAATCACAGATCACAGTAACAAATATAATAATCATGAAGAAAACATTTGGACTGTTGTGAGAATTATCAAAATATGACACAGAGACACAAAGTGAGCAAATGCTGTTGGAAAAATGACACCGATAGATTTGACGGATGCGGGGTCACCACAACCCTTCAACTGTAGAAAACGCAGTATCTGCAAAGCTCAATAAAGCCAGGTCTGCCCATAGTTATGCTTTCAATGCTGTTTGCAAACCAGTTTCCATCTGCACCTCCTGCTTCCTGCAGCCTGAGGTTTCCAAACCTCTTTGCCTGAATCCACAACCTCCTCGAGCTTTTGCTTTCCAAGACGTCGTAGGCGACAGTCTGGTCAAAGGTTCCACCGCTGCAGGACAAGAGCAGCCTCCAGCCTCAAATCACAGACCCTCACGCAACCCTGCCAGCCCCAGGGCCAATGCCACACACTTTGGTTTGTGGACGGCAGCCCCCGAATCAAGGTGCCAGTCTCGCTATTAGCCAGCCCGTGCCAGGCCGTGCTGGGGTAGCAGCGACCTCAAACCCGCACAGTTCACAAAGAAGGTTATTTCTCACCCCGGCTACCTGTTGGCTGCATTTTCCATACATCAAGATTCGGGCTGGAGGGCTGGCACTGACACACTGAAGGAGACAACTATAACCCTCTAAGGGGCAGGGGGGGGCGCGTGGAAGTGGGGCCACTGGGGAGACTAACCAAACTCCACGGCAGACTCGCTGCTGCCCGCTGTTTTGCACAACCTTGGCCATAGCGACTGGCCTACAGCTAAGAGAGGGATCTGCTGGCGGCAGGGACGCCGCAGCGGCCGAGTGATTGAGCGGAACCTCCCCATAACTTCTACAGTCTCAGCCTTGGGAGAGCCTGACCTGCCCTCCTACACCACAAAGCATCAAAAGACATGAGGCAAAGGCCAGCAGGATGGCAAGGGGAAATGGACAAGCCCAAGTTTAGAGCTGAGATTTGAACAGCCCTCTTCCAGTAATTGATAGACAAGCAGTCAGGAAACCAGGGAGGATACAGCCAACATGAAGACCATCAATCAGCTTTCTCCAGGGACACTTCTGGAACGTTCCACCCAACAACAGCAGAAGCCGCATCCTCCTCACATCCACCCAGACGGAGCCCATTCTGGGCCAGAAAACACACCGTAACAGTTTGAAAAGAATAGAAATTAGGAGTGTGGGATCAACATATACACACCACTATATATAAAATAGCTAACCAACAAGGACCTACTGTACAGCAAGGGAACTTTACTCAACATTTTATAATAACCTAAGAGGAAAAGAGTCTGAAAAAGATTATATATATATATATATATATATATATATATATATATATATATATCACTGTGCTGTACACCTGAAACTAACACAACATTGTAAATCAACTGTACTCCAATTTAAAAGAAGACTAGAAATCGTATAAAAGATATTCTCAGACCAGACCACAATGGAATTAAATTAGAAATAAGAACAGAGAAGCTGGAAAATCCCCAAATATTTGAAAGTTAAATAATACGTGTCTAATTAACACATGGGCCTAAGACGGAGTCTTGGGAGAAATTTTAAACTATTTTGGACTAAATGGAAATAAAAATGAAAATTATCAAAACTTGCAGGATGCTAGGAAGGCAGTGCTCAGAGAGAAATCTATAGCGTTAACTGTATGTGTTAGAAAAGAAGAACGATCTAAAATAAATCTGTGCTTTCATCTTAGGAAATTAGAAGTAGAGGAGCAATTTAAGACCAAAACAAGTAGAAAAAAAGAGATCATAAAAATTAGAGCAGAAATCAATGGCATTGAAAACAGGAAAGCAATAGAGAAAATCAACAAAACCAAAAGCTGGTTCTTTGAAAAGATCCAAAAAATTGATAAATCTCTAGCCAGGCTAACCAAGAAAAAAAAGATGACATGAATTGCCAATGTCAGAAACGAAAAAGGCAGCATCACTTCTGGTCCATGACGTTAAAAGAGTCATAAAAGAAGAGCGTGAACAACTCTATGTCCACAAACTTGAAAACTTAAGGTGAAATGGCCCAATTCCTTAAAAGACACAGACTACCAAAACTTACACAAGGAGAAACTGGTCAACTGAATAGAACTATGTCTATTAAAGAAATTGGAACAATAATTAATAACTAAAAACCTTCAAAAAAAGAAAGCACTAGGCCCGGATGACATCACTGGTGAATTCTACCAAACATTTAAGAAAAAAAAGATACCAATTCTCTACACTCTCTCATGGAAAATAGAAGCAGAGGGAACATTTCCTAATTTACCCTGTAAGGCCAGATTACCCTGATACCAAAACAAAGACATTAAAAGAAAACTACAAACCAACAACTCTTATGAATGTAGATGCAAAATTCATCAACAAAATACTATCAAATTAAATCCAACAATATATCAAAATAATTATACACCGTGACCAGGCATATTTCTACATTCAAAAATCAATCTGTGTATGTACGTATAGATAAATCTATCTACCCATCTGTCTGTCTCTCTATCTCCTGGAGCTGATGAGCAAGTGTAGCAGGGTCTCAAGACACAAGGTTAATATACGAAAGTCAATTGCTTTTCTATAAATCAGCAATGTACAATTGAAATTAAGAAAACAATACCAGTTACAACATACCCCCACCACCACCAAATTGAAATACTTTGCTATCAATTTTACAAAATACGTATGGGATCTATATGCTGAAAACTACAAAACTCTGAGGAAAGAGATCAAAAAAGATGGAAATAAATGGAGAGATATTATTCCATGTTCATGGATAGGAAGACGAGTTATTGTTAAAATGAGTTCTTCCGAACGTAATCTGTCCAATCAATGCATTCCCAATCAAATCTCAGCAAGCTATTTTGTAGCTGTCGACAAAAGGATTCTTAAAAGTTTATACAGAAAGTCAAAAGGCCGAAGATGTACAGCACACACTGAAGCACAGAGTTGGAGGACTGACATTATCCAATTTCCAAGCTTCCTATTTAAGGCTGCAGAAATCCAAAGAGTGTGGTATTGGTAAAAGAATAGACAAAAAAAAAAAAAAAAATCAATGGAACAGAATAGAGAGCCAGATCGTAGACCCACACAAGTACTGTTAACCAAGCTCTGACAAACGGGCAAGGGCAATCCGATGGAGAAAGACGGTCTTTTCAACAAATGGAATGATTGGACGTCATGCGCAAAAATTTTAAAAGTGAATCTAGACACAGACTATGGACACTTTTCACAAAACTTAATTCAAGTGGATCATAGACCTAAGTGTAAACCTCAAAACTGTAAAGCTTCTAGAAGAAAACATAGAACCTGTGTGATCTTGAGTTTGGTGATGAGTTTTTTGTTACAACACCAAAAGCACAATCTATGAAAGGAAAATTGATGTTAGACGTTTTAAAATTAAAAACAAAAGACACCGTCAAGAGAATGAAAAGACAAGCCATGTACCAGGAAAAAATCTTTGCAAAGTACATATCAGATAAAGGACTTAAATCCAAAATACACAAAGATTTCTTAAAACTTAACAATTCGGAAACAAACAAGCCAATTTTAAAATAAGGAAAAGATCTGAACAAACACCTCACTAAAAAATATAAACAAATGTATACGAAAAATACTCAATGCCATTTATCAGTAGGGAAATGCAAATTAAAGCAAGGAAAAACCACTGCATGCCTACCAGAATGGTCAAATTCCCCAAAATTGACAATACCAATTGCTCTCAAGAATGTGGAGCAATTTTCATCCCTCGCTGGTGGGAATGCAAATTGGTACAGCCACTGTGGAAGACAGTCTGGCAGCTTCTTCCAATGCTAAACATAATCTCACCATATGATCCAGCAGTTGAACTGCTAGGTATTTACCCAACTGACTTGAAAACGTATGTCCACACAAAGCCTGTATGCAAATGTTTATAACAGCTTTATTCAGAATTGCCAAAACCTGGAAGCAAACAAGATGTCCTTCCGTAGCTGATGGATAAACAAATCCTGGTACATCCATACAGTGGAATATTAGTCAGGGATAAACATTAATGAGCTGTCAAGCCACAGAAAGACATGGATGAACCTTAAATGTATATGGCTAGGGGAGAGAAGCCAATCTGAAAAGGCTATGTTCTGTAGGATTCCAACTCTATGACGTTCCGGAAAAGGCAAAACCAGAGAGACAGAACAAAGAGACAGGGTCCCAGGGCAGAGAGCAGAGGGTGACCAGGTGAAGCACACAGGACTTTGAGGGCAGCGAAAGTGTTCTGTATGAGGCCGGAATGATGGATACATGACCCTATGCATTTGTCACAGCAAAGAGCTTTATGCAAATGAGTGGTCTTAATATATGCAAATGTTGAAAACTTAGTTAGGAGGCTGGGGGTTCCCGGGAAGATGTGCAGACTGGGACAGAAGAGCCTAACTCTAATAAAAACGTATGAAATATCTTCGCTGAAGGAGGTGAGAGGGAAAGTGCTGATCTCAGTAACTTCAGAAAGGAGTGGAGCCTGTGAGATTACAGACAAGAGGAGCTTCGTGTAACACTGCGCCCTGGTCAAGTCCCCCCCTGCTCCCCCCACAGGGAGGACACATGGACGATTCTGATACTGCTATACGTATACACTGGAAATGAACGATGAGGTCCATGGTCGGGGGGCCAGGTTCTACAGCTGGAGTGGGAGGTCACAGACAGCACGGGGAGGAGGCTGGGACGACCACATGGTGATGGATTCGAGGTGAAGACATCTGCGGGAGCTCAGCTTAGCTTAACAGTGTTATGAATGGCGGGTGGGCAGTTTTGTGTGTCAACCCCATGGCCACAGGTGCCCAGATTACGCACTGTTTCTGGGTGTGTGTGAGGGTGTTACTGGATGAGGTCAGCACTTGGACAGGTGGACCAGTAACACAGGTGACCCCCCCCCCCCAGTGCAGGTGACCCTCCCGTACAGGTGGGCCTCATCCATCCGCTGAGGGTCTGAATAGAACAGAAGGTGGAGGAAGGAGGGATTTGCCCTTTTGCACCTGCCTCACCATCGAGCTGGTCTTGTCTCATCTCCTGTCCTCAGATGGGAGGGATGCCATCGGCTCCCCAGGTTCTCAGGCCCTCGGACTTGGGATGAATCACACCACCTGCTCCCTGGGTCCCCAGCCTGCAGACGGCAGCTCGTGGGACTCCTCAGCCTCCGTGACCGCATGAGCCGATTCCTCATAATAAAACTCCCTGTCGGGGTACGTCCTATTCGTCTGTGTCTCTGGAGAACCCTGACTACTAATACAGATGATTACATAAAGAAATAGAGAGAGACGTGAGTCATGTACGTGATATGCGTGTACGTACACACGTTAGTACCCACACGTATTCCCTGGGTCTGTCAGCCGAGAGGGCCAAGAAGCAGCAACACCCCAGTAGCAACCAGCACACCTAGGGCCCAGACCTTGCTTTCTAATAGGATTCTCCAATAAGAGGAACCAGAGCTCCCTGGAGCAATGGCTGATTCTAGGGCTGGGGCAGAGAGAATTCCAGAGAACCTGCAGCTTCTTGTTCTGCCAGAAAGTAAGAAAGTGTCAACAAACAATAAGCATGTCAAAGACAAGGGAGCCGGGCTTCCCTGGTGGCGCAGTGGTTGAGAATCTGCCTGCCAATGCAGGGGACACGGGTTCGAGCCCTGGTCTGGGAAGATCCCACATGCTGCGGAGCAACTAGGCCCGTGAGCCACAACTACTGAGCCTGAGCGTCTGGAGCCTCTGCTCCGCAACAAGAGAGGCCGCGATAGTGAAATGCCCACGCACCGCGATGAAGAGCGGCCCCCGCTTGCCGCAACTAGAGAAAGCCCTCGCACAGAAACGAAGACCCAACACAGCCAAAAATTAATTAATTAATTAATTTTTTTTAAAAAAAGAAAGACAAGGGAGCCAGCTGAAGGGCTCCCAATGGCCGAGAAATAAAATAAATAGCACTGGATTATCCCAAAGCATAAAATGAATATCCATGGGTCCATACTGATATAAGTAAGTGAAATAGATAACTAAATGCGGAAGAGACAAATCTCCCTGCAGAAGAATTCCAAATCATTTATGTAGATGCTCTGGCCTCAAGGAGGTGAAGGATGACTCCCTGGTCCTCAGGTGTGGGCTGAGGGTGACCTTCCAAAAAGGACAGTGTGGAAAGTGGGGGTTGAGGGAGGGGTCATATTCCAGCGGGGAAGCCAACTCAGACCACCTCAGCCAGAGATCAATGTCAGTGTCAACTGTGATAGGTCCTGTCGAGAGTAGGAACCGCTGAAATGATGTGAGGAAAGCTGGACTTATCTCTGCATCGTCCGCCTGAACCCCAGTGTAATCAGGAGAAAAACATCAGACAAATCCCGATTGAGACACCCTATAAAACCCCCAACCTGTTCACCTCAAAACTGTCAAGGTCATCAAAAACAAGGAAAGTCCGAGGAACCGTCAGGACCGAGAGTAGCCTAAGGAGAGGTGATCAGTCAGTCAGTGTCCTGGAACAGAAAAAGGACACTAGGCAACAACTAAGGAAACCTGAATGATGTATAGACTCTACTTAGTAATAATGTATCAATATTAGTTCACTAACTGTATGAAATATACCATCCCAATATGAGAGGTTAATAAGAGCGGAACCGAGCTGGGGTATATGAGAACTCTCTGTACTAGCTTCACAATTTTTCCGTAAATCTAAACCTGTTCTAAAAAATAAAGTTTACTTTTTAAAAAAGGCATGCATTTCATTGCATGTGAATTTCACCTCAGTAAATTTGATTTTAAAGTTTAAAACACGGGCTTCCCTGGTGGCGCAGTGGTTGAGAGCCCGCCTGCCAATACAGGGGACGTGGGTTCAAGCCCTGGTCCAGGAAGATCCCACATGCCGCGGAGCAATTAAGCCCATGCGCCACAACTACTGAGCCTGCGCTCTAGATCCCGTGAGCCGCAACTACTGAGCCCACATGCCACAACTACTGAAGCCCACGTGCCTAGAGCCTGTGCTCCACAACAAGAGAAGCCACCGCAATGAGAAGCCCGCGCACCACAAGGAGGAGTAGCCCCGCTCGCCACAACTAGAGAAAAGCCCGCGAGCAGCAACGAAGACCCAATGCAGCCAAAAATAAATAAATAAAATAAATAAATTTATTTTAAAAATAAAAATTAAAAAATAAAGTTTAAAACAGGATAGACCTAGAGATTGTCACACTGAGTGAAGTAAGTCAGACACAGAAAGACAAATATCATACGATATCGCTTATATGTGGAATCAAAAAAAGGGGTACCAATGAATTTATTTACAAAACAGAAGTAGAAAACAAACTTATGGTTACGAGGGGATGGGGGGATAAATTGGGAGATTGGGATGGACATATACACACTACTATATATAAAATAGATAACTAATAAGGACCTACTATATAGCACAGGGAACTCTACTCAATACTCTGTAATGGCCTATGTGGGAAAAGAATCTAAAAAAGAGGGATATATGTATATGTATAACTGATTCACTTTGCTGTACACTTGAAACTAACGCAACATTGTAAATCAACTATACGCCGATAAAAACTTTTTTAAAAAGTTTAAAACAAAATGTGGTCCCTGCTCTTTGGAGCTTTAGTCTCGTGAAGGAGGAAGATATAGTAGCCACATAGCACAGGGAGATCATCTCGGTGCTTTGTGACCACCTAGAGGGGTGGGATAGGGAGGGTGGAGGGAGACGCAAGAGGGAGGGGATATGGGGATATATGTATACGTATAGCTGATTCACTTTGTTATGATGCAGAAACTAACACAACATTGTAAAGCAATTATACTCCAATAAAGATGTTAAAAAAAAAAAAAAAGGAGGAAGATAGTATAGCAGAAGAGCATGCATTTACGTCGCAGGTTGTGACCACCCCTCTGAGTTAAACCCATAGGGACCAGCAGGGAAACTGAGGCAGGCAGTTCATTGACTTGGCCAAAAGGAGGCAGTACAGAGCTTCAGGACAGCTGACTCTGAAACCAACCCTCCCACCCAAGGAGAGCCAGTCCCCATGGAATCACAAATGTGGACGAATCAGCATGGGGGTACATCGTAAGGCATTTTATTTTCTTGGAGGAAGACAGAAGCCCCCGCAGCACTGAGATGAAACGTGCCCGGCATTCAGCTGTGGTCAGAGACTGTAACAAGGCAATCACCTTTCCCAGTTTAACCAGGTTTCTAGGAAAACGGCCCATGGCCAAGCGGGGACCGAGACGGTACTGGTGAGAAGCTCACAGCCATCAGCTAAGTCTCCCCAGCCCCCAAGCCCCCGCCTCCAAAACACACTCTGCGTTAAGTGTAATGGGTCTTAGGGAATTTATTTTGCCAATTTTAGAACCCACCATAAAGAAGAAATATGAGAGGATTTTATGGGGTGTACTGTATATCTTTAATACTCGTATTTTTTCTCGAAATGCTGAGAATATCAATTACATTTATGGCTTTATGAGGAGACGCTCCAGCACCATGGAGGGCAAAGCAAGTTTTAGCAGAAAATAAACAATGGTGGGCATGGGTCACTGGTGCCCGGTGGGCGCCGAGATCCCGGACTGTGTTTGAGGGTCCAGCAGACGTCAGACAAACCAACGGCTGCCGTTCGGGGGGATTTTATGTTTGGGTGTGCATGCATGCGTGCACACGTGTAAATGCAGGTGTGCGTGTGTGTGTGCGTGTGCCCCTCATTCCTCATTGTTTGAGGAGAGGATGGTCTTAGGGGAGAGGAGCCCCTACCCACCCCGCACCCAGGGCAGATAGCAGCTCTGCTCTGGGATCCAGCCTCACCCCCCTCTCCCCCGGCCACAAGCCTGACCAAGGGGCTCCCACAGTCCTCCGGCCCAGCCTCCACCCACCCCTCACGTGGACCCCCCCCTCTGGCCCCCCTCTGGCTCCAGATCTCTGCAGGATCTGCCCCTCTAGCCTGGTCTGGTCTCCCCAGCTGGCCGGTAGGAGCATGGACATCAGAGCCAGGGACACCTTTGGCAGCAGGTGGCTGGCCTGGGGTCTCCAGGCTAAGGGCAGCAGAAGCGTGCCCTTGGGGTGCAGGGACTGGGGGCGGAGCAGGCTGGGCTCCAGCTCCGCCACCTCAGCCACTGAACAAGGGCTCCAGCAGCCACTCATCCTACGGAGGGTGCACAGAGCCCCAGGGAGCGACCGTGCATCTCAGACGGGCTGGGAGCCTGAAGAGACACACTGCACACGTGTGCACACACACACGCACGCATATGCACCCTCGCCCAGGTGGGTCCCTGCTCCTGGTGACTGAGAGCTCCTAGCAATGAGCCCCCTCCCCACCTCGGACCCTGCCCCCCTCGGGGTGGGGAGCCCAGAGCCCTTCCCTCAGGCGGTGGCGTGCCCCCCGCCCCCCGGGCAGCTGCGAGGTGGCAACACTCCCGCCTCTGCTTAGAGTTATTTATGGCTCCGACGTGCGTGTTTGTTTAAAATCTGCTGCAGAATTCATCCTCTCTGCCACTTACTCAGCTATTATCAGCCATCGCAAAAGTGCCAAAGAGAGAGTCGTAAACGGCAGAGATTTACGAGGCAGCAAGAACACAGGAACGAACGAGGGGAAATTAAATCCTTTACCTGAGTGGTTATTTACGAGCTGGGCTGACACGCGCCACCACCCGGGTGGACGTGGACCCTGACCTCCGCCCTCAGACACCGCCCTCCCGCCGGAGGCAACCCTCCTCCACCCCCGCCAGCTGTGAGCTGTGGTGGGACCAGCCCGCCATGAGACGTGGGGGCTGCCTCCCGCCTGCTGTGTGACCTTGGGCATATCCCTGCCCTCTCTGGGCCTCAGTTTACCCTTCTGTACCAAAGAGGGGAGTGGACAGATGGGCTCTAGGGAACGTGCTAGTCACGCAGCAAGATAGGGCTCCCCAGCTCCACCCCGTGCTGCCCTTCTTCCCAGCCCCACACCCCAGCCTGGCTGCCCCGTGCCCCTGTGTGCAGGCCACGCCCTCTGCTGCTGGGCTGGGCTGGACCCCGCATCCTGGGCCAGAGGATGGCCCAGTGCCCCGTCCTGCCCTTTACGGGGGACCCTCCTTCGTCTCCCACTGCTCCCCACAGAGGGGGCTGGAGGGTGGGGGTCCAGGTGGCTGACCAGCCTCTCCTGAGACGCGGAGGAAGGGGCTGGGGCAGACTTCCCCGGGCCTTGCTGGAAAGCCCCAGAAGAGGGAGGAGGTCAAGGGGAAGCACCGGTGGGGGCGGGAGTCCAGGCTCCTCCCGGGTCAGAAGAGGCCGCCACTCCACGAGAAACCCTTCGAGCCACGGTGGCCACAGCCCTGGCGGAGGGGAGGGGGGTCAGTGGGCCGAGGCCTTGGCCTGGCGTGAAAAGAGCCCTGGACGGAGAGGGGCCCAGGACAGCCGCCTGGGACGTCCCCCTGCCTCCTTGAAAGACAAGACCAGCATCTGGGCCTCGTCCACCCGAACTGCTCTGAGAAGGGACCCAGCCCCGGGGCAGGCAGGAGCCTGGGGCCATCTTCGGGGACAGGAGGCCTCGCTGGGGTCAGCTCAGCCAGGGTGGGCTCGGGGGCCAGCAGGTGGCCCCACTGTCCCCAAGGACACACCTAGCCCTGTTCGCCCAGCGAGGCTAGGTGTGTGGGAGTCGCAGCCCCCCAGGGTCAGGGCTCAGGCCCAAGCAGGAGGGTCCCTCCCTGAAGTGAGGTCTCACTGGGCCCCTGCCCTTCCCTTGCGCGGGCTGAGTCCCTCGGGGCCGGGAGAAGGAGGCAGAGCGGAGAGGGTGACTGACACCTGCAGCCACCCCTCTGACTGTGATCCCCCGACTCCGACCTCAGCACCCCTGCCCGGGCCCTGTACCCCCAAGACCCGCCTGCCAGAGCCCCTCTCCTCTTGCCCCTTCGCCAGGGCTGCCTGGGGCTCAAGCCGTGAGCCTCACTTTGACGTTCCCCTACTGCCCGAGTGTGCTCACCCCCCGGGGGCCAAGGACGCAGAGAGAGCTGGCTCTGCCCCCACCACAGACCCCAGCCATCCCCCCAGCGGCCCCGTGGTGCCGGCCAGATCGGAAACAAGAAGCCAAAACTGGGAAGGGGCAGACAGGACGGGGGGTGCCCTGGGAGGACACAGAGGAGGGGGTACTCTGGCCAAGACTGAAATTTTAAAGAGGGAGCAGCGAGAAGAGGCCCGTGATGACGGTCACCTGAGGGCAGGTGATGTTGGGGACAGTTTGCAGAGGATGCCAAGCCCCAGCGTCCACACCCCGGCTGCACAGCTGCCGCAGGGCTCCACGGGCCCCTCCTGGAAGGTTCTGGCTTGTCCTGACCTCACATGTTCACACCAGGGCAGAGCACAGCCTGACCCCCTCACTGGAGCCGAGGATGCCTGGGCAGCACGGGGCTGCTCTCCCAGGTGGCGGCCCTCCGAGCGAGGGCTCCCGGGGTGGGGGACCCGGTCCATCCCGGCCTCAGACCGCAGGTGAGGTCGTTCTCCCCACCCAGGCCTCGGTTTCCCCAGTCAGACAAAAGCCGGACACGTGAGGGCACTTGTAGCTCAGAGGCCCCGAGGTGCTGACCAGCTTGAGGTCCCCGCCGAAGCCGCGCCCGGCCGGCCACCTGGGGTCACCGTCTGTAACCCCGCAGCCGCCCGCTCTGGGCCCTCTCCCTCCATCTCATTCTCGTCTTCTTCCCGGTGTAATTGAAAAACCAATATGTTGCAGCGTTTCTGCGCAAACCACAAATACAATTATTTCCAATCACACAAGGAATGAGCCGAGAGTAACCGCAGCTGCTCCACGGCGAGACCCTGGCCTCAGCGTACACGGGCCCAGAAGCGAGCGAGGGCCCTGCGGACACCAGAGCTGCGAGCCGGCCCGGGGGACCCCTTGTCCGACAGCCGCTCTGGTTCTAATCGGGTCTTCCCTCCCGTGACTTTGCCTGATAGTGTGGTGCCCGGCCTCATAAGTAACGGAGCTTAATGAACGGCATGAAAAGTTAATTAATTGTAAGCGTAGTTACACACAGCCACGCCATACCTGTCATAAAATATATCTTCTGTTGGAACTTATTACATTTTTATCAACTCAGCCTCACAAGTCCCGACGCGTACCTGGGCCGTGGACCGTCCTCTGCAATCAGAGTCATTTGGCTTTTATGGGTTTGCTCAATTTCACCCAAGGGACAGATGGGACAAAGCAAGGAGAGGGCCACCTGTCCTACCGAGCACAGGACGAGGGAAGGCCAAGTGCCAGCCCCGGAGTGGATGCCGCCAGCCCCAGCCTGCCCACCGCCTGCCCCAGCCCAGCCGTGCACAAGGGTCTGCCACCTGCGCCCGGCCCCACGTCCTGGGGGACAACACCACCCCAGCCACTGCCAGCGCAGCCCCCCTGCAAGGCTGCGGTGTGCCTCCGTCTTCAGGCTGGCTCCCCAGCCCCACGGTCCCCACGTGAGGGCTGAGCAGCTAAGCTGTGCCACCCTGAGCTGGCACCTGCCCCTGGAACTGGTCCCTGCCCCCCAAGGAGACAGTGGCAGGGTGCAGGAAGCTAGGCTACTGGAGTCCCAGCCAGGGGTCCCTCTCCCCCTGAGTGGCAGGGTCCCCAAGACGGAGGGAGAGGCAGGAGCTCAGAACGGGGGGCTCCCCAAAGCCTTAACCTGCCTGGGCCCCTCATCTGTCCCAGGGCAGCTCCCCTCGGGCCAGGGTCAGGGAGGCTCTGAGAGCTGCCCTCACTGCTTGTAACCACACGCATCACACTTACAGGGGTGGGTCCACCTGCCCCCCCGCCCCGGCGTGTCCTCTTCTCTTTCCCAAAGGCTCAGTACTGACCCCACCCCTGACCTGAACTGACCAAGGCCACCCCCCACAGGGCAGCATCTGTGCCCCTACCCCCAGGGGCACCGCCCTCCGCTCTGGCCTTAGGCCCCTCACCACCACTGGAATTTGGCATCACCAGTACCCTGCACGGGGGCCACCACACCTCTGTCCTCACCGGGATGGGGAAAGGGCCCTCCCCCCACGGAGGGTACTCCCAAGGCCTGGTCACCCTCCTCCTTGTTGTCCCCAGGTGGTGCACACCCACGGTACGGATGCCACCACTGGCCACGGTGCATCCCTTGTGCACCATGCCCTCTAAGGGACACTCTCCTCAAGGCAAAGATGCTCTTTACCTGCCCCATCCGGGGGTGGGCCACTGGCCGCTGTGGCCACTGAGCACTGGACAGGAGCCCAATCCAGCTGCAGGATTGGATTTTTAAAATTTTATTTGAGTTAGTAGCTTTATTGCGGTACCGCTGATACAGAGTAAACTGTATGCATTTATAGTAAACAGTTTGAGAGGTACAACCATCCAGGCCCAGCGTGGATGACATCTTGGTGCCCCTTTGTCACCAGCCCTCTCTCCCTCTGCTCCCGGCCCCAGCGCCTGGGCAGCTCTGATCCATAGTCTGTCATCCTGGACTAGTTTGCATTTTCTAGAATTTTCTATACATTCTTTACAGACTCGTAATTTAGATTTTATCTTCTGTCCAGCTTCTTTCACTCGGCATATGGGCATTCATCCCTGGTGTGCTGTTTCTCGCTGACAGGTGTCCACGCTTGGACATACCAGAGTTTATTTGTCCATTCGGGTGTTGATGGACATCTGGGCTGGGTCCAGTTTGGCGCTGTTACAAATAAGGCTGCTCTGCACTGCCACACACAGCTCTGTGTACGCGGAGTCTTTCTCGCGCAGAGGAATGGCTGCATCATACGTCAGGTATACGGTTTTTTTGTTTGTTTTTTGGGGGTTCTTTTGGGTTTTTTTTTTTAAAAGCACATATGGGTTTCACATTATCATTCTTTCTTTCTTTCTTTCTTTCTCTCTCTCTCTCTTTCTTTCTTTCTTTTTGGCTGCGTTGGGTCTTCGTTGCTGCGCGCAGGCTTTTATCTAGTTGCGGCGAGCGGGGGCTGCTCTTCATTGTGGTGCGCGGGCTTCTCACTGCGGTGGCTTCTCTTGTTGCGGAGCACAGGCTCTAGGCGCACGGGCTTCAGTAGTTGTGGCACCCAGGCTTAGTTGCTCCGCAGCATGTGGGATCTTCCCAGACCAGGGATCGAACCCGTGTCCCCTGCATTGGCAGGCAGATTCTTAACCACTGCGCCACCAGGGAAGTCCAGGTGTACGTTTAATGGTTTAAGAAGCTGCCAGATTGTTCCCCAAGGTGGTTGTACCACTTTACATCCCCCGCACAAGCAGGTCTGAGACTCCCAGCCCCTTCCACAGCCTCTCAAACACGGGGTGTGGCCAGTCTTTTTAGTGTTACCATTCTGATATGTGTGGGAGTGCCTCACTGTGGTTTGAACTTGCATTTTCGTAACGACTAACAAGGTTGAGCATCCTTTCCTGTGCTGATTTACTGTCTGTTTATCATTATTGGCTGTTGGTGGTGTTTTTTCCTTTAGCATTCGGTAAAATTCATCAGCAACCCAAGTCTGGAGTATTCATCGTAGAAAGGTTTTGTTTTTGTTTTTGTTTTTTTAATTTTTGGCCATGTTAGGTCTTTGTTGCTGCGCGGGCTTTCTCTAGTTGAGGCGAGCAGGGGCTACTCTTCAATGCAGTGTACGGGTTTCTCATTGCGGTGGCTTCTCTTTGTTGTAGAACACAGGCTCTAGGCGCTCGGGCTTCAGTAGTTGTGGCACACAGGATCAGTAGTTGTGGCTTGAGGGCTCTAGAGCGCAGGCTCAGTAGTTGGGGTGCATGGACTTAGTTGCTCCACAGCATGTGGGATCTTCCTGGACCAGGGCTCGAACCTGTGTTCCCTGCATGGACAGGTGGATTCTTAACCACTGCGCCACCAGGGAAGTCCTGTAGAAAGGTTTTTAAGTACAAATTTTATTTCTTTAATAGATATAAGACTAGCAGGCTATATATCTCATCCTACTTTGGTTATTCGTGTCTTCCAAGGAATTTATCCATTTCCTTTCAGTAGCTGAATTTATTGGTATAAAGTTGTCCTTAACACTCCTTCTCCTTTTAATATCAGTGGAATCAGTTCTGATGTCACTTCTTTCATTCCTGATATTGGTAATTTGTTTTCTCCCGTTTTCTCTTGATCAGCCTACCTAAAGGTTTATTGTTGTTATTGATCATCTCAAAGAACCAGCTTGGGTTTTATTGATTTTCTCTATCCTTTTTCTGTTTACTATTTCATTGATTTTCACTCTGATCTTTATTACTGCCTTTCTTCTTCTTACTTTGGGTTTCATTTTCTCCCCTTTTTCTAGTTTCTGAAGGTGGACACTGAGGTCATTGATTTGAAATCTTTTTTCCTTTCTATTATAGGCATTTGATGCTATAAATGTCCCCCTAAGGAGTGACTGAGCTAAGTCCACACATTTTCTGTGGGATTTGCTATACTTTCAATTGGATTCAGTTCAAAATACTTTCCAATTTCCCTTCTGATTTCTTCTTTGACCCATGGGTTATTAAGAAATGCGTTAGTTTCCAGATCTGAGAGATTTTCCAGAACTCTTCCATTTCTAATTTTATTCCACTGTAGTCAGATAACATACTTTTTATGACTTGGATACTTTTATATTTTTTGGACTTGTGTTATGGCCCAGAATATGGTCTATCTTAGTAAATGCTCCATGTGTGCTTGACAAGAATGACCATTCTGTTGTTGGGTGAGTGTTTCATGAATGTCAGTTGAATCCGAAGTCTTTACTAGCCTTACTGATTTTCTGTCAACTTGTTGTGACAATTATTCAAAGAGAGGTATTAAAATCCTGGCTTTAATTGTGGATTTTCTCTAATTCTCCTCATGGTTCTATTAGGTTTTGTTTCATGTATTTTAAAGCTCTGTTATTTGGTGCATAAACATTTAGGATTATTATGTCCTCTTCATGAATTGACCCTTTTATCATTATGAAACAATTTTCTTTATCCCTGGCAATATTCTGTGCTCTGAAATATGTTTTGTCTGGTATTAATATAGCCACTCCAGAGGTCTTTTGATTAGTGTTATCATAGGATATCTTTTCCAATTCTTTTACTTTTAACTTATTTGTATCTTTATATTTAAAATGTGTTTCTTATAGATAGCATATATTTGGATCTTGCTTTTCTACCCAATTTGTCCACCTGTCTCTCATTTTGGATATTTAGACCATTTACATTTAATGTATTATTGGTAGGTTTAAGTCCATTATCTTGTTATTTATTTCCTATTTGTCCCATCTGTTTTTCTCCTTTTCCTCTTTTTATTCCTTCATTTGGATTAATTCAATGTGTTTTTACAATTTTATTTTATCTTTTTGTTGGCTTATTAGCTATGGCTCTTTGACTTGTAATTTATTTATTATTTTAAGGTTTATAGGAAACATTTAATTTATCACAGTCCTCTTCAAGCGATATTATAGCACTTCATGTACAATATAATAACATTAAAATAGAATATTTTCATTTATTCCCTCCAAAATTTATGCTGCTGTTTTCATGCATTTTACTTGTGTGTATGTCATAAACTCCACACTGCATTATTATCATCTATGTTTAAACAATTACCTGTTAAATGTGTTTGAATAATAATAATACATCTTATGTATTTACTATAAAAGTGCTAGTTGCTGTACTTTCCATTCCTTTATGTAGCTCCAAATGCCCAGCTGGTATCATCTTCCTTCTGCCTGAAGGACACCTTTTAACATTTCTTGGAGTGCAGGTCTTCTGGTAAGAAGTTCTTTCAGCTTTGGTATGTTTGCAGAAGTCTTTATTTTGTATTTGTTTTGGAAAGATATTTTTACTGGGTATAGAAGTCTACATTGTTAGATTTTTTTTTTTCTTTGAGGACTTTGAAGATGTTGTTCTACCATCTGTCCTGCATTTTCCACAAACCTGCTGTCATCTTTACTTTGGTTCCACAGTATGATTCTTCTCTTTTATTTTCTGGCTGCTTTTAAGATTTTGCCTTTATCACTGGTTTTGAGCAATTTGATTTAGATGCGCTTTGCTGTCTTTTTTTTTTTCATATTTCTCATGCTGGGGATTCCTTGAGCTTCTTGAATGTGAGTTTATACTTCTCATCATATGTGGAAAATATTTGGCCATTATTTCTTCAAGTATTTTTTCTGTTTCCAATTAAACATGTTAGGCCACTTGGAGTTTTCCCAAAGCTCACTGATACTCTGTTTATTTTTAGAAAGTTTTTTTTGTTTTTTGTTTTTTTTAATTTATTTATGGCTGTGTTGGGTCTTCGTCTCTGTGCGAGGGCTTTCTCTAGTTGCGGCAAGTGGGGGCCACTCTTAAAATTTTATTTATTTCTTTCTTTTTGGCTGTGTTGGGTCTTCGTTTCTGTGCGAGGGCTTTCTCCAGTTGTGGCAAGCGGGGGCCACTCTTCATCGCGGTGCGTGGGCCTTTCACTATCGCGGGGGGCCACTCTTCATCGCGGTGCACGGTCCTCTCATTATCGCGGCCTCTCTTGTTGCGGAGCATAGGCTCCAGATGCGCAGGCTCAGTAATTGTGGCTCACAGGCCTAGTTGCTCCGCGCCATGTGGGATCTTCCCAGACCAGGGCTCGAACCTGTGTCCCCTGCATTGGCAGGCAGATTCTCAACCACTGCGCCACCAGGGAAGTCCTGTTTGTTTTTAAATTAATGTTTTTCTGTGTTTCTATTCAGATCATTTATAATGCTACATCCTCAAGTTTGCTAATCATTTCTTCCACAATGTCTAATTCACCATTAATTATATATGCTATGGTTTTCATTTCAGGCATTAGAGTTTTCATCTCTAGAAGTTTAATTGGGGTCTTTTATTTTACATCTTCCATGTCTCTGCTTAACTTTTTGAACATATCCAAAAACAATCCAGTTGTAATAACTGTTTTAATGCTTTTGTGTGCTAATCCTAACATCTGTGTCAGTACTGGTTTGGTTTTGGTGATTTATCTCCTCATTATGCATTGTATTTTCCAGCTTCTTTAGATGCTTCTGAATTTTTTATTGGATTCCAGACATTGTGAATTTTATCTTGTCAGATGCTGGGTTCTTGATCTTTTTGTGGGATGTAGCTAAGTCACTTGGAAATAATTTGATCCTTTGGGGCATTGCTTTAAAGACTTTCTAGGCAGAAGTGGAGCAGTGCACTAAGTCTGGTCATCCCACTGGTGAAGCAAGGCCTTTGGGAGGACTCTGTCCAAGGTCCAGGAGTCCTGAGCTTTTCCAGGCTGACTGTGGAACATGCACTATCCCTGAACACTAAGCCTGTTACTCCTAATCCTTTCCCCACCTCGGGTGGTTCCCTGACCCACATGTGCTGATCATTCCTCAACGGAATCAACTGAACCCTAAAAGGGACCCTCTGTGACCCCAGGGCTCTCTTATGCTGCTCTCTCCTCTCCAGCTTGCTAGCCTCACATGCTCACCTCCTTGGTCCCCCTGTCAGCTCCATCCCCCATTCCAGGGAGCCCCCTGCCTCCCTCCTTCCAGCTCCAGGGCACTAAGCTGGGGTGGTTGTATGATTTCCAGCCTCTCACCGTACTCCACTACCCGATGTCCTGCACCTTGAGAATGGACTTTCTATAGATTTTTGTCCACTTCTTGCTTATGTCAGGTGGGACAGTGAATCTGGTCCATGGTACTCCATCTTGGCTAGAAAAAGCCCCATTTTATTTCATTGTATTAAATTGTAATAGTTAGGAGTGGCCAGTACCAACTAAATTGGGTAGCGCAGCTCGAAACTGTGGGCTACGTGGGGACAGGAGTCCGGTTGGCCTGGTTCCCTGTGGGCACCACGGGCACTGGCACAGCCAGGGTGCCCAGGAGTGTTTGCTGAGTGAACAGTTGGCAGGACAAATATGACAAGCATAAGCCCCAGGCCTGGAGGGAGGATAGAGACCACCAGGAAGACTTTCCCCAAAGACCCCCACTCAGCACATGCACCCTGGGGTCCTCATGGCTCACTCTCGTCCACCAGGGGAATCCCCTGCTGGTCCTGGGCACCCCCAGCACCTGCAGCCAGGGGGGCTCTGCCATCATTCAGCACCCCATCTCCTGTCACTCCTCCCGAGAGGTCATTCCTGTCCTAATGACCCCCAGCTTCTCAGAGCCCCCACCCCAGCATCCCTCAGCATCATGGGATCCCGGGCTCCTGCAGTTTAAACCCAGACCACCGAGACCCAGCCTGGCAGTGTTCCTGCCCTCTGTGACTTAGGAAGACAGACCTCAAAAAGACTGGAGGTCCCAATTCAAAAACGGGCAACGGACTTGAATAGACATTTCTCCAGTGATGACCTACAAATGGCCAACAAGCACATGAAAAGATGCTCAACATGGTTAGCCGTCAGGGAAATGCGAATCAAAACCACAGTGAGAAACCACTGCACACCCGCTAGGATGGCCAATATCAGAAAAACAGAAAATAGCAAGTGTTGGCAAGGCTGCGGGGAAATTGGGACCCTTGTGCACTGCTGGAGGGAATATGAAATGGTGCAGCCACTATGGAAAATAGTTTGGCATTTCCTCAAAAGGTTAACCATAGAATTATCATATGACTCAGCATTTCCACTCCTGGGTAACTATTCAAAAGAACTGAAAGCAGGGACTTGCACCAACATTTACACACCCATGTTCACAGCAGCGTTATTCACAATAGCCAAAAGGTGGAAGCAACCCAAGTGTCCGTGGGTGGATAAATGGATAAACAAAATGTGGTCCATCTATACAATGCAATAGGATTCAGCCATAATAAGGCATGAAGTTCTGACGCCTGCTCCAACGTGGACGAAACTTGAGGACATCATGCTAAGTAAAACAGGCCAGTCACAGAAGGACAAATACTGTATGATTCCACTCATACGAGGTACCTAGAGGAGTCATTTCACGGAGACGGAAAGTAGAAGGGTGGGTGCCAGGGGCTGGGGGAGGGGGAGGGGGAGGGGGTAGTGTTTAAAGGGGCAGAGTTGTTAGAGATGACGAAGAGTTTTGGATGCAGATGGTGGTGATGGGTACACAGCACTGTGAATGGCCTTAGATGGCCACTGAATAACTGTACACCCAAGATGATAGCTAGGCGGTTATGTATATTTCACCACAATATTTTAAAGGCTGGAGGTGCCTACAGGCCAGGCCAGGTGACCTCTGGCTGCGTGGAGTCTCGGGTACAGCAAGGCCGGGTGTCCGGGGGCGGAGCTGTCGGACAGGGTGACGCTGACGCTCTCAGCCTCTGACATCTTGACGCGAGGGAGGCGGGGTTTCTCCCACCTTTATATGAATCCCACTCCGCCCCGGCCAAGGACGTGCGTCTTCCCAGAAGCATAGATTTAGCAGATTGACTGGAAAACGGCAGCTGCCTGGGGCTAATAGCGTCCTGAGCTCCCATATTTTAGAGGAGGGGGTGGCACTCTGGCTGCGGGGGTGGCGGAAGCGGGAGAGGGCCCAGCCCAGCACCCTCTCCTCCACAATTGGCTTTGGCAGGGTTTATGACTTCTTACAAAAAGATAAGCCAGGCCCAGACATTCCCTCCACTCAACCTGGCTCTCATCACTAACCCCCTTCTCCTATCTCCCGGCCTCTGACTCTGCCTCAAGTTTCCCGCCTGCACCAACAAGCGTGGCTTTTGTGCCTTGGGGAGCCCTCAGTTCTGACCCTCCCGGCCCCTCTCCCACACTTCCCAGGCCAACCTCCCCTCTTCCCTGTGTCCGGCTGAAGTTGCCGAGACCTGGGGCCGGCCTCCAGGCACCCGGCCCGCTGCCCACAACTCTGCAGAGGCATCAACTCACACGGACACACACACACAAGCATACACACAGAAACAGACACAGACACGCTTTCAGAAACACACACAGACACACACCCACCCACCAGCAAACCCGGGCATCCAAGTGCATCTTGCAGAAAGAAACAGCATTTGTGCCCCCCTCTCTGCCGCCTCCTTTGGGGGCTATTCGGAGTCCCGCAGGGTCCCGACCCTATAAGCCCACAGCGCGATGGGCAGACACACACCAGGGGGCTGCCGCACGCTCCCCAAAGCTGGTGAACACGTTCCCTCGGCCCCAGGGGGTTGCCGGGATTAAGTCTGAAATTGCATGCATGGAGCTGGCGTCTGGAGCCCCTGCCCAGGCTCCGTGACCCCAACGATGCTGAGGACCCTCTCCTGGGAGCCCCTGCGCCACCCAGCCCGTCCCGGTGTCCTTGAGGGCGCCCTACTGCACCCCTGCACGCTGGCCGCTCCACGGATGGGGCACAGCTGACTCCTGCAGGTCCCCTGAGCCACGTGGAGTCAGACGGGCAGGGCAGGGTGTTAATGAGGATTTAGACACGCCGCACACACAGGTACACACAGAACTCTGCGCTAGGGGTAAGATGCCGGACGCCCTTCTGTCTCAACTCAGCCCCTTAGGTTTGCTTGCCTCCCCCTCCCCCTCCCCTTCCCCCCATCCTGGAGCCCACCCTCACCCCAGGTAACACTGTTAACCCCTCCTGCTTCCTTGCGTATCCATCTCCACTGCACTGTGTTTAAACACATTCACTCATTGCTGACATTTATAAGCAGATTTCAGATCAAAGCCCAGAGTTCAGGCTTTCTTGAAATACTGGAAGCTCCGCTGCACAGGCCATCCTAGAGCCATCGGCTGGCACCCAGCGAAGGCTGCGGCGCCCTCTGCGCGGTACCACACTCGGCCACACCCAGCCCTGCAGGCTCCAGGTTTGCCGCCCCAGCACGAAGACCAGGGTGGAGGCCGGCTGGGCAGCCTGCTCTGCCGCCCTTGGTCAGAATGAGACGGGACCCCAGGGCATCAGCTGCAGCCGGGCCCGGTGAGAGACGGGGAGGCCCAGCAGGCACACCAGCAGCAGAGGGCTTGGCCTGGTCAGCAGGGCCCGGCCTGAGCGGGCGACGGGCCAGCCGAGGCAGCGGAGCGGCAGGGTCCGCAGAGGCAGCGGGCTTCAGGGGCCCGGCTATGGGGGAGGAGAGGACACTGCCCGCAGGTGCTAGAGGCCAGACCCATTCCAGAGAGTCTGGCTTCCTCCTCCCAGTAACCTAATTGTGCCCATTTTATGAGTGGAAAAACCGAGGCTCCAGGAAGTGATCCATTCTGCCAAGTTCTCCCAGCTATAACAGCCGGTGGAGTGACCCCTGAACACCTCCCTTCGACAGCCGAAGTTTGACGCCCCCCGGCCCCTCCAGGCATGGCAGCCAGGAGTCAGGGGAAGGAGCGGGGGGCCGGCGGGGGAGCCAGCTTGTGTGCCGCGAGCCCGTGCCCACCGGCTCGCCATCAATTGGCTCAGTCCTGCCAGGTTCCCTTGTCTGCTGAGGAACACTTGGTGGGATCGGCGGTCTCCGAGGGCCCCCTCCTCAGGACCACTGGGTTCGGCCAGAGGCGGGAGGGGCGGCTCTCACAGGGGCGGGGGGTCAGCGCTACCCACCGTGGGGGTCTGACAGAGGCCTGAGGACCACCTGGGCCGGGGATTTGACCTAAAAAGCACCTCTGGTCCTAGGCAGGCTCCTGAGAACTGGAATCCTGAAGCCCCCAGGGCGCTCATGGCCCTGCCACCCTTGAGCTCAGAGACCAGGGCGCACGGGGTTGTGGAGGGGGTGCTGGGGGGGGCCGCTCCTGCTGCCCACCCGCCCGCCTGCCCGCCAGCTGAGCCTCCAAGCGGGGCCGCGCTCGACAGTGGGGCTTAATTGGAGTCCACACGGCGCCTTAGCTGCATCTCAGCTCCCTGACGTTAGCCGCCAGGCCGGCCACAGCAGCTCAGGGGGCCGTCAGGGCTGGACAAAGTGCCGGACAAAGGGCTGCCTGCAGATTGAGGGCAAACTGAGCTGGCCTGCGGCGGGGTGTGATCATCGGGCCCCGCTTTAAGGTGTCTGGGGCGGGGGGGTGGTGGGCGTTAATGGGTAAGGAGAGACGGGGCAGGGAGGAAAGGCGCTGGGCTGCAGCTGGGGAGCAGCTGGGAATGTCTGCCAACAAAGGGCCCCCGCTGCGCTCAGGCCCCTGCACAGGCGCAACCTCAAGGGGGCTTGAGAGAGCCCCTGCCCACCGCCCAGCGCTGTCGGGGACAGGGGTCGGCAGGCCTGAGCCTGCAGGGCCCCAGGGCAACTGTTCTGGGGGGTGAGATGAGGCACGAGGAGGGGGCTTCTCAGCCACAGACCCCCTTTCCTCATCAGAGACTGGGAGCATCTTTGCTGAGGCTTTAGTGAACATGGTGAAGGAAGGCAGGGATGGATGGATGGATGGATGAATGGACGGACGGACTGGTGCATGGACGGACGGACTGGTGGATGGATGGATGGATGATGAATGATGAATCACAGATGGATCATGGATGGATGGATGGACGCGCTGCCTTACCAAGTGAAAGTGAAGGCCGGCAGGGCCCTCGGGACACCCAGTCTAACACCTCACCCAGAGCGGGGTCCCCTCTGCCCCATCCCTGGGGGCTTCTGCACAGCCTCCCTCCTCCCCTCCAGTCCGTCTCCCTTCCTCCCCCCTCCTCCGCTCCCGCACCCCCCACCTTTCCCGGTGCTCTCACCTCCTCATCTGCCCCACGAGGCTCCCCTCTGGCCCCTCTCAACTGCGCCGTGGTCCCAGGTACCCTCAGCCGCCCCTACAAGACAAGCCCTCGGGTCGGCCCAGGCCTCTGGTCTCCTGAGTCAGCCAGGCCACTACAGATAGGACCACACAGGACCCGCTGCCCAAGGAGGGAACCCCTGCCCACCCCGGGACCAGCACTTCATACTCCCACCCTCACCATCCCCACCCCGTGACGCCTGCCAGGCCTCTCCCCCCAGGCCGCTGCCCACAGGCTCCAGGCACCCCACGCCCCGCTGTCCCCCATGCCTTGCTCACCCGGCCCCCGGGCAAGTGCTCCCTAAACCCATGAGGCCCTCCTGACAGGCCCCAAGCACCCTCCCCGCAGAGGTGCAAGGAGAGAAGGTGGGCTTTAAGGCTGGCAGGGGGAGGGGGGCAGGTCCCTTCCCGCCTCTGAGCCTCGGTCGCCCCACTGAAATGTGCAGGCAACAGCACCACCACCGGGGGTTGGCACAAGGGCTCTACAAGATGTTTGGGGCCCGTGGCCCCTGCCTGGCAGCTGCAGCATCAGCACTGCAGGAAGAAGTACGCTCACCTCACCCCCAGGTACCCTGCTACCCTGCAGCTCTCCATCACTCCCGAAGCATCCTGGGGTCGGGAACGGGAGCCCCCAGAGGGCAGGACATTCTCTGCTGTCACCAGGCACAGCTGTCCAGAGGGCAGACAAAACGCCCCCACACACACAATGCCCACCCCCAGGCCCGGGACCCCTGAGCCCAGGAGAGGAGCGGGAGGTGTGCTCTCCTCTCTCACCCTCCCAGCTCCTTCCGCCCGACTGCGGGAGGGTCCCACGGCACAAATCCCCTGAAACAACCCTTGAGCAAGTAACTGGTTCACTTCTGCTTCAAAAACTTTAAATCACCCAAGTATTTTTTTATGTATATTTCATTGGCTTTTACAAAACTCAGATCACCATTTAGTCTGATTACCACTTGGGGGGTGATGAGAAGGCAGTTTAAGTCATTAACTGCATCTCCTCAGTGTTCCTCCACTGGCGAGATTGGGGGTGGGCAAGCCAGGCACACGTCCCCCTGGCAGGCAGGGGGCCCGGCAGGGGGGCCAGAGCAGCCCCACTCCCACGACCACCCCGGGCGGGCCAAGGGGTCCAGCCTCACCCAAGCTTCGAGAGGACAGCTGGCGTCCCCACGGAAGGCTCCGGCCAAGCCTGGGGCTCTGAGCTCCCCTCTGGCTGGTCACTGTGGGCAGGATTCTGTCCCAGTAGAGCTGGTTTTCTCACCGGGGGAGCAGGCCGGCGACCTCCACCTCCAGGGCTGTGGGGGATTGTAAGGGTTCTAGAAGGAGCCTAAGTGGGCAAAGGGCTGGGCGCCCCCGGGTCTCCCGCATCCCGGGG
Organism: Eschrichtius robustus; assembly: GCF_028021215.1. Lineage (NCBI taxonomy): Eukaryota > Metazoa > Chordata > Mammalia > Artiodactyla > Eschrichtiidae > Eschrichtius > Eschrichtius robustus. The sequence goes on from NC_090824.1 coordinate 1,584,914, forward strand.
CCGGAGGGAGGGGCTGTGGGAGGCACCTCACGCCCACCCCCAGCCCCGTGCCCGCTCTGCTCTGGACCTCGGGCGCGCTCCATGGGACCGACCCTAGAGCCCGTGGGCCAAGCCGCGTGCAGCCGCCGTCTGAGGGGCAGATTTCGATGACATCCAAATTGCCTGGCGCAGCGAGGAGCTTCCACTAATGCAAACCTGAGAAGAGAATCGGAGCTATTGATTTTCCCCGTCCAGCGCTGTCATATTCCCTTAAAGGCATTTACCAAGGCTTTTAAGAGCTATAGCACTTCCACAAAGGAACAAATTACGTGCAAATCAGGCTGCTGAGATTTATTCTCCCTTCAAACCCTTGTTAGGAGAGCTGGGAGGGCCGGATGGCAGCTCCAAAGCATCCTGGTGCGGCAGCCAGAGCCCAGGAGAAACCATCCCCCGCAGGGCCCAGAGCAGAGCCCACCGCCCGGCCTGGCCCGCCGCCCCACCCAGCTGCCCGGCCAGGAAGACCCCTGGGGAGGTGGCGGCAGGCCCCCGAGAGGCGCCCAGAGAAGGACACAGAAGCTCCTGGGAAATCCTGCCGCCCCGCCCAGCAGCCTCTGCAGAGGGACCCGTCGGCAGGTCCATCGCCGGCCACAGCGGACCACGGCCCCCCTCACCCAAGCGTCCCAGGACGGGCGGCACCCCCGTCAGCACCTCAAAGCCTCCTGCTCTCCACCCTCTGGGGCTCGGGGTCCCGGAGCCCCAGTCCTTCCTCGGGACAACTGCAGGGGCCAGAGCAGCCCCTCCCTCTTCCTCCGGGCACCCCGAGCCCGCCACAGCTGCCCCCCGACCCTGGAGCCCACCCAGCAGCCCACAGCCTGGAGCACAGCGATTCCCCCGAGGCCGGGCATGGCCACACCGTGTCCACGCGGGGGGCCCAGCACAGGACAGGGCGTCTGCCGGGCAGGCGGTGTGGGTGGGAGCTGAGATCTCTCTGAGCACACAGCCCCGGGCCCGGGCCTGGCTCTGCTGAAGAGAAGCGATGGTGGCCACGCCGGGGCCCCTTGGCAGGGAGACCCTCCGGTGGCCTTGAGGCTCTGCCGGCTGCTCGCTCTCGGGGCCACAGCTCCAGGAGGCTGCACTCGAAACTCACGCTAGGCGCAGTCCCGGAGCAGAACGGACCCTCGAACGCCTGTCCCCTCCCGGGTCACACATGCCACACACACGCCCACACACACACAGCAGGAATACTGCAGGGTGCCAGCCTCCTGATTCTGGCCAGGCCAGCCCTCTGAGGGCCCCAGGCCCCGACGACATCCTGCACACTGTGGGACCAGTCCGGGTGTCCCTGGAGCCCCGATCAGGAGAAGACCCAGGAAAGCAGGAGGCTGGGGTCCCCTGGACGGAGGGGACAGCATTCTCCCTCCCATGCTCGCCATCCTGTCTGCTTCCTGTGCCGGCGCCTGTGGCCCCTGAGCCAGCACGGGGCTGTGACCAGGGCCGTCTCTGCATTAGGACACGGCTGAGGTCCTAGCAGCAGCCCCGGCCAGCGGCCACGTAGTCAGGAAAGCGCCCACCTCTGCGTCTCCACCCCCTGGGCCCCGGGATGGGCTGCAGCCGTCCCGTGGGTGTGTTGACACTGCGTGCCGACGCATTAAGCAACCTTCTCTCGCTTTCCTCTGGGGTCCCTGCGGCCCCCGCCAAGGCCCCACGTGCGTGAGACGCGTGTCAGTCCTGCACGGGCTGCCTGTTGAGGCCGCCACGGCGCTGACGGCTCTGCTCGTCAGCAGCCCCTCCCAGCGGGACAAGGGCCCCCCACCCTCGACGGTGAGGCTGACACGGGGGGAGGGGGCACGGCGGGGCCTCTCCTGGTGCCCTGCACGTCCTGCTGCTCCGTGTGGCGAGTGACCGCGGGGCTCTGGGCTGAGGGCCCAGCCAGGACCCCGAAGACCCAGCTCGCCGACTCCCAGAGACTTGGTTTCCCCCTGGAAACAGGCTTTTCCTTTCATCCGGTCACTCCTTCAGCGGTCAGTGCCCGCCACGCAGCTGGTCCAGTGCCAGGAGCCCGGGCGCTCACACCGCTGTGCACTAGACGCCCACGGGCCAGGCCTGGGGCAGGGGCTCTGGACCAAGGCGATGCTGGCTCGGACCGCACGCCAGCCGCTCGGCGAATGTCGTGTGCCCACCGGCTTGGAGGCCCGTGGCTGGGCAGGGTGCTTAAACCTGCAGGCCTGGCGCCTCTTCTGAGAGCAGGGGTGACAGGTACGCTGTGACAGGCTGTTGGGACAGCAGCAGGAGGCGCTGGGGACAGAGCCCGGCCAGGCCGGGAAGGGCGGAGGCTGGGGGTGCATAGCGGCTCGTGTACAGGGTCCGCATTCTCTCTGTGGACAGGGTGATTTCTCCATCCTTCCGGCGCAGCCCACCAAGGGGAGGGAGGAGGGTCAGTGTGGGCAGCGGGGAACCGGCAGAGCCTGGCGCGTGTCAGAGCACCGTGAAAACACCCCCAGGAGGGAGCCCTCACCTGCCGCATCCCTGCCGAATCCCCCGCAGCCCCGCCGCAGCCTCCTGCTCCGTCCCGTCTGCCTCAGGTCATGAGGAAGACGACCGGCCCGGGGGGTGTGTCCATGGGCGTGTCTGGGGCAGGGTGGGCGTCTCCCAGGCCCCAGCAGCCATCCTGCGCAGGAGGACCAGGACGTGGGACCCCAGCCTCCCCACCTGGTGGTCCGTTCACCTCCCACTCAGGGCTGGGGGCAGGAGCTGGCCACACCCCCTCCCTCGGCGAGGGTAACCCGCTCCGTCCCAGCACCGAGGGCGCCGGCCCCACCCCACTGCCGGGCAGACCCCAGGCCCTCACGGTGTCTGCCGCTGCGGGACCCCTACCCAGACCCTCCCTTGTGTCTGCCGGGCCCCTCTCCCACCTGCCGTGGCCCACAGGAGAGCAGGAGGGACACTGTGCCACGAGGAGCGGCCTCGGTGTATTTTGGGCCTGGGCAGGAGTTTGGGGTTGGGGGCGAGGACTAATTATGGCTCGAGGATGGAAACGAGACAGGCAGCTGTGCTCCGTGGGAGGAATACCGCCCTCAGAGACACATTTTCCGATTCCTGGGCCGCCAAGAATGCATTCTTGGACGCTTACGAGGCTCGGGCTCCCCGTAAACCCAGGACTCCAAACCACCTGACAGCTGGCCTGATCCCTGGAATCCGGGTTGCAAGGCCTGGTCCCTGTGGCCGTTCACAAGCGGTACGCTGGCATCTGCTTTGCCCGGGGGGATCCTTGTGTCCCCTGAGGTCCCCTGAGCAGCGAGCGGCCAGACTGGGGGTGGGCTCATCTCCGCAGCCCGAGGAAAGCAGGGAATGGTCCCTTTGGCAGCTGAGGGGACAGAGGCTCAGAGGGGCTGGAGGTCCTGCCAAGGCCGGGAGCCGTGATCACCACCGTTTATGTCCTGGCCTGGCCCTGCCCTGTACAAAGCTGCCTCTCTCCATGCACAGCGCAGGCCCTGGGCTGAGAGGGAAAGTCCCCAAAATACCCATAGTGTCCTCACTGCTGGTTGCTTTATACCCTTCTTCATCTTCCTCTTTCTCCCACCATGACCCGATATTAATCTGAAAACAGAAATAGGGGACGTCCGCTTCCGGGAAGAACAGGTTAGGTGATGGGGACCAACCCTTCCACTGAACACAACTAGGAAAGCTGGATGCAAACGGTTTTAATCTTCTTTAAAGCATAAAAGGACACATCAGACAATGAGGAATGAATCACCAGGCCCAACCTCAGAGGAGGCAAGAGGCCAACAAGGTAGTCCCGGAAGTCAAATCTGCTTTTGCTTAAATGGCCCCTGACTGACCCCTGGAAGCAGCAGACGAGGGATGCCCAGTGGCGGCTGGTTCACAGGAGCTGATCGTGGGCATTGGCGCTCAGTGTGACGCCGTGCCTGTGGCTTAACATCAGCCACGGTGGGAGCACTTGCGCCACAGGCATCAGCAGAGGCTGTCAATCAGGGCTTGTGTTTTTGGAGAACCGGTTGTTAAAGATTTACTGGCACAGTGGACCCCAGAGCTGGTAAGAGACAGGGTCTGACAACGCCCTGGCCCTTTCAGCCCAAAGGCACGGCTCAGGGCAAGGGGGACCAGAGGCAAGTCAGCCCTGCCTGGGCTCACACTTTGTGATAAACGTCCTGACCCAGGAAACGTCAGGGCTTGATTTTGCCTAAAATAGTTCCAGGTGGAGCTCCCCTCCCGGCACCTGGAAAAAGCAAGCCAAAACCATCTCTAATGGATCTTCCCTCCTAGGGCACAAATGACCACTATGAGGACTTCTTCCAATACAGTCTCTAGCAAACAAGGACAGACCCACATACTGTAAACCAAACTCTGTGATCAAGAGCCAGCAAAGACACAGACAACAGAAACACACACACAGGAAGTCTAGGTTCTGGAGTTATAAGCACAAAATATGGAATAATGATCCTTTAAAGGATAAAAAAACAAATTCTGCGGAGACTGAAAACTGTAAAACACGTCAGAGCAGATTTGAAAAAGAACCAAAGAAAAACGTGTAAATCTGAAAAATTATCACAAATGAGAACCGGATGCACAGGTTTGACAGCAGATTTTACACAGCGGAGGAGAGAATGTGTATCTGCAGATACTGTTGGGAATGCAACATGGTGACATCACCAAACAAGTAGGAATGTGATGTAAAAGCATCAGATGAGGTTGGCTGTCTAGGGATATATCTAACAAAGTTACACAAGGCTTCAGTAAAGAAGACTAAAAATTATATGACAAGAAATTAAGGAACACCAAATAAATAGACATAAGCCATGTTCACGTGTTGGAAGACACAATGAGTGAAGATGCTGGTTCTTCCCAAATAGTTTTGATTCCATAAGATTCCAACCAAAACCCCAACAGGGCTTGTTTCTGTGTCTCTGGGGAGCTTGACAAGCTGACTCTAAAAGGTCCATGGGATTATAAAGAGCCTGGACCAGCCCAGAGCCCCTTGAGGAGGAGGAGAGTGGCGGGGAACTTGCTCTACCAGACATCCAGACTCATCCCAGAGCCACCGAGACGTGGGATATTGATGCCGGGACAGAGAAGCAGACAGAGACCCCAAATACAGACCTGGGAGCTGATGGCCACTTGATTGTACTAAGGTTGGACCCCAGAGCTTGGAGAACAGACAGTCTTTGCAATGATAGGGGGAAAATGAATTCGGAGCTCTCCTTACACTATGCACAAAATCAACTCCAAGTAATTTACAGACCCAAGTGGAAAGGACAAAATACCAAGCTTTGGGAAGATAATATAGCATCATGGCATCATGACCCCTGAGTAGGAAAAGAATTTTTAAATAAGACACTAAAAGCTTTAACCAACAAGAAAGATTAATAAATTCAACCACACTAACCTTAAGAACTTAGGTTCGAAGAGGCCCCTGTAATGAGAGTGAAGACACCCCACGCAACGGGGGAAGATAAGCTCGCGCCCCTTACCGAGGATGCGTGAGGAGCGTCAGCAAGAAAAAGAGAGATGGCGCAAGTCTGAAAACGGTGGAAAGACTCCAACAGGCGCTTCGCCAAAGAGAATATCCACACAGCAGTAAACGTATAAACAGGGGCCTGATCTCATTAGAAGTCAAGAAAACACACAATAGAACCACAATAACAAGATCCACTACCCATCCAGCAAATGGGCAGAAACTGCAAATTCTGATGATACCAAGTACGGCACATCGGGAGCCCCCATCGACGCTGGTCACTTTGAGAAACGGATTGGGTGGAGCACAGCATTTTTGGGCCATGAAACAAGGCTGGGTGATGCTGCAGTGATAGATTTATGACATTATACATCTGCCCAAACCCACAGAATGCACAACGCAGCGTGAATCCTAATGTAAACCACGGACTTTATTAGTAACAATGTGCCGGTGCATCGTGTGTAACAAGTGCACATACCAGTGCAGGATGCTGGATGCGGGGAGGAGGCTCTGTACATTCCACTCAATTTTTCCGTAAACCTAAAACCACCCAGAAAAAGTCTATTAAAGTAAAAGAGAAAAAAGCCAGATGGGTTCTCTCTAGAAGGGTTGAAGATGGACCCACCCTATGACCCGGCAGTTTCGCTCCCTAGAAAACTCGGCACCAGCGGACAAGCGCAAGAATGTTCTTAGCAGTACCGCTCCAGGCAGACAAACTGGGGAGCGGCCCAGTTTTCCATCAGCAGGGGGATGGACGAAGAGACTGTGATGCATTCGTGCAGGGAAGCCGCACAGAGCCACACACGCTGGGGGATTCCGGCTAGACGGTCAGAGAACACCAAAGCGGAGCTGGGAGAAGAAATACTGCAAAAACGGGCGTCAGGTGAAAGAAACAAGAAACAGAGGGGAAGTCACGTCTCATTCCATTTATATAAAATCCACCGCCGGGGACAACTCCACGGGCTGGCGGAGGGCTGCTTACTTAGGTAGCAGGGACCGGAGCGGGAGAATGCAGGGTGATGGCCGTGCGGTTGGCAAGGGGTCAGCTCGCAGCGGGGGAGGAGGAGCCGGGGGGGGGGGAGGGCGAGGAGGCGGGATTTCAGGACCCCGTGAGGCTCGCACAGACTCACAGTTACTCATTATATCGTATGTTTCTGATTTATGCACTTTTCTGCATGAGTGTTGTATTTTACAGTAAAATAAGAATTAAAAAAACAAGAAGAACGTACTTTGTTCTGTGATTTGGTTTATTCTGCTTAATTCATGGTGCAAATCTCCAGCCGCTGTCGTCGCTCCGGGTCCAGCCTTGGGCACCTTGGGGCGTTTCTGGGTGCAGGGCCCGTGCTGAGGCTCCCACCCCACGGTGCCAGGCCAGCGTGTCGGGTGCTGTCTGGGGGCAGCTGCAGTGCCTCCAGGGGACCTGCCGTCCCCAGTGCAGAAAAAAGCCTCGCGTCGGGCGCCCTCACTGCGTGTCTGGGCTTCCCTCCCAAATACACAGAGCGAAGGTGACTGATGAGGTGCCATTGCCACCCCGGGGTCCCGCCACGCGGCCAGCGCCCACAGCGGGGGACCCTGAGTGGCCGACAGGAAGCAGCAATCAGGCACGTGCTGTGCTGGTCAATAATTAATCTGAACGTTAAAAAGCGTTTTCTTTGTCTGACAAGGAGCTGATTGCTGCAGTTGCCCCGGGATCCCGGTGTCCTTCTCCAGCCTCCTCCTGGGGGAGGGGAGGCCTCGCCTGCCAGCTAGGGGGGAAGGGGGGTCCTGGCTGCCGTCCCCGCTCATGCTGAGAGCTGCAGCGGGAGCCCCCAGCCTGGTGGAAGCTGCCCCGCCCATGACCCCATCCGCCCCGCGACCTTCAGGACCGGCTCGGAGGCCCCCTGCACATGGCCGCCTCAGGGACCCTGTGGGGTGGCTTCATTCTTCGTATGTCCGGTGCCATGGGCCCCGCTGTCCCCCGAGCCTGGCTCCTGCCTGACCTCCCGCTGCACACATCTCCCCGTGAGGATGGTGTGGCCGCACCATCTTCAGATGGGCCTCCTGAGGTCAGAAGAGCACAGTGACCGCCGGGCCTCCAAGTCTAAGGCTCTTTGAAGGGCACTTACAATGCCCAGTTTGTAGTAAAAACATTGATAGGCGAGCAAAGAGAAAAATGACATTAAAAACAGGTATTATAACTATGTCCAGGGTTTAAATAAAAATATTATGTAATTTGTTATAGAACCTCAGCAGAAAAACAGAAATGATAAACAAGAATGACAGAGAAATTCAGAACTGAAAAATATAATACTGAATTTTTTTTTAATCACTAGAAAAGTTTAACAGCAGGTTGGAGACTGTAGAAGACTCAGGAAGCTTAAAGGTGGATCAGTAGAAATTATTCAACCTGAAGAACAAAGAGATTGAAGAATCTTAGAACATGAAGAGTATCTGTATTAAGCATGTCTTTTTATTCTGATGCTTTGACATCTGGGGCCTTGCTGACCCTGGAATGACCTCCCTTCCCAGGGCAGCCAATTCCAAGAGATAGTACATGACTCAGGTGCATCTTTCACGAACAAACAAACCAGTCCCGAACCCACACCCTAGTCACCTCCTTCACTGGGTGCTCACCCTCTCACCCATTCTTCCTCTGCCCCGGTCACCCCTGAGGCCAGGTACCAGACAGCTGGGGACAACCCTATGCCCACAGCCCCCTGAAACAAGCCGGTCCTCAGTCTGTTCACCAGGCCTTGCCCTGACCGTGGAAAGGGTAAAGGCTCTTGCCCACAGTTCTCCCCTCTTCCTCTGCCTCCTGACGGACCCTGGGGCTTCCCCATGTGGCCCTACACGGCGCAGCTTGACCCCGCCTCCTGGGGTCTGTGAGTAACAAAATCTCTTCAATGGTGCCTCACGATCTGGTGGCCTCACCATACCTGACTGATAATAAAACCTACATTTTATAACAGTGCCCCAATGGCCTGAGGTGGCCTGAGAGATATGTGTAACTGGAATTAAGAAAGAAAGGAGGGGGAATTCCCTGGTGGTCCAGTGGTTAGGGCTCCATGCTTCCACTGCAGGGGGCACAGGTTTGATCCCTGGTCGGGGAACTAAGATCCCACAAGCCATGCAGTGTGGCCAAAATAAAATAAAATATCGCACAAAAATTTTTTTTAAAAGGGCAGGAAAGGTATTTGAAGATAGGATGGCCAGATACCCTGAAAAGTATTATAAAAGTATTGAAGAAAATGTCAATTACAGATTTGAGAATTTCAGCAAACCCCCAACAGGGTGAACACGCACACAGACACACGCACCCCTAAGCACATCCTAGTCAAACTACTGAAAACCAATGATAAAGAGAAAATCTTGAGAAGAAAACAGAGAGGAAAAAAGCAGGTGTATTTCTCCTGCAACCAGCGCTCTCTCTCCTGCACTATCAATTTCTCCCTCTCTCCTTGTTCACTCCTTTGAAGTAAAATTATTTCTTAATATTATCCTTCTTCTGTCACGTCTCTTCTGTGTTGCCCCATTTCTTGAAAAGCATTATCTTCCAAGATGATGATGACAGTAATGACAAAGACAGTGACCACAGCAATGACCACGGTGATGACGGTGGTGATGACGGTGATGGTGACGATGATGGTGACGGTGATGGCGATGGTGGTGGTGATGGTGTTGGTGGTGACGGTGGTGATGGTGGTGATGGTGACGATGGTGGTGGTGATGGTGTGATAATGATGATGATGGTGAGGGTGATGATGTGGTGGCAGAGATGATGGTGATAGTGGTGATAGTGGTGATGATGTTGACAATGACAAAAATGATAGTCGTCTCTTATTAGGCACCAACTGCATGCTAGGTACTTCCATGCATCAGCTCATTTGGATCTCACAACCATTCAGAAAAGTGCATGGCATTTCTTCCCTCCATGGAGGAACAAACAGACTTCTCAACATGAAATGTTCACCAAAGTGGACAGACACAGAGCTGGAGCCACTTTGAGACTCAGGCCAGGCCTTATGGTAGAGGCTGGTGTGTACAAAACACCCGTCCCTGTTCTCTGAATTCTCTCAGCCCATCTGTCATGACTCCCATTTTACAGATGAGGAGACGGGCGTCAGGGGGGCTAAGTGACCCAACAAAAGTCAGCGCTCCATCAGGCCACGGCAGGAGTGAGAGGCAGCGTCGTTCTGCGGACGAGAGGCCGGCAGAGGCCCAGCCGCTTGACGGTGGGGAGCTTCAGAATTACAGAGTCATCATTACCCATCTCACAGGCGGCTGGGGAGATGCACTGGGTGCCAGGCACCCACTGAGTGCTTGGTCAACCTAGTTGGGTCTGACTCTGGCCCATCAGCACCAGGCTCCTAGCCCAGTGCCCTGCCCTATTTGGCCAGAACTCCAGGACCTTGGATGGGCTCGGGCCATGGCCCAGTCCAGGCAGAGTATCAGCGGCAGACCTGCTGAGGGGTACCTGAGGCCGGCATCCTGCAGCACCCACCTGGGACAGCCCAGCAAGCCGTGAAATGGTTAAGACCCCCCGGCCCCGCAGAATTGGCTCATTATCTTTTCTAATACCGATCAATACTCACCAGGCGTCAGACAAAGCAGCAGCTCTCAGCTCCCTTCCCCACCCTCCACAACATAAAAGACCCTCTAAGCCTCCGCTGGCCCCCGCTCGGGCCAACGCCCCTTCCGCAGGCCTCATCTCCATACTGCTCTGCACCAAATCAAGGGGAAAGATGCAAATCGATCGACCATCATTGATCAACTCTTCTCCCCTCCATCCCACTGACACTTCGTCACCCCTCCCCCACAGTAGCTGGGCTAATAGGGTCCCTGCCTCCCGTGCAGGTGGGGGCCTCTTGAAAGGCCCTGATTGCTCTGAGGCCCTGAGCCTCCATGGCGCTGAGAAGCTGCCAACACAACATATGCTGCCCGCCCGCCAGCTTTGTCTGCAATAATAAAAACAGGATTTCTCTTCCATTTCAGCCCGGAGTCCGATTTATCAAGCCCGGCGCTGATAATCTGCTTCCCGGTGCCGGCCAGGCTTGGGGGATAAACAGAGGCAAGTGAATGCGGAATTGCAGTGATCAGATCTCTCCAGGCCGAACAGAATCCGCATTAGGCTCCTCAGAGGCCGCGTCTCCATCAGCGCAGACACACAAAGGGGCAGGAAAGGGAGGGGCGGGCCCCAGAGAGGCAGACTGTGGTCCTCTCACCGGAGGAGACAGAGGAAGGTGCAGCCTGAGTCCCAGGCCGGGCTCCCTTGGGCAAGTCTCCCGCCGCCCTGAGCCTCGGCTTCCCACCGGGGACACCAACCTCAGGCTGCTGGACGCGCTCAAGGAGAGAGTCTGCACTCGAGCCTGGTACCTAACAGCCGCTCAGTCAGTGGCTGCTCGTGCAGCCGCCTCTACACTGCCTCTGTCCACGTGAAGCCACCACACATCCTGGCATACGGCACGTGTCACATTCACGCGGGGCACTCGCAGCCCAGCCGGCAGGTGTACGCCCCACGGCAGCATCAGTGATGCCTCACCGTTTGCCCGTCCAAGGCCACCACACCTAGAGATGCTCCCTGCGAGCCAGGTGCAGGGGTCCTGCGCGGTGGGGGAGCGGCGAGCTGCCGCGGGACTCCGGGCTGATCAACGCCCACCCATGTCGGGAGTCGCCGGGGGCTCCACAGAACATCTCAACAAACGCTCCCAGACAGGCGAGCTGGAAGTCGATCAAACACCATAAATACCGCACAGCCAAGGCCGCGACTACATCACTGCAAAGCAAATAAATACCAGCCCCACCGGAACCACGGAGGCCCAGTAATTTATGCCGCCCGCCCCATAAAACTCGGTTAGATCCCCGCGTGGTAATGCTTGGGATTAGCAGGTCGCGTTCACAGGAAAGCCGGGCTAGTAAGCGGGAATCGCAGTACGCGGGGGTCGGGGCCCATGGGGAGGTGGCCTCCCCGTAACAAGGGACAGAATGGAAATCCCCGTTTCAGCATGCAGCGGGGAGGCCCACTGCCCAGACTGACAGCCTGCAGACAGCCCCTCGCTGGCGTCCTCCTGTCCCCCGACAGCCCCTCGCAGTGACAGAGGATGCGCCGCTCAGCACGTTTCAATCTAAATGGAGATGCGGGTCCAGCAGGAGCCGCCATCCACACCTTCTTGAGCAGGAGGCCCAGCAGGGAGGAGGCAGCCTGGGGCCCGGGGCCAGGGCAGCTCCAGCCCAGGGAGGGTGAGGGCGGCTGGGCCCCTCCTCGTGGCAGCAGCAGTAGCAGGGTCTGTGGGCAGCGGAGCAGGGCAGCAGCGGGCCGGGCACCTGGGAGGGGCGCCCACCACCCTCCCGGGCCCCACAGTCCTCCCTCACAGCCGCTCCACCTGTGGCTGCAGCCTCGTGGAAGAGGCCCTCATGGTCGTCCCCCCATGGCAGTCCCTCCGTGGCTGCCGCCCCGTGGCTGCAGCTCCCTGCCTCTCTCTGTGGGTCTCACTTCGCGGTCAAACTCCTGGAACAAGAACCTGGCAGTTTGCCAGCGGCCAGGCATCAGGGGCACCCTGATGGGCAGATCTGGGGCCAGCGCATGGTCAGAGCACAGGCTCAGGAGCCAGACCTGGTGGAACTGAGGGACTTGCTTGAGGTGCGTAACCCTCTGCCTCCATCTACTCATCTGTAAAGGGACAAACAGCAGCTCCTGCCCAGAGGGTGGGGGGTTCAAGTGAGCTACAGCACCCAGCACCCGCCGGCACACAGGAGCGCCAACAGTGGTCACCATCGGCCAGCCAGACCTCTGATCCTGGCACTGCCGGCAGCCTGGGGAGGGAGAGCCAGGCTTTGGGGGCACTGGGAGTCCCTTGTGGCCACTGGCCTGGGTGGGGGAGGGACTCAGAGATCACGACTCGGGGGAACGATGGCTGCACCAGAGCCCAGGCATGCTGGTGTCCCCTCCAGCTAGCGTGCCACTGGGGGCAAGGCCCTCCTCCTCTCTGAGCCTCCAGTCGCCATCCGCCCATCCCCACAGTGCCACGAGAAGGATCTGATCTTGTCACCCTGTTAAAGTCCTCCTGTAACTCTCCATCATCTCCAGACTGAAGTCCAAGGCTGTTCCATCCAGAGCCCAGCTACTCCCCCAGGCTCTCCACCCTTCCCGCCATCACTGTGGCTCTGGATCCATGCTCCATCTTGTTGAACAATTTGTTCTTCCCAAGCAATTCCAGATCTCCATGCCACTCCCTCAGGTTTCTTCACTCTCCAGCTCTGCCTAGTGAACTCTTATGGATACTGCAAAACCCTATCCACATGTCCCCTCCTCTATGAAACTGTCCGTTATTCTTTCTTTTTTTTTAAATTTTTTTTGACTGCGTTGGGTCTTCCTTGCTGCGCATGGGCTTTCTCTAGTTGTAGTGAGCGGGGGCTACTCTTCGTTGCAGTGTGAGGGTTTCTCATTGCAGTGGCTTCTATTGTTGCAGAGCACGGGCTCTAGGCACACGGGCTTCAGTAGTTGCAGCACACGGGCTCAGTAGTTGCAGCATGCAGGCCCTAGAACACACAGGCTTCAGTAGTTGTGGTGCGCGGGCTCTAGAGCGCAGGCTCAATAGTTGTGGCACACGGGCTTAGTTGCTCCGCAGCATGTGGGATCTTCCTGGACCAGGGATTGCACCTGTGTCCCCTGCATTGGCAGGTGGATTCTTAACCACTGCGCCACCAGGGAAGTCCCCCATTATTCTTATAAGTAAAGCTAAGTCACACCTCCCTCTGAGCTTGGTGAGAGAGGAGACCAATGTTACCCTTAGCCCAATACTCCTTTCTAGGAGCTACTCCCAGTTCTCCACACCCACAGCTATTGCCAGAGCCGTCGTGTTAGTAAGATGTGGCCCTACCGCCCTGGCCCCAGCTGATTAATCCTGAGAGAGTCACCTGATTCAAGTTGGGCCAATCAGAGCACTTTGCTGGGATTACTGGAACTGGAACTGGGAAAGAAAAGTCCATCTCTCTGGTAGCCAAAAGTGTAAGGTATAAAATTCAGAAGCCTCCAGCCACGTGTTTGCCACAATGTGGAACAAACCGGGAAGAGACCAGAAGCCCAGCATGGGAGGCGAGAGGCCAAGTGTTTCCTGCAGACCTCTGGGCTCAGGTCCCAGTGGCCCCTGAAGCCCAGCCCCTCCCGCCCTTCTCATTCCAGGGGGTCCAACCATCCTTGGATTCCATACGATGCTCAGGTCTGGTCCAGGAAAACCCTCAGCCCCACTTACTGTGAGTATTTCTGTTCCTGCCGACCAGAGGCCTCATCCCTGGGGATGGCAAAGGTCCTTCCCCACCTGACAGCCCCTCAGGAAGGCTCAGTGCAGGCCCTTCACTCACACGGGCTCTTGCAAGGCCCAGGAACTCATGTGATATTTTTATTTTTAGGTTTTCTTTCTTAAAGAATACTCCCCCCCCACACCCCCGAATTGCATAAGCTTCAGGCCCCACGGGATCCACCCCCAGCCACCGAGGTCCCGCAGGGACTCAGGACTGTGTCTTGTGACCCTCTCTTGGCCTGGTGCCCAGCACACAGAAGACACACAGGCAGTGTGGACACGTCCCTGGGGTCCTGTGGGTCATGACTAATTTCGTGCTTCCTGACCAGGCCTCCTTAATAACTCAGGCACGTGAGCGAGTGGAGAGGCAGAGCTGGTGGCACCTGCAGGGCTGTTTCTCGGCCTTGTCGTAACAGAAGCGTGCCCTTAGCAAGGAGCCGGGGACATGCTCTCCCACGGCCAGCCCGTTCCTTATGGCAGTGTCGTGTCCGCCCAGGCCCTACGGGGGGCCGTCTCGGCAGATCACCGTCCCCAGCGGCCAGGGAGGCCTGCCCAGGTCTGCTGTGAGGAGCCCATGCTAATGCCCCTCCCCTGGTCCTCCCAGGACGCCCGACCCCTGGGGCCCCACGTGCGTGAACGAAACCGTGCTCACCAGGGTTCCTGCCAGTAAATCAAACACTAATAAGCTCCCCCTAATTTCTCTAAGACAATAGTAGCCACACAAAATGCAATGTAAATGTTAATAAGACACGGCTGTCTGGAGGCCCAGGGGCAGGCGGCCTGGGAAGTGGTAATTTATCGCGTGTTTGCCGAGGCAGGCCAGGCGCACACACCAGGGACAAGTTGGTGTCTTTAACTTAACTGGCGTCCTCTTAAAGGCACAGCGGCCTCTCCCCAGAACGCGGCCTCCTCGGCCGCGATGCGATATGTGCACCGGGGCCCGTACAGCTGGAGAGACACAGTCATGCTGGGAGCAAGTGTGTGGGTCCGGGAGCATCCTTGTGGGAGCTCCCTCGCTATTTCAGCAAACAGCTCAGGATCCTAGAGGCAGAGGCAGACGGAGGCCCCGCATCACCCAAGACAAGAGCAGCCGTGAGGCGTGCAGAGTTACGCCGTGATTACGTCTGCTCCCATCAGCACCCTGTGTCACAGGTCTTATTAACCCAATCTGCAGCTGAGAAAACTGAGGCTCCAGAGAGTATAAGCCACTCCCCGGGGTGAGGGTCAGAGGTGGGATCTGAAGCAAGCCTGCCTGCCGGCCACACCGCCCACAGAGCCCTGGTCCCAGGAGGAAACATGGCCAGGGTGATGGCAGGCCGACTCCCACCCTTAGTCCTACTTGGTCCGGGAAGGTTGGGAGCCTCGCCCAAGGTCATGCAGCAAGGTCAGACCAACCTTGACCTCAAGCCCAGCGCCCTCTCCTCAACCCCCGGCTGGGGTGTGCGTGGAGGTTGCGGAAGGATGATTTCAGGCAGGCAGCGCCTCCGCCATCTGCAGCGTCCTCCAGCTTCCTGTAGCCCCCTTCCGCCGTGTGTCAACAGCTCTGCAGGGCTCAGCCCACCCCTGATGTCCCCCGCACCGTGGTCCCCAGCTGGCCCCCATGGCAGAGGGCTAGGCAGGACTGCTGGGCCCAGGGAGCCTACCTGGACCTGCTCCTTCCACCCGCCTGGCTCACACCCTCAGGGTCTCCAGGTGAAACCCACACTCGGCAGGGCAGGGCCAGGTCACTCAATGACCAGGGTGGCCACCACGGAAGCACTTCTGCTGCCCACAGCGCTGGCTTCCCCAGCCCACGGGGACCACAGCGTCCTCTCCAGCCCGGGAGTCCACACACCCCATTGGTCACAGCTGCCCTGTCCCCTGCCAGGGAAACTGGGCTGAAGCCTCACGGGCAAGGCCATCTGAGGCAGTGGACTGAGCCTGGCGTCCCCGGACCCTGGAGAACCTGGGTCAGGTCTGGAGACCCCAGACCCAAGGCCAACTATCACAGTGTGACTGGGTGGGTCTGAGACAGGGCAGCCCGCACCCACGAGACGGGGTTAAGAAGACCACCTTGCCGGCAGGGAGGGCTCAGCTGAGGGTGCGTGCACCAGTCAAGTGGCCGTGTCTGCGGACAGAGCCTGGGCCCAGCCTGGCCATCTGCAGAGCCCCAGCCGTGCATCTCACTCTCCCTGGGTCACCTTGGGCCACACGCACCGTTAGCCAGTAATGTCTCGCCGTCCAAAGCTGACATCCGGCCTCCGGGCTGCAGTACCCAGCCCAGACCTCCAAGTTCCGGGACCAAATCAGGTCTAACAGCCCCGCCAACCCGAGCTGCCTGTTCAGGGTGAGGGAGGGGCCAGGGAGGGGAAGCGCCATAAAGCTCTTTGGAGACATTCCCCTGGTACCAGACCCCAAAGCCTCCTGGGCAGGCTTGTCATGGGAAGGAGATGGAAGATGAGAATTCGCAGAAACGGGCTAAGAACCAAAGAGCAACAGACAGGACGCATCCACCAGACAACACGCACACGGCAAGAGTTGTGACGGCAGGGAGTTGGGGGTTTGTGTTTTGCTTTGACTACAGTTCAGCTGTAAAGGGAACATCAGCGAGGGTCCTTTACTCATCGAGGAGGAGGAAGGGCCATGGGGTGGGGGACAGCGGGCCACGCGGCCTCCCAGGAGGCAAGGTGCAGGTGCGGGGGCGTAGCTGCCGGCCGGCCCCCTGCTCTGCAGCCCACAGCACAGGTGGCCCCCTCCGGCCAGTGGAAGTCCATCCGGGTTTAATGGAAACGTTAACCTCAATTGCACCCGATGTCCTCCCTGGGCTGCCAAGGTCTGAGAACAGTGAGGACCGTCCCCGCAGCCCCCAGCCACACGCAGACACATCCCCGGGCCAGCCAGCCACACGCAGACACATCCCCGGGCCAGCCAGCCTCAGGCCGGCCCCACCAATGTCCCCTCCTCCCTCACCGGTCCCAAGCTCCCTAACACCCAACAGATGCCCCACGCCCATGGGTGCTGCAACCAGGCGTAGCCCTCAACGCAGGCCACATCCCAAGGCGGGGCAGGCTGTGAGCAGAGGCCTGAGGGTAGGTCTGTAAACTACGCACTGAGGTCAGCAGGAAGGGCTTTTTCCAATTACCTCAAACACGGGAGTCTGGGTCTCCGTGTCAGAGACCACGCACCTCGTCATTTTTATCTGCTCTGTGGGGGCCCAGAGCCAGGTCCCTGGAGGCAGCTTCCCAGGCGTCAGGTGGCCGCAGCCTGCGGTGGGTGGTCCGGGTCGGGGGTGTGTAGGCTGGGGTGGGGCCTGCCCACCTCCGGGAAGGCAGATCCCTAGCAGAGCCGGGACCGAGCATCCAGGTGCGGGGGGGCAGAGGGCCTCGTGGGCGCCAGGGCTGCCAAGGCCCCAGAACTTTTGAAAAGGTCACCCCTCTGCCTGGGGCCGTCCAGACCGCCCTCCCCACCTGCAGGGCGGAGTCCACCTCTTCACCTGGCGCCCAGCCCCCCAGACATCCCTCTTCGCCCACTCGCTCAGCGCTGGCAGCAAAGCTCTTCCATCCTCTGGGTTTGCCCACGAGGTGCCAGCCGCCAACACTGAGCGCCCCCTGCACTGAGCGCCCCCCTGCTCTTCCCTCCTAGACACCAATCTCTGACCCTAGGACTTGGCCCAGGCTCCTCTGGTGCCATCTCCTCCCTCCCCCTCCAGGGCTCTCCAGCCCCTGGGCCCTCCCGAACCCCGGTCCCCTCGCCTGCCGGGCCGTGAGCTCCCAGTGGACAGACCCGGCTCTGATGTCTTTCAGGAGCCTGGGGCCCAGCTCCGGGCCTGGCACACAGTAGGCGCTCAGGGAACACGAGCTCCGCCAAGCAGAGAAGCAGAGAGAAAGACGCTTTCGATCCTCGACCGGCCTCCTCCACAGGGCAGCCCAATGCCCACCCAGGGGGCCAGGAGCTGCCTGTGTGTGCAGCCGGGAGGGGGAGGGTCCGGGGGCTCTGGGAGCTTCAGGGCCCAGCTGCCCGATGTTCCTGACTCTCCCCAAGCACCCTGAGAAGCCGCTACCTTGGTCCCCTATACAGATAGGAACACTGAGGCAGGGAGCACTGAGTAACCTGGCCTGTGCCACGTGGGCACCAAGGGGAGCCCCTGATCTCACTGTTTATCAGCCCTTGGATTTGAACCTGCTTCAAAGTGCGGTAAACCCATTGGCCAACACTCTCTCCTTCCCCTCTCCCTCTGGAGGACCCGCCACAGAGATACCCTCCCCCTGCCCTCTGGGAAGAGCGTGAGGCCCACAGAGGGATGGGGAGGGATGGGGAGCCCCATGCCCCCACCCCCGCTTGGCCCAGGCCCCTGCCACAGAGGGTCCCACAGAGGTTCCCGCTGGCCTGAGCCGATTAGCGTGAAATGGACTTTGTGTCCTCAGCCCCGGGCAGCGTCTCCCGATGCAGACAGCCAGCCCGGAGAAGGCCCCTGGAGGCCTCAGACCCACCCACCTGCGGGCGAATGCTCCTTCCCGAGGAGCAGGCCAGGCCTCGCCAACCACTGACCCCAGCGCCAAACACCACGCGGGGCTGAGTCCATAGCACCTCCCACCGCCTTCCCGAAGGGCCATAAATCCATGGCTAGAATAACCCCTGAGCTGGGAGCCTCCGTTGTATCAGAGGAACAGGCTGCCAGCCCCGTGGTAGCAACCTCCCCCCCACCAGCTCCGGCCCCGTACCCTGGGCTCCGTGTTCCCCGCCTGCCGAGGGGGCTGAGTTACTTATGGACGTGGAAACCAGGCCCAGAGACACGTGGCAGCCACAGCTGACTCCCCCTGGACGCTCGCCTTGTCACCCCCCATTTATCCAGGGCAAGGTGGGAAGCGACACTGCATGCTCATCTGCGGGCTCCAAACCCGTCCCCGTGCTGCCTTGTTACCGAGAGCCCAGCGTTTCCAGACACCGCGGGCTCCTGGTACGTCGCGGGCACTTCATGGTACAGACAGGACCAGCTTCTCTTAGAGGCTGGAATTCTGAAGGGGATGGGAGGGGGCAGCCACCATGTTATGTTGCTGAGGGGGTGGTGGCAGGGTGGTCCCCTCTCGGCGACACCTGCAGGGGGGCGCTGTGCGTAGCCCCGGTGTGAGCAGGGTTTCCGAGCAGCTGCTGAATCAAATGAAAAGCTCCTTCTTGCCGGGTCTCTCCAAGAGAGGACGCACCATCGCACGCCACCTCCCTCACCTGGTCCTCCCCACGAGGAGCCCATCTCCCCCACCTCACCGCATAGCCCCACCCAGAAAGGAGGCCAGCCCACGAGGAGCCCACCTCCCCCACCTCACCGCATAGCCCCACCCAGAAAGGAGGCCAGCCCCGCCTCCCATCTGGAGCCCACCCAGACATCCGCAGGCCCCTAACCGCAAGGCCCCCGGACACTTTGTTAAAATTCATCACCACGTTCCAGGCCCCCCAGCCGCCGGCCACCGCAGCGAGGAGGTGACCTGTGAGCTCGGACACCTGCCAAGACCTCTGTCGCTGTCACATTAGAAGGGGCCGCAGAAGGATTTGCCACCAACAGCATCCCGCGGCTTGTCATTAAATATTGATGAAAGGCGAGAGGGCACAGCTATGCAAATTAGAGATTGATCTTCCCGGGCAGGGCTGAGCTAATGAGGGGACCAAGTAGGACCCGGGCGCTGGGAGGAGACCCCCCCATGCCAGCCTGCCGTGGACGGGGCCTGGGGCCCAGCAGGCCCTGGGGTCCCGGCACCAAAGGAAGGAGTGGGGCGGGGAGGGACCGGGGCAGACCGTCCAGCTGCCCGGCTGTCCAGCCTCTGCTCCTTGGCTAAGAGAAGCCCCTGCTTCCCTGGGCCACCCCGCAGGAGGGGGCCTCAGCCCCAGGTGTGAGATACAGTCCCCCACACACAGATCTGCATTCTGGCTTTGCTGCCTGCATGTTTTTTGTTTTTTTAAAGAAGGATTTGACTTTTTTATCTTAAAAGAATTTACATAGTAAATCTCTAAAAATTAGTGACAATTGTATTAGTGACAAATGTATATTCTTGAAAATTCCCTTTGTAAAAAACCTCAAAGAACTGAATTATATATCTGCTTTAAAGAACAGTGATGCTTAAATTTTCAAGAAGGAATAAAAATGTCTTCCTTTGTTTGAAAGGGTGGCGGCTCTAGCCGCATTCCCCTCTCCTTCCAAAGGCAAGACTAAAATCATCACAGTGGGCAGGTGAGGAGCTCGGTACATGAGGATGGAAGCTTCTGAAAGATTCCCCCCCTTTCTAGAGAAAGGAACATTCTCCTGGAACATTCTGACCGTCCAGCGGCATTGCCTTGTCTCCTTTAATCCTCAGAGAGCCCCGCATCTGTGCCAGGCCCCACCACCCCCGATTCCTGAATTGTCTGAAACGGGGCCAGTTTGTAAACACACATCTGCTGGACCCCAGGGGCCCCTAACCAGGCACTGTGCCTTCTGTTTAAGAAACGAGTGGGTCCATCCTTCATTCTAGAGAGATTCTGATGCAAAATGGTTCCTTTCCAAAGTAGTTTCTTTAAGAAGTGGTTGTTCAGCTATCCGGAAACCTCTGATTTCCAGAAACAGACCTCCTGGTGGGGATTTCCTGGCCTAGTGCCATCCCCATGCTGGTGGTGGTCATGGTCGTGGTCATGGTGGTGGTGGTTGTGGTCGTGGTGGTGGTGGTGGTCGTGGTCGTGGTGGTCATGGTGGTGGTGGTGGTGGTGCTTGTGGTCATGGTCATGGTGGTGGTTGTGGTGGTGGTGGTGGTGGTGCTTGTGGTCATGGTCATGGTGGTGGTTGTGGTGGTGGTGGTGGTGGTGGTGGTCATGGTCATGGTGGTGGTTGTGGTGGTGGTCGTGGTCGTGGTGGTGGTGGTGGTGGTGGTCGTCGTGGTAATGATGGTGGTCGTGGTCACAGTGGTGGTTGCGGTCATGCTGGTGGTGGCAGTCGTGGTCATGCTGGTGGTGGTGGTCATGGTCGTGGTGGTGGTGGTGGTTGTGGTTGTGGTGGTGATGGTGGTGGTGGTGGTCGTGGTCATGGTGGTGGTGGTTGTGGTCATGGTGATGGTGGTGGTGGTGATGGTGGTGACGGTAGTGGTGGTCATGGTCGTGGTCATGGTGGTCGTGGTGGTGGTGGTCATGGTGGTGGTGGTGGTTGTGGTCATGGTGGTGGTGGTGATGGTTGCGGTCAAGGTGGTCCTGGTCGGCCTGGGAGATACGCCAGGGAAGGCAACTGTCGTGTTTCCTCATCCAACATTTCCCAGCACCTCCCCTGCTTTAGTCCGATCCGCCACCTCTGTTTCCTCCTATTAGTTTTCTGTCCACTGACCCACCTGCTCCTTTGCTATAAACCCACTGGCCCATGCTGTATTCGGATTTGAGCCCAATCCCCCCCCCGCCCTCTGCAAAATCCCATCACCGTGGTCGTGGTCCCCATGCCTATCCTGACGGCCCCTTAAATAAAGCCTGCCTTACCCTGTTCAACAAGTGCCATGAATATTTTCTTCCACAGGGGCGAAAGTCCAGGCCAGCCGACCTCTCTGCCAGCTGTGCCCCTGGACCCACGGAGGCGACGCCCCCCAGTCCCACCTTCTTCACATCTGGCCTAGCCTCTCCCCCCGCCCCCTCCCCCCTCCCCATCATTCAATGTCGAAGTCACGAGCTGGGGGGCAGGCCAGCAGCAGACTCAGTTTCCCCTACCCACGTGCATGTGCTGGGTTAGCTGGACAGAGCCGCTTCCAGGTGTGCCCTCCTCCCAGCACGCATCTGGGCAGAGCCGCTTCCAGGTGTGCCCTCCTCCCAGCACGCATCTGGGCAGAGCCGCTTCCAGGTGTGCCCTCCTCCCAGCACGCATCTGGGCAGAGGCCGAGCGGGCAGCATCCTCCCCACCCCCATCCACACTTCCAGGACTTTCTCCTGCCTGGAAGAAAGAGAGAAAAGGATTTTCCTGTCCCCCCACCAAACCTGACAACGAAGGGGGTTTTGTTGCTGGGAGGACTGAATTGCTGGGGTCTCCCCGGCCCCTCCACCCCCGACAGAAGGGGTAGCTGGGGCTGCGTGTGACCCTCCCACCTGCCTGATGCTTCACACAATTGGAAATCCAACTGGCAGTCGTCCTGCTCACAGCAGGGGCTCAGCGCCTCCATGCACCCTGAGGGGGCAGAGGTCACTCAGCAGAGAGCCCTTTGCTCCATGGTCAGATATGCCAAGGTGGAGGCGGGGGCAGCAGCCCCAGGGGGGCCAACACACCTCTTCTCACCCCCTCCTAGCCTGTGGGCGCGGTGCCCCCAGCTGACCCAGCAGGTCCTAACACCCAGTCTCAGGCCCTTCCTGCCTCCCTCCATGTCCCACACTCAGCGGGCTCTGCTCGTGCGGAGGCTTCAGGGAAGGAGCTGGGGGAGCCCCTCAGCTCCCCACGAGCCCTGGCCCACACCCTCCTCCTGGAGGACAAGCCTGGGGGGCTGTTGGCAGCCCATCCCCCGACCCTGTGGGAGGGGTCCGCTGCCCACTGGCCTCCCCAGACACTCCTTCCAGTTCATTCCAAGGTGTTAAGAGGCAGTCCCAGCAGGACAGGGTGTGAAAGGCTGAGAAGCAGCGTTTCCCATTAACCCTCTCCACCCCTCCTGCTGGAAACCAAACCTCACTCCTAGCCTTTGTCCCGTTCACAATGACGCTCACTCGTAGGAATAATTAACACAAAATAAAACTGGCAACAGCCAGAACTCTCCGGGAAAATGCTGTGCCTGCATAAAGCTTGGCAGAAGCGTGCCCCACCCACTGGGCCTCCCGGGTGAAAAGCCAGGATGGGAAGGCATGACTGCAGATCAACCGTGCAATGCATGATGTGCCTGGAAAACCATGGGCAAAGGAGGCTTCAGGGAGATGGAAATGTTTACAAAGACAACTAGAAATGTGAATCCACGCCTCTGCAGAGAAAATTGATCAGGGAATTCGATTGTCTTTGAGGCTGAACGTGGCCCCAAAGACAGGAGATCCCAGCCCCAGAACCTGGGAGTGTGACCTAATTTAGTAAAAGAGCCTTTGCAAATGTGATTAATCAAGGTTCTTGAGATGGGGAGGTTACCCTGGATTATCCTGGATTTTCTGGCAGTGGGGGCGGGGCGGGGGCGGGGCGGGGACAGCCCGAGTGCATCATGTGTATTTTATCTGAGGGAGGCAGAGGGAGATTTGATAACACCCAGAGAGGCCCTGTGAAGGTGGCAGCAGACACTGGAGGGAGGTGGCCACAAGCCAAGGGATGCGGCAGCCACCAGGAGCTGGAGGAGGCTGGAAGGGTCCTTCCCTAAAGCCTCCAGGGGGAGCTCGGTACGGCCGACACCTCGATTTCAGCCTGGTCATGCTGATTTTGGACTTCTGGCCTCCAGAACCTTGAGAGGATGCTTTCCTGTTCTAAGCCTCCCAGTTTGTGGTAATTTGTTATGGCAGCCACAGGAAGCTAATAGGAGGCACGTCTCCAGAAAAATACCCCATCGGGTGGTGTGTTAGTTTCTGGTGCTGTGTGACAGATCACCACAAACTTGGCGCCCTAAGACAACACCCACTGAGGATGTGCAGCCTGTCTGTCAGACGCCCGGCGCAGCGTGGCCTGGTTCTGCACTCGGGCTGGGCTGAGTTCTCATCTGAAAGCCCTGGGGAAGGCTCCCAGCAGGTCCCTTCTGGTTCTGCACCCAGGCTGGTCTGGGTTCTCACCTGAAAGCCCTGGGGAATGCTCCCAGCCAGGCCCCTTCTTCTTTTCACAGAATTCAGTTCTTGGAGGCCTAGAACAGAGGCTCTCGCTCTGGCTATCGGCCAGGGATGGGGGCTCTCAGCAAGCAGAGGCCGCTTGTTGTGTGGCCTCCCGACCTTGAGTGGCAGTGGCGTGTGGAGTCCTGCTTCCAGCCCTGACCTCCCTCTGCCACGGGCCAGGGAAAACCTTCTGCATTTAAAGGCCATGTGACTACATCAAGCCCACCCAGAGAATCTCCCTGTGTGGAGGTCAGTGGATTCATAACCTTAATTATGAAGTCCCTGGTGTCATGTAACAGAACACAAGAGCGGATCGGGCCACGGGACCATCCTGGAAACCTGCCCACCGCAGGCAGCCTTGTGCTGACGAAAATATTCATAGAAATAAGGTCAAATAGCTCAGGGCCAAATATGTTCAGGTTGGAACCACAGGGCGACGGAATCTGGGCCCAGCTTGCGTGGTGCACCCCAGAGCTTTCCCCCCGGCTCCAACCTGACCTCCCACTGTCCCCAGTCAGGTCCTCTTGGCCCCATCTGGTCCACCCCGGGCCCAAGCTGACCTTCCAGTCCTTGAAGGGGCCTGGAGGCCGAGGGCCTGGCTTCCTGTCCCAACCGTGCTGCACAGGCCGTGGGCCTCAGGGCCCGTGCGGGTTTATGGGGCACCCGCCATGTCGGAGGCTGTGTGCTCAGTACCCCAGGGGTGTAAGTGAGGATCCTGCACGCTCCAGATCCAGTCAGTCCCTGAGTGTAGACACCGTGGGTGCCCCGGCCACGAGCCATCGGCCCTCAGAGCCCACCGTCCAGCCACACGCACCTGTGGTCCTCCACCTGAGGGCATCTCCGGCCACGCCGCCGGGATCAGCCCAGCCAGCTCAGGTGGGCCGACTCTGGTAGGTTCTGTAGCAGCACCAGAAGCCCCCGAGGGCCTGCGCTCCGCCCCCCATCGTCAACCCCCTGTGTTGGTTTGCTCCGTCCACGTCTTGCCCCCGCTTATCTGCTGGTGACCCCAGGATCCTTCTCCAAATTCACCACTTGCCCTGAGTCTCAAGGCTCACTTCTGGGGGAACCTCAACCAAACGCTGAGAGCTCAGGTCCAGAGGATGCAGCGCCTTTCACTGATGAAGAAACCGAGGCAGAGACATGAAATAACCCACCCACGATGGCAAAACTGGTAATTTGCAAGAGTGGGGACCGACCCCATCTGGCTGCAAGGCCACCCTCCTAACCTCCAGGTCTTCTGTGTTCTTGCCTAGGTCTCCTCCTCCCTGGCCCTGCACCCTCCCCAATGAGTCAGGGGCCAACCCGAATGTCCGTTCCCTCAGAAGCAGCCTTGGATGGCTCGGGCCCTGCCGGCCAGCGAGCACAAGACCCCGGCAGACCCGAGACACAGAGCGTGGGCTCACTGCCCCCCTGAGCACCCCAGGCAGCGTCCACGGGTCCCCACACACCCCAACACCACTCAGTCTGTCACTCGTGCATCCCTCCAGACAGATGGGCCGGGCTTATCTGCAAGGTGGGAGCTGCAGGATTTATGTACTGAAAAGTCTATTTCTAAAGCTGACAGTAGTTGAGGAATAATTTCTCCACAGTAAATTCTGCCTTCAGCACCTGGGATCTTCTTTCTGCTGATTTGTCACATTCTGAGTTTCTCCCAGGGATCAGAAACCCATCATGTGTCTGAGAGGCAGGTTCCTGCCTGGGGCGGAGGGCGTGGTAGGGGGAATGGAGGAGTGACACACAGGTATGGGGGGGGCGGGGAGATGTGCACACCACCTGCTCAGAAGGGACCACGGCTGTGAACTCGGGGGCTGGAGTCAGTTCCTCGAGTGATGCCCTGGAGGTCCCAGGTCTCTTTCCAAGTAGGAAGGAAAACCAGCCGAGTTCATAGACCCCTAACTGCTCAAGGCCTCACCCGGCTCCCCGGACCTGGACCTACTGGTGTCGGGTCAGCCTCCTTCCTGGGCACCTGGCTCTGACCAGGTAACCCAGACCCACCCCTACAGGGACTCCCCAGCCCCTTGGCTCTGGCATGCTCTGGTGTGCCCTGCCCACTACCCTCTCCTGCCCAGGCTGGCTGGCTCTCCTGACCCTGCCTCAGCCCATCCCCCATCACTGGCCACCTGCCCACTGGCCAATCCCGCTTCCTGGAATTCCGGACTCCTTGCCCTCCAGGCCCAGGGCCCCCATCACTGCTCCCCAAGCTCCCGATGTGGGCGGGGATGGGCCCTCCCCGAGCACTTCTGAGGTCCTGCTGGATCCTGGCACAAAGCAGCACCAAGGGCGTACAGACTGTTGGAAAGAAGAGGCACTGATTCGGATCACGCAAGTGGCAATTGAATCCTCAGTTTGACGTTTATTTCGGCAGAGCTGTAATTAAAATGCATTCGGGAAGCACTTACTTGTGTCTAATTAGAACTTGTTGGGTTTCTATGGAGATCCCTTCAGCTGTAACGGGAAGATCACCGTTCCTGCCCTCTCTGGCGGCCGTGGACGGACAGGAGTCCCGGGGACAGAGCTGGCCACCGCTAGCTGCTCTGTTCCCGCCACTGACGGGCCAGCTAACAGACTCTCGTGCGGGAGACCCAGCTGGGCGAGTTGGCCAAATGGCTCCTGGGGCTGCTGGGTCCCCCGGAGAGGATCCAGCCTCACTGCTCCCCAGGCCCCCACCCACCCACAGAGGGGGTGGCCCCGGGCTGGGGAAGGGCTGGACCCCAGCCTGGCAGGAGCCCCGGCCTCTTCCGGAATAGTTCAGGTGCCTGCAGCCTCCCGTCCTGCCCCCTGCAGAGTGGCTGGGTCACCGCACGCTGGCCGGCCCCCCGACCCACACGGACAGGTGGACAGAGGGTGAAAGGCTGTAGAGACAGGACTCTCCGAAGGGAGCAAAGACGGGCCTTTGGGGTCAACGTCCTGCGAGAGTTCAGCCCCCCTGTGGTGCCCTGTGGTGGACGCCATGAGGCTGGCCCCCCAATATGGCTGTGTGACCCACACACGTGCTTTACAGTGCGTTCGAGGGCCACGTGGGGATGCGGGGAGACAAGCAGAGAGACCGCCAGCACCAAGAGGGGTCACTTCAGGGGGGTCACCCATTTTGCTGATGAGGAAACTGAGGCAGAACCACTCAGCCCAGAGGAGGAAGGGGCCGGTATTGGATCTCAGGCAGGTTAGTCTCCTGAGCCCCCGCTGTCCCAGGCCCAGCGGGTCTGATGGTCGGGTGGAAGGCAGGAAGGAAGGAAGGCAGTGTCCCCCTGACCTGCAGGGGCTCGGTACTAGGGCGGGTGCAGCCCAGGAGCCACCAGAACATGCCCAGGACAGAGCTCCCCCCAGGCCCTGCCCCTCCCCTCCAGGCTGACACCACATCCAAGGCCCCTCACAGAGGAGGACCCTCACGGCCCAGGAAGCCCTGCCCACCCTGCGCCTGGGCCTGAGCCTGCAGCTCAGCCACATGAGCTGGGCAGCGAAGCGTTCTCTCCCAGCTCTGAGCTTCTCATCTGTGGAAGGACCCGGGGCCACCCAGTCCCCACTCCCTTTTGGTCTGGGTTGGCCGGACCAAAGCCGGTGCGTCAAGTTCAAGTGTGTGGCGCCATCACTGTGTTCGTCATCTTTCGAGAGCTCAGTTGTCTTCACCTGACACCCACGGGGGTGGGCATCCTGCGGGCTCTCCTCATAAAGAGCGGTGTGCCCTCACCCTGCCAGGCACGTGCTTGCACGTACACGCTTGCACACATATACGTGCACACACGCACACATGTGTGCGTGCACACACGCAGGCACACGAGCATGCATGCACACGTGTGGGCACACATGCACACACATGCTTGTACGGACGTGCACAGGCGCACACATGCACACACGCACGGCAGTGCTCATTAGGAGCCGGGGGACAGGCCTAATCCCTGAATTTACATAAGACCTCCCTGGTTAGACTCATGATTGGACCCGGTGCTGCCGAATGACCAGGGAAGTGGCATTCGACCCTCGGGCTGGGGGGCGTGCTTCCTGGGGAGTGGGCGCGGCTGTAATTGGCACCCCCTCCCTTGCACCTGGGGCCTGCTGGGCTGCCTTCCCCTGGGGGCGGGCGGGGGTGCACGCTCTCATCATCCCTCCCAGCGCCCCCCCTCGCCTTCTCTGCACCCACCTGCGCCTGCCTGGTCTTCGCGGGGCTCGGCCGGCTGAGTGGACACTGTCCGCGGCCCCCGTTACTGATGGCCCTCGCCACCAGATCATCCCCTCCACGGGGCCGGGACGGGTCTGCCTGGTCACGGCCATTTCCCCCGGGGCCCGGAAGGACATCTGTATTTGCCAAATGAAAGATCACCATTGCTTAGAAGGGGAAACCGAGGCCCAGAGAGAAGAGCCAGCCTCAAAGGCTACGGGCAGCAGGGTCAGCAAGCGGGACAGGCCATGCGGGGACCACTCTATGACCAGGACAGACTGGCCACAGGCCACACAGGGACCACGCTGTGACAAGACAGCACTGGCTTCCAGCCACCCCACCCAGCTTTCTGTGGCCCGAGACAGTGTCCCAGCCCAGCCAGGTGTCTGGCCGGACGCCCCCAGACTCTGCCCCCCGAGAACCGAACTGGCAACTGCACCAATGTGGCCCTCGCTGTCGCTTCAGTCCAGGGCACGGAGCCAGGGTTGTCCCACGCCTGCCCCCGGCTCCCCACAGAGCCTCGCTCCACACCAGGCAGGGCCACGGGACCCAGCGCTGCGGGGCTGGAGCGAGAAGTGGCCCAGGAACCACCTGGAGAGCCAGGCCTGCCCACCCGCTGGCTCACCGCCTCTCGTCCCAGCTACACCGCACCCCACACAGGGAGCCCTTGACACGTGCAGGGCCGGGGCGGGGAGGGGGCGCTGTCTCTCCCCGCCCCCGCCCCCGCCCCCGCCCCCAGCCTGGTAGCAGTACCCCACCAGCCCTAAGTCCTCGTCTGCACCCCCCCTCCTCCTGTCGGTATGGGCAGAGTGCTTATAGAACACCTGCAGGGAGCCGCCTCTGCCTGCCTCGGGCTCCAGCCCTCCCGGACAGCAGCAAAGTGTCCACCGTCTGTCCCCTGAAGACGAATATGTGACAGTACAAGAGACAGAGAGAGACAGAGGGGCAAGCGGGTAAACCTGGGGGAGGGCACCGGCTTCTGTGAGACCCTCCCTGGAAACGTCCCAGCAGGAGGGGAGGGTCCCCAGGCCCCAGGGGCTGCGGAGACAGGCTTGCTGACCCCCACACAGGTCAGAGCCCCTTCAGCTTTCCAGTGACACCCAGCTCAGGACATCAACCGTCGCCCAGCTGGGCCTCAGGGCAGGTTTCAGAGCCGCTGCCACCACCAGGAGGCTGCAAGCAGCACGTGCCCAGAGCCGGCTTCCTCACCCATAGAATGCACAGAATCACCCCATAAAATGGGCTCCGCGGACCACCGAGAAGTTTCACCACAGAGAGCAGAGCTCCACACACACAGGACTGGTGTGCCTGCCATCACCTTCCGCTCCGAGAGGATGTGGGTGCCACGGTGAGTCACGGAGCCCAGGACCTGCCAGCCCCACCAAGGGGAAGCACACGTGGCCGGCCTTCCACCCCATGAAGGGGATGTCCCAGCTCAGGGACACTCCAGGATGCCCCACAATGGCCTGTCCTGGTTCACTGACCCAACACACTTGGTCCAGGCACTACAGTGTCCTCCCAGGAGTGCCTCCTGGGCCCTAGGCTGAGCTGGGATCGTCTCTGGGTCCTCCCGGCCTCTGGCTTTCCTCTTTGGGCCACAGCACTGGACCATAATGGCCTGACGGTGAGACCCCACAGCCTAGGGCCAAACTGGGCACGATTGTGTTGGAAGAGATAATGGGCGGGAGGAAGGATGGATGAAAGGGAGGGGGGAGGAATAGATGGTCGGAGGACCAATGGGTCAGTGGACACACGGAAGGAAAGGTACGCTGTGGATGGATGGATGAGGGAAGGAAGGAAGTACAGAAAGAAAGAAGGAAGGATGTCCAGGTGGGAGGGACAGGTGGACAGACTAACCAAAGGATTCCCTCCCAGTGACAGCATGACAGGGAGCCTTCTCCTTCACAGGCTTCTGGCTGCTCCGGCCCCCGTGAGACAGAGCTGCAAAGTGACCCCACAATACCGCGCCATCCTAAGCTGTCCTCTGAGGCCAGCTTCAGTGTGCCTCTCCTCCTGTCCACGGCCCCGTGGGCTGGGACAAAGGGGACCGGGGGAACCGCCACCCCCCACCTACCATGTCCCCGGGGCCATCGCCCTGACCCACTGTGGGTGGTGCAGACCCAGAGGACCCCTAAACAGCTGAGCCTCCTGCAGCCTCAGCTCCCTCGGATTGCCTTGGCCTGAGCGTAGATGGGAATGCTCAGCTGCTGAACAAGCACCGTGGGCAGACGCAGGGGCCTGGTGAGCTGGAGCCAGGGGGTGAGGTGTGGGGAGCTGCCCAAGGGATAGAGAAGCCAGCGGCCTCCACTGGGAGGCCAGCGAGGGAACCGAGGGCAGGGGAGACTAGGCACACGGCCACCTCCGGGCACCTTCCCTGATTCTCCTAGCTAAGAGTAGCCTCTCCCTCCTCTTTCTAGAACTTTCTCTGACCCCTTGATCATGCCTCACTCTCCCCTTCTGCCAGCATCATCTGTGCCTGCATCTTGTACCCCTGGAGCCCAAGCACCCCGGCTTCCTTGTCTCACAACCACCCCAGGGTCCAGCCGTAGGACGTCTTGCCCAAAGCTTGTCTGCAGGGGGGACAGTGCCGGTGTGTCCCAAACTGGGAGGTGTCCCCGTGCACCGCTTGACTGTCATCTGCCCCTCTGTGCTTTCACTCAGCGCACATGCACACGCCAGACACAAATGCATCCCCATCGAGGAATTAGCCAGACTCGGTGCCACCTCCTAAAGACTCCAACAGGCTGGTTTGACGGACACGGGAGCGGCCGAGACCCTGGCGATCTGCCTCCTTGGGGAGGGGGGACACCAAGCATCCCCAGATGGCCATCAGGAAGGGCCAGGCCGGCCCTGGGCCGTGGTGGATGCAAACGAGGCCCCTCTCGGTCGGGCGGGGCCCCCCAGCTGCCGCCGGTCACCTGGCTCACTAGCACCGGCCGGCGGGGGCACAGCAGGAGGGTCCCCCCATATATCCAACACCTGCTGTGGCCGCCGCACCTGCCGCCCGCCCGGAAGGAGCCAGCTGTGCCACCAGCCCGGCACGAGGCAGCGGGCGGGCGGGGCAGGCACATGTCTCAGCCTCAGGGGTCCGGGGGAGGCCGCCACGTGAGGGTCCAAGAAGGCTGTCTCCTGCCAGACCCCTGCTGCTCAGAGCTCCCAGAGAACATTCTAAACCAACACGCAGCCGCCGGCAGTGGGGAGCTGCAGAGGAAGCCAGCTTCGAGGACAAATCCCAACCACAGCGGGCTTGTGGCTCTTCCTGGGGAAGAAGGTAGGTATGACTCGGGCACCTCCAGGGCGGAGGGGAGGCTGGGGTGCGGGGGTGGAGGCCAAGGCGCCCGGGGCTGGCGTTGAGGCTGGGCATGCTCCAGTGGGGGCCTGTGTCCGGTGAGGAGACCACCAACCCCGGCGAGCAGCCCCAGGCCTGCTCCCCGTTGGTTCGTCCCTCTGCAGCACACCCCCCGGCCTTCCTCAACATTCACGTCCTGGGGGCCCACAGCGCCCAGCCGCCCAGGTGAAGGGACTCAGGCCTCCTGCTTCTCTGAGGGCGGCCCCACCCCAGAGGGTCAGTGTTTCCGGGCCCTCCCAGAAACACCGTGCGTTTGGGGTGCAGCTGCTGAGGCACAGGGAGGGGGCTCCTGAGACGTATCTCCGTGGCTCAGGGGCAGCGGGGTGAAGGGCCCCATGGCCAGAGGGGCGCCCTCCCTCCACACCTGCCCAGCTTCCCAGCCCTCGGTGCCCGTCTCCGCAGCACAGGTTGGCGGGGGGGGACGAGCCCGGACCCGCCTCTGGGGTCTGCAGGGGAGGGGGCCGGGCCAGGACTCGGACGGCCCCTCCTGCCTTTAGCACCTATAGCCACCGCCTCGGCAGCCCCCCGCTGGACCACTCAGGTTCCCAAACGCCATGGGAGAAACCGCAGCCCTGGCACATCCAGTTGGAGTTCGTGGTCCCTCAAGTACCCAGCTCAGCAGAGGTGCCAGCCCAGCTTCTGCCCAGGCCTCCTGGCACCTCAGGGACCCCCGGCCACCAGGACAGGCCCCAAGCCCTGGCCACACCTACGCTGCACGGTGGTGGTTTTGTGGCTGCCCAGGGCGGGGCTTGGGCTCAGGTTCCGGCCGGAGGTGTAGCCAAGGAGCTTGGGGGATTCTTCCGAGGGCAAAGGCCCAGGAACCCCACACACCCCGCTGCCGCCTTCCCAAGGGGGGCTGTAATTGGAGGCTCCAGGGACAGACAGGCCCTACTGCCGGGATACAAAGCAACCACTGGCTGATCCCCCAGCAAAGATCAGGCTGGGCTTGGGCCCCCTAATCCTCGTCCCCGTCCCTGGAGGGTGCCCAAGTGCCCGGGCCAGGCCAGGCCTCCACTAAGAGGCTCTAATTGGTAGGCCCAGAACGGGGCCCCTCTCCAGGGCCGCTCGCACGGGCGCAGGTGGGCGGGGGAGTGTGAGCCAGGGGCCGGGGCTCCCCGTCCCCTGCTCCGGAGCACGAGGGTCTGCCGTGTCCCCGGGCTAGGGGTGCTCCTAGGGGCACAAGCCCACCTGTGCATTCAGACCCTGACAGCCTCATCCACGGTTCCAGGGTGGGGGGCAGCCAGCAACCCACGGGGCCCCATGGGGGGTTCATGAGTCTCCTGTCTCCCCAGGGCAGGTGTGGGTGTTGGCGGCTCAGCAGACGTCCTGAGCGCTGGGCATCCACCGTCCCACCATCTGTGGGGAGACCGAGGCCCCCTCCTGACCTGCGGCACATCAGACCCCGACACCTGCCGTGGGGTTGCTGCACAAGACAGCAGAAGGGTCTTTGTCCCAGACTCCATTAGGGGGGAACCAGGAGAGGACGGGGCACCCAAAAAGTGAGGCCCCAGCCCAGGCTCTGAGGAGCCCCTGCCCCCTGCTCCTCCTGCCCCAGGCTCCCCAAGGGACACCCAGCCCTCAGTTTCCCAGGCAGAAGCCCAGGACGCCCAGATCCCCTCTTCCCACGGGGCCCAGCCATCTCGATAAGGGTCCCCAGCCTGTCCCTCAGCCTCACGCTCCGTCTAGGGCCCCGGCCACGCGTCCCCGCTGCCTCCACGCCACACTGTGACCCCCAAGCCCTTCCTCCTGGAGGCTGTAGCTCATATTCTTGAAGGTGATCTGAGCCGTTCCTCGAATCTCCATCCTCACCGTGGCCCAGCTCAGTTCTCCCACTTGGATCCACTGCTGCCCCACTGGAGCACCCGGCCTCCTCCACTGTCCCGGGGGACCCCCCCACCTCCTCACGGCATCGGCACCAGCGGCCGCACTGCCGGCCCCA
Organism: Eschrichtius robustus; assembly: GCF_028021215.1. Taxonomy (NCBI): domain Eukaryota; kingdom Metazoa; phylum Chordata; class Mammalia; order Artiodactyla; family Eschrichtiidae; genus Eschrichtius; species Eschrichtius robustus. The sequence goes on from NC_090824.1 coordinate 1,617,815, forward strand.
GCAGGGCCACCCACCCAGCTCAACAGCGAGCAGGACCTCTCGCAGCACACACGCATACACACGTGGCTGCACTCCCAGATCAGGTACCCTGCTTGCCAGGGTGCACCAGGTGCAGAGCCCTGGATGGATGCTCAGGGCCAGCCCTGACCCCAACCCTTGGTGTGACCCGCACGAGTCCCCTCCCTCGAGGGTCTCCACACGGGACGGGGGCTGATGGCTAAACACCCCCAAGCGCCCACGGGCTCGTGGGCGGCATCACTGGCTCTCCTCCCAGTAAGGTGTCCCCAGGGGTAATTGATGGCCCTGGTGCAGACGGAGGGGGCCGGGCAGAGTGTGAGACAGTTCACTATTCATCACGCCCCTCGCTAACCCCAGACAGCCCCCGACTCAGCCAGACAAAGGCGACACGTTCCCCTCCACACGCGTAATTTATCCTCCATTAATGCTCGCGACAACCTGACAAATTAAATCTCTTTTAAATGTAATCTGTCTCTAATAGTTAGCAGAAGGGGGAAAGCCCTACCTGGTTTTGAATATTTAAACCTCCATATAAAAATTTTAAACCCCCGGAGCGCGAGTGCATTAAGGAACCTAACATTATCTTTGGGGAAGAGGGCTGCCCGCCCCACACACTCCCAGATGCAAATGTCCCGTTTTTATCTGTGGCTTACAGGCATGTCACAAATGGGATTAGAAAACCATTTTGTGAAATGGAAACGAACGGGATTTAATGGAAAAACCAAAAGATGGTCCAAGACCCATTTTTCCTTAATGTTATTTCTGGCCAGGAGATTCCCCTAAATCACCTCCCAGGTTGCATCCCCAGGACACCCAGTAGAACAAAAGCCAGACAGAGCTAAAGGACCCCGTAAGAGGGGGTGCGGTGAGAAGAAAGGGCAGGCCCCCAGCCAGCCCGGAAGCCATCACAGGAGGAATCCCCCAGCAAAATTCACTTACCGGCTTCGCTGCGGCTTGATTGCCTTAACCGAGTTAATCCTCGCCCTGGAAGTCCATCCTGGGGTCGTCTGGGGACCGTCCTCCGAGCCCCAGGCCCAGGAATGACCCAGCTGGGCATGCTGACCTGCAGGCTGGCCACACGCCCAGCGGGGCTTCTGGCATGGGGGCCGCCCTGTCTGCCCGGCCCTCTGCCCACCTCCCTGGCACCCCGCGGGTCGGTCACACCCAACAGATGGTGCAGTCGGCCCGCTGGTCCCTCGCCCCCTTCCTCCTAAAGGAGAGAGGGAATTCCGGAGTCTTTGTTGTGGCTTCACGGGAACCCACGGCCTGGCTCTCCCAGGCCCACGGCCCCCACCCACCCTCGTCCTGACCCCCAGACCCTTGCTCCACAGGCCTGCTGCCTGGGGCCGACCACCTCCACAAGGGATGAAGGCGGAGCTGGGAAGGAAGGGGCTAGAGCATAAGATGGGTGGGGTGGGGATGTGTCACACGCTTTCAGGGGCTGCTTCACCCAATCTGGCCGGATCCAAGCCTCGTGGGCTGAATTATGTCCCCCAGAATCTGCATGTTGAAGTTCTAACCCCCAGCCCCCCAGAATGGCTCTGGCTGAGACAATAAATGTCTGCTGTTAAAGCCCCACAGGCTGTGGTACTGTGTGCCATGCAGCAGCCTAGCAAGCTCCAAGGTCGGGGAAGGACGGGGAATGATGGGAAGCCAGGCTGCGTGGCCGAAGCGGCAGGGAGCTATGGAAGGTGTGTGAGCAGGGCAGGGCCACGATCAGAGCTGTGTCTTTGGGAGCTCATTCTGAAGGAGCGGAACAGACAGAGGGCTGGGGGACGGTCCCCTGGTCTGCCTGCCCCCCACATACCCACCGCGCTGGCCCGTGGGCATTCGGGTTCTGCTCAGATATGTAGCCCAAGGCCATCCCCTGGGAGCAAGTGGCCACTCCCCAGAATGCCCTCCCCCTGCCCACAGCCAGAGGGGCAGGGCCAGCTGAGCCCCTCTGGGCGGCCTGGGAGGCAGGAAGCTTCCGAGCCCAGGTGGCCTTTGCACACCTAAAATGAACTCTTCCTCAAGTACCAGTATTTGTCCCCCACCCAACAACAGACGAAGGCAGAGGGTGGGACCATCGGAGGGTTCCCCCCTCCCCAGTCCCAGGCCATCACTGGGCAGCCTGAGCCTTGTCCCCCTGCCACCTCCCTTCATGGGGGAAGACAGGACATTTTTGCCCTTAGGACAAGGCAGGCACATGCTGAACCCCAACCCACGTGGGCTGTTGTCCGCTGAGTGATTAAATTAATGGAGGAAAGCTGGACATGTGGAGCACACACCCTCCTCCCCTCCCTCTGGCAACCTCGCACAGATGCTCTCCGAATGCAAATGTTCCTCTTAGGTGCCAGGGCTTAGCTGTAGGGTTTCAAGTCTCTTGGTTGGAAATGAGGACTCTGTGTGCCCACCGTTCAGCTTAAACACACACACAGGGACACACCTTTTGTGCAATGTCCTTGCAGTGACCTTGAGCATTCCGGGGCCTGGGATACCCTGATGAGCAGATATGCCAGGCTCCTGCCAACTGTCCCCCCAACCCGGTCACCACACCTGCCCCTGCAGCGCCCCTCCCCCGCACCGTGTGCCCACCTGCTGCGTCGGGGGTTTTGCCGGAACTGGGTTTGAACTACGGGTCTGAGGGCTGAGCCGGTCAGGCTTCCTCTGCTCAGGCCCAGGATAAGTGAAAATGTTACTGGGCATGAGAAAGGAAACCTTATTCTTCAAATCAGACTTTTAGGTGCAATCCCTTAACTTTCTTACATTTTTTTCATCTGTTTCAAAACAGCTCAAGGTCATCGTAGAAAATCCAAACAACGCAGAAAAGGCCAGCTGCGCTGTCCCAGGATAAATCTGCAGGTCTATTGCCCAGCGTCACGCCCCGCAGCCGGCCCCCGCGGTCTTTGCTCCCCTGGGACTCAGAGTTTGGGGCAGTCAGAGCCCCCTCTCCTGGCACCTTGCTCCTGTCCCCTTCTGTCACTGTTCTGCCTATGAACAGCTCCTAAAGGGCACTTGCCAGGGCACCTTAAACACAGACAGGACACGAGTTCCCTACAGCCGCCGTGCGGGCGGAGGCCTGGGCCCGGCCCTGTCCCGGGCTGATGACTCCGCGGGTGCCCCTGCCCTGGGTCCGCACACCGCCAGCCCCGAAGCCAGAGGCCACAGAGACCGCTTGCCCGGTGTTGAGGCTGGCGACACAGAGGGCAGTGGAGGACCCCTCTGTGTCCCCACCACACCAGGCCACCAGGCCAGGGCCTCACGCGGCGGGGCTGAGGCAGAGGTGGGGGAAGGCCACGCACACGCCCCGTCGCAGCACATCCCCAAAGCCCCCTGCATGCCTCCCCTCGGGTCGGCGCCACTGGTGGCCGGCGTGTCCCCACCCGGAGCTGACTCTGCCCAGGAATGAAGCTGGCCCGAGTCACTGGCATCTGCCGTGGGGCGCAGGCAGCCAGGAGCTCACACTCCCCCTCCACCCAGGGCTCCACTCAAGCCCCCGCCCCGCAGTTGCTGATCTGGAAAAGCGTGGCTCCGGCGGGCCCAGTGTTTGTATACTTAGCATTTCACACACAGTTCTCAGCCTGGGCGGCTCCTGGCGTGCCACGTGCCGCTCGTGGGAGCCCCAGGACGCCCACCCAGCCCCCCGGCCCCGCAGAGGCCTGAGCTCCCCGCCCGCCCTTCAGGAGGAGTGGCCCCTTCCTCCACCATCCAGCAGCGTCCACAGCCCGAGTGTCCCAGGCCCCTGGCCTCCGCCGTGAGTTCAGGGTCCCGCGCTGTCGGTGCCCCTGCGCTTGACGTGAGCCCCGGGCAAAAGGCAGAGACCGGAGGAGTGTGGGCCCCGCCTCCGCCCAGGACTCGTGGATATTCCCCACAGCTCAGGCCAGCATCGCCCACTCACCCGCTCGCCCCACGGCAGCAACAGGGACCCCTCCCGAGGACGCGCCTCCCCACGAGGGTTCTGGGGCGCAGGGTGAGCCCAAGCCCCCCTCGGCTCCCCCCACCGAGGGTCCGCTCATCAGGCTCTCTCCAGCGAGGGCCCCCGCCTGTGCGGGAGGGTGCAGAGGAGGGCTGCCCAGGAAAGCCCGTAGCCCAAGAGCCCTGCCAACTGCCGCTCGTGATCGATTTGGTGAGTGCTAACAGCTTTCCTGGGCAGCCTCTGCAGGGCCAGTCCCAGGAGCAGTTAACTGTCATTATCCCCGGTCCCCGCGCCCCCAGCCTGGCCCCAGGCCCACGAAGGAGCAGTCGAGGCTGGGTTACGTGAGGTCCCGCAGGTGGCAGCAGGGGCCTGGTCTGCAGCCCGGCTCCTGCAGGTCCCTGCCCTCTGGGGCCTCAGACAGCCTGTCGGTGGGGGGGGGAAAGGGGGAAGGGAGCCAGGTTCCAGAAGGTTCAGGCTAGCTCCCCCCCTCCGCCCTTTGCACACCCCCCAGCCGGCTCCACCCAGCACCCCACCCACGGACCACACGCGGTGCCAGCTCCCGCCCCACAACCACCAGTGCTTTCTGTGTCTCAGGGTCCTTCCACGCCCTCCCTGACCTTGGACTACCTGGAGGGAGGGGGACCTGTTCCCATCTCAAGGAGAATCTGAGGTTGAGGGGCAGCTCCAGGGTAGGGTGGAGCTGGGAGCCAAGCCCTGGCCAAGGTGGCATCAGGCCCGGCCAGGGCTGACCTAGAGGTGGGTCTCTGACTCCCACCCTGACCCAACCCAAAGCGAGAGTTTCTGCCGCCCTGGCACCGCTCAGGGGACATGGGGGTGGAGGTGGGTCAAGAAGAGAGGCACCCGGTGACCCCGGCTTCCTGGCCTGGACCACGGGTAAACGGTGACCCCTCCTCTGGCACCGGGATCCCAGGCAAAGGGTGGGCCAGGCCGGGGGCAACAATGGTCCTCTTTGGGGTGTGTCGAAACAGAGGGGTGTCCAGGGGACACGGGCAAAGGGCAGCTGGACACCTGATCTGGAGTTTGAACAGCAGGACCAGCTGGAGGTGGAGGTGTGGACGGAGGGCACGGGTGAGGCTGTCCCGGCCACGGCGGGCCACGGCGCTATGTGGGGCAGCACAGGTGGGTGAGGGCAGCAGCAGAGACAGCCGAGGGGACAGTCCGGGGCTGGCCGTACAGGGCTGCGGAAGCTGCTTCCCAGGAAGCCCGGGGCCCACCCGCCTGTGCTGTCCGCAGAGTGCCCAGGGGTGTGGGGACATGCCCCCACGTGTCCTGCTTCCCCTCAGACTGCGGGCCGAGGGCAGGGACGCAGGAGACACTGGGGTGGGGCACAGGCTGAGTGAGTGGTGGGGGGGCAGCCAGGCCCCTGGGGACGGGGTGGGACCCTCCCCTCGGTCTCCTGTGCAGAAGCAGCTGAGGAGGCTGGAGGCTGGGAGAAGCCAGCTGGACCCAGACACCAAGGCCGGTCAGAGGACCAAGCTGGCCACAAGGATACTGGCATGAGCTGAACTGTGTCCCCCAAGTTCCCATGTCAAAGCCGACCACCGGCACCTCAGAATGTGACTGCATTTGGAGACAGGGCCTTGAAAGGGGGATTAGGTGAAAACGAGGCCCTTAGGGCAGGTCCTAAACCAGTCTGACTGGTTATAAGAGGAGATTTGGACGCACAGGGAAACACCAGGGGTTCGCAGGCACACAGGAAAGCCGCGTGAGGACAAAGCAGGAAGACAGCCATCTGCAAGCCACGGAGAGAGGCCTCCAGAGAAACCAGCCCTGCCAACACCTTGATCTTGGACCTCAGCCTCCAGGACTGTGAGAGGATAAATGTCTGTTATCGAAGTCGCCCGGGCTGCGTACTTGGTTCCGGCGGCCCTGAGAAGGCGAACACAGATGTTTTATACTGAGAAACAAAGCCAAGGCCACAGCGGGGCAGAGGGCAGACAGGTGACCACTCTCAGCCCCTCTCCAGGGCTGCAGAGACACCAGCCCCAGGCCCTGAGCCTGGACTGCCCCCTCCCTTCCCTCACCTCCTGAAAGCCACCCAGGTCCAGGCCTCCTCCTCAGAGCCTCCGCAAGGACCTCACTGTCACTGCTCTGTGTCCTGCCCGCCCCACAGCCCAAGAGCCCCTCGGGGAGGAGAAGGTAACCCCTGGAGCCCCCAGCCCAGACCGCCCTCCACAAGCTGGGGACCAAATCCCCTCCGTTCCCTGACCCACCCCAAACCAGACTTTTGCCAAACACAGTCAATAAATTATTCAGTTTGCAAAATGCCATTATGTGCGAGTTTACTTAATTGAATAGAATAATTTATGGTAAAACCTGGGGAAAGAAAGATCGATGAGGAATGGCACAGAAGAATGATTGAGTTTCAGTGAAGGCAATTTGATTTTTATCCCTCATTATAATAATGTTAAGGGGAAAACATCAACTTGGGTCAGAATCAATATTTGCCCATGGCCGGACCATGAATTTTAACTGGAGGTGGCGAGGAGGTGGGCCGGCGCATCAATAATTAATGTCTCCTCGTCTGCCGCCACAAATAATGGCGGGCTTTGCGTCCAGACGCCCGCTGCCCGCAGAGTCGCGGGCGATCATAAAAGACAATTTAGGAACCAGTCTGTTCGCGATACGCATGTAACACCCCCCGACATGATTCAGGACGCAGCTCCTTGCCGGCTTCACAGCAAATCACCCAGAGACGGATGGCGCGAAGTTTCAGCGCTTTTCCTCGGTGCCCCGCCTCGGTCATCGTGATGCCCTCAGCCAGGGCCAGGCCGGGCTCAGCCTGCGTCTGGGCCAGGACCGCCCTGCACCCCTGATGCCCAGGACTAGGCCAGCCCGTCCTGGAGGGCAGCTCAGGGGGACACTCGTGCCGGCCACGAGAGGCACAGGCCAGAGGCTCTGCCGCCTGCCACCTGCGGGGACCCCAAGCGCGTCACCCCCGCTAGGAACCTCAGTGCCCTCGCCTGGAAAGCAGAAACGGGGATCCCCGGGTCTGCACAAACGATTGTTCCTGACGCTGCTTCCCCCCGCACTGAAAAGAGGTTCCTGATCTGACGTCTTCAACCCAGACACCTGCCCCATCCCTGCCCACAGGCACGTGTGTCGACGCACCCACGGCCCACACCCTCTGCAGGAAACCTCTGGCTTCAGTCCTGCAGGTCCAGGGAGCAGCAGAGAGTTCCAAGGCCCGCAGGAGGGGTTCCCTGAGCCACAGACCCCAGGGCTTCCTGCCTCTTGGCTCTGGAGCCCCCCGAGCCCCCGGTGGCCCTCCTGTGTCGCCCCCACCACACACACCCATGCGGTCAGCTCCAGCGAGCCCGGGCCGGTGCGCGCACAGGTCCTGGAACGGCGTCCCCAGTTTATAGAGGAGAAAAGTGAAGCTCAGGGAGGTCGAGGGACTTGCCAGGGGCCACACACCCGGGTGGCAGAGCCCTCCCTCTTCAGACCATCTGACCACTTCTAGGGGCTGGCCTCGCGCAGGGCTCTGCAGCGGGGACAGGGTGAGACAGACCCGGCACCACAGCCCAGCATAATGACGTATATGCTTCACAAATGGCTCACGAAAGCCCTGAAAACTTAGTAGCTCTCACTGGCCGAGAGGAGCCGGCTCCCAGCATGGTCCCTGCCTCCATACCTGCCTGACATAAATGAATGAATGACTGAACGAACGGACGAATTCTGTGTCTCAGCCCAAAGCTTCCTTCTGGAGCTGCCTGTGGGTCCCCTGGACTGTCTAAAAGCATTTCAGACTAAACAGGTTCCCAAAGCAATGTTGGCAATCCTGTAGTCCCAGGGCTCCCACCTCACCAGCCTCCTAAACCAGAAGGGCTGTGGGTGAGGCCATGGCCAGAGGCCCAGCACGCCGAACACCAGCAGTGTGCTGGGTCCAGCTCCCCATCCACTGGTGGAGGGTCTACGGAGAGACCTGGAGCTGCAGGGCAGGGATGCTGTGAGGGCTGAACGAGGTCTCGGGTGCTCAGTGGACCGCAAGGGAGGCGGCCAGCACTCTGCTTTCCTCCCGAGGCCCCATCTCAGCCTGGCCACCCTGGATGAGCCTCCCCTCCCCCGGCAGCCAAGATAGCAGTGGAACTGAATTGCCCGCCTCGCCATGCACATCCTCTGCAATTACACCTAGCATCCTTTCTGCCAGTAGGACACTCACCCCTGCCTGTCTAGTCCTCTCTGCCTTCCAGGATCTCACTAAGTGTCTCCTCTTCCAGGAAGCCTTCCCTGACTACCCCTGCCCCAGGACCTCCCTTCCTCCGAGCCCCCCCACATACGTTCTCTGACTTCTTTCCTGGCCTAGATTGCCTCCCAGACTGCAGGTCACTTGCTAGACCGTATGTCCTGCTTCTGGGGCCTACGGGAGCTCAGCCTGAGCAGCAGTGGGACAGGCACCTCTCCCCAAAGGCACAGCATCACTCCCGTGTTGATTAGGTTTGTGGGGCGGAGGCTGGGTCTCTGTGGAAGGCGCCCCCACCACCCTAGCCTTAGCCCGACCTTGACTGCTCACTGCACAGGGTATGGCGTCCCCCTCGGCCACAGAGCTCCCGGGGGCTGAGCTGAGCAACAGAGGATTCCATGAAAATATTTGTTTCGAGAAAGAGCAGGAGACCCTCAGGTGCGTCCATGAGGAACACATCAGACGGACCACGAAATCCACTGCAGGACTGCTCGGCTCGACCACGTCGGGAAGCAACTCAGCAAACAAAGCAATGACCAAAAGCAGACTAAAAAGAGCAGACCAGATTTCACAGGAAATACGTGTTGTCTTTTTGAGTAAAATGCTGAGTTGCGAGTACAGAGTACCTTCTGGCCTATCACTGAGAGACGCACCCCCTTCCTCCCTCCCCAGGATGGAGACACCTGGGTCTCTCCCGGTCATGCCTGAGAGCCGAGGGTCAGGACTGGTGTGGCCATGGGGTTGGGTTGGAGGCCTCAGGGGGCAGTGGGGAGCCCAGGTCACCCCAGGTTCTGGGAGGAGGATGGAGTTCCCACAGTGGGGCGGAGGGCAGGGTGAGGGGTGGGTTTGAGGGAAGAGAAAGCACTGGTTTTGATCCCGCAGGCCTGGGGAGTCCAAGGGGCACAGGGCACAGGCCAGGGGTGGGGGGTAGGGGGCGACAGAATCACAGATCTGGGGGCGTGAAGCCACAGGGCGGGGCAAGGTGGTCCTGGGGGCGAGGGGAGAGGGAGGAGGGCCACCAAAAGGACAGAGCAAGGGCACCCACAGGGTGGGGCGGCTGAGGAACATCCAGGGAGGAGGGGAAGCACCAAGGGGAGGGGCCCAGATGGCAGGAGGAGTGGCGCCACGTGGCACCTTCCTCTGCAGCCTGTCTGTGACCTCGGAGTAGGGAGGGGGGGCTGGCCGGCCCTGAGCAAGGGGCCCCAACCCCTCCTCAATCTCCCCCGCCGGCCTTGCACTGGGGTGACCTCCGCTAGCAGGGCTGCGTCTCACCCTAGGCCCCGCTCCTGGGCTGTGGGGCCATTTGCAAGTCTAATTGCCCTGCTCCCGCTCTGCCTTTCACACCCCATATATTGGCACCGGAGCCAGAGCCGAGATGCCTGCCTGGGTGAGCTGTGTCTATAAGCTCTCAAGTATGGGGGCCCCCTCCTCCCCCGACTTACAGCACAGGAGCCAGGAGGGAGAGCCCCCAAGGGGCAGGCAGGAAGGTGTGGGGAGAGGGCCTAGGCCAGGCTGGGGCCCAGGGGCCTTCCCGGAGGAGGGGGTTGGGAACACACAAGGACAGGGCTCTCTCCCCACTCTACCTCCCCACCTCCCGCAGCTCACATTGGGGCCACCCTCCACCCCGCCACCCCCCTTCCCACCCCCTTCCCCATCACGCCCCCCCCCCCCAGGCTCCTTCCTGCAGCATCGGCAGGGGAGCGGGGAGAAGAGTCAGAATGGAGGGACTGGGGTTCAGGCAGGAAGCGGGGAGCAGGTGGGGCCTCACTCCCCCAGGGCTAGGAATTGAGAACTTCAAGGTGGCCACAGCTGAGCAAGCGCACAGTGGGGACCCCGAGAGTGGCTCTGGGACCGCATAGGTCTCAGCCCTGCCCCCTCTCCTCCATCCTGCCCGCTCCACCCTGACTCCAGCCCTAGAAGCTTCCCCGCCCCTCCCTCACTGCCCCCTCCCGAGCCCCACACCTGCTGCCTCCATGGGGACCCCTGGCCCACCGCCTTTGGGGATGCCCTTGGGGTCTGGGCCAGTCTGCCCAGAACTCTAGACTGGGAGGCCAGGGGCCCCTGGAGGCCCACCTGCCCCTTGCATGGCCAGCTGGGGCCAATAGAAGCTTCAAACAGAAAATCCTTGTACCAAACTCCAGCTTCCTTCAAGGGAAACTCCAAAGCAGCCCAAAGACCTGAGCTAGACCCTCAGATCCCCAGCCCCTCAGATTCCTAAATCCTCCCACCCTCAGATCACAGACCCTGAGACACCTAGAGCCTCATTGCCCCAGACCCCCAGACCCTCAGGCCCCCAGGCCCCCAGGCCCCCATACTTGTGGGCCCTGAGACCCTCAGACCCCCAGACCCCAGACCCCCGACCCCCAGACCCTCAGGCCCCCAGGCCCCCAGGCCCCCATACCTGCGGGCCCTGAGACCCTCAGACCCCAGACCCCAGACCCCCAGACCGTCACAGGCACAGAGTGCCCCCAGGCCCAGAGGCAGGAAGGTCTCACTACCCCAGGCGCCACCAAGGAGCAGCTGGGACAGGAGTTGACGGTTTGGGCAGAGCTCACGCTGAAGGCCTGGAGGAGATGAAAAACTTCTGGAAGCTGCCATCAGCCACCCGAAGGAATGGCCCCCTCACCTGTGCCTCACTCAGGCCTCACCTACACCTTCCTCCCTGCAAGGCAGGCTGTCCTGACCCCAGCACTGGGCGAGGGGACACAGGGCGCCTGCCAGTCGGGGGGCAGGAGACACCGCCCTGCTGCCCGAGGTCCCGTTTCAGGAGGGGGTGCTGATGGGGTTGAGAGGGAGGCACGGAGGCCAGAGCCTCCCAGAGAGCATGGCAGGTGGAGGCTGGCTCTGAGGGGGCGAGGGAGGCAGCCTGAGCCAGAGCAGCCCCCCGACTCACCCCCTCCCACTGCCCCGACCCCTCCCCTCCTCCCCCTGCCCCATTCCTGGTGCCTGGGGACCTCCAGGAAAGGGGGCCTCCTGGGGAGAAGCCACCTGGTGATCTAAGCGATCTAAGACGCATGGGTCCTGGCTCACGGCACCCAGGGAGGGCCGGCCAGGGAAGGCTGGGGCCGGTGACCATGGCTTGTGAGGACACTAAACGGGCCGGGGACAGAGCCCATCATGAGGGACAAAGAGCGAGGGCAGAGGAAGCAGACAAGGGCAGGGGGACAGACAGGACAGGAGAGGGAGGCGACGGAGACCTTCGGGCCTGGGCCCAGCCCTGACCCCGCTAACTGCCTGGGAGACCTTGGCACGACCCCGCGCCCCCCGCCTCAGTTGCCCTCCCCTTGCTGAAAGAGGCTGTCCAGACTCTGCCGTTCGGAGCTGACAGCTGGCCCCCCGCCTCCACCAGACCCCAGGAAAGGAGCAGGAACTACAGGAACTGGGGGGCAGCCAGGAGCCAGGCCCCTCTCTGCCGTGGAGCCACAGGGGCTCTGGAGATGAACATTTCTGGAGAAACAAACCCAGAGAAAGGATGAAGAAATAATCATTTTTCAAAGGTGCGTGCCCCGCAAACGGCAACCACCCAGCCCGCCAGATGGCTGCCCTCACCCTGGACGGTCCTGGGGCCCGAGCACCCACACCCATCTCCCGCAGCCCCCTTGACCCCTGCTCCTCCCAGCCCCGGGCCCCCAGCCCCTGGGGGGGCTCCAAAAAGGAGGGGTTCCCCTGCAGAGCTTTGTCACCTCAGCTTTGAGTGCCAGGAGCCTGGACCCCCGCCGGCCCCCACAGGAGACGGAAGGAGGGCTTCTCATCCCACCCGGCCCAGGACCAGCTCAGCTGCTGTCAGCCAGTGTGCCTAACTGGGGGAATTCTTAAATTACACTTAAAGACCCCTACGCGACCCAGCGGGGAGGCTGGTGAGGGGGCAGCTGGTCCACCGGCCTCCACAGACCAAGGTGCCCACTGGGCCCTGCTCTCTCAACCCCAGCGTCAGCCAAGGACACCTGCCCAGCCCGGCTGCAGCACAGAGCCCCACCCTCTTCCCGGCAGCAGCTCAGGGGCCCTCCTGCTGCCCTGTTGGTCCAGAATCTGGACTCTTCATCCCAACAGCCCCAGGCATCCAGCAGTGCCAAGTTTGGGACACCAGCCCGCCCATCCTCTGCTCAAGTGTCACAGGCTCACTGCTTGGACGGTCACCACTCCTGCCACTGAGCCCCTGGGCTGGCCGGCCGGCTGTCCCTCCAGGACCAGGGGAGGTGGGGAAAGAGGCCGAGAGCCGGGCTCCTGGTGGGAAAGACTCCCCCAACATCGGGATTCCAAGAACTTTGACACGACAAGCACAGAGCATTGCGGCCAAACTCCCACGTGTGTGTGCGCGCGTTTGTGTGTGCCCGTGCACGCCAAGTGATAAATCCGTCCTTCTGGGGGAGGCGTGCTTCCCACCAAGCTCGTTATCTTCCTCAGCTTATTAACAAATCGCGTGGCCTGACGTGCTTTTCCCCCGGGACTAAATCTCCCCATCCGATCAGCATAATGTGAAATCAGTAAACACTGTGATGCCCCAGCCGCACTCGGCCAGCGGCCACCTCCCCGCCTGCCACCCACCCGCCCCAGCCCGGGGCCCTGCCCAGGACTGGCTGAGTCACCCGCCCCAGCCCTGGGCCCTGCCCAGGACTGGCTGAGTCACCCGCCCCAGCCCTGGGCCCTGCCCAGGACTGGCTGAGTCTGGACCTTCCCCCGAGGGCTCAGAGCCCTGCCAAATTCCCAGCCCTCACTGCCTGTCATGGCCCATGGAGGGGCCTGGGGTCCCCGGGACTGTCCCCAGGGCCTCCTGGTTCCCCTCGCACATCTGCCAGCCCTGGGAAACTGCCCCCCCGCCCCTGCGTGAAGCTAACTGGGGGTCTTCAGGGCAGGTCCTCGGGGTCACCGTGGTGTTCATAGGGAAACAGTGAACTGTGGGTAGAAGGGCCCACCCTCGGCTCACACAGGGCTGGAACATGAGGCCAGCCTTGCCCTCCCAGGCCAGGCAGGGGCACCAGCGCACTTGTCCCGCTGCCACTGCTTCCCAGATTCCCGATTCCCTTCTGGCTGATGGAGGAGAAGATGGTTTTCTCTCCAAGGAGGAAAGAGCACGGCAGGGGGGCCAGCAGGGAGATGGGACCGTGAGATGCACCCCCCCCCCACCGGGTGCCTGGGACTCGGAGGAGGGGTCACCTGCCGGGCCGCCCAGCTCACAGCCATCTGCTTTGCTGCTCTGAGCCAACCCCACCCCAGACCTGGGGACCAGGAGGCGTGATCTCGGGGCCTCCCTCAGGCTGGGGTTTCCAGGCCCAAAGGGCTCGAGACCGGGAGTCCCCAGCTGGAGCTCACCAGGCCCTGGGGGCACCTCGGCATGCCCCCAGCACGACACAGCCCAGAACAGTCCGTCCTTGGGAGATCCCAGGCCTCCCACTGCCCGGTGCTCCCCTCTGAGTGGACCAGTGCAGGGTCCGGAGGCTTGAGAGACACGTGAACATCTAGGCTCACGTCCCTGAAAGGGTCGGTCCTGCCCGGCCTCCAGGAAAGCCGGGAAACCCCCAGAAGGCCCCAGAAACCCGAGCCCAGAAGCGGATGCAGGGAGCAGAGATGCCAGCCCACAGCTGCCTGAGTGTGGCCCTGAAGCCCAGGCAGGGCCGGGAGGTGCCTGACCTCGAAGGACGGGCTCTGGGTCGCTGAGTGCTGCCTCGGTCCCCCTCACTGCCACCCTGAGGGACGGCCTGTTTGTCCCCTTCACCTTCCCAGTGAGGAGACTGAAGCTCAGGGAGGTGAGGCCACACCCCGCCCAGCAGCACACGGCAGGAAGTGCAGGGACCAGGCTGCAGACCTGGCTCTGTCCTGCTCCAGAAACGGAACTGGGGCAGCACTGTGCTTCCTGGCTGTGGGAGGGATGCCCGCCAGCCCGTGCCTGAGACCAGCCTTTTGTGAAAGGCTCAGCAGATGAGGGTGCTGGCTGAGCCTGGATCCCCCCCGAGGAAAGTCTCAGGCTCAGCCAGAAAGAGCCACCGGCAGACTATCACTTACAGAGGCAAGAGCAGCGCCCCCCTGTCTGCAGGGCGGTTTAGGGACCAGGACCCCAGAAATGGGCCACACATGTAGGCAGCGGGTGGTCTTGAAGTCGGGAGTGGCCAGCAGGCCTGGGGGCACAGTGGGCCCTGGTCAGCGATCTTCCCTGCAGCCCATCCAGGCAACGGCCACCCGGGTACCCAAAGGGGCTGAGGCTCTTGTCGGGGTTGGAGGCTGGGGGCTTGGTGGGAGCTCAAGGAGGGGTTGGTGAGACAGGCATGGAGGCTCAGGGGATTCCAAATGTGTCCTGCTAGGACAGTCACCGATGCGTGGTGACCAGCAGGGACCGGCAGGTGACATCACAGCTAAGCGGGCCCCCAGGCGGGTCAGTTTCCCATCCCAGGGCTGCCACTGTGCACCCCCTCGGGAGACCCGCAGGGCCCTCGTCCGAGGCTGACCCTCACGCTGGACCCACCACCCTGCCTCTAGCGCGGCCCCCTCCCTCCACGGGCTGCCCCTCCCCCTCGGCTCCACTCATCCCTGTAGGAGCCCCGGAGCTCGGCACGTCATTAGAACTGTGTCCACTTCTGGGCAAATCAAATCACCCAAAGATGAGCGGCGAGAAATGGAGCCGGGACCTTTGCTCCTGGGAAGGAGGCCGCAGGCTCCCCGGGGGCTGGAGCGACACGGGCAACCCCCCGGGGGAGCCTGGCTTTCGGGGTGTGCTGCGCACCCTGGGTGGATGGGGGCGGGACCGTGAGTCAGCCCTGCCCTGATGTTAGAACAACAGAGGCGGGCGCTTGCTGACACAGGTGAAGAATTGTGCACATGGAGCCCCCGTGACCCGCACTATGGCCTTGTTGCCCTGTTTTGGAGATGGTGAAACCCCAGGTGCAGAGCTGGGATTCGCACCCAGGCGTGGCGCCAGAGCCCACCTGTACCCTTGACGCTCTGCCGGCAGCCTTGGGAAGCACAGTGCAGGACGGCCTCCTCACGTCTCCAGGCTCCAGGCCACCACCCACAGATCCCTTCTGCCCCCGCGCCCAGAAAGCCCCGGTTCCCTGCTGCAGGACCTTGGTCTCCATCTTCTGTCCCCCTTGGCTCAGCCCAGCCCAGGGCTGGGCACACAGGGCTTGGAAGTCCCCACCACTGACTGTGTCCCACGCGAATTCCTTCCTGAAGCCACATTGCAAGGACGTGGAGCAAGCACCAGCCTCTTCCCGACCTCAGTCTGGGGCCCAGATGGTGGCTGATCCGGGCCCGGCTCAGGGGACACAGTGTGGCTGCTGGATGGGCAGGCGGGGCCGGCTCAGGGGACACAGTGTGGCTGGAGGATGGGCAGGCGGGGCCGGCTCAGGGGACACAGTGTGGCTGGAGGATGGGCAGGCGGGGCCGGCTCAGGGGACACAGTGTGGCTGGTGGATGGGCAGGCGGGGCCGGCTCAGGGGACACAGTGAGGCTGGTGGATGGGCAGGCGGGGCCGGCTCAGGCTGTAGATCATCCCCGTCCAGCCCCGAGTCCTCAGCCGAGGCTCATCCTGCCTCGTAAAGATGCCAGCGAGCCCGGGGCCAGCACAGGCAGGCCCACAAATCAGCACCAGGCGCTGGATTTAGAGCATCACCCCTCTGCCAGGCGGAACAGCCTCCCCAGGTGGCCACCGAGGCTGCAAGAAATACGGCCCCACGTCTCAGCTGCTGGAGAAACAGGAGAGATTTATTCCAAACCAAAGAGGTCTGTGTCCGCTGTCTGGGCGTCTCAGACACAGCTCGGCAGTGGCTCCCTCCACTGGAGGGGAAATCAAGGCACAGGAGGGGGACCTGCCCGGGACCCACAGTGCCACGTCTGTCTCAGGCCCCATACCCAGGGGTCCATTCTGGGGGTGCTCGGGTCACCAGCTGCCCCCAGGTTGGGAGTTTTCTCTCGGTGGAGCACCTAGGTCGTCTTCAGAGGACATTTGAAACCATTTATTAACCTGGACCATGTTTTCCCAAATAGCTGAGAAAAGCAGGAGCCAGTGGGGGGAGAGGCTGCCTTCCTCCAGATTGGGGGTGTGGGCAAATGGCTGTCCCTGGAGATGGCTGGAGGCGGTGGGCAGACCAGGTGACCAATGGCAGGAGGCCTGGCTGCCCAGGGGGTGGGGGGCATGTCCCAGCTCACCTCACATTCCCCAAGTGATGAGAGCGTGAAGGCGGGTATAGGGTGACCTCACCCTGGAGCCGCCCTGTGGGTCCTCAGGGACGTCACTGCCCCTTCTCCAGCCCCGGGGCCGGGCCAGGTGGCCAGGTCACACCAGCTATTAGACCAGCATCACCGGCACTGAGGCTGCAGCCCCAAGCCCTCGAGCCAGCAGGCCGCCTCCTGGGTCAGCCACTGAGTCCACTGTGAGGCCCAGAGCCTGGCACCCGGCCTTGGAGGAGACGGACCCAGCCTCGGGCAACCCCCAAGGACGCCATCACCACTCCCAGGTCTCCAGGGCTGCTCAGAGTTGGGGCCTGGGTGCCTCTGCCTGTCCCCCGGAGCTCCCCTCCGCTCCGGGAGCCCCAGGAGGGGGCCTAGGCTGACTGTTCCCCCCACCTGGGCACTCAGAGACTGCAGCGCCCCCAGGGCCTCAGCCCTCACAGCTGTCATTTCAGGGGCTTGGGGCCTCCCAGTGCTGGAGACCCAGGCCCACGGGCACAGGATGTCCAGTGGGAGGCTGGTGAGGACACTGTGGCCACCGACACAGAGTCAGCAGAAAGGCCAGGCCTGGCGGGGCGGGGCGGGGAGGGCGCGCCGAATTTGCCACTGGATGTCTGGCGGGCCGCCCATTCCAGCCTGGGCCACCTGGGGAGGGCACAAGGGCCTCCATGCAACCATCGAGGACTTTAAAAATGACTCTGGCCAAATGCAAGGGCTCCCAGTGGCCAAAGCTGGAGGGATTTTAGTAACAAAATTAAGTAGTATTGGATTATAACCCAAAGTATAAAATAAATATCCGCAAGTCCATACCAGTAGACGTAAGTGATGGTATAATTAACAGCTCGCTTGTGTAGGATAATTCCAAATCATTTACGTAGGTGCCACCGCCCTTCCACGGTGTTACCCTGGGTGGGACCCTGGACCAGAAAAAGGACATTAGGGAAAATCTGAACAAAGAACGGACTTCAGTTAATAATAATTATCATTATAACAAATGTACAACACCACATTAATGTAAGATGTTAATATTAGAGGAACCTGCGTATGGGGTATATGGGAACTCTCTCTACTATCTTCTGAATTTTTCTATAAATCTAAGATAAAGTTTATTTTCGAAAGGTGATTCTGAAACAAATACAGGATAGCAGGAGGCTAAGGTTTGGTGCAGCTGGGTGGTGGGTACATAATGAAACTCTGTGCTTGTCTCTGTGGGGGTTGTTTCTCCAAGTAAAGAGGGGGGAGGGGGAGGGGAGAGGAAGGGGGAGGGGAGAGGTGGGGAGGGGGAGGGGAGGGGAAGGGAGCGGGGAGGGGGAGGGGAGGGAGGAAGATATACATTCATGAAGGTCTCCAGGTCCGGCTACCAGGTCCGGCTACCAGGCCCGCCTTTGTTTGGAAGGCTGAGCAGAGCATTGGTGGTTTTTAATCTGGGATGAAGTAACCTGGTCAGAAGGAAGTTTGAGGAGGACCCTCTGGCTGCCCAAGGCTGGAGTGGGGCGTGGAGGCAGGTGGCCCCCGGGCAGGGCGGCGGCGGAAACAAAGGGAGGGTCCACAGGGCAGGCTCCAGGTACAGGGTCTGCGGAGGCCCCACCCTGGCTCCCACCCCCTCCCGGCAGACCCCTCCCGGAGACCTCCAACGTCCCTGTGTGCCCATCTGCCCCTGTGCCAGGCCACGCTGGGCTCTGGGGAGGGGGAGACGCAATGCCCCTTGGCCCTTTGCCCCGCTGGTAGGGTGATAGTCCCTGGGCCTGGCCTTAGTGTCCCCAGCCACAAGGGGCTGGGGGTGGCACAGGCCATCCAGGGTCCCCAGCCCTGAGTTCCGAGTGGGGAGGGGCCTCCCTGAGCTCTTGGCTGCTCCATCCCCACCCCCACCCCCCACTCTACAGACCTGACCCACAGGAAGCCGGGCTTCTTGGCCAGCCCAGGGAATTCCTTCCCGGCCCCCTCCCAGCCTCCTGGGTTTCCTGTGTGGAAACGGGCCCTGGATCCCGCCTTGGTAAACACAATATCAGGAGGGAGAAGTCACCCTTCGAGCTTCCTGTTTGCTGGGAGCAGACTCCAGGGCCAAGCCCCGGTCCCCAGGGGCTCCGGGCACCCTGTTGGGGCAAGTAGCGGGGTCTCCACCCGTGAGACAAACCCTCCCCCACCCAGGGCTGCAGGGAGATCCCACTGGGGGGGGGGGGTCCTCGAACTCCCCTGGGACCATGGGGCCAGGGATCCCAAGCGAGTGTCATGCACCCCAAGACAGGTCGTGCATGCACCCCTGGATGGCACCGTGCACCAGGAGGCCGGCCAGGGGTTTTGGCACTGGGGGGAGACCCAGGGGTGGGACAGACGCCCAGCCATGAGCACACAAACGGTGGCATAAACAGAGGCGGGAACCGAGGCCGCTGCGCTCTGCTGCCCCTGCCCCAGACCTCAGGAGAGCACCAGGTGCCCCCCAAGGGGCGGGCGGGCGGCGGGTCACTGCTGTTTATTTAGGACCCATCACTCCACCCCCGCCAGGCCACAGGGCTCAGGCCCAGTGGGAGCCCCACGGGGGCGGCTGACATGACCTCACCCCCATTTCCCAGGGAGGACACAGGTCAGGAGGGGACAAGGCCCCACAGCTGGCGTCACTGGGGCCAGAGCCCAGGAGACAGATGGCCCCACGGGCAGAGAAGGGCCCGAGGCAGGCAAGAAGCCTGCTGCAGCCTGGGCTCCAGAAGGCCCTGGGCGGTCTGCCAGGCTCCCACACCTCTGCTGTCACTGCTCTGACCCCTCCCGCCACCGTCCCCACTGCTGCCACCCTCCCCAGGGCCACGGCTTGGGTGACCACAGGAGGCGGCTCAGAGGACCGGACGCTCGCTCTCGAGGATCCAGACTCTTCCCCTGGCACCTGAAGCACTGGGTGGGGGTCAGCACGCCCCTTGGTCCAGATGAGGCCCAGGAAGGAGGGGGCAAGTCTCTCCCGGGGGCCGCGGGCCCGGTGCTCAGTTCCCGCCCCGCCAGCCCACCCACCCTCCTTGGCTCAGGCCTGTTCCCAGCCACCGCTGGGCCTGGTGAGCCCCCCGCCCCTGGTCACCCAGCCCAGCCCGACCCCCCCGCCAGCCCCACCTCCCCACGTGGCCTCCTGGTGCTCAGGGCTGGGGCGGGGGGCGGGCAGAGCAGGCCTGAACTCACAGAGTGAGTCAGGCGGGCACCTCGGAGGCCGCAAGAGACCTCGCCTGGGTGGGCTCATGCCCCTGTCCCGAGCGGCCCAGGCAGCCCCCCGCCCTCTGCTTCCACCCCAGACTCAGCTGATCCAGCCCTCCACCGGGCACGCCCCTCTTCCTCCCCTCCCAGGAGGAGGGACCCGCCCATGCTGGGTGTTGGCTTCCCCAGATGTTGAATGAGAAGGATGCCCACAGACCCCTGCCTGCAGCATGACAGGGGGCGGCCCGGGCTTTGCTCAAGGAGCTGGGTCCCGCGCCGCTGCAGCTTTCCCATCCGTAAAATGGGCATTCTCGTCCTCACAGCTGCTCCCCCAGCCCGAGTTCCCAGCCTGTAATGACAGGGCTGAGGGCTTTGATGGTCCCGAGGAAAGACCGCCCAGGCTCCCAGGCTAGCCCCAGGACAGGGGCTTCCCGTCCAGAAGAGCAGGCGCTGCCCTCCCGAGCCTCCCGTGGACTGTGGGAAGAGGGCTCCGCTGTCCCCGAAGGTCAACTGCCCCAGCCTGGGCCTGCTCCACAGAGAACCCCCACCCAGGACAGGTGCTGGGGCGGGGGTCCAGGAGGATCAAGGGCAGGAGGGGCCTCCTCGGGGAGAAGCAGGCTCTGGGCCCCTCAGTGACTGGGGGTCAGGTAGGGGAGCAGGGGTTTCTATGCGGAAGAAAGGGACCCACCCAGCATGCCCCACGCACCATCCCATCCCCCACACGGCCCAGGTGAGATGATGCAGGGCATGCTGGGAGCAACAGCACAGCCGTCAGAATGGATCCCGGGCTCACAGGCCAGCCCTGGTCCCTGAGCATGGAGCCCTGACCCACCCAGACCCCAGCACCGCCCTGGTCCCTCAGGATGGAAGGGCCACCTAGCCGGGCCAGCACCTCCACACAGCAAGGTCAGACCCTGGATCACCGGATCCACAGACCAGGGGGGCTTCTCAGCCCCTTCTTTCAGATAACAGGCCCTGAAAGGAACTATCTCCCCATCCCACCCTAAGTCCCACCACACCTGTCCCAACCCCCGAGAACCCCCCAAATTCAGTGACAGAGAAGAAGGCTTGGGAGGCATCAGGCTGGCCTCAGAACAGAGAGGGAGAGCCTGCAGGGTAGGGTGGGGGGTCCAGGGTCCCAGTGCCTCTCGGCCGATGTGCGACCCCGATCCCAGGGGCCCCAAATGCCATCGACAGCAGAGAGCAAGGAGGCAGCCCGGGGCGGGGGTCTCGGTATGGGCGACCCTGGGGCTGGACCACGGGGGCCACACGGCCACACAAAGGACCGGGCCTGTTTGAGGACAGGGAGGGTCCAGGGAAGCATCTTGCAAACTGTTAAGTGCTCTTGGTCTTGGACCTGCTCTGTCCCAGAGGGACGCTCCTTGAGGCAAGACCTCGTTCACTTGTTCGCTCGTTCATTCATCCAGCATGTGCCCCCGGGGCCCCACTGGGGTCCAGCCCTGTGCCCCATGAGGGGGTGCAGCCATGAATCAGACCCCACCACGCCCCCGAGGGGCCCCTTCGAGGCCGGGAGACGAGCTAAGACCAAACAGGGTGTGACGTGCCGGGTGGACGCAGCACCGGGCAGCCAGGCCACCAAAGAGGGGCCCTGACACTCGCCGCCCGGAGGGGAAGTCCCAGGTGTACGTAGGGGCTGCGAGAGGCCCAGCTGGCTGGGAGGGGCCTCGAGGTGCCCACATGGGTGCCTGTGGTGGGGACACCCAGATGGGGCGGGGGCGGCAGCCAGGGAGTATCCAGGGCCATCGGGTAGGGCGGCCTGAGCACAGCAGAGAGGGGCGGAGTGGGGAGGGTGGCTGTGCTAGGTGGGGACCCCCTCCAGCTCAGGGGGTCCTGAACCTTGACGTGCCCGTGGAGTGTCTGCTCATCTACCTCCTGGAAAGGCAGGTGGGGGTCTTCCGAGGGGTCACCATGGCCGCTGCCAGGATTTCCCCAGCTAACATAACCTCTGGGAAGGGGGCCAGGAGCCCACCAGAAAATGCTGCTTCCCATCAGCCCAGCCCCTGCCCCTGGCTCCCTGCCTCAGGACCCCGAGAGCCGGGCAACTCAAGACAGAGTGGCTCGGGAGGGGGACAGAGAGGAGGTGGGGGCTTGAATCCCAGCCTGCAGGAGGACCTCCTCCCGGTCAGTGCCTTCTCGCCTACAACGCTGGCCCCTGCAGGGGCTGCCGTAGGGTTTGTGGGCAGAGGGAGCGTCCCCTGCTGACCCCGAAGCCCCCGGATCCCGTGGACGCATCCCTCCAACGTCCTGCAGCCCCCTCGCCCCAGGACCCTCAGAGGACTGCACGCCCAGTGAACTCAGGAGCCGCGTGAACAATGGATGCATCTTTTATTCACAAATAAAAGCTGTAGCAAGATATTATCTACACATTTGTACAAAGGTTTGGACAACCCTAGAAAATACATGAAGATCAGAACACAGAACCCGTAGTGACGGGAATGTCCCGCTCGTCAGCAAGCTCACCCCTGGTCTACATTTGGCAAGAAGTGCCTCCCGAGGACCCTCGCCCTGCTTGGGGAACCCCCAGAAAAGAGTCCGGCCGGAGTGACACCTTCCATAGAAAACCATAAAAACATAGATCATTTGTCTTCAAATTTCGACTGCAAATACCTCATTTATAGGCAAAACGATATAAAAATATGAACCTAACAGAAACTTTACAAAACCCTCCCCCTCCCCCCCATTTTTGTGTGTGTTGGTTTGTTTTTTGCTTGTGGTTTTGGTAAGAATTCCTGCCGTGGAAGAAGGCGCCAGGTGCCTTCAGCTCAGCCCTTGGGCGCCGCCCTCCCGGTGACCTCAGAACAGAACAGGTCCTGGGGAGAGGAGGGTTGGCCATCCCCGCCTGGAAGACCCCACCGGCTCAGTCTGCGCAGAGAACACATGCAGGCCGAGGGTCTGGAGACCACCAAGGCGGGCTCTGCTGAGAGGAAACAGCTATGAAAGAAAAGCAACCCTGAATCCTAAACCAGAGCCCGGCGAGCCTGGGGCTGTCTTGCTACATGGAACTGCTTGGCTGTAAAGAAGGCGCGATCAGATCAAACAGTCGGGCCGGCGGCCCCAGCGCACCGTCTGCTGGTGTCTTGAGTCCTTAGCACCAAACGCGAAAAGGAGAGAAATCCAGTCCAAGGTTAAAGGCACTTGCGTTGCTGTCCGGGGGCGATAGTCTTCCCGTGTCCCGCTCACTCGCTGCTCCGTCCACGTGCTCGGCCGGCCCCTCCCCTGCCTCACGCTCCATTGCCTCCAAGACCCGCGGGTCCCCACTCGACCCTCCGCATCCTCGTCCCTCCAACCCCTGCCACATCCTCGCTCCATCCCACGTCCCGTCCTCCAGCCCCCGACACCCCCGTCCCCTCCCCCGTGTCCCAGTGCCCAGCCTCAGACGTCCACCTCCTGCGGCCCCGGGGCAGTGGTGGCGGCACTGATGTCGAAGCAGGTGACCATCATGACGCGGGCCTTGCACAGATTCACGCACTGCTCCAGGGCGGCCGTGGCGCGCTCCAGGGCCGCCAGGTACTCGGCCGACTCGGGCTCCAGCTCCGGGTCCACCTCGACTAGGGATGGACGGCAGACCGCTTGGTCAGGCCGGGGTCCCCGCAGGGCCCAGGAAATGCTTCTCTCCCTCCCAGCCTCTGGGTCCCCACCTGGGGCGGGGTGAAGTGGCTGGACTGGGGGGCGCAGGTGGGGCGCACGCCTCCCGGGGTGTGGGGGGATGAGCGGGGAGACTCACACTGCTCCAGCCAGCGGCCGGGCTCCACCATCAGCCGGCCCTGGGTCTCAGCCAGCTCCTCGCGGAGCGTCTCACGCTTGGCCCACACCTCCTGCAGCCGCTGCTGCCTACGCTCGGCCAGCCGCAACTTCGCACTGACGCACACCGGGCCCTGGGCGGCGGGGACGGCGGCGGGTGGGCTCAGGCACGGAGGACGGCCTGCTCCCAGGGGCTCCGTGAGCCTCGCTCCACCCCCGGGGCCCAGGCAGGCGCACAGCAGGGCCTCAAAGGTGGGCAGGGGTAGGACCTGGGCCCCTCCTGCCCGAGGGGGCTCACGCCACGTGCTCCCAAAGCAGCCCGTGCCTTCTGGAACCCGGGCCCAGGACGAGTGGGCACAGCGGTGGGAAGCATGCCCACACCCCGGCGTAACTCCAGGGCACGAGAGCGGTGGCCTCAGGACCCCTCCAGCCCCCCACTCGGCCCACAAGGGCCATCAGGAGATGCCAGGGGTTCAGGGCCGAGCGGGGCCTTTCCTACCTTCTCTGCATTCTGGGAGGGCTGTGGACAAGAGGGCAGGGTGAGGTCAGTGGGCTGCCCTGCCACACCCCAGGGGCCCACCCTGCCCTCCCAGGACCGCCTGCCCCCGGCCTGCCCCAGCCCCGACCTCGGCCGGGTCCTCCCCCGGGGGCAGGCGGTGCCGCTGCAGGCGCTCCACGTCATCAATCTCGTACACCTTGATCTCGAAGGGTTCCTTCAGCGAGCCAGCCAGGGGCAGCGGCAGGTCCACCCACTGGCCGGGGAGGCTGGGCTTGCGGCCCAGGGCAGCGGCATCGGGCAGCGGGGCCGGGATCAGCCGTCGCCGCTGCAGACCTGCAACAGAGAGCCGGGCGCTGGGTGAGAAGAGGCCGGACCCCAGCCCCCAGCCCAGGACTGAGAGGGGCGCCGGGCTGCGGTTCTGACAGGCAGAGCCCACGGGGGCCCTCCCAATCCTGAAACGCTCAGCCTAGCGCCGGCCGGAAACCCGGCCACCCCTGCCTGCCCCGTGGAACAGATGGGTTCCTGTCCGCCAGCCCCTCCCCCAGCCGCCTCCCGCCTGGACGGCCACACCCTTCCTACTGGACAGCAGCCTCAAGGTCACACCCACCAGCCCTGGAGGCAGCCCTCTGACACCCTAAGGGGCCACGCTGCTTCCTAATCGCAACCGTCTCTACCCTGGACAGACTCCCAAGCCAGGCCCACGCTTGTGGCACCACCCACATCTCCCAGCACACCCCTCCCTGCTCCCCACGCCGGCCTCCTGCTTTCCCAGCCCACCTTCAGCCAGGGCGTGCCTCCCCTGCCCCTCTGGAGGACATCAGCCAGTGGCCAAATCCCCCCAGCCACACACAGCATGAGAAACAGGCCCACCCTACCCGGGTCCCCAGAGACAGAAGGTCCAGGAGGCGGAGGCAGGAACGGCACAGCAGGGGGCTCCCAGGCAGCCGGGCACCAGCCCCGGGGGGGAGCCCCAGGCTTGGAGCCCCAGACCCAAGTCCTCGCCCAGCTCCCCCCACCTCAGCAGGGTGCCCCATGTGAGCCCACCCCTGCCACCCGCTCCGAGGGGACGGGGACCAGCCTCAGAGGCAGCGTGGGGATCAAAGAAGGGCACACGCCGGGCGCGTCCACAGACGGTAGGGGCTGCACACACCTAGAGCCTGAACAGCCCCAGGCACGTCTGTGAAACTGTCGAGGGCCGCGTACGCTGGGATCCACGGAGGTGGTGCCCAGCTGTCAAGAGCGGCCGGGCCCGGGCCCTGCGGGGGCTGGGCCACACCCACCTGTGGCCCTCTTCTTGGGGGACTTGAGGCTGCGGGAGCGGGCGCCCGGGGACGCGGCCCCGCTGTCACTCATGGAGTCGGGGGCCGAGGATGCGCTGCCGGTGGCCTCGCTGTCGCGCATCATGCTCTCGTAGCCGCTGCTGCCGCCGCTGTGGTAGAAGAGGGCCGTGCGGCCCATGGCGGGCGGGAGCTCCCCGCTCAGCACGCTGCTGTTGTCGCTGCCGTGGCCGCTGCTGTAGCGCTGCGGCCGCCGTGGGGCCGTCACCTTGCTGTACGGAGAGGGCAGCACCGGGCCCACGGGCGGCCGCTCCTCGGACACGTTCACGCCGCTGTCGTTGCCGCTGTCCGAGTCGGCCGAGCCCCACAAGGGGCCACTTCGGCCGTGGCCTCCGCCGGCTGCCAGCTCGTTGACACGGCTGTGGGCGGCCCGGAGCGCCTGCTTGGTGCCCATGATGGTGCCCCGGCTGGCCTTGGCCCCAACGCAAGGCACTGCTCGCAGGGCGACCCTGGGGCCCGTCACCGGGCCCCCAGGGGTCCTGCCCGCCGCAGGGGCCAGCGGCTTCACCGAAGCACCCAGAGCCCTGGACCCGCCTGCCGCCGGGCTGCGGCCCTTGCCCCCGCTGGTGGGGGGCTTGGGGGCCCCCACGCCCTTGGCTGGGCTGCTCCTACAGGCAGGAGCGGGCCCAGGCGTGGGGCTGGCAGGCGGCACACCCAACCTGGGCACGGCCCGGGCCGGCCTCCCGGGGCCTTCCCTGGCCTTGCTGCTGCCGTGCGCCAGGCCCTCGCACCGCTCCAGAGACCCGTGAGTGGCGGGACGGCACCCCGCCTCTGCCTTGCCAGCCCGGGCCTTCAGGCTGGACGTGGCCCTGGGGATGGAGTGGTCGGCCCGGCCGCCAGGCCTGGCCTCCCCCTCCCCTCGGAGGAAGGCAGCAGCCCCGGCCCAGGCCAGGCTGCCGGCCTGGGGAGGGGCCGGTGCTGGGCTGTTCTTGTGCTCCAGGCTGGACTTGCGCACCGGCGGGGCCGGGGGGGCCACCCCGCCAGGCCTCGGGCAGAGGTCCCCTTTGGAGGCCACACTCTTCTTGCTGCTGGAGGCGGCCTTTGGGCTGCCCGGGCAGACCGCTGCCTCGGCCGAGGCGTCCCCAAAGGATGTGGAGGGCGTGGTCACACCCAGCGTGGTGGCCCCCCTCCGCAGCGGTGGGATCTGAGCCACGGCCTCTGGCCTGTGGGCTGCCCTGCCCACCTCACAGCCGTCCACCACCCTCCGGGCACAAGCCAGCATCGGGGCCAGGCTGGGGCCCCTGCTGGCAGAGGCCAGGGGCAGCGGGCCACATTCGTCCGCCCGGAGCAGCCAAGGGTCCTCGAAGAGGCCTCCGGGGCCAGGCGGGCCCGGGGCCAGGCGGGGGCAGCCCACACGACTGGCCGCTGAGGTAGTCCTCGGTTTGCGGGGAAGGCTGGAGTGGATAGTTTGTGCCGGGGCGGCCCCCCGTGGAGACGCGGCGTGGGGCTCCCGGCCAGGTCGGCTGGCAGCTGCCGTGGCCTCCTCCGTGGGACAAGGCCTCTGGGCGGGGCCGGGACTGTCGGGTCTGTCACGCTCTGAGAACTGAAAGCTGCCGTCCTCCAAGGGGCCGTCCAGGGTTGGGGAGCCCAGAGGGTCAGGCCCCACGGGCGAGTCGGGGCCGGAGGGGTCTGGGCTGGCCCGCGAGGGAGGCCGCGGGGCGGGGCCGGGGCTGTCGGCCGCGCACACGCTGACCTGGCTGAGCCACGAGCTGACGGAGGAGCCGCAGCTGCCGCCAGCCCCGGCCGCCCCGTCCAGGGCCACACCGTCCAGGGCCGCCCCGTCCAGGGCCCCACCGTCCAGGGCCGCCCCGCCCAGGGCCGCCCCGGGGGCCTGCGAGGCGCACGCGTCGAACTCGTCGTTAATGCTGCTGATGATGCTGACTGGCCTCGAACCCGAGGCCAGGGCCTGCAGGGAGCAGTTGCTGCTGAGGCTGGCCAGGCTGGAGGGGCGCCCGGGGCCAGCCAGCCCCCCCAGGGACAGCTCCTCCACCAGCGTGAACACCAGCTCGTCCTCGCCATTGAGCTCCACGGGCTGCTGCAAGGTCACCGTGGTGGTCAGCAGGCCCCGCTCCAGATGGCGGCCACGTGCGGATGGGCGGGGGCAGCCCTCCTGCCCACTCCTGCCCACGGGGGGTGTCCGCACCACACCCACACCGTCGGCTCCCCCAGGCTCCTCTGCGGCCCCGCCAGCTTCCAGCTGCCGAGGCAGTGGGGGGGCCAGGCTGGGCAGCGGCCTCCTGCCTCTGCCCCCCGTGGCCTTATCCGGCACAGGGAGCTCAGGCCTGGCACTGCCGTCCTCTCTCTGGTCACCACCAGCCTTGGAGGGCTCCGGGGCCCCCCGGTGGGTATCCGGGCCGGGGCTGCCGCGAGGCGTGCTGGCGGCCAGTGGGGAGCCCACGGCTTTCCTGGGGGCCGCGGCCTCGGGCAGCGAGGGCTTCCTGCCCCCGCGGGCCGGGCTAGCCTGGGCTCCGCTGGTGCCACCCAGGCCTCCTTGGGGGCCCTCGCTGCCGTGGATGCACTCCAGCCGCTCCTGCAGCTCCGCGAAGGTGCTGCAGCGGAAGTGGTCAGCATCACGCGGGCCCTGGGAGGGGCGGCGGCGGCTCAGGGAGGGGATGATGGGCACAAAGTCGGGGGGGCCCTCGCTGTCCGTGAGCTCGCGGTCCGACAGCGCCGCCCCCCCCGGCCCCACGTAGATGACGGTGTCGCCGGACTGCTCGCTGCTGGACGAGTAGTCGGGGTCGCCGGGCGAGCTGGCAGCCAGGCGCTCGGGGTCTGGGGCTGCCGAGCGCGGGTGGAAGGGTCGCAGGCGCGGGGGGCGGCGGGCACGGCCTTCCTCGCAGGAGCTGTCCCCCCCCGAGGAGCTGGACGCGTACTGGGGACAGAGCAGGCCCACCTGAGCGGCCTCCCCGCCTGCCCCCCCTTCCCCTGCCCCCCAGCCGCACACACCGCGCTCCAGTGAAGGAAGTGACAGCGCAGCCACCAGCCGTGTCCCGTCAAGCACTGGACCGGCGCGAAAGGGCTCAGGCCCCGAACATAACCGGACCCCCTCAGCAACTTCCAAGGAAGCGTTAAGCCGCGTCACAGGGAGGTGAGAACACGTGCCCTCAGCACACGGCGAGTAAGTGCAAACCCAGGATTCAGACCCAGGGCACCCCGGGGCGCCCCTAACTCCACCCTCCGGCCCGACGGAGGGCTGCCTGGGGCATGCCCTGCTGGACCAGGTGTGGGACGGGTACGGGCCACGGGCATCCCACCAGGCTGCCCTGAGCACACACCTACCCCTGGGCCAGGCGGATAGAGGCCAGGCAACCACAGCCCCCAGTGCGATCAGGTCCGGTTCTGCTTGGGGCGACCTCGAGCGTGGGCCCCGCCGCCTCTGGGCAAGGCCATGTGGGCACAGCCCTGTGAGCCCAGGGCACGCGGGGCCCCAGCACCCCCACCATGCAGGCAGGGGCCCCCGGGGAGAGGGAGGGGCAGGCGGGAGGCGGAGCCAACCTTGACCTTCTTCCTACGCAGGCGGTGGAGGTGGGCGGCCAGCTGCACAGTGCTGAGCGTCTCGGCGTGGCGGGCAGGCTCATCGGAGACGTGGGCGATCATGGTGGTGCGGCAGTTGGCGGTGGCCAGGGTCTCCCGCAGCAGCATGGTGAGCCTGTGCTCCCTGGGGGCCGGGGAGGGGCGGGGGTCAGGGGCTGAGGGCCCAGGAGGGATGCCAGGTGGCAGGCTGGGCGTGTGGGCTGCCGCAGGGCTGGAGGGAGGGAGGTGGGCCTCTTGCTGGACCAGGGCCAGGCCCGGAGCCTCGGGGTCAGGGCTGACCCCCACCTCTGTTCCCCATGCCCTGGGCGCCAGGACCCCTCCCCCAGCCCTCGGGCAGCAAAGCCCATCAGGTGATGGAGGAGCAAAGAACTGAGGGGCTCACGGGCCACAGACACACTGGACACGCCTGACGTGGGCTGGGCTGGGCTGGGTCCCCAGGGCCCCGGCCAGGAGCCCACCACTCACCTGTAGGGCACGTGCTTGGCTCCGCTGACCAGGGCCAAGATGACGCCGCCCAAGGCCGACAAGGACAGATATGGCGGGCCCCCGGGGGCCTCCCCACCCCTACCGGGTGCCCCCTCACAGCTGCCAAAGTCGATGAGGTGCAGGCGGCTGCGGCCTCCAGACACTGAAACCACAGGGCAGGAGGGTGAAGGCTCGGCCGCAGGGCACGCAGACCCTGCCCCACGGCCCACGCCCGGGACAGTCCTGCCGAGAGGGAGGGCGGCCGGACCCACACCACGCAGGCACCACGGCCACCTACTTCCACCCCTGCCGCACTTCTCCACACGGTACTGGTACACGTGCAGCGTGAAGAGCATGTGCGAGCTGCCCAGGGCGTCCTCGCCGCCGCCGGCCCGGCTGGTGCTGCGCGCAGCCAGCGCCGCGTCCAGGTAGAAGGCCGCCTTCTCAGCCGTGGGCGCCCGCAGCTCGCTCTGGTCCTGGAGCTGCCGACAGACGGACAGCGGGGACGGCGCCTGAGTGGCTCGGGGCCGAGCCGCCGCCCCGCGCGGCCCCCGAGCCCGCGGCCCTGCTCCCCGCGCAGCGGCCTTGGCGTACCTGCGCCCCGCAGACGGGGTCCTCCCGCAGGTGCACCCCCGGGGACTGGGCATCCTGCAGGCTGCTGGAGGCCACCTCGGCCAGCAGGTCCCGCAGGCTCTGGTCCCGGCCGCACACCTCCACGGCCGAGACGCGGACGGAGAAGCGGGCGCCCACCCTCTCCTTGCGCTCGTCAATGAGCCTGAAGAGCCAGGAGATGGCGCAGGGCACGATGCCCAGGCTCTGGGGCGAGCTGTCCTTCCCGATCATGGTGTAGGACTTGCCTGGGGGCCAGCGTGACAAGCCCTCAGAGCTCAGCCAGACCCGGCAGCTGCTTCCCTGGCCCTGCCCGGGGCCCTCAGGGCCAACCTGGGGCCACTGAGGCCCCGGGGGCCTCTTCTGACCCACTCCATGGCTCTACCTTCTAGGCCTACAGGGTTTCAGCTTCCTCTCCACAAGACCCCGCCCCAGGTGCCCACCCCCCACCCCACCCCACCCCACCCCACCCAGAAATGGCATGCAGCGACTGCAGAGAGGGGATGGTAAGGGGCATTTACCAAGGCTCGTGTGGCCGAAGGAAAAAATGCAGCCATCGGCCCCACTGACCACCGACTGGAGCACGTCGGCCACTGTCCCTGAGCAGACCTCGGCCTGGGGGAGGGGCACAGAGTCAGGCGGCCACCCGGCCTCCCACCACTTCTGTCTCATCACACGCAGACAGTGAGCCCACGAGGCAGCCGGGAGGGCACCCAAGACCAAGGACACAGAAATCTCCACATGGACACACGACACACATGGACCGGACACGGACACACACACTCACAGCGTGAACCAGCCAGACACAGCTGACAGGCACATGCAGTGTACACGCACACACATGGAAGTCACAGTGCCCTCGCGGCCACGCCGGGCACAGACCACGCCACACGCATGCACGGCACACACGGGACACGTGGAGGAGCGTCTCTGGGAAACAAACCACCACTCGGCTTCCATGGGGCGTGGGCTCTGAAAAACCCGGCCTGAGAAGCAGGCCAGGAGCTGGGTGGAGACACCACGAGGGCCGGGGAGGCCAGCGAGGAAGGGGAAACCCAGCCGGCCTCCTCTCAGCGCCTCCCTCCCACCCCCCAGCCCTGGCTCTGCACGAGAAGGCCCCACCCCCGCCCGAGGCCGCCACTGCCACCCTCACCTGCTCCGAGTCCTGGGGGAAGACGGCATCGAAGGCAAACATCTTGGGAACGGCAGCCGTCGTGGCGTGTCGGGGGCCCGCGCTGCCTGGGGGCCCCGTGGCCGGGTCATAGAGGGTCACCTGCTTCCTCCTCGGGTCCACCTTCAGGAAGGACGTGGACTCGGCCGAGCGCCGGGCCCCCTGCGCAGGCCAGATCCGCAGCGTGACCTTCACCTGGGGAGGCGGGCGGGGCGGGCATCTGAGCGGCTGCGACGTGCAGGGCAGGAGGAGCCTCACGCGCGTCAGGACAGTGGGCCAGGCCCCGGCATGGGGTCCCCGCCGCAGGAACGCGGCGCCAGCACCCCAGCTCCCGGCCAGAGCGCCTCCCCTATGAGGTCAGCCAGGCAGGGAGAAAACGAGGGCCAGCGAGAGGAGGGGCTGGCCGGGAACAGAGCACGTCAGCACAGAACCGGGAGCACGGGGAGGGGGGCGCAGGACGGAGGGAGGGCGGGACAGAGGGAGCGGACTCCAGCTGCCCCCATGAGCACAGAGAGAGAAGGACGAGGACGGTACCCCGAGCGCACCCCCCCTCGATGTGGGGCTCCTCCACACCCTCTCGCTGACTCCGAGGCAGAGCCAGCACCAAAGGAGCTGAACCCAAACACACAGGCCTCTGAGAGCAGGGTCACCCCACACAGGCACACCCCAGGCCCGCCAGCTCCCCGCTGGACCAGCCATCATGGCGACCCACCCCCCAGGCCCGCACAGGCTTCAGAAGGGGGAAGGAAATGCACTCAGAGAGGTCGACTGTCTCACCCGCGTCACACAGCCTGCCAGTGGGTCTCCTGAAATCCCAAACCCCAAATCTGAGGGCGGAGAGACAGGGGCAAGCAGATCGGGGCAGCAAGACCCGGCCCAACCAGATAGGAAGGCACAGGCCCCGGCCCCTCCCACAGGGTCCCCTCAGAGCCCCACGCACCCTCCTCTGAGGGCGTGTCCTCCACCCGTGATGCGGAGGACAGGGGCTGCCTCAGAGCCAGGGCCTCCCCACACCCCCCGACTCCCGACCTCGGGCTCCACGCACAGCAAGGTGCAGCCCTGAGGAAAGACAGCCGTGCACCGCGGCCGGGCAGGCCCCGTGAGCAGCTGACTCCCTGCTGAGGGGAGGGACAAGTGCCCCACACCCCGGCCCCCCACGTGTCCGTCCAGCCTCACCTCCTCCAGGGAGCCCTTCCTCCCAGCTCCCAGCCCCAAGCCAGAGGCCTCCAGGGCCCTGGGGGCCTCCTCCCGTGTCTGCACCCCAGGCGCGGGGCAGGCAGGAGTGTGTGGCGTGAAGGAAGGACGAACGCACAGAGGGGCACGGGCCTGATGCCTGCGGTGCCCTCGGGGAGAAACGGGATCTGGTGCTTCCGACCCCAGAGCCGCTCGGAACCCCAAGGACACCTGGGGAGACTCAAACCCCACGGACACCTGTGGCAGGCCTCCGGGTCAGCAGGACGCCAGAGGCAATCCCACCGGCACAGAACCCGGGAGGAAGAGGGCAGGATGATCCCAGAGGAGATGGGGATTCTGAGTCCCCAGGGCAGGGGAGACGGTGGAGAGACGGAGGCTGGGGTGGCACGGGGGCCCGGGGTGGCGACAGGGCTGGGCTGAGCTCAGGGCCCGACAGGCCACCAGGCAGCCTCTGCGAGTCCCCCAAACACAAAAAAAGATGCAAGGCTTGCCCGTGCTCCCCACCCACGTTCATGCCAGCTCCGGGGGCTGGACCACCAGCCCCAAGGCCCTCAAGGGTACAGAAGGCTCAGAGGGGAGGGGGGCCAGGAACCAAGATGCAGGAGCCCAGAACAAGCTACACTGCAAACACCCCAAAACCCGCATGGAGAACAAACACCCTGGGCCACGCATCTTGTGTGTGGCCAAGGGGGGGCCGAGTGCTGACAGGGCAAGCCACCCTGGGGGAGGGCCCCTCCCAGGAGAAGGCACCAGACTCCGGTTTCCGCTGGAGGACACCGCCCTCCGCTCTCCGGTGAAATCTCCGATTTCTCCACTACAGTGTAAATCAAATTACCAGCCTCATCTCAGAGCCAATATTTTTCACGGGTTTAATTGTAAGTGACAGATACATAACTCCGGCGAAATTGGTTTACCGTGGGTAGTTCACACGAGGCACCATCTACGTCCCTTCGGCATGTGGCAAATTGACATGCAAAATCGCGCTGCGTAAGGAGAGGGGGTCCTCCGGGGAGATGCGGAAAGACATACTTTTCTATTGAGCTCCTCCAAACCTGGGCTCCATTAGGCGAGAATCGATTCTCTTATTCCCCGACGACATGAACAAAACTATTTCATTTCCAAACGCCACTGCCAAGCAGATGAAAATGTGCACTTCCCAGTAATTTTGGGCAATTTTTTTTCAGCGTGAACTCCTGGCCGCTTCAGGAGCCAAATGGGTTCTGCGGATTGGAGAGCGTTCCCGGCGGGGAGGGGACATCACGTGCGCCAGCCCCACGCCACGCGCCACCATCCCAGTTAAATGCCCGGGTCACTGTCTGCGAGAATCCTTTCATTACCGCAGGGAAATGACAGGGTCTTCGCGCCACACAAGCATGTCTCCCCCCACTAAATGTTCAGATATTGCAAAGCCCCACTGAATAGCTGCCAGGTAGGGAAAAAATACATTTTGCATAAAAAGGGGCTTCCATTCCTAAGAGACGGCCCAGGCAGTCGTGGGGGGAGGGGCCGTCATACCGCAAGATGATGAATTATCTTAAGTGGCACATTAATGTCAGGAATCGAGTATAATCTAACTTTCTTCTCTCTGACAATATTAAATGCCTTTCAGCAGGCATTTCTAACTATGTGCTATTCGTGCAAATAACATCCAGGGAGCTGGGGAGGGGGCTCTGGGGGACACGGTGAGAGGACCAGGACGGGTGGCCACGGGCTCCCTGCCGCAGGGGACCAGGGCACAGCGGTGGTCTGCCGGAGAGAAGGGAGGAGCCCCCGCCCTGGAATACTTGGGTGGGGGGCCTGACCCCAGTGGGACGGGGAGGCCTGCTGGAGCCCCAAGTAACACGGCGGCAGTAAGAAAGCAGGGTGTGTGCCACGAGGCTCCTCAACCCTCCAGCCACCCAGCCCCTACCCCAGACGGGCCGAGTGACCAGGCCCAGAGTTGCTTAGAGCCCCTTCCCCACGGCCAGCTCGCGGTGTCCTCCCTCTGGCCCTGGCACTCCCACCACCCGAGCAGGGCCCAGATTCCCCACTTCAGCAAGCTCCCGAGGGACATGTCTACCTCCGTCTCAGGGTGTGTGGGTGACGGGGTGAGGGAAGGCTTCCTGGGCGTCCGGACACAGGGACTGACCTCCGGGAGGCCGAGCACAGAGGCTACAGCGGGAGGGCCAGGGGGAGGGTGGGGTGGGGGCCTGGGGAGCAGCTCGGGCCTGGGCAGGGTGCCCCCTGCAGACCCGTCGCTAGGAGCAGAAGCCCCCTGGGGCGTGTCCTAGGCGGCAGGACAGACTGAGTCCAGGGGTGCGTGGAACCCGCCCCCCCAACTCTGCAGGGGTTGGGCCTCTGGGCACTGGAAAGGCTGGACCCAGTGCCCGGTGGGCGGCCGCCACTCTCGGGGGGGGCAGAGCGGGCAGAAGGCCAGGGAAACGCGATGGGGTGCACGCTCAGGGTTGGGGTCCAGTCCTCACCCCAGAGCCGTGTGGCCCTGGCGACAGGCCCAACCCCACTGTGCCTTGGTCTCGCACCCTCCAGAGGCACAGAATCCCCCCACTAATGCACTCACACAGAGCCGCACACGCAGGCCCCGACCCAGACTTGGGGGGCAGTCACAGGCAACCCAGATGGGGCCAGGACAGAAACCCGGTCTCAGCCGAAGGCCACAGGAGCCAGGAGGCAGCCAGCCCGTGACTGGGCGAGGCCCTCCTCCA
This sequence comes from Eschrichtius robustus, assembly GCF_028021215.1. NCBI lineage: Eukaryota > Metazoa > Chordata > Mammalia > Artiodactyla > Eschrichtiidae > Eschrichtius > Eschrichtius robustus. The sequence continues at coordinate 1,652,539 of NC_090824.1, forward strand.
CTCTGGGCCTGCTTCCCCGCCTGAACCCGGGTAGCATCCTGACTCAACTCCCCCACCTCTCACGTCAGGCTGCGGCTGGGGTTTGCCGGGACTCTGGATAGCTGACGGATCCCACCCCTGCCCCCCGGACCCCCTGAGGGCAGCATACCAACAAAGACGAGGCAAGGGGGCTCCTGGGGCCAGACCCCACCCCTGAGTCCCGGGAAGCCCTGGCCGTCCCGCCCCACACTGAGACCAGCCCGTGCCCCTGGGACCCCCACCCACCCACGCCCTGTAGGCCCACCACAGTCTCCCAGGCTCCCTGCCGCCACCTGGAGCCGTCAAGGTGGGCCTGGGCCTCCGTCGCCCCATCTGTACGCTCACCAGCCTGGTCCAGCCCAGGAGAAGGAGGCATCCCCTCCATCTCCCGCTCCCCATCCCGCACCTGCCCGGACACCCCAGCCTCGTGCCACCCCCCAGGGTCACCCCCAAGTCAGGGCAGGGCCTACCTTTCCGACACTGCTGGGGTTGTCCTTGGCCTTGGAGGTGGTCCTGAGCAGGCAGGGGGGCACAGGGGGCGGCCACAGCTGCAGGACCCCACTGAAGTCCGTGGGGTAGGTGGAGGCTCCGCGGGCGGCGGGGGCCGGCGGCGGGTGGGGCTTCTTGCGCTTGGAGGCCAGGCTGAGCTTCTGGGCAGCCCTGGGGAGGGGAAGGGAGGGGAGGAGAGGCGGGCGGGCGCTCAGAGCTGTCCTGCCACCTGCCCCGCCCTAAATGCGGCTACACGGCCACAGGTCATTCCCCCCCAGCCAAGCAGGGGCCCCCGGGGCTGGGGCCGCCACGTCCAGCCCCTGGCAGCTCTGCCAGTACAGGCCAGGCGACAGAGGCCCCAGGCAGACACGGGACCCCGGCCCCTCTCCACACCCCGCACTGAGGGCATCCCCTTCTCCCCACCCTCTGCCACCCCAAGTCCCCGACTCAGCAGCTGGGGCAGGACGGCACATGCTGGGGTCAGCCACTCACAGGCTGTATGACCCACACGTGGTGACTTAGCCTTAGTTAAGCCTCTGTGCCTCGGTTTCCCCATCTCTAACATGGGATGACATGACCACCAGAGGCCCTCATGTATAGCCCTGAGGAGCAAATGCATTCAAGGCACCCAGCAGAGGTGACACAGACGGGCCTGGGTCCAGATGGCCCTGGGTCCAGATGGCCCAGGCCTTCGTCCGCCCCCCACCCCGCCCGCCTTCCCGGCGAAAGGGGCTGGAGGCCAGAGTAGGGCCGGCTCAGGGCTGAAAGAGCCTGCCCACCAGGCCTGCAGGCAGCCCCCCGCCGCCCCGCCCAGCTGCCCCTCTCCTGGTCCTGCTGCGGCTGCCCTCCTTCTCCCAAAGCCCCCAGGCCCCTGAGTCTCACCTGTGCTCCTCAAAGGGGCCCGACAGGAGGGCCTGCACCCTCCGGGCACACGGCCCCTCAGCCCTCCTCCCACTCGGAGGAGCTACCGGCATTTTGCTTAACTCCTCTCATCTTTCACAGGAGTTGTCTTTTAAGAGACCCCAGGGACCGCTCTCCTCCTAGCGAGGTGTCATCAAGGAAAATAAAAGTAATCTACGGTGCGGGGCGGACCCTTACTAACGCAGTGGGGCGGCTGGTGCACGCCTGGAGGGGGCGGGGGCCTGAGAGCGGAACCCACGAGCTGCCCAGACAACTCGGGCCGGGGCCCTCAGCCGGAGACGCAGCCCCGATTCCTACCTGAGCCCATGCGCCCTAAACCCAAAACCGCCTGAACAGAAGTCCTGTGTCCTGGCCCCCATCCCCACGGCGCCCAAGGATCGCACACGGGGCAGAACGGGCGCTGACACTGTCCCCCAGGCACAGGGTGAAGGGCCGGGGGCAGAGGAACTCAGAAGGGAAGGCCAGGGGAGGCAGCTAGAGCGGGCAGGATGGGGACCAGGGGACGAGCTCCGCTCCTGGGGCTCCTCCTGCCCCGCCCACCCCCAGCCAGGCCGGCTGCCCTGGACCCCGGCCATCCTGGGTTAGGCCACAGCTTGCCGCCAACCACTCCCACGGGAAGAAGCTGCAGCCCGACTTGGAGGACCTGGAGGATGTTAGGGTCCAGCAGGCAGCCCCATCCCCGGGCACTGCCCCAGGGCGGGGACACCCAGGGCAGGTGGGCTGGCCCTCAGCCTACCTGGGCAGGGCGGGCTGGGGAAGCGGGGACACGGACTGGAGCCTGTAAAGGCGGAGAAGGCCCGGTGGACCGGGCTCCCCAGCGCCACATGTGCGCAGCGGTGCTGCCCCCAGGACGTGGGGGAAGGGGGGCAGCACAGGGCCTGCCCGGCACCAGCCTGTCCTGGGGGGCACCGGCTGGGCCCTCAGGGTGACTGGATAGGTCAGCAGACCCCCACGGCCGAGGTGTGTCCCCCGCTCCCGTCACAGCTGCCTCCCTGCTCCTCCCTAGGTCGGGCAGGGCCACCCAGGGTCCCCGAGGCTGGGGGGGCCACCCTGAACCCCCCAAGGCTCAAAGGGACGTGAATGCCAGGACGACGGGTAAGGCGCTGGGGGAGACAGGACAACATCGGGCTGCAGAGGCCACGACCAGAAGGCAGTGCTTTGCCTGGTACTCAAGGCCACAGACGGCTCTGCACCCTCTGTGACCCTCTCAGGAACCAGGGTGTCCGGCACAGACCTCAGCCCCCTCCGTCCCCCTCAGGTCCCAGCAGCAGAGCATGGGGAGGTGTTCTTCCCCGCTGGACACGCCCAGGTCTCGCCTGGACGGAGGCTGGGCCCGGAGCCGTCTGAGGTCCCGCCAGCCCCACGAGGCTGGACCGGTACTGGCCGGGCGACTCTGCCCCGTGGTCTGACCTAACTCGGGGCACCCCCTCCTCCCTCCCTGGCCCTGGGTCAGCCCCCACGGGGCTGGGAGCTGAGAAGCTGCGCCCAGCCTGCCCAGCCCTCCAGGTCTCTGCTCTTACAGGCTTGCCTCACCGGGCATGACTCCGAGGCCTCGGGACAGCACTGTCTCCTGTGATGAAATCCAGCTCCCTTCAAAACCGGGACAAGCCCGTCAGCCACTCGGCAACTGCACCTCAGCTCACACGGTCTGGGGGTGGTCTCGGGAGGGTCCCAGCCTTCTGGGTGCACAGACCTGGTTTCCAGGCAGTGGGGGCGGGGGAGGAAGTGATGCCAGGCTTCACAGAGGCTAAGAGAACACACAGCCACCACGCTCAGGGCCACGAACACCCACTGCATTGTTGGGGAGCAGGGATGTGGTGCGGGGTGCTCAAGGCAGAACCCGCAGGGGGCGTGTGGGCACGTCTGAGTGCTCTGGCTCTAAAGGGGAGACTTGGAAAAGCAGGAACTTCACCTGCACGCGCAGCTCTCCTCGTCCTCAGAGGACACCTCCCCCGGGAAGCGTGCCCTGATGCCCCCACACTGGGCTTCCCCAAACCCTGTGCCTGCTGCTACCACGGGAACCATTCCACGCCCTGAGCCACAGGTTTACACGGCTGTGTCCCATCAGGTGGGGGCTCTGGAGGGCAGGGGTTTGCCAAGCCCAGGCCTAGAACACAGGGAAGCTCAGGATGCGGCCGTGAGGGAGGGAAGGAGGGAGGGAGTGAGGGAGTGAATGAGTGAGGGACCGAGCTCCTCCAACCTCCCTCTGAGCCCCCAGCCCTCTCACCTAATCCCAGAGGCCTTTCCCCAGGCTCACTGGCCCGGGTAATTAATTCACGTAAACAGAAAGGAAAACATTTGCCTTTTTACAAAGAAAAATTGCCTCTTCCAAACAAGAAGGTAATTTCACAGGCAGTTGGCCTTGATGGTGAGGCCCTTAATCACCCTGAGGAGACACACGGGCCTGTTTGGATGTGGGTGGGGGTCAGTTACGGCCAACCCAGGGCTTCCTGCCTGGGCCGCCAGGAGGCCAGCGGACCAGGCCACATGCCACATGCCACGCCCCACGCCTGCATCCCCCCACCTCGGAGCTGCCTGCTAAGGGGGCCTGTGCCTCCGAGGCCGAGGCCCACGGTCCTAGCAGCCCTGACCTGGACCCCTGCTCCCTGCCATGGCCTGCTTGCATTTTCCACGTCACCTGGGAACTTCACGCTGAGGCTAGGAAGCTGCCTCGCACACCCTGCAGGTGAGGGACACCTCTCCACGGGGCCCTCCTACCCGTGCGCCTCTGGGCAGCACCCGCTCTGGCTCTGGGCCTCTGCCCGGCGCCACACCTCACGTTCCGTGGCCTGGGCACCCGGGCTGACATTCCGTGGCCTGGGCACCCGGGCAGATGTGGGAAAGGGGGCTCCACTGAGGCTGCAATGGGGCGGCGGGGGTGCCTATGAGTGCAGGGGGCTCCTGCCGCCGAAGGAACCCACCACTCCCCCTGCCCTGCACCTGCCCAGAAGACCCCCAGCAGTTCTTCCCACGCCATCTAGATTCAGGGGTCCAGGAGGTGAGCCCCGGAAAGGCCCAGAAGCACGGGGAGGAGAGAGCGTTAATGGACGCATCTCGGGGGAGGGGAGGCTGCAGAGAGGGGAAGGACTGCGACATCACACAGCGGGGAGTGGGAGGACTCGGGAAGGGGGAGTCAAGGTCACCAGAGCCTCCGGAGAAAATGTAATTACCGGCGGCCCGGCCTTTTCAGGACTCTGGTGGGGGCTGGCACGCTGAGCTCCCGGTCACAGCTGTGGTTGCAATGCCCGAGCGACCCACCCAGCCCAGCAGAGGGGTGCAGGGCGCCGGGCCTCACCCCTGTGCCCTACGCCCCGTAACAAGACCCTGGGCACCAAGCAACCCGCAGAATCACCCCCACCTTGCCTTGCCCACAGCGGGGCAAGGGGCTCGGAGTGGGTCGGGAAGGCCCGCGGCTAGGGTGCCCGCAGGGAGTGCTCGGGGCCAGTGGAGAGACCAGCGCCTGACCCCACCCTATCCCGCCTCCACTTGGCAAACACCGGACTCCTACTCAACCCTCAAAGCCTGTGTCCTGCGACACTGCTCGGCCCCTTCAAAGGTTCCATGCTGCCGTCAAAGGCTGACAGACCCCACCCCGACCCCCGACTACCAGAAACTTCCGAGGGGCAGGGCACCGGCTGGGTGTCAGCTTTGCCCCCCAGATGCCCAGTGAGGGATGCAGGTGGAAGCACGGAACATGCGCTCAGCTCGTGCCCGAGGCCCCCCAGGGTCCGGCAGCTCCTGGTCTGTGGGGACTCTGGACAAGCCCCTTCCCCCTCTGAGCCACAGCCCCACAAAACAAAGAAGGGCACATACAGCTGAGAGCACCCCACCTCACCCCAACAGTGAAGGGTGCCACAGCCCCAAAGAGCAGAGGGTCTCGGGCCCAAATCAGGCACGAGCTGGAGACGGTGTTCCATCAGCAACACCCACCCCACGACATGGCCCATGACCCTCCGGAAGCCGCTGTGACTGGGGGGATCCAACAGGCTGGAAGTAACGGCAGCCGGCAGTGCCCCCCGCCCCGCCCCACGCCTTGTAAACCAGCCCCCAGCCCCCAGCCTGAGCGCTTGTTTCTATGGTAACTTCCCAAGGTCAGTGGAGGCAGCCTAGCTCGGCTGGAGACAAAAGGCGCACCCCTCCTGCGGGCCCTGGGTCGCTAACGAGCCAGTGTGGCCCCCAGACCCCCGGAGCTGGTCTTCCTCCTCAGAGGGTCTCAGGCTTGAAATCCCCCTGCGAGCACGACCCAATAGAGCGCGGCTGCTGCCCAAAGCCCAGGGGCAGAGACTACCCGGGCCAGGACACCTCCCGAGGCCCGCTTTGCCCCTCTCGTCCCCTCCACAGGGCTCCCGGGCCCTCCAGGCAGGCCCCATCCGCCCCGCAGCCAGAGCCCAGCCGGGCTCTCTGCATCTAACTGGGGCGGGTGAGCCCGCACCGGGCCACGATGTTGAGCTGACCAGCCCGGCGCCCCCCGACGCCCCACCGCGTGCCCGCCACGGGGCCAAGCGGACGCGGCGCAGGCTCCTGGGACCCGGGGACCAGCTCATCAGCGCCCGCAGGGGCTGCTAATGGGACAGTGACCCGTGTTGGGCCAGCCATCACCACTCATTACCACCGTCACATCCTGCATTCCCCACACCGCAGGGGGAAGCTCGGAACCCAAGGTCATTGCCGGGGGGAGCGCAGGTGGGAGAAGGGACCCCCTGCTCCCACGCACCACTCCCCCCCCACCCCGCACCTTGCTCACGCAGCGCCCCGGCCTGCCAGCCCTCGTCCACGCCAGCCGACGGCCCAGAACCTGGCGTCTGCGGGGCCACGCAAGGCATCCCGGGGAGGCGGACGGAGCAAACGCTGGGCTCCGGTCGGCCCCACGCACTGGAGCTCGGGCCTGGGACGGGGACCCACTCGGCTCCTGCTGACGGTGGAGCCGGATCTGACAGCAGAGCCGTGAGGGGATGTGCCAGCAGCTCCCCAGGAGGGGGAGCCCGGCAGGCGGGGTGTGGGTACAGCCAGCCCCCAGGACAGCCTCCCCAGCTCACCCCAACCTCCTCGGTCGCCCAGGGACGCTCCCCCAGGGCCCGTTCACCCCTGTGCTCCCGGGCTGCAGGAACAGCTGCCCTGAGACCTGCCTCGTCTGCCTCCCATCCATGGCCACCCTCCCCCTCCCGCCGGCGCTGGCTCAGGGCCGCCCGAGGACATCCACCGTCCACAGCTGAGCGTCCGCCCGCTGGGCCAGCGTCCTCTCAGGGCCTCACAGACATCAGCGCGCTGCACCTCTGAGGAAACTGAGGCACAGAGAGGACAGAGAGGTTACGTGAGTTGCCCAGGGTTGCACAGCTCGGAGGGGCAGAGTTTGAACCCTGTCCTTGGCTGTACCCCACCCCCAGGGCGAGAGGCCTCCACTCACACTGCCGTCGATGTGGCGCCCTGAGAGGCCGGCCGGACGGAAGGACGGCTGCGAGCTCCCCTTCCCCTCGACTGCCGGCAGCGCGAGGCCACAGATCTCCCCGGGAAGGCCCGCAGGCCGCCAGGCCGGGGGCTGAGGTCCCCAGGCCCCCTCACGCTGTCCGCGTCCAAGCTGCCCCCAGGCCAGGCCCCGGCCCTGCCCCAGGAGGACGTACCTGAGGAAGAAGGAGGCTGCGGCTGATGGGCCCGTGGAGGCCCCCGCTGGGGTGCCCGGGGCTGGGGTGACCAGGGCCGTTGTGCAGGCCCCGCCGCGGCTCCACGTCTTCGACGCGCCATCAGGGCCCGCGGAAGGGGGGCCGTCCCGGACCGTGTCTGCCACCGCCACCGCGGCCACCGCTGCTTCAGCCTGGAGGGAAGCAGGGAGCCCGCATGAGGGACAGGCACCTGTCCCTCACCGGGGCGCCGGGGAAGCAGGCCCGTGCACCCCGGAGCCCAGCAAGCTCCCTGGGCCCTGCACGCACGGGACCAGCCGGCTCAGAGAGTGGCCGGAGCAGAGGTGGGCACAGACGCCCACCCAGGGCCTGGACTTCCCAGCCCCGCCCCCTTCCAGTTCCAGAAACACAGTGACCACAGTGGTCAGGACCGATGGACAGGGACCCCCCCCACCCCCACCCCTGGGCCATCTGTCTGGGAGCACCCAGAGGCATGATTGAGAAGAAACCACAATAAATATTTGTCACGAGCACTAATTACCCCATGTATGATAATACATTGTCTTCCCATCATCTGAAATACTACTCTGGCATTTCCAACTAATTAGTTAAAATAAATTCCGGAAAGGGAGACAGCCTCCTAACGAAGCACAAAGGTAATTAAACGCTCCCCGGGACGGCGCTGGCAAACTTGAGATCCGGCCACTGTACGTTACGTTTATGCGCACGTGTCGGGCCCTGGACCCCCAGGGCAGACCTGGCCCTGGAGGGGGTGGACGTCGGCCACCCCAGCCCCATCCCCTTCCCCAAGGGCCCCAGCCTCCAAGGCTCCCCAGGCACCACAGCCCGGTCCCTGGGGCTTCTGGCTTCACTTGGCCCTGAGCCCTGTCCGAGGCGGCCTCTGTACCTGGATGAAAGGACAGGGGTCTGTCTGGTGGCCCTGCCTGTGAGGAACCCAGGGAGCAGCCACACTCTAGAGGGCCTAGCGTCCTCGGGGTCTCCCAAGCGACACGGCCACAAGCCAGGGTGGCGCTTCGGCAGAATAAGCCATCATGGGCCCCAGGAGGAATGTTCTGGCAGGAGGTCCTGCCGCCTCACGGCGGCATCTCTCCTCACCACGGCAGAGGGTCTCACCCCACCCAGTCCGTGGTCAGCACCAGCTCCCAAAACCCCCCTAGGGACACAGCAAAACCATGTCTGCAAAGGAAGTTCAAAGGGAGCCCCAAACCTTAGGCTGGACGGACGCCAAGCACCCCCACCTGGCCCCCCTGCAGCACCAGCAGCACCCCCAAGGCTGCAAGGACAGGTCAGTGGCAGAGATGGGCCAACCTGGAATAGTCCAGGCCCTCACCACGCACTGTGCTAGCGCACCACACCCTGCCACCTGCCTTGCATCTGCCTATAGGGCAGGAACTCCTATGCATCCCTCAGAACCCAGCCCGGCCAGCCCTCTCCTTCTCCAGGCCACTCCCTGTGCCTGCCCTGACCTCCCCCAGCTTCCCCCAGTCTACCTAGTGCTGCCCACTCACAGAGAAACAAGGCCAGGCTCAACTACACAGCACCATATTCTCCCATCCCCCAAGCTTGCATGAGCACCTAGTGCATGCCAGGAATCAGGAGGCCCCGGAGGGAGTCTCTACACCTGCCCGGTCTCCTCCACATCCACGGCACCTTGCCTGGCACATAGTAGGTGTTCAGTAAATCTGTCCTCCAGAAGCACAAGGCATGGTAGGGACACGCAGAGCTCATGGCCAGGAGGTGGGCCCTGCGCCCCAGGGGAAGGGGGGGCTGCAGGAGCAGAGGGGCACCCGCTCACGGGGAACATTTCACAAGCGGGGGGGTGGTCAGCCAGGCCTAGACCTGGGCAACGGGAACCAGACGCTGCTTCTCCTCCAGGCAGCTGCGGAGCTCAAGGCAAATGTGAGTGACGCAGGGCAGCCAAGGTCCCCGACAGCCTGGACGCTGCCTGCTTCCCCTGCGGCCTTACGCGCACGTGACGTGCGATGCTCCCTCACCTCAAACGTCAGTCCCCTTTCTGTCACTTAACATACGCGCTCCCCATGAGAGATCTAAACTCCGTTGTCGAGCAGAGCGGTGGAGGACAGGACTGATGTTAAAAGCTGCGTCACCCACAGGGCCTGGCCTGGGTCTGGCTGAGCACCCCCCGGGAGCAGCACACGGCCGGGGGCCCCCGGGGGCCGGGGCAGGGCTCACCCCCGCAACGCCCCTGCTACCCGCTGCTCCACCCGGCCCGAGGCGGGGCCCACGTCCAGCGGCCCAGGCTGGCCCGGCTACGCTGGCCAGCAAGGCCGCCTGGACGGCAGGGGACAGGGCTGCGAGGTCACGGCCCCACACGGCCCTCCACCCACTCCCTCGGGGCCCAATCATCCCACCTCCCACGCCGGCATCTCTGCCTTCAGCCAGAACGTCCGGCCCCACCAGCAACGGTGCAGGCCACCCAGCCTGCCTACGGCCGGCCGAGCCCCACACTGACCTGTCGGGGGTCCCGCACGCGCCTCGGCTCCGCCGGCCCACGAGCTGCCGAGACCCGGCTCCGGCCACCGGGAGGCCGCTGCCGATTCCTGCCGGAAGCAGAGCCCAGACGCGCCAAAAGAAGCCGAGGGGGCGGGGGAGGGCGGCGGGAGGGAAGACCACGACACGACACAACACGGGGACAGCAGACAGGGGGCGAGGGCGGGGGTGGGCGGGCGGCCAAACAGAAAACGTGATGGAGGCGCCACAGCAGCAACGAAAGAAAAGCATGAAGAGAGGAGAGCGTGAGGAGGGCCCACCGTCCCGGGAGGCCCCTGCAGGAGGCTCCAGATCTCTCTACAGGGTGCCCATGACGGGGCGCCAGGGTTCCAAGGAGCACGGTTTGGGAAACACCAAGCTAACCCATTCCTTAGGAGCCCTCTGGGCCTGAATTCCGTATCTGCAAGATTGTGGCCCGTGAAGGACAGCGTTCCCCAGCTCCTCAGGATAAATACCTCTCCGGGGGCTATTTCGTGCCCAGAGGAAGGGTGGGGAGGCAGCGGAGGAGGTGGCTAAGGGGCGGCCAGAGCTGAATCTTGCCCTGCAGCGGGGCACGGGTGGCATCGTTCACTGGGCATGTGCCGGGCCCCCTTGAAGCTCTGCCTGGTCACCCAGAGGGCCCCGGGCTGGGACTGTCCAAGCCTCTGCAGGTGCCTTGTCCCGCCCCCATGTCACAGAAGCAGCCTCACATGGAAGTGGGGGGCCATCTGTCCAACTTCCACTCCACAGGTGGGTAAACTGAGGCCCAGAGGGGGTACCAGCAACGGGTTAGCCGGGTCAGAGAGACAAAGCTCCCTCCATCCCACATCATTTCGGCCTTGTCCCCGAGGACAGGTGAGCACCCACCAGGGACCCCGCCAGGGTTCACGGGAAGTGGGGGGAGGCAAGCAGGCTGGCACAGAGGCAGCAGGAGCAAGGTCCCCAAGCCGGGGCCACCCAGCCTCCATGGACAGAGGGAAATCCTGGCTCCACCAAAAATGACCTCACCTCCCACTCAAAGCAGCGTGCGGCACCTCCTCCAGGAAGCCCTCCATCCTCCCTGTCCAGGCCGAGCCTCCGCTGCCCCAGCCCCTGCGGCAGGCTGGGAACCCTCTGCTCCAGGTCCTCCTCCACGAACTGTGGGACCCTGGGTAGGGCCCGGCCCGTGTCTACAAGACTAGGGAAGGTTCGCACAGGCTCTGCTCGCCTGGACCCAAGGTAGCTGCACCCTTCACCCAGTTACTCAGTCCCGCCCTCGGCCGCCCCAGGCGGTGCTACCTCTAGCCTACCGTGGGGTCAGGAGGCCAAAGCCTCAATCTCTTGGCATCTGGCCGTAAAATGAGTGCAGATGTCCTGTGAACATCTGACGGGGCCCTGCCAACATGGGGGAGACGCCACGGTTCACAGCTGTGTGCCCGTGGAGCAGGCCAGGGCAGAGCACCTGGGGTGTGGCCCACGGGCACCTCCATCCCCCACGGTGGCAGGAATGCCTCTGCCTGACACAGCCTGCAAAGCAACTGCCCGACTGCCCCGCTGGGCGGCTCCCACTGCCGGGAATCATCACCGGACACTCGGCAGGTGAATGACCCGGAAAGGGCCGAGCTCTGTGCTCTGGACGGGGAAGTGGGCTGCAGTCTCGACAACAGCGTGGCTGGCCGAGGGCTGCTCCATCCGGACACTAGATAGCCACGCGCACAGAATGACCCCCGGCAGCCCACGGCACAGGCTCCCAGCCACAGCGCCTAGAACACGCCAGGCCCTCTCCGCCCACCTCGCCCGCCCAGATCCAAGTCTGCCTAGAGACCATGGCACCCAGGGCCGCTGATGGGCTGTGGTGGAGATTCACGGCACGTCTCTCCAGAAGTATTTAATTCTAGAGCCTAACATGCAGTATTTTAACATTCCAGGGCCACCTCTAATGATCAGTGCCCCGGTTCAGGGGAAATTACCTCATCTGAGTCCAAAGGTTCTATTTATGGTTCTAATAATCTCTCTATTGATCGCCAGGACTGTTGTCTAATTATAAATCCACTCCCACCCACCCTGAATGCAATCAATGCACACATAAAACCAACAAGGAGCCTTAAATGCTCACGTTTTATGGTGTGCAGGCCGCCGGCGGGGCTGCCCAGCAAGAGGCCAGTGACCCCACCAAAGCGCAGGGAGGCTGCACCAAGGCACTGTGCCATCCCGCCCTCTCCCACCTCCGCTCACCCCACTCCTCCACCTCCTGGAGCCCTCAGAGCCGCGGCCAACCCCTCTCTCCACCTGCAAGACTGCGCTCAGCTCCCTCCCAGGTAAGGAGCCCCCTGGCTATTCCCATCAGCCTCCTCTGCCCCCATACACTTCTCGCTGGGCCCACTATCTCTGACACTTCCCTCCAGGCCCAGCTCAATGCCACCTCCTCCAGGAAGCCGCCCAGCTCTCTCGAGCCCCTCGGCACATTCCTCCCGGGCAGCCCAGCTCTCGGGCCAGGAGGCACCATGGGACTGGCACGGCAGAGGCTGGCCTCCCACTTCTTGGCCTCAGTCAGGACTTAACAAATGCAGGAGTCGGAAGCAGTGAGGCCACACCCAGGGTGCGTTGTCACACCAACTGGAGGCTAGTTCAGACCCCGAAGTTCTTCCCGGGAGCCCCCTGTGCACCCCAGGCTACTGAGGGCCAGGGAGGCCCCAAGGACAGGGCAGCCTCAGGCGGACCAGCTCCAGCAGCGAGTCACAGGGGGCCAGCTCCCAGCAAGGGCAGGGTCTCGCCAAGGGCCACCCTGGAGGCGGCAACGTCCAGCCAGCACATCTCAGTGCCTTCAGAGGGGACAGCAAGCCCAGAGGCGGGGGCAGGGCGGGGGTCAGTCCCGCCCGGGGGCTGTACGGACTTTGCCCCAAGAGCTGGGGGCCCTCCTCGTGCCTCCCCGTCCCACAGCCCCACGGGGCACGGAGACCCCAGGAGACGTCTGCCTCGTGCTCTGTTTCAGAGACACTCGCTGGGCGAGTTGGTGCGGCTGGCGCTGTGGCGACTGGAAAGGCTTTCACAGCCACCTACCCGTCTCCCTGCCCCTGGGGCTCCACGGGGGGCAGACGATACAGCCACAAACGCTTGTGCCACACCGCCACCTGCTCGCCGCCGGCCGTGACCCCACCCCCAGCTCTGTCTCCCAGTAAGGCCTCCCCACCTCCATGCCCACAGACCAGTCCCTCTGCTTACAGGGTCCCTTCTACTTTGTCGCCTGGTGAGCCCCTGTTCTGGGCACGGCTGGGCCCCCAGGAGAAGGCACCCCACCCCCCCAGGTCGTGCAGGGCTTGGGCCTCCTGGGGAAAGGCCCTCCCGGCGCCCAGAACACCTAGTCCCACGTACCACCAAACCCAAACCAACTCCCTCCAGCGTCCCAGGAAACCCCCGATCCGATAACCCACCCTCTCCCGACCCCCTACCCTGGTACGCCTTCTCTTAGAAGGAAGACTGGGGGGGCACAGAGGACACTTGGGAGAAACTCCCACCAGCGAAGCCCTGTGACCAAGGCGGGGCCGGGCCCCCAGCTCCGCCCTCCGGAGCTGGGGTCATCTCAGGCCGCGGGGCCCTCCCTGAGCACACCCAGCCCAGGTCCGCGGCATCCCCGGCACCCCTGGTGCCCAGAGCTGGTTCCACGGAAGACATGCCACTGCTGTGGGTGACAATCTGGTGGGCCTGAGGAGGGGAGCCCTGGAGCGGGGAGGGGGGTATCCTGCAGTCACCCAAAAAGAGGCGGCTCCTGAGAGGCCAGGCCCCGTGTAAGCGGGAACGGGGTCCCCGCCACCTGCAGGCCTCCCGCTACCCTCCGGGCTCTGTCACCTGTCCACGGGGCAGGGCTGTGTCGCCCAGGGCTGCTGCACTCCAGGCAGGAGAGCCTGGACGGGGAGTCACCAGGGGGAGACGTTGGATGACGGTCTGATCTTGTCCCAGCAGCCCACAGGGCCCTTCCGTCAGCCCACGGCGCCACGCGTGCTCTCAGAGTGGCCAGACCTTCCCCCACCACATGCCTGTGCCAGGTGGAAGCGAAGCCCCAGGGGACACAAGAGGACCCTGCCCCCCAGGGACCTTGTAGCCTGACTTGACGAGGGTCTTGGGAACGTCTGGGGCCTCCTACAAAAGGCGCAGCCCCCTGCTCTAGGGGGAGCCCTGCTGCAGGGCACCCACTGAGCTGGGCACTCAGTCCCGGAGAGCGCCCAGCCCTGACCGGCTGTAAGCGTCCTGCCTGGTGTCCCAGGGGGCCCACAGCCCACCGCGCCCCAGGCACTCACCAGGCACGTCGGTGGCAGGAAGCTGTTGACCCTCGAGACGCTCCACATGCCCTCTAGGCACTGCTGGGCCTGGATGGTGACCGTGCTCAGTGCCCCGCCCAGGCCAGCGGGTGCCACCGACACCTGGACGCTGGGCCCGGACGGCCAGCCCAGCCCCTTCCTCCTGTCTGGCCCCGCTCGGCCCAGCTGCCGCCCCACCGGGCCCACCGGCGCCGGTCCATCCCTCGGGCTGGTGGCGGCGCCGGGGCTGGGGGGCGTGAGTCCAGGGCCTCCATGGGGGGCGTCAGGGTCCTCGCGGCTGGCGGGCGCCTGCAGCAGCCGCAGGGCCTCCCGTGTGAGCTGGGTCAGGTGCGTGGTACAGACGTCACAGCGGCGCTCAGCCTCCGGGCGACACGCAGGCAGCTCGTCAAGAAGCAGAGCGGAGAGGCACGGGTCCTGGGGGAACAGGGGACAAAGGGACAAAGGGATCAGTGCCTGGGTGCCAGGACTCACCGCCTGGTCCTCACGTCCACGGCGCCAGGCCAGCGTGCGTGGCGGCCGCTGCACCGTCCATAGCTGCTAATGAGCCCCGAACGGTGTCGTCGGCACACACCCAGCAGGAAATAATCATCGGGGCTTGAGAGTGAGGCTCGCGGTGCCCTTGACAACTGCCCAGCTCCTCCTGCCGTCATCACCACGCTCGCTCACGGCTAACGAGGCATTCGCACGCTCCCCGACGTGCAGCCAGCGGCCAAGGCCAAGGCCGCCCGGCCGAGGAGCAGCCAGGGGGCCGGCAGAACAAGGCATCCACGGCAGGCTGGGGGCAGCCAGCACCAGGGCCCCGGCCGGAAGCAACGTCTATTCCAGAGCCAGTGGAGGTGGGGCTGGGGGGCTGGAGACCCTCTCCCTGCCTTTGCGGCATCTCCGGCCCTGCTCCACAGGGCCGAGCTGGCGATTCCAGGTCCACGGGAAGACAGAGGCCGAGCGCGGCCAGCAGAGACAGGAGGCAAGGCTCGATGGCCTCCACGCTCCATCCCGGGCGTGGACTTGGTCCCTGCAGCCCACCCCCTGCCTTGCACTGAGGGGGACACACGGGTCTAACTGCGAGCCTGGAAACCAGAGATGGCTAAGAAGAGGAGCTAGGGGAGCCCAGAGGAGGCCCTCGCCTAGCCTGGGGGTCAGGGAGGGCTTCCTGGAGGAGCTGACATCTCTGGAAGAAAGAAGAGGAGGAGAGAGCCAATCCTCAGAAGGAAACTCACTGGAGGGAAGCTATCAAGAGTCCCATTCCCAGGGCCCAGCCCCTGCACCTCGACCACCCACCAGGCTCTGCCTCAGCCCCTCCCCGGGGCAGCCCCGCAGGGCTCCGGGTCTGTGCTGGGACCAGCCCCTCAGCATCTTTGCCCCTTCCCCGAGGGGCAAGCCCCAACCACAGGTGCCTGGCTGGGACATCCCCTCAGCAGAGCATGAGCCCAGCCCGGCTGTGGCTGTGACCACCCAGGACTTTACCAGTGCCACCTGACAGAGCAAACCCCAAATGCGGGCCTGGGTCTCCAATTCGGCCAGCTGGTGGACTCGGCCGGCCCCATCCCTTCCCATCACCACAGCCTGGACCCGCTGCAAATCTGCAGAGCCGGGGCCTGCCCCCCTCCCTGGCCACACTTCTCCCAAAAGGTTCTAGGCAAGGCCCGGCTCCAGTCCAGCGGCCCTCTTCGCCAAAAAAGGCCTACGACCTCTCCAAACCCTCAGATGCAGAAGCCGTAAGCACCGTGCAGAGGGGGCGCCTCAATCATCCCAGCAGGGTTCCCCGAGCCTGACCTGTGGCCGGCCTGACCAGTGTCCACAGACGCTGGGGAGGGCTCCAGGGGGTGACAGCTGAGACAGAGTGGCCTTGCCATGGAAGTACACTCTGCTGGTCCAGCATCAGCAGGCCATCGCTCTGCGTCTGTGTCCCCAGGACAGGCAGACCTCGGAGATATTTCAGTTTCGGTCCACATCACCGCAATAAAAGGAGTATTGAAATAAAGCGAGTCACATGAGTTTTTTGGTTTCCCAATTATAAGAGCTATGTTTACACTACACTGTAATCTGTTCAGCGTGCAATAGCATCGTGTCTAAAAAAAAACAATTTAACATTAAAAAACAGCACGGATTAAAAAATGACGCTGTCAGAAAAACAGCGCTGACGGACTCGCTGGACACAGCCTTGCCACAAGCCCTCGGCTCGCAGAACACACCGCACCTGTGAAGCGCAGTAAAGCAAAGCACGTCCAGCCGGGTGTGCCTGTGCCGCCCCACGCTCCCGGCAGGCTCGGCCATAGAGCTGCCCCCTCACGCGCCCCCCCGGGCAGGCCGGGTCGAATGACAGCGCGACCCCAGCCAGGCCAGGCCTTGCCAGCTACCTGATTTACGGGCCACTCCGGAAGGTCTGGCTTTTCTCCGGCTGGGGCTGGCGGGCCCCAGAGCCTCGGAAGCGCCCGGGATGTCTGGTCCCCATCAGCGACACCACCCCCGCCTGGTACTCCCCCGTGGGGCCCCGGGGAGGCCCGGAAACGCCGCGGGGACCCCACTCGTGTCGCCCGTGGGCCACAGATGGAATCCAGACGGCGGCCCAGCCACGCCTGGCTCACACGGGCCCGGCTGTCACTCCATCCCCCACCCCCAACCCTGCCAGTTTTCCAGGCCCGGCCCTGATGACTCTGGTTTTTCCACTCAGCGGGAGACAGCTAATGGTGGGCTGGTGAGAGGGCAAGGGAGGGCCGCCCGCTAGAGCCATTAACCCGACTTGAAAGGCGGCCCAGACCCCGCCCGCCCCAGGCCCAGCCGCCCATTGTTCTAGGGCCTCTACTTCCGGGGAGCCACCCTGACATCCCCTCCACGGCCTGCACGGGAGGCGGCGGAAGGAAAGTGGGAAGCGCAGGGCGTGGGGGGCTGCTGATGGCCCTGGGCCCGCACCCGACCCCCACCACACAGCCACGGCAGCCCCCCGCCCGAGCGCCGCCCCCAGCCGGTCCCAAGGAATTCAGGTGGGGCGCCAGGGAGGCCCCAGCGGCCCCAGGCCTCAGGCCCTGAGCATCAAAGCCCCACGTGGGAACCACAGGGGTCTGCTCTGGGGGGAGAGAGCCCCCCGAGCTCAAGCACCCCCCCGCACAGGGAGACAAGCCCAGGGCTGCCCGGTCACCTGCTCGGTGAGCCAACTGCAGGGGTTTCCGCGCTCGTGGTCCCCCCAGGCCACAGTCCCCCGAGTCCTGCTTCACAAGTTCCCAGGAGGGCCAGGCCCAACACACCTGGGCCCACCCCATGGCCAAAGCCCCCTTGAGGGGCCAAGTACCCCCTTGCAGCGCTGGCAGCCGAGCCCACTCCTTGGGGGACCCTCACATCATCACTGCCGAAGGCCTGGCTGATCCCCCCGGGCCTCGAGGGGCTCCCGGCGTGGGGCAAGCCCGTCTCTCCAACCTCTGTCTCCTGTCACACACGTGAGATGGCAAAGGCCAACAAGGAGGAGGGACGCGCCTGGGGTGACCACACGGAGAGCCCAGTGGACCCTGAGCCCCTCAGACAGGCCAGGCAGCACCGGCTGGGCCAGCGCAGGGGCCAAAGCGGCTGCTCGGGCGGCAGTGGGCCACTGAGCAGCCTGGGACAGTCACTGCACGCTGGTCACTCAGAACCACAGCCCACACTGGAGGGACCAGCCTGGGGACCGCAAGCTTTGGGCAGGACAGGCCTAGAGCCCGGATCCCCGCCCCCAGCACCCTGGCCCGGCGCTCGGGGCTCCAGGGAGGGGGCTTCTCCTGGGAGCTGGCACGGGCCACTCCCAGGATGGGCACCCTGGACCCCAGAAGGTGAGGGGTGACGGCACCTTCCACACCACCTGCCGACCCCTGGGCAGCCCTCGGGGAGACAAAGGCCCCTCCCCACTCCTCAGCCACCCCCTCCCCCCAGTACAGCCAACAATCCTCAGGCCCCAGGACAGGGCGGGGAGCTGGGGGAGGCCCGGGAGGTGCAGCCCTCCCTTCCCCGGGCCTGGTCTCCTCTCCCAGCCTGGGGCAGCTCCTGGCAGCTCCAGGGTCCATAGGCCCAAGCCCCCAGGGGGCCACAGCCCCAAGTTCCAGAATTTTAACCCCTGAAAGCCCCGGCCACCGTGCAGCCTGGCACCCACCCCTCCCCTCCGGAGCCCAGCACCTGCAGAAAGACAGTAGTTTCCCTGCTGCAAAATATTACTTTCAGTTTCCTCTTTGTGGTCTAATTAAACAGATATTTTACTTGCATTTGGAAAATGTTTTTCTTAATTTGATTCAATTTCACATTGCGCACCACCTACCCTGCATGCTGCCTGGCTTTCAGGGAGCCTCTCCGCACTTAAAAATGATGACTTCTCATTCTTCGCTTTGTTTTTGGGTCTCCAAGTTGCTTTAAGTAATCCTTCCATTTGCTCCTGTGAGGGAGTCCTGGAGGGGGCCGCGCTGCCCCACCATCACCACCAGGAGAGGCTTCCCCAGCCCGGCCCCCCCGCAGGGCAGGAGAGGAGCCGACCAGAAGCCCCCCACCCCACCGCCACGGATGCCCCCCTGGGAGGGGGTGGGAAGGGGCTCTATTCTCCAATTCAGAAAAGCCCCCAGGCCGCAGGGCTATGAGATGACCCTCTCTGAGCCCCCATCACCCCGTCTTTTAAAAGGGCGCCCTGGCACCCACTGGCAGGGCAGCTAGGAGAGCACACGGGCCCAGAGGCCAGCCACACGGTCAAGCTCGACAAGCAGGCGCTGAGCAAGGTCCCACCAGCCACAGCTCCCTCCGCCCCATCCTCCCTTCTCTCCACAAACAAAGCAGCTGGGCCGTGACCCCGCGTGGCCCCCTTTTCCGGAGTTGACAACAGGTCCAGGAAGGGACCCCTGGCTGCCGGGCCGGGCGCTGCCCTCCCAGGCTCTGCTGTCGAGGACATTCCCAGGTCGTGTGCAGCGGGCTCGGTTTCCAGCCACCACGCCGCAGCCATCCCAGGCCCTCCCTCCCTCCCACCCACCCACCCACCCAGCCAGAGCCTCACCAGGGGCCCGGCCCCCAGCCCCAGGCCCCACCACCTGCTGGGTCCAGTGGGATGCCTGGAGACCCAAACCCGACCCTCCCTCTGCCAGCCAGGCCGCCAGAGACCACCCCGGCCTGCAGGCCTGCAGCTCTGAGGCCCCAAGCTGACACGGGGGGAGGGGCAGGGGGGCCACAGTCTGGCCCACCCAGCGCTGCCCAGCACCCATCCCCAAGGCCCTGTGCCAGGCACCGGCCAGCTGGGCAGCTCGGGGCACACACTAGCTCATTGAGACCTCCTCCCCTCAATGGCCCCCCTATCCTCCACACAAGGCCACACAAGGGTGGCGGGGGCCCGGGGGGCTAAAGGCCAGACAGGCAGGACGGCCTCAGCGGGTGAGGGTGGTGGAGAAGCAGCCGCGGGGTGGGAGGGGGTGCCTGGAGCCCAGCCAGACACGACCTTCAGTCCGACTGTCCACCTCCGGACGCGAGCACAGCCTGTGGACCTCAGTTTCCTCATCTGGACAACGGGCCGTGGCAGATCGCACCCCGCAAGCCCAGCCACGGCCAGGGCCCCCAATGCCACTTGGGGGGCTCTGAGCCCCAGCAAAAGGGGCAGGTGCAGAAGCCGAATGGGGCCCCTGCCCCCGGGTGGCCCCAGGTACCGTGTTCTCCTGCACACACGGCCACCCCCGCCCGCCAGCCCCTCCGACAGAAGAGCCCGGAACTACGGCTCTTTATCAGAGAGCTTCCCAGGACACCCCAGGCCCCACTTCTACTCCAGGGCTGGAGCGCAACTGCACTCCACCCCACCTCCCGACCTTCAACCTCATCCTGCTTTCCCCTCGTCACCCTACAGGGCCCCCAAGACACAGTCTCCACACGTGCTCCGGGCGTCCCCATCCTCGAGCTCTTGATGCTCCACCCCTGGAGACCCTCACCCCATCTCTGGGCCAATTCCAGCCCAGAGCAAATACCACCTCCTCCAGGAGGTCCTCCTGGGTGCCCCTTTCCAGAGCCCTCCCTCCCAGGACACTTTGGTTAAGAGCACAGACTTCGGGGGCGGGGAAGCCAGGGTGCGTGGCCTCGGGCAAGTCACTCACACCTGTGTGTCCGCTATTTCCTCCCCTGGCGCATGGGGTGGTGAAGCTAAGCACATAATTCCCAGAGGCCTGCTCACTGGTGACGGGTTTTGAACAGGCCAAGTATGTGGGGCTGACGGGGATTCCAGGAAGCAAAACTGGGCTGTGGCCTTGCACCGAGGCTGTGTGGGGGAGGATGGGGACGGGGAGCCTAGGACAGGACAGTTAGGAAGGAGCCGACCTTGCAGCCCACACCCCCGAGCAGGGCACGGGGCAGGGCCAGCGCCCGGCACGCTCCACCCGGAAACAGAGGCAGTTGCGCGGGCCAGCCATCCATCACACAGGATCAGAGGTGAACGCACACGGCGGTGTAAGGACATCCACCCGAGGCGGACACAGCAGCCTGTCGCTGGGCCATGTAGGACCGTAAATCCGCCAGCCCCAGGCGCCCAGCTGAGCCCACCCACCCCTGCCCCAGCCCAGCGCCCACAGCCGAAGCCTGGGATGCTGCCCAGGGGGGCAGGGACCAGACCAGATGAGTCCAGGGAGCCCCCCCAGGAGCCCTGCAGTCCACGTGGGTCCCTCGGCCACAAAACGTAGCACCAGAAGCGAAAGCGCCCCTTCACCCGGAGGGGGCCAGAGTGGCTACTCAGCCCAAGGACGCTGTTCCCAGACAGGGCAGCTGAGGCCCTGCCAAGAAGCGACCACGCCACAGGAGCTGGGGCCACAGGAGCTGGGGGAGAGAGGCTTGTCCGCCACGCGTCCACCCAGCGGGAATGGAGATCACGGGGCTCAGAGGTCAGGGCTCAGGGGTGGATGACCAGAGAGCGGCTCCCAGAGGCTCCCAGCCAGCCCAGACTGGCTGCTTCCAGAAACCTGACAGGGGACAGCCTGGCCCTGAATGCCACCCCCCACCACACGGGCTCCCTGTCCCCAGGAAGCAGACGAGTGGACGGAGGCCAGACGCACTGAGGGACACTCGATCCACTTCTATCCTGTTTATTTATTCATACCCCGCACCTTCTTGCACAAAAACTGCGGTGGCTTCCAGGAACTACTCGGCATAAATTGGAAGCAAAACCACGTGGCTAGAGACAGTCACGTTAGAGCAGCCAGGAACGATCAGTTCCCACAGACGTGTGAGAAAGGGCCCATGCGGTTGGCGGAAGCTGAAGACTGCGTTTGCTGTGAGCTTCCTGGCAGGCAAAGGAAAAAAGGAAAACAGACTTTCCTTGCCATTCAAGACAACAACCAGCTCTTCCAACTCCCAAGTAAAAGATCCCTTCAGGACACTCGAGAGAGCCTTGAGAAGGTCCCAGACCCCCTCCTTTAAGCCATGCCAGACCAAGACAAGCCCCCAGCAAGGCACTGAGCAGCCCGAGGTACAGGGGTGACACCCTGACCCTCCCCTTTTCAGCAGAGAGGCAGTGAGGAAAGTCACCACAACTCACTCCCCTGCTCAGCCCCAGTGCTGACTGCAGCTGAACTCCCCTCAAGACGCTCCCTCCTGCAAGACACAGAGCTCCCTACCCCAGACCCCGGCCGGCCCCCAAAGCCCCATCTCCGCTCTGGCTGACGTTCAGAGGGCAGGTGTTCAGGACCCGAAGCTCAGTCCCGCCTCCCACTGCCCACCCTCACTCCGCGAAACCCCAGACCAGCAAGGACCCAAGACGGGCACACGGATGGGACCAAAGGAGGTTCTCAGGGACAGCAGGGGACACCAGCTAGACCACCGCCCACCTAGGGAGGAGGGGGCCGGGGCCAGGGCAGGGTGTGGAGGGGCCGGCCGAGGTCTCGCGGAGGCCAGGCGGCAAGGCCAGGGCCTGACCGGCCTCCTCCCTCCCCCGGCCCAGGCTTGGTCCCCGCGGCCTGATCCCTCCCCCGCTGAGTCATCAGTCCCCTACCAGCTGAGAGAGCGCCCAGCAGCCAGCCCCAGGGAGCACCCGCCCCTCTCACACCTCCCGGCTGCCTCTGGAGCCTGCCAACACCTGGCTCAGCTGGAGAATGCCGCTGACACCAGGTGCCCCGCCCCGGGGAGCCCCTCCCCAGAAGCCGGTGGAGCTCAGGCCAGGCCCCAAACAGCATGGGGGACAGGGGCCCAGGGACTGTGACCCCAGTTGGCGAATGTCCAGCACCAGCCGGGCTAAGCCCCTGCCCCCCCGGGACCCCACCACGGCACACCAGTGCGGTCAGAGCTGGGGGCGGTGGGGACAGACCACGCAGGCTTCCTGGGTGTGGTGACAGAGGCCCACCACCCCCGAGCCAGGCCCCAGAGAGAGATGGGAGGGTCTCCAGGCCTCTAGCCTTAGGAGCCTGGTCACATCACCCCGAGCTGTGCCCGGGGGGAGCCCACGGCCTCCCGGCAGCCTTCAGACTCGCTGCCCAGCTTGGTGAAAAACACGAACCGGTGCTGGGGCTGCAAGGGTGGGCAGTGGTCCTGGAATTCGCAGGGCCGGGGAGGACGAGACCCCCCTGCCCGGGTGAGCGAGAGATTCGCAAGGTCGAAAGGAGAACTGATCACTTTCCCCATCCGAGCACTAATCAATTCAGTGCCGTATTGACACGTGGAAGTCACGGGTTCCAGAAGAGTCACCACCTCCACGCGATGCATCTGGGCGGCAGCTGGAGCAGATCCCCAAGCAGGATCCCTGCCCCCCACGGCTGCAAGGGGCTGGGGACCGCCATCCTCCACAAGGGCCTCATGTGGGGCGGTGGGGAGAGTCGAGATCCAGTCCAGCAGCCCTCGGGGTGAACACAGCAGGGTGTGGGAGGCAAGGTCTGGTCACTCAGTCGTTCAACAAACGTTTCTGGGTGACCCAGACTCCATGCCTGCCCTGACAGAGCTCCTGGCCTGGGGGTAGCACACTGGCCACAGAGACCACACAGTGGCCGTGCAGTGTGGGAAGGGCTGAGAAAAGGCGGGGCCAGGTGGCAGCAGGGGTGGCCTCGGGGAGGACGGTGGAGATGTGGGGGAGGGAAAGCTCGGGGGAGGGGAGGGGAGGTTCACTGCACACGGAGGGCCGCCAGGCTCCGTGCCAGGAGCTCAAAGTGAGGCCACTCTGTGCGGTCTGAGTCCCCCACCACCGTCAGCTGCCCAGGCGGGGCTCAGGGCAACTCAGGCTGTACGGTTCCACCTAATGAGCACGGGAGGAGGGAGGGAGTCTGCCAAAGGGGCACGGGAGGAGGGGGGGAGTCTGCCAAATGAGCACGGGGTGGGGGGAGGTCTGCCAAAGGGGCGCTGTGGCAGACCACCATGCAATGAAGAAGGGGCACCGTGCCCAGGGGCTGTGCCTTTCGGGGGGCCTCGGTCTGGCCTCAGTCTGGCAGGGCCCAGCTGGACAGCAGGACCCAGGACTGCCCGGGGACCCTCCTGAGGGCTCCACGGTTCAGAGAGTCCCCTCTGGCTGCCCTGAGGGTGGGCAGCTGTGGGTGGGGTGGGCTGGGCCGGGGGACAATGAAAGGGGCCTGCAGGAACTTGGTGACCAGTTTGCCAGGGAAGGCTGGGGCCTCAGGTTCTGACTCGGGGGATAGAGTGGCCAGTGCTAAGCTGGAGGGCGCTCAGTCGTGGAGGAGAGGAAGGCCTGGCTTCGGTCCCTGGGTGGGGGGCTCTGGGAGCTCCCAGCAGAGGCCTCTCAGAGGCAGGGGCAGGGAGAGCAGAGCAGGGAACCGGCAGGACCACGCGGGGAGGTCGGGGCGGGGGGAGGGGGTCTGGGGAGAAGCAGGGCATCTGCAGCGGGGCCCACGGGAGGAGCGGCCCATGGAGGCCACAGGACAGTCCGAAGGGCATGTTCCAGGCCACGCAGGGGTCCGAAGAGGTCACTCAGAGACAAGGCCCTGGACCCTGGTGAGGGCAGAGGTGGCTCCGTGGAGGCCCAGAGGCCCCAGCCTGACATCCCCTCCACAACCAGGCCCACCGCCCCTCTCAGTTCAGGCAGGACGGTCTCTGGGCTCCAAGCTGGGCAGGCAGAGCACGTTCCCTCCCCCACGGCCCCCAGGGACACCGGGGCTCAAAAGCAGGGGGCACAGTCCTATCTGCTCCGCATGGATGAGGTCCCTGGGCGGGAACCACGGTCATCCTCACTGCCCAGATGGGGAAGCTGAGGCAGGTGCAGGGAGAAGGGAGCAGAGACAGCAAGGGGGAGGCGGGCCCTCCACCCAGGCCGCCCGCCCACCTCCCATGGGCACCAAAGACCTGGGCACAGCATGACCCCCGAGCCCACATCCCAGCAAAAGCAGCAAGGGCTGAGGCACACGGGCCAGCCTGTGCCAGACGCGGCCCAACACGCCTGTGAAAGGGGCGCGACGCTGGTCCCAGGTACAGAGAGGGAAACCGAGGCCACGAGCTCTCAGCAAACCTGCCCAAGGTCCCACAGCCCGGAGCTGTCAGCTGGCAGGAGGGTGGGCAAGAAGCCAGCGGGGAGTCGAGCCCCGGCAGGGATGCCTCGGGCAGAGGATGGGGTGGCCGTGAGCTGGCTAAAAGATCACGTCCCTCGACCCTCGCAAGCCTCCCTCCCACCTGAGACCAGGCAGGGACCCCCAGGGGCAAGGGCCTCTCGGCCAGGCTGGGGTCCCAGCTCCACCCTCACCCCAGGCCATGGGAGCCCAGCAAGCCACCTCCGGTCCTGGGCCTCCCCAGATGCCCCAAGCATGGGACTAAGTGAGATGACAGCCAGCAAAGTTCTCTGTAAACTGTGAAGTGCCGTTCTCACAAAGCTCATCTCCTCACGATGAGAAACAAAAAAAGGGCCCCCTAGGGAAAATTCTAGAACACAAACTCTACATTCCAGTGCCTTGTCAGCCTCAGAGCAGAGCCCAGTGCCCCTGGACCATCGGGCCAGACTCCTGGGAGGACCCCCTGGGGCTCACCCAGAGCCGGGCACACACGGGTCCCCCCGGCTGCCCCAGCCTCCCTCCCAAACTAAAAGCAGAAGCAGCTGCACAAGCCCATCCCGGGCACCATCTCCCCAGCCTGCCCTGCAGGAAGCTCTGGGGCAGGCCGGGTGAGGCTGCAGGCTGTGCGTGAATCAGCCTGGGTCACACAGGACAGGGACACCCGCCAAGGCCCCAACCACTTTGTCCCATGTCCCACGGCCCGGGTGGCTCAGCCCAAGGGCCTGAAGTCCCCTTGGGCCCATTCCCACCCTCTCTGGAGAAACAGTGGATGATGGGGCCCTCCCTTCCTCAGGCACAGCACCCTACAGGTTGGACAGCACCCCAGAAGGGCCCCTGGAGGCTACCCCCATCTGACAAAGGAGGAAACGCAGCGGAGGAAGAGAGGCCAAAAGAGACCAACAAGGCCAGAGACCCTGGTTTGCTGCGTGAACAGGCCGCTGGGTGCCAGAGACAGCTGGGGAAGGGGGTGAGCCCTCCCCTGGCACTGAGGGGTACCCAGTGTCAAACGCCAAACTCGGGGAGGCCAGGAGAGGTGGGAGGTGAGCACTCTGGGTGGTCCAGAAGCCTTCCCTGATGGGCTGTCTGCAGGAAAAGACCACTGAGACCTCCCAGATGAGGGACCCCGAATCCACCAGCGACCAGTGTGACCTGCAGCTCCCTCCACCAGGATCCCCTGCCCACCTGCGACCCACCGGCCACATGTCCAGCACCACCAGGCAAAGCCCAGCTCAGTCACTGAAGTCTCTCCTCTCTCTGGCCTCAATTTCTCCTAACGGGGTAGTAAGATGGCCCTGTGGCCCTGTCAGGCCCCCAGGAGTCTAGCCCAAAACACCCTCTCCTGGGGCCCTGAAGGTCTTCTCATGTCTTTTCAACCAGATTCAGGCCATCTGGGGCACAGAGCGTGGCAAGGGGGCACCCTGCTCAGGGCAGCAGATGCAGGAGCGTCCAGCCCCACCCCAGGACGGGCCACAGGTCCCCTCCCCTGACCGCAGAGCGAGGGTGCCCAGGACACAAACCAGACTCACATCCCCACTCCCAATGCCACGGGGAACACCGCTGGACCCGGGAGGCCAGGGTCTCGCCCAGACCGCAGGACCTCCTCGAAGAACTATATTTAGATTCAATGGGGATTATGCAGCCTTACTTCCCAGGACAGCTTTCAGAAAGGCTGCAGGTCAGGCGGGAAGGGCTTCCTCTGGAGACCACCCCCCCCCACCCAGCCCCCAGCTTCCCAGGCTGTGCAAACTTCCAGAGCGCATTGTTCCTGGAACAATGGTCTCCGCTCCTTCCAAGACCAGGGCAAGCCCATTGGCTGCAGAATTCTGCAGAGCCCCCTCCCCTGGCCAACACCTTGGCAGCTGGGGCTGGAGCCTGGGGAACCAGATGGGTGGCCACTGCCTAAAGTGGCAGAGCTCCAGGCTGTGGGCCATACGCAACTCTTATCCATGGCCCTGGGAGGGGCCAGGGAGGGGGCCCCCCTCACAGCAGCTGGCCCACCCTCTGGTCCTCCAAGCCCTCCTGCCCCAGGTGTGCAGTTTCCAGACACTTGGCTGAGGGCCCAGGTGCCCCAAGGGCGACAACGCACCAAATAACCTCTTGCAGCTGGCAAGGCAGGAGCTGTCCCGCCCAGGGTGGAGGCCCTGCCATCTCCCCCTCTCCTCCCCCTCCCAAACACACACTAGGCTTCCAGCTGTGGGACATCTGCAGCAGAAACGCTTGCCCAACCCCCTCCGATCAGACAGTGGGACCCTCTTAGGATGAAATGCTCCAACTCACACACAAGGTGTTACAGACGGAAAACCCGAGGCCCAGAGAAGGGAAGGGATTGGCCAAAAATCCACGGTGGAACCTCGCCTCCCTCCGGGCCCCAAAGACTCCCAAGTTCCAGCATGGGCCCCGTCCCAGGGGCCGGCCTGAGGAAGGGTCACTTACCCGGAGGGGTGTCCCGGGCCCGCCGACCAGCTTCCACGCCTGTCTCTTGAGCTCGGCGAGCTTCGTGTGGCAGTGGAGGCACCAGCCGCCTCCACCGGCGGAGTGGCCCTGCTCCGCGCCCGCCCCGGCGCCCTCGGGCGCAGGGCGGCTGCCGCATGGGTCCTGCTCGGGCCCGGCTGTCAGCCTCTTGCGGGGGGGCACCTCCAGCAGCTGCAGCGACTCGCGGGCCGGGCCGCCCTCTGCCACCTGGTGGGGGAGGCAGAAGGGGACAGTGAGCTTGGGCCGCTGGGCGGCGCCACTCCGGTACCCAGCACCGGAGACTCCAGACCTCAGAGCGACCCAGACCGAGTGACGCACTCGACAAAGTTACGAGCGCTGGGCGCGAACCTGCAGCGCACCGTGTTCTTTCATCCCGGGAGGTCTTCATTGCCCGCCCCCCCCCCCAGCAGGAGGCCCGTCGCCACCCGCGCTCCGCTCCAGGCCCGGCCCCCAGGGGGCGCCGCGCACTCTGCCAGTGTCCTCTGCGTCCCGGGCTCGGTCCCGGGCCGTCCGCCGGCCCCCAGTCGCCCGCCTCCCTCTCGTGCCCCGCTGCGCGTACCGCGGGTTGCGCCGCACACAGGGGGGCGCCGCGGCTGCCCATGGCCGGGACGCAGGAAGGGCTGGGCCGTCGCTTCGGGGCCACGAGGGCTCTCCGGGGGCGCCGCGGCTACGTGATCCGGCCTGGGGACGCCCCCATGGCCCGGCCGGCCGCTCCGAAGTTCGCGGCGCAGGCAAGTGGCTGAGAGCGCGCGGTGGCTGCGGCGGCAAGCGCGCTCGGAAACGGGGGCGGGGCCGGGGACTCCGGGGGCGGGGAGGGGCGGGGCTCCGGGAGAGCTGTCCCGCCCCGCCCAAGCCCTCGCTCTGCAGTGTGTGGGGGAGGGGGTCCCGCAGCGCCGCGCGGCCGCACCCACTCCGAGGCCCCCAACCTGTTAGGCGAGTCCCAGCCCGAGGGAGGGGCGCTGGGGGCCGCGGTGAGATACCCCGTACACGCGCGCGTATGCGCCTTCCTGCTCCTCTCCTGGGACACTGGGGTCTCCTGGGAGGCCCCAACCCACTCGTCACTTTACAGGCGAGAAAACTGAGGCCGCGGAGGGGAAGGTCTTGCCCAAGGTCACACAACGAAGTGGCAGCGAACCCCGGCCCCCAGGCTCCCGATCGCTTTTTCCTGAAAATCCAGCGCACTCCGCGTGTCGGTGGCCACACTTTGGGTCTGTCACGCGTGGGTGAGTATCGCCGGGCTCTGCGTCTCGGAACGTGCAGCGCCCATGCCAGTGTATCTGTGCCTAGGCGTGTCTGCAAACGGCACGCGAGTTTTTGCAGCCGCGCGTGTGCAAGAAGGCCGGTGTGCGTGCCGTGCGCCCGGGAAGAGGGAGGAGGTGGCCCTGGGGGTGTGCGCGGGACCTGTTGTCAGCCGGCCTGGCAGATGGGAACTTAGCTCCGGAATTAATTGCCTGTTAGTCTCCGGCTGGGAGGTCGCCCCCCTTCTCCGGCGACCAGTTGCTCCCGCTCCAGCTCAGCCCTAAGTGTCGCCGCTATCCGAGGCGGCAGGCGGCTCCGGGTCCGGCTCTGGGTCAGCCAGAAATCCAGGGTCGGGCTCCGCGGGCGCGGCCACCCGGTTTCTCGCGACGCGAGCGCCCCCTGCTGGCCGCCGCGCACCCGCCGCCGCGAGGCTCGGAAGAGGCCCCGCGCCACACGTCCGGGGCGAAGAGGCGCGCCGGGGGGGGGCGGCTAGAAGGAGCGGAGCCAGAGCAGAGGGCGGCTGGAAAACCGCGGCCCGGGCGGAGACCCCAACCGCAGCTCCCCGGCACGCAGTGAGACCCTCACACAGATTCGAGCCGCTCCCCGCCTCTCCTGAGCCCCTCAAAGCGACTCCTTCTTTATGTTTTGCCCACCCTCCCTTTCACTTGAAAGGTCCTCTCCACGTACGCACTCACTCCCCAGAAAAGAGTGGAGCGGGGTGATCTGCCCCTCCTGGCTCTCCCAGTCGTTCCTGGCCTGCAAAGCGGCGAGGGGAGCATAAAGTGGGCAGAGGGTCCCCACTCTCACTCCACGGTCCCACGTCGTCCAGCCCCTTTCCACTCGGCCTGGAGGCCGAAGCTCTTCCCCTTTCCTAGCTCCTCGAAGCCTCCTGAAGGAAAGGGGCGTCACCCCCGTCCGGATCTGGGTACCGCGGGACATCGCAGCCCCCGCCCCTCAACTGCTCTGGGACACAGACACACGCATACGCAGGCCCGGGAAGCGCGACTCTATAGCACGCTGACGCTCACATTCCTCACCTGCACCTCCAGAAACACATCGGCCCCAGGGGCCCTTGTCCTATGCCCGGGGCCGGCCACACCCGCAACTTCGTTTGTCCGCACGGCTGCGGCGCTTCCAGAAGCACACGCTCACACCCTACACCCGGGTTCCCGGGGACGGCCAGACACAGCCCCGCGGAACCTGGACCACCTCGGGACTCAGGATCAGCCGCGAGACCCCCGGCCCCCTGCCTCGCCCTCCCCAGCAAGGCGCGCGGTGGGACTCGGAGTCCCTGCGCTGCGCTCTCCTCCCTCGCCCACAGTCCCCCGCTCAGGACGCCGCGCTGAGGGGAGGGAGAGAGAGAGAGATGGGGCAGCAGTAAGGGGGAAAAGTGCGGCCCGGCCTGCGCGACGCTGCTCGGGACCTGCCGCCTCTTTCCCGGCGCCGCACCCCGAGCCGCGGGAGCCGCGCCGCAAAGTCGCGGGACGGCGCCTCTGCCGCCAGCCGGGTCCCGCCGCCCGGCCCTCACCTTGGCTCGGCGCCGCAGGAGGTGGCTGGTGAACCCCAGGATGATCTCCGAGTCCAGGCAGAGCGCCCCCATCTCCAGCAGGCTGGGCGCCTTGCGGGGCGCGCCGCGGGGCGGCTCGGGCGGCCCCGGCAGCGCCATGGAAGAGCGGAGCGCGGGGAGCGCAGCGCGGGGAGCGGCCCCGAGCTCCTCCCGCCGCCGCCGCCGCCGCCGCCGCCGCCTCCCCGCCCGCGCGCTCACTGGCCGCGCGCCCGCCTCCGCCGCGCCCCGCACCGCGCAGGGCAGCCCGCCAGGTCCCCAGTCCTCCGCGGCCCGCGCCGGCGGCCCCTGCGCTAGCTCCGCGCCGCGCGCCCCCGCGCTCCGGCCCCGCCCGCCCGCGCCGACAGCGCCCCCTCCGCCGGAGCGGCGAGCCAGACTCCCGGACACGCACACCCGAGGAGGAGGGGCGGGGGGCGAGTACTCTGCTGGCCCTGGGGCGGAGGATGGGGGCCAGGACCCGGCCTCGGTCCGCACCCCCTTGCTTCGCGCGCCTCCTACCGGGTGCTCTGGCCGGGAAGCACAGGGTCCGGGCGGCAGCGCCTAGCGGGATTCCGCGAAACCTCGGCGGACAGGGGGCGTGTCGCGGCCCCTCCCACTCCAATCCGCCCTGGGGACTGCGCGCCTTGGGGGTCCCAGTCCCTAGACATGTGTAGGCAGCCCAGTGACCTTGCGCTCCCCCCTCTGCCCATGCTCCACAGCGCTCCTGTCTGGGGCCCCTCCTCGGAAGCCCCCCATCCCACACCCCAGCCTCGGTCAATGGACTCCTACGGCCCGGCCCGCCAGGACCCCAGAGCGCCTCCACTCCAGGACCCCGATTCCGCAGCCACCTGCAGCCTTCTCTGCCCTTGACCTGAACCCCTCCGGCCGTTCCTGGAACTCCCGCAGGCTGGAGGATCCCTGCTATTCGCCAGGCGCGACCAAATTTCGGAGTCCGTGGCGGGACGCTCGGGGAGCAAGGGGTGGGTTCTACCAGGATACAAACTCAGGCCCGAATCCCGCGCCCCTTCAGTGCGCAGCCCCCAGTCTCGCAAGCTGACGGGCGCCCTCTGTGGGCGCAGGCCGGGCGGCGGGACGCCTGCCTAGGGAGGGTGGAGGCCCGGGACAGGGTCTCCTAAATAACCTAGGCCCACGGGGAGGTCTTTGGGAGTTAGGGGGGTGGCTATTAGGCAACACTGCCGGGGGAGATGGACCTGAACAGGATCCGGAAGGTAAGCAGGCATAGAGAGAAGACCGGAGAAGCGAGGGCCGGGAGGTCACAGCGCTGGGCCCTTTCAGAGGCACAGGTGCGCAGATGGCCTGACATGACAGCTGGGCTGGGGTGCTACGGCTGGGCCAGCCCCGCAGCCCCCTCTGCCCCCTGGAAAGGACCATGGACTCGCCCTACTCACCCCTCTTCCGCCGCCGGGAGACCCTCCTGCTCCACGGGGTTCCTCCCCTGACACTCCAGTGGCTACTGGAGGACACTGTCTCCACCTGACTGCACCCGACGGGCTCATCATAAACACCTTATCTGCCCAGCACAGGGCTGGCCATTACCACTGCTCTGCCCCACCCGGGCCTCGCGTCAGGAAGACACCCCAGGAGGAGCTGCCCGCCTCCCGATCCCCATGGCCACTCCTGGCCTGGGGCAGAGATCAGGGCAAGCCATAAGGAGGGCCGGAGTCCCCCACTCCCCCTCCTCAGCCCCTCCTGTCAGCCACTGGAGGCCACCCTGGGGACCTCCCACCCTCCTCCCTCCCCACCTCTCCAAGACCCTGATCCTGGGGGGCTTCCTCCAGTGGACCCCGCTCTTCTGGGAGGGGGCTGCCGCCACCTCAGTGGATTGATTAAAGCCATCGTGGGGATTTTTTTTAACATTTAATTTACCAAGCACGCCGCGGCCAGTCAGAGCTGTCCCCGGGGAAATCTAGGCCAAGGGAGCAAAGGAGAAAAACCCCTGCAATTGAGTGCAGCTCTGACAGGATTAATTGCTGGACTCCGCTTCCAATCAGACCCCGCATGGCAGTGTTTCAGGAAGGCGGGAGGACACCAGGCTGCAGTGGTCAGATTCCTGCACCGGGCACGGGGAGCCTGAGCCCGCCATACCACCACCTCACCACGACCTGCTGGGGACATTGGGAAGCCCCCCCAGCTCCACATGCAGCCCAAGTTCCCGTGGGTGGTCTCCAGCCCACCCCCAGCCAGCCTTTCTAAGAGGGGCCAAGCCCTTCCAGCCAGCAATTTGAGAGCCGAACTGGCATCCTGACATGCGTCCACGTTGCACTTTGGAAGATGAATGCCTGGCAGCAGTCTCTGTGATGGTGGGAAAGTGGACCAGTAGGGAAATGGACAGCAGATCCTCACACTCGATCCTCGCTGACAGTAGACACAGGTCAAAGACCAGGGGACCCTGGAAAGATGCCCAGACACAGTGTGCGGCAGGGTCAGGTTTGCATTTCTAGAGAACATTTAGTCCCATAAAGGCCTGGACCTTTCCTGGGAGAGACGCAAGGGACAGGTACGAGTTGTTGCTTCTGCGGAGAGGAGAGGGTGGGCCAGAGAGAGGCTTCCCTCCACTTGCTATCTCCCCGTGTGGTTTTAACTCCTGCAGGGCTTTTAAACCATGAGTGCGGGTGTTTAATGAAGAGATCAAGAAGGGTTGCAGTGCCTAAGCTGCCAGAGATAAGATGATCTGAGGTCCTCGAACTAGGAGCCCACTCAGCACAGAGCAGCCCCTCCCTCCCCTCCATGGGCAGGGTGGGGGAGGGAAAGAAACCTTCCCCCCTCATCTCAAGGGGGGCTTGGGACCCTCCCAACTTCCCCAAGTCTGGTCAGCTCGCCAGGCGCCCCCTCAGCACCCCTCCAGGAGGCTGGGGTCGCGTCTGGGGTGGGGGAGGGGTGCCTCAGGAGGGCGGCCTGTGATGACAGCCCCACCGTGTCCACAAGGGAAGCCCAGCTCGGCTCAGGGCAGGGCCTCCTGGCCAGGTCACCTCCCTCCTCCTCCTGAGCTCCGGGCGGGTTGCGGGGGGACAGGCTTCAGGTCAGGAGAAGATCAGCCATGTTTCCAGTTCTCCTTCAGGGGCGGCTGAGTGCTGGGGGCCACTCATTTAATTTTCACAACAACTCTAGCAGGGGGTGTTATTGCGATCCCCAGCACACAGATGAGGGAACAGGCAGAGTGGTGAAGTAAGTTGCCAGAATGCATCCCAGGCCGTCTGGATCCAGAGTCTGTGCAGGTAGCCCAGGGCCTGGCCTCAGTAGTGCAGCTGTGGAGGGCAGGACAGGGCCTTAACCTGGGGGCTCTCAGCTGGGGGTCAGAAGCAGGAGGCGAGGAAGATCACATCCCCACCCCATCCCCACCCCCACCCCTGCCGCAGTGGGCTGCAGGATAAGGGTGTGTCAAGTAGAGAGAGAGACCAGCAGAGTCAGGCCGGCTCCCTGTAGAACAGGGACCCTCACTGGTCACTGGGCCAGCCCCTCCTGCCCTCTGCCCCGCACCCCTGCCCAGCACCCCACGCCAGGAAGAGCCCCAGGCCCAGAGAGATGGGATTACCTCCAGCACCGTGGTTTCAGCACCTCGGCCAGCACCGGCAGAGGTACTAATGTGGCTCAAGGGCCCGCCCCTTGGCCCTTTCTTCAAGTCACGTGGGGATGGGCTCAGATAAGGGCAGTGGAGGAGGGGGGCTCCTGGGTGTTGGGTTTTCCATCATTCACTTGCTCATTCATTCACTCAGTTCAATCACCCTGGAGTCATCCTTGACTCCTGCTTGCTCTCGGCGCCCTTGGGTCCTATCCATCAGGATTTCCTGTTCCCGCTCCCTTGACAGAATGTCCAGAGTCAGACTGCTTTTCACAGCCTGCGCTGCCCATGCCCTGTCTCGGCCACCGTCATGTTTACTGCAGTGGCCCCTAACTGGAGCCTCTGTGGCCACTGCCACCTCCTTGGGTCTGCTCTCAACACAGCAGCCAGGGGTGCCTTCGAGCAGGTGGGTGAGATCACACCACCTCTCTGCGCAGAACTTTTGCTTCCCTTCTCACGCCCTGGGAGCCCCAGCGTCCCACAGTCTCACCGACTCCTTGCTGTTGCTGAGCACGGCCCCTCAGGGGCTCACTCCTGTTTCCTCTGCAGGGGACGCTGTTCCCCAGACAGCCACTCTGCTCTCTCTCTCTTTTCTGGAAGGTCACCGTCCTGGCAAAGCCCTCCTTGCCCACCTTACCTAAAACCCCAAACCCTCCCAATATTCCCCAGCACTCCAATGCTTTCGTTTTCCTCCTCAGCACCTACCGTGCGTTACTATGAATGTTTCTTATTTGTCTTGTTTATTGCCCATCATCCCCATTAGAAAATCAGCTGTTTCTCTCGTACCTGACACAGAGCAGATACCCACTGATAGTTGTTGAAGAAATAAAGGCATGAGTGATCCCCAGGCATGCTCTTTGTTGCTAATTCCTGTGTGAGGTCCCATTGCAGAGGGGCTCCTGCCCTCCATCCCCTTCCTGGGGGCAGCCCTTCTGGCCCCCCACCTGGATGTCTGCTCTGGCCTCCTCACACTGCTTCCCACCCGATCCAGAGCAAGGCTGCAGGGTCACACCCTGACCCTGGGATGACTTGACCAGACCCACCCAGCCCAGCCCTAGGTCAGCGGGTTTGACCAGCCTGAGGACACTTTCTGGCCCAGATGGAAGCATTCCTGATCTGTCTGCGCCTCCCCAGCTCCTGAGAGGAAATGTACGTGGCACTGAGTGGTCCCCAGACCCTGTAATCAGTGGCCGCACCATGACAGGAGCACTCCGGCCCTGCGGCCCAGCCTGCAAGGCTCCCAGCCCCAGTAGAAATTCTGAGCGTTTCTGAGGTGCCCCACGGAGAGTGGTGGTCGCTCAGCCAGCCCGCAAGGCACCCAGCCTGGGCCTCCTCCTCTCTGGACTCCGCTCCTTCAACTTCTTTTGTCCTCTTTGCCTGGACTTCCCCCTCATAGCTGACCAACTCCAACTTCAGGGTGCACTCAGATGCCGCCTCTTCCAGGAAGGCTTTCAGCCCTAGGCAGAACTAGTCCCCCAGTCCTGGTACTCCTGCCACACCTGGCATGTTCCTGTGCCCCTCCAGGGCACAGGTGTCACTGATTCCCAGGTGTCAGCGAATGCTTAAGGAAGACAGGAAACCAGTCAGGAAGGTCACCAAGTAGCAGGAGCAGACCCCTCCTCCCCGACTCCCTGGTTGATGGGGTCAGAGGGCAGGAACCAGGACTCTGGGAAGCCAATCCCCTGCGTTCACACAGCCACAGCGGCAATGGGGACACTGCCACTTGTGGCCGGCAGATGGCGCCCCTTGGCCACAGTCTCCGGTGAAAAAGAATGCATCAATATTTACGAGAGAAACCGTCTGGTTTCCCTCTTGTGCAGATAGGGAAACTGAGGCCCTGAGAGGGGCAGGGGCTTGCTTAGACCCCTGAGAGTGAGAGGTGCCAGCCCTGAGACCTCTTCAGCATCCCCTCCACGTGCCTCCCTGTGTCCCCCCCACCCCCACAGGCCTCAGCCCACCCCTGACTCCCTCCTCCTCCCTCACCCCCGTTCTTGCTCCCTCTCTCCCTACCCCTCAAAGACCTGGGCTCAACCTCTAGCTCGAGGACAGGCAATGACCAGGGTAGAGGGACACATGGGGGCAGGGGGTGCAAGCTGGGAAGCTCTGGGAAACCCCTAGTGCAGCTGCATCCCTGCCCTGCCAACGTGCCAGAAATGGCCTTGCTGCTTCCTGAGGAGCCCGTCTGGGTGACTGTCCCATACAAACAGCTCCCTACACCTCTCCAGGGCAGGGGCAGAGTCCAGCTCAGCTCTGGATCTGCAGGAACCAGGGCTGGACATGAAGCTGCCCTTGTGAACACAGGTTGGGTGTGTGTGTGTGTGTGTGTGTGTGTGTGTAATACAGCTTACACAAGAGTGTACAGCATGATGGGCCACACACACTGAGAATGCAAACAGTATGAGCCGGTATGCTGGATGAATAAAGATGGGGGTGCTGAGGGAGCCACGCCCTCCAGACCCCAGGGTCCAGGCACACCACTGACCATGTCGAGGACAGCTGCATGCCTCATGAACCACCATCCCTCACTCATCCTGGGCATGGCCATGGGGGTTCCTCAAAGAAAGAAGAGAAGATGTTGTGTTCCATGAACTTAAGTACAGATGCAATTCAGAGAACAATAAGAGAAGCACTTGGAATATAAAACTGTGATAACAGAAATAAAATTCAAAAGGATGAAAGGTAAAGTCAAGGAAATACCCCCAGAAAGTAGAAGAAAAAGAAAGAGAAAAATAAGGGGAGGAGGAGAAAGAAAAAAAATTACAGGATTAGAGTAAGAAGTTCAATATCTGAATAATAGTAGTTGCAGGAAAAAAGAGCAGAAAAAATAAGGGTAAGGAAATAACGAAAAAAAAAAAAAAAATCCCAGAACTAAGGACTGAGGATTTAATGGCTTCCACAATAAAAAAAAAAAAAAGAAAGAAAAAAAGAAAGACCAACATCTTTGTGAAATCTCAAAACAACACCAGGAACAAACAGAAGATACTAAAAGCTTGCGATGGGGGGAGGAATCCACATGTCAAGCAAGAAGCAGATTGGCCTCCAACTTCTCAACAGTAGCAATGGAAACTAGAAGAGAATAGAGCAGTTTCCAAAACCCTGAGGAAAAATTATTCCCTATCTAGAACTCTATACCCAGCCAAATTATCAACTGAGTAGAAAAGTAGAATAAAGACAAAAACTTGGCCTTTGATCTTTCCCTTTCTCCAAGTTCCTGGCAGATGGGCTCCTCCCAAATAAAGAACTAAACCAAGGAAAAAGAGGACATGGGATCAAGGAAACGGGACTCCAACCCAGGAAAGAGATAAAGGGCATTTCCAGGGTGGTGAACAGAGGTTTACAGGTGTCAGCTGAGTCCTAAGGGTCCAGATTGGAGCAGGCATTCAGAGCACTGTACAGGGAAGCCTTAGAAAGAAGGAAAGAAAGAAGGAAGGAAGGAAGGAAGGAAGAGAGGGAGGGAGGAGGGGAGGGAGGAAAGGAGGGAGGGCGGGAGGGAGGGAAGGAAGGATATAGATTACATAATGTATTTGAACACATTTAGAAGGGATATAAACTTCCATCATAACTATGCAAATTAAAAAATGAGGCAATTATTTTTTTTAATTAAAAAGCTGTACCAGAAAGGAATTGTGACATAGTATGCTAACTTGGGGCAGGAATATATAGGGCAGGAAGCTCCTGTTTTTCTTAACAAGTTTTATAATGATTATTTGACTTTTTAAATTATATAAATGCATAAAGTTCACTTTTAAAAGAAATTATTTGTTTAATTTAGAAATGTAGATGAAAGTGAAAACATACTTCTGAATAACTCTAGAGAAAAATCCCAATGGAAATTACAACGAAAGCAGTTGAGTGCTTTATACCACCACCCACGGTCTGAGACCAAAGTGACTCCAAAGGAAAATTAAATCCTTATCTGAATGTTTTGTAAAAGGAGGAACAAAGACTAAAGAAGCCAGACTTCGCAAAATGTATGGCCAAGTGTCGCCTTGCCCATGGCGTGTCGCCTTGGCCTGTGTGCTGGGTCATCTTCCCAAGACACTCTTCAGGCACGCTGGGGACTTGGCCTGGAGATAAAGGAAGGCTGAGTCTTGGAGGGAGGGGGACAAGGTACCTGGAGCGTCCCCTCTGCCGCGACTGAGCTGGGTCTGCCACTTAGAGACCCCCGGGAACCACTTCTGGAGGTGGCCACCTCCACCCACTCCTGCTGAGGCCAGGCCCTCAGGGAAGTTGTGCGTATGTGTGAAGAGCTACACGTGGATTTAGGTTGGCTCTGACGGAGCCTCCATGCCCCAGCACTGAGCCAGTGGAACATCTGAGCCCCCAGGAGAATCCGGCATCTGGGGTGGTAAGCACGAGGAGTCCAGGAGAGGTCTAGCTCCAGAGGAGAGCTGGAGACCCACCCTGTGTGTCTGTAACAACACTGTCGTCCCTTGGGGAAAGCCAGAAACGTTTCTGGGAAAGGACCGTGGCAGAGAATCAGCAGACCGCAGGGGGAGGTTTGAGCTAGTGTTCTTGGGGTAACAGGGCGGGGGGGGGGCTTTTTGAGCCAAGATAGAGCAGCAGGGACCAGATTCACACTGCCACCAGAAATATTCAAAAAGGGACAAAATAGATGAAACAACCGTTCACAGACCTAGGCTCTCAGGCAGGACAGGACAGGGACCCCTGAGAGAGGGGAGCAGGTGAGGCAGGGCCTGCGCTGGCCCAGCCCACTGGCCAGGGAGAGCTGACGGGCCTTAGCACATGGAGGGGGCACCAGGAGGAGCTCTCAGGCATCCCCGGGCAGAGGGCACACCGTCGGGACTCTGGGGAAGCCAAGGCTGCGCGAGTCTGCAGGGCAGAGTCTCAGAGAGAAGAGCTGCCAGAGCCACCACAGCTCTGGAGACCGGCAAAGGGGCCCCTTGAGTCTCTAGCCCGGTGCCCGTCAGCACGTGAAGGAAAGGACGTTCCCCAAGGCCAGAGAAGGAGCCACCGGGAGGGAACGGAAGGAAAGCTGCCTGCGTTCCAACCACGTGGGAACCAAGACAGACGCGCACACGCCACGTCCACGGCAGCATCAGTCCCGGCAGCCCAGAGGTGGAGGCAACTCAAGTGTCCGTTGACAGAGGAACGGGTCAGCAAGCTGTGGTCCCTCCACACAGTGGGACACTGCTCTGCGCCTTGAAAAGGCAGGAAACCCTGACACCTGCCACAGGATGGATGAGCCTTGAGGACATTCGCTCAGTGAAATTAGCCAGTCACAGAAGATGGAAATACAGGACGACTCTGCTCATTTGAGGTAACTGTCTTAACTCTTAAAGACAGAAAGTGGATGGACTTCCCTGGTGGTCCAGTGGTTAAGGCTCTGCGCTCCCAACGCAGGGGACCCAGGTTTGATCCCTGGTTGGGGAACTAGATCCTGCATGCTGCAACTAAAGATCCTTTGTGCCACAACAAAGATCCTGCGTGCTACAACTAAGATGCAGCGTAGCCAAATAAATTAATAATTTTTTTTTTTTAAAGACAGAAGGTAGAACGGTGGTTCCAAGGGCTGGGAGGAGGGGAACGAGGAACTATTATTTAATGGAGACAGAGTTTCAGTTTCACAAGATGAGAAAAAGTTCTGGAGGTGGATGGTGGCGTTGGTTGCACAGCAATGTGAGTGTACTTAATGCCACAGGACTGTGCATTTAAAAACGGTTAAAAGAATAAATTTTATGTATTGTATATTTTCCCATAATTAAAAAAAATTTTTAAACATGCTGGGAATGGTGTGTGTTCCCACTGACCAGAAGGAATAAGCCTCATCGTTTGCAAGGTGTGGGGTAGAGGACTTGAGGGCTGCCTCATTGTTGGGGCAACAGAATAAATGTTGAACAGCTCCTGCTTAACAAAGCTAAAAGCAGTCCTCAAAAGGATCAAACTCTCTGCAGGTAGCTCAACCACATCCTGGGACAAGGCTCACAATGTTTGTAAGATACAAAATTATCCAGCACCCAGCAGCGTTTAAAGCCACAATGCTTGGCAGCCAATCAGAAATTACCAGACACACAAAGAAACAGAAAACCACAAAATGAGGAGAAAAATCAGTCAACAGAAACAGGCCCAGAGAACCCTCCTACACTGTTGGTGGGAATGTAAATTGGTGCAGCCACTGTGGAGAACAGTACGGAGGTTCTTTTAAAAACTAAAAATAGAATTACCATATGATAGAGCAATCCTACTCCCGGGCATATACCCAGAAAAGATGAAAACTCTAATTTGAAAAAATACATGCACCCCATTGTTCATAGCAGCACTATTCACAATAGGCAAGACATGGGAGCAACCTAAGTGTCTATCAACAGATGACCAGATTAAGAAGATGTGAGATATATCTCTGTGTGTGTGTGTGTGTGTGTATATATATATATATATATATATATATATATATATATATATATATATATATATATATATATATATCAGAATACTACTCAGCCATAAAAAAGAATGAAACAATGTTGTCTGCAGTAACATGGATGGACCTAGAGATTATCATACTAAGTGAGGTAAGTCAGATGGAAATAGCATATGATATCACTTAAATGTGGAATCTAAAAATATAATACAAATGAACTTACTTACAAAACAGAAACAGACTCACAGACATAGAAAACAAACTTACGGTTATCAAAGTGGAAAAGGGGGATAAATTAGGAGTTTGGGATCAACAGATACACGCTACTATATATAGAATAGATAAACAACAAGATTTACTGTATAGCACAGGTAACTATATTCAATATCTTGGGGTTTTTTTAATTCTGGTGGGGTTTTTTTGGGTTTTTTTGGCTGCATCAGGTCTTAGTTGCGGCATGTGGGATCTTCGCTGAGGCATGCCTGATCTTTCATTGCAGCACACAGGCTTCTCTCTAGTTGCGGCGTGTGGGTTTTCTCTTCTCTAGTTGTGGCGTGAGGGTTCCAGAGCGCGTGGTCTCTGTAGTTTGCGGTACGCGGGCTCTCTCGTTGAGGCTCACGAGCTCAGTAGTTGTGGTGAGCGGGCTTAGTTGCCCTGTGGCATGTGGGATCTTAGGTCCTTGACCAGGGATTGAACCCGCGTCCCCTGCATTAGAAGGTAGATTCTTTACCACTGGACCACCAGGGAAGTCCCTCAATATCAATATGTCTATAAAGCAAAAGAATCTGAAAAAGAATAGATAGATAGATGGATAGATAGATAGATGTATGTATACACACACACACATAACTGAATCCCTTTGCTGTACACCTGAAACGAACACAATACTGTAAATCAACTATACTTCAATAAATAAATTAATAAATAACACACACACACACACACACACACACGCACACGCACACACACAAAGAAACAGACCCAGAAATGATGCAGATGATAAAATCAGTTCACAAGAACGTTAAAACTATTTTTGTAACTATTTCACTAAGTTCAAGAAGATCTAGGAATGCTTAAATACATTAAGCAGAGATGACACTATTAAACAGACCCAATCGAACTTCCATAGATGGAAAATATAATGTCCAGGACAACAATTACACTGATGTAATTAATACCAATTAGACACTGCAGAAGAAGCAATTATTTAGCTAGAAATAGAAACTATCCAAAGTGAAACACAGAGAAAACAAAACTGTAAACAATGAACAGAGGGACTCCCCTGGTGGTCCAGTGGTTAAGACTCCATGCTCCCAATGCAGGGGGCCCGGGTTCCATCCCTGGTCAGGAAACTAGATCCCCGCATGCCGCAACTAGAGATCCCTAACGCAGCAACAAAGATCCCACGTGCCACAACTAAGACCTGGCACAGCCAAATCAATCAATCAATAAATAAATATTAAAAAAAAAAAAAAAAAAACAATGAACAGAGCTTCAGGGAGCTTTGGGTCAACCTCAAATGGCCTAACAGACACCATCTTAAGAAGCTAGAAAAGCAGAACAAACAAAACCTAAAGTAAATAGAAGAAGGGAAATAACAGATAAAAGAGTGGAAATCAATTAAATAGAAAACAGAAAAATAATAGAGAACATTAATCAAACTCAAAGTGGGTTCTTTCAGATGATCAATAAAAATGATAAACCTCTAGCCAGGCTGAGAAAACACAAAATCATCAATATTAAGAATGGGAGGGGGGACTTCCCTAGTGGTCCAGTGGTAAAGAATCCACCTTACAATGCAGGGGACACAGGTTCGATCCCTGGTCAGGGAACTAAGATCCCACATGCTGTGGGGCAACTAAGCCCGTGTGCCACAACTACTGAGCTTGTGCACCTCAACAAGAGAGCCCACGTGCCACAACTACAGAGCCCATGAGCCCTGGAAACTGCACGCCACAGCTAGAGAGAAGCCTGCATGCCACAACAAAAGATCCCTCATGCCTCAGTGAAGATCCTGGTGCCGCAACTAAGACCTGACACAGCCAAAACTAAATAAAATAAATAATAAATTTAAAAATCTTAAAAAAAAAAAAATCTTCCCTGAAAACCATCAGGGAGTTTGGGTTTATAAAAAAAAAAAGAAGGGGAGGGGACTTCCCTGGTGGTCCAGCAGTTAAGACTCCAAGTATAAGCCACTGCAGGGGGGCACGGGTTCAATCCCTGGTCAGGGAACTAAGATCCCGTATGC
This sequence comes from Eschrichtius robustus, assembly GCF_028021215.1. NCBI lineage: Eukaryota > Metazoa > Chordata > Mammalia > Artiodactyla > Eschrichtiidae > Eschrichtius > Eschrichtius robustus. The sequence goes on from NC_090824.1 coordinate 1,694,297, forward strand.
TGGGCAGATAAATAAATAAATACAATTTTGAAAAAATAAGAGAATGTGAGATGGGACATTGTACAGATTCTACAGATGCCAAACGAATAATAATGGAATATCATGAATAACTTTATACCAATAAATCTGACAACTTAGATTAAATAAACAAATTCCTTGAAAGATACAAACTGATAAAACTCCCCTGAGAAGAAATAGATAAACCAAGTAGTCCTATATCCATTAAAGATATTGAATGTGCATTTGAAAACCTTCCAAGAAAGAAAACTTCGGGTCAGGGGTGGGGGGTTGTTGGGGAAGGGAGGAAGTAATCGCAAAGGGCCAGATTAACCCCGTTGGGTGGTGGATCTGCTCCTTACTTTGATAATGGAGATGGTTTCATGGATGTATGCATATGGCAAAAGTCATCAGATTGTACACTTTAAACATACATTGTACATTTTACTATATGTTAATTACACCTCTAGACACTGAAAAAATAAAGACAAGGGTGATCTCCATATACAGTGGACTACTACTCAGCCATAAAAAGCAACGAAATTGAGTTATTTGTAGTGAGGTGGATGGACCTAGAGTCTGTCATACAGAGTGAAGTAAGTCAGAAAGAGAAAAACAAATACTGTATGCTAGCACATATATATATGGAATCTAAAAAAAAAGAAATGGTTTTGATGAACCCAGGGGCAGGACAGGAATAAAGACAGAGATATAGAGAAGGGGCTTGAGGAGACGGGGAGGGGGAAGGGTAAGCTGGGACGAAGTGAGAGAGTGGCATGGGCATATACACACTAACAAAGGTAAAATAGATAGCTAGTGGGAAGCAGCCGCATAGCACAGGGAGATCAGCTCGGTGCTTTGTGACCACCTAGAGGGGTGGGATAGGGAGGGTGGAAGGGAGATGCAAGAGGGAGGAGATATGGGGATATATGTATATGTATAGCTGATTCACTTTGTTATAAAGCAGAAACTAACACACCATTGTAAAGCAATTATACTCCAACAAAGATGTTAAAAAAAAAAAGAATATCTGATTAAAGTCATCAACTATGTGTATTCAATAGTATCCACTGCAATTTCAGAGCTATTTTTTTAGATGAGTTATGATTAAAAAATAAAATAAAATAAGACTTCCAAAAAAAAAAAAAAAAGAGTGATCCCCAACGACTGGAGGGCTTGAGGAAAGCTCTCTTGGACACGTCCCCTCCCATCTGTGTGCCCTGCAGTCTTTAAGAACCACAGCAGATGCTCAGAGAGCCCATCACAGTGGACACTCACAAAGTCACCGAGGGTGTGGAGGAAGTAGGGAACTGTCATCTGTCCCCCCTCCTCTATGAAGATTCTCAACCTCAGAGGCACTTGGAGTTAGACTCGCTGTAGCCTGGGGGGAGCCCCCAGCAGGTTGCCCGTGCAGTAGGGACTCAGGCAGGGATGCTGGGGACAGAGGGACTGACAGGCAGTGTCTGTTCTGGGCTCTTGCTCCCCTGGGGATTAGAGGCTTGGGACATCTCCACAAGCCGCAGGTTCGGGGGTCTGTCTACCCTCATTCCTCCAATTCTTTTCTCTTGCTGAGATCTACTACTTAAGACAGTGGTTCCCAGCCTCGGGCCTCGATCAGAATCACCTGGGAACCTGGCCAAGGCGCAGGTTCCCTGCCATCCTGCTCCTCTGAGCCTGGGCCTGGTGATCTTCACCAGCCCTCCCGGTGACAGCCACATGGCAAAGCTGGAGACCACTCGCTCAGAAGACTGGTTTAGCTACTTTAATAGAGACCAAAATAACAGTGGCTTTAAAAAGACAGAAGGTTAATTTCTCTTGTGGAAAAGACAAGCTGGTAAGTGGTCCCAGGAACCAGGGTGGCGGATCCCCCGAACTGGTCCAGGGTGGGGTGACCAGCTGTCCCAGTTTGCCCTGGACAAAGACGGTGCCCAGAACATGAGATTTCTAGTGTTAAAACCTGAAAGTCCCAGGCAAACCTTGATGAGTTGGTCAGCCTCATCCAGGGAGGCTCTGCCATGGCCCAGGGTGGCCCTCTGTCTGCAAGGCCAGGGCGGGCTTAGCACCACAGTGGCCTGGTTCCACGCGGAAAGGGGAAAGAGGAAGTAGAGGCAGCCCAGAGCCCCACACTAGCAGCCCAGGGGGCCAAGTGCCCAGTGGACACGAGGGGCTTCCATTGCTAACGAGAATGGGTACTGGGGCCCTGAGTATCATCTGCCAGAGAGAGGGGAGGTGTCGGGGGGCAGGGGCAGGGGGCAACGTATGTCAGGAGAGACAGGGCTTGTCACAGAAAGCCCCAGGGACCGAGGGGGCGTGGGGTGAGGCCCCACCCCATTGCTACCTGGGGTCTTCCCCCCACCGGCCCTCCCCCACGAGGTATTACCGTCCCTGCGATAAGCTCTAGCTCTGCCCCACATCAGCGCTCTGGGAGTGGCCCTGCAGCGAGCCCCGCGAGATGGGCACTACCAGCCCCGCTGCCAGAGGAAGCAATGGGCTCTCTGAGAGGCGGGAATTGCCACGGTCACTTGCTTATGGGCGGCAAGGCTTGTAACCACGACTGACTCTCAGTCCGTGCCAGGATGGGGGAGGGGGCTGGGTACGGCCGAGGAGGGTCCTCCATCACTTCAGCCCCTAAGCCCTCCAACCTTGCCCCTCCCGGTGACCAGAGCCCAGCCAGGCTGGGCACGGTAGCAGCCAGCCAGGCGCCAGTATGGGGTGAGGCTGGAAGCGGGTGGAGCCGCCTGAAATTGGGGCCCCGGGACCAAGCCGTCTCCCCAGCCCGGCTCCTCAAGGCAGCAGCTCAGAACAGAAGGGGGTGGGGAGGGCCCCAGGGGCCTGGGTCAGGGAGGTGGGAGAAGGTTTCAGGAGGTGTCCCTTCCCCAACTAAGAGAAAGCTGGTTGGGGCTTGGGGCTTGCTGGGAGGCCACGGGGCCAGAGGCAAGGCAGAGGCTGGCAGCCAGGCCAGGTGAGGACCTGGCCACCCCCCTACACAACTGTCCTCATTTCTCTTCCTCTGGGGTTGGAAGGAAGAAGAAGAGACCACAACGAGGCCTGGGGGAGAAAGGACAGCCAGCCCCAGGACACGATGATGCTTTAGAACATATGTTTATTTTCATCAGTCTGTAATGTATATATTCACATCGCACAAAATGATTCCAGACCACAGACTAGGTAACACCCCATGACCCCTCACCTGGACCCCAGCAGGGGAGCCCCTGCCTCTGGGCTGCTGGGGGCACAGCAGGCGGCGCAGGAAGAACACTGTCGAATGAAGCTGCCACTGGTGGTCAGGAGACAGCGTCAGCATCCTTGCTGAGACCCTCCGGGCCCCTCAGAGCACCGCGGACCCGGCCTGGCCCTGCTGTGCTCCCGAGAGGCGGCTGCAGTGGAGTTTACTGAGCAAAAGGGGAAAGTACTGGCTGGCAGGTGGACCCTCACGCCGGGAACACGACCCCCTCCCCCAGGCAGCCAGAGGGCCCACAGCCTGGGCTGGGGCCACATCCTTCTGCGGCCACCTCTCTCCCTCCACACCACGTCTTCTGTCCTCACACCCACCCTGTAGGGGCCTGGCATCCGCCCCTCCCACCCCCCGAACCACCACCACCACACTCACGAGCTGGTGACTGGCCCAAAGCCATCCGGCTGGTCCGCGCGCCTCCGGTGGGCCTCAAACCCAGGCCTGTCCGACCCACCATCCAGGCTGCCCTTCGGCTCCCCTACACCCGGGGCCAAGGAGGCAGGGACCTTCCCTCCCCAGAGGGTGGCGCCAGACCCGCGGGCCAGGCAGGCTCCCGGGCAGGTCGGTCTCATCCTCCGGGAGGGACGCCTCGCCCTGGCGGGAGGTGGGAATGGGGTGACACTTTGCTGAGCCCCTCCCGGGGCCAGCCCCTCCCAGAGATACGCGGGCTCCCGCGGCTCCCACGGGACCTATCGGGCGCGTGCTCCCAGGACGCACTGCAGAGGGGACGCCCTGGCCAAGGCGGTCCGGCCCACCGAGTCCGCGGGCCTGTTCCCCTACCCGGGGCGTGGTCTCCCAACTTCCTCCCAAGCCACGTTTCTGGCCCTGGGGGTCCTTCATTCATTCCACACGCTCTCACTGGGCCCCTGCAATCGCCCCGCACGCGCCCTCTGCGAAGCGAAGGCTCCAGCTCTCCCCCAGCGAGCCCACGACCCACTCCCGCCCCGGAGGGCGCGGCCGCCGCGTCACCAGGACCGGGAGGCCGGGGGCTAGGAGAGCTCCTTCACCCCGCGTGGGCACCGCCAGGGCCCGGCTGGGAAGCCGACGGAGTTTCAAGGGGCGGGGGGCTGGGGGGTGTGCTCGGGCTGCAGGAGGACAGCAGTGGCGTCTCCGCGCAGGCAGCGCGCCGGGAGCGTGGGTCCGGCGCGCCCGAACCCCAGCCCTTCCCAGGGCTTCCCAGGGCTTCCCAGCCTTTCCCAGGGCTTCCCAGCGCTTCCCAGCCTTTCCCAGGGCTTCCCAGCCCTTCCCAGCGCTTCCCAGCGCTCGGCGCCATCACGCCCCGCCGCCTTCCGCTGCGCTCGGCCCCAGGCCCGGCCTCGGGGTCTGCCGGGCGAGGTACGGAGGGCCCGGGCCGGCCTGGGGTGCGCGGCGCAGGGTCCGAGGGCCCCTTCCAGGCGCCCCCGCCCCGGCCCTGCTCCCGGGCCGCGCGTGGGCCGCTCCATTACTGTCGCTGCGTGCAGGCCCGCCGGGTCTAGTGGTCCTAAACATTTCACAATTGCGCTACAGAACTGTTGAACTGTTAAGAACCACTGAACCCAGCGCGCGATCCGCGTCCGCCGCGCTGTGGAGAGAAGAGCCCCGCCGCCCGGGACCCCGGCCGCGCGCCCCGACGCCCGGACACGCAGCGGGAGCGCGGCCGCCGGACCCAGCCCCGCCCGCCCGACCGCGCCCGACGAGCCCCCGCGAGCCCAGCCGTCCCGGCGGCGCGTCCCCTCCGCCCAAGGCCCCGCGATGCCCGGCGGTGCGTCCGTGCGGCGGCGGCCAGCGCCTCGGCGCCTTTTAAGCGGGTGGCCGCCCTCCCCCGCCGCCGGAATGCGCCCGCGCCGCGCCGGCCCGACCGGTTTTTCCGGGCGGGGCGGCTCCCGGGCCGGCAGGTCGCGCGGCCGGTCGTCCGCGGCCCGGGTACCTGCTCGGCGCGCCCACGCGGGGGTGGCCCTGACTCACCGGCCTCCCGGCCCCGCCCGGCCCGCCGCCCCCGGCGCCCCTGGGGTCCACGCTCCGAGCCCGGGGACCATACCCGCACCGTCCCGCCAGGGACCCGGGGCGCCCGGGCTCACTGCGGGGAGGTGGGGACGGCGGCCGAGTTGGTGCCCAGGTGAGGACCGGAGCCGGCAGAAGCCCGGGACCCGCGTACCGTCCATGGGTGGCGGGAGGGCCGGCTGGACACGCCCATCCGTGTCCCGTCTCACTTCAAAGGGAACTTCATGGGAGAGGGGAGGAGGGGAACAAATGGAAAGTGAAACTAGAGGGAGGGTGAGGAGGCGCCGGCAGGTTTCTGGTTCTCAGACCCTGTCTCCTCCCAGAGGGTAAGGAGGGCAGCCCGGACCCCTCCTCAGAGCCCACGCTGGAAGCCCCATCCTGCGCCCACACTCCCCACCCTGGGCGGCAGGGGAGCCAGGGCACGACATTCCTGTCCGCGTCCCCTCCACGCCCGGCAAGAGCCCTGGGCCGGCACCCCGCAGCCCCATGCGCCCCGGCCTGCCCGCTTTAGTCACCTGGACGTGTTGGGGCAGCAGAGCTGCCCACTGGGGGCTAATGGCGGAGTCCAAGCTTTAGGAAAGAGAAAATTTGGAGGGAGGTGACCCCTAAAGTCCTCAGCCCACACCCTGAGCCACTGGTGCAGCCTGGGGGTGGGTGGGCGGCGGTCACCATCGTTTGGCTAAGTCCGGGGTGGCCACACAAGGCCGTGCCGCCAGCTGCACCCCAGTGTCCTCTGGGCTCGGGAACCCAGGCTGGTCCCAGGCCGGGATGCAGCCACCGAGTTGTGACGGACCCTCTAGACCTTGTCACACGTGCTGTGTGTGGTTTACCTGCACCACCACCCAGTAGAGTGAGTAGCAAAGGTTTCATCGTTTCCATTTGCAGTTGGGGAAACTGAGGCTCAGAGAGAGGCAGTGACTTCTCAGAGGTCACACAGCGCTCCATGGTGGAGCTGGGACTCTACACCCCACGTCTCTGCTGAGTCCACTGGCCTGAGTGGCAGTGTGTGGGGGCAGGAACTGGGGGGAGGGGGCACAGAGGTGTGTGACCAAGGCAGCAGTGAGCTTGGGAGCTCCTGCCCCCCGTCACCGCATGGGCGGAAAGACCCCACCTCTCCTGTCCCCTGTTCTCGGCCCTGGTGCAGCCCAGGCCGGGGCAGACCCCTCCCTCCACACTGCCACTGTCGCCGGCGCCAGAGGGGACTGGTAAGAGTGGAGAGGAAGAGGTGACCAGTACCAGCGCCTGGGGCCCCCACTTGCAGCAGGAGGCATTGAGGTGTGACCTGTAACTGGGGTGAGGGCGGCCCTGACTGAGAAATCTGATCTTAGGACGGAAGACACTGGGTAAACGTGGATAACGGCCTAAATGAGAGATGTTTCCCAGTGATAACCCTGGGATCCCAGCGACAGGAGATGGGCCGTTGGGAGCCGGAGCGCCACCCCAAGTGAAATCACCGGGTGCGAGCCACGCAGCTCCGGCCCCTCCAAGACCCCGAGGGGCTCCGGGCGCCTTGCACGTGTACCCCGCCCTCGCCGAGCCTTGCCTCACTCCCGCGTCTCCCACCAGCCCGGCGACCTCTCCCGGTGGCACTACCTTCAAGAGGTGAGGGGGCTGGTGCAGTGCCAGGCGGGCTGGTAGCCCAGCTCTGCCACGTGCCTGCCTGGGACCCTGAGCACAGGCCTGGGCCTTAGTTTCTTCAGCTGTAAAGTGGGAAGGAAGATGGGCCAGTGCCCATTCGGGGGCATCGCGGGATGGAAGCTAGCGCCTGGCAGGTGACCCTTCAACTTTGTTATCCCCGGGGCTACCCCCACCTCGCGCGGCGCTGGGGGCGAGGAGGGCGGCCCTTTACTCCCCTGCTGCGACTTGGCCATTCTCTGAGGAATGGCCCTGGGGAACTTTCCAAACAGATGCCTGAGACTTTCCAGAGCTTTCTGGGACGCCTGCCCAGTCCAGGAGCCGCTCATTGTAGGGCTCTGCATCCCCCAAGTGTGTGGAGGGGCCTGAGAACAGGGGGCCTGGAGGGGAGCTCCCCACATCTGCCCCGCTGGCAGAAGCCTCTCCCCTGCCCTCGATGACCCACTTGGGGGAACGCCAGCGCAGCGAGTGCTCTCCCCCAGGGACACCGGGCTCCAGTGGGCACTTCTCCACTGGCAGGCTTTCTGGGAGGGACGGCCCATGTGGGGCAACTTGAGGCACCGCAGCTCTCAGAATCTGGGCTCCGCGGGGCCTGGGAGACGTGCTGAGTGTGGCGTGGCCGTGAGCACAGGCTCTGCCCCATCCCGTTCCCCGTCCCTCGGAAGCAGAGCCAAAGCGGGTGTCTGTGTCTGGTCAGCTGCTGTGTGCCGGGCGCCACGGAGGACGTGGGGATGGGCACCGGCCGTGGGATGCGGAAGGCGCTCTCCAATTGTCCAGGTACTTGTCCAACGGTCCTGCCGCCCCCTGGCCTTCTGAGGGTCCCGGCCCACCGGCAACTGCAGGGCCTCCGGCTCTGGAGCCCCAGGGCCCCTCTTCCCCGCAGGCCCCCCGCTCACTGGGCTGTCGTCAGGGTATGGGGCCCCACCACACTCGTGTGGTGTCACCTGTTTGTGCAAGGCCCAGGCACACCCGTGTCTGGGCAAGATCTGGAAGGCTGCCAGCCCGGGCCTGGGAACCGGGCTGAGAAGCCTGGGGGTGCGGGCGGAGCCGCCCCCGACCCAGCGCCTCTGGGAGAGGCTGCATGGTGGGTGCAAGGGAGAGCTCTGTGGGGTCACCCTTGCCCTCAGGCTGGGCCCAGCGGCTTCCTGAGCCCCCAGCTCAGGGGCCAGATGGACAGATTGAAGGCGGTCCTTCTGGGGGCAGTTAGAGAGGGGCCAAGGTGGTGGGGGACCTGGAGCGGGGAGGCTCCTCATGGCCAGCAGGGCGGGGGGCGGGGCGGGGGTGGGGGAGGGAGGCCTCGGGCCAGCCCAGGCCCAAGGGCATGCCCTTGTCGCCGCACGGACTGCTTCCGGTTCAGGCCGTGGGTCCAAACACCTGATTTCAGCCCCAGCGGGGCCTCTGGTAAGGCACTGACACTGGCCTCAGAGAGCCACACCCACCAGGCCTGGGCCTGCCCTGCCCATCCCACACCTGCGCACAGCAGGGCGCTTCCACCCACCCAGGCTCCCCAGGATGGGCCTGGCTCATAAGAGGTAGCAGGTCCGGCGCTACCAGCAGATCAGGGGCTGCAATGAACGGGGCCAAGGGGCCAGCAGACTGCAGAGGCCCCTGTGAAGACCGGATGAGGGGGACCGGGAGGACTAGAGAGATGGTCTCCGCGAGGAGAGTTAAGCAGAAGCAGATGTGGGTGGGGGCTGCCTGGAGGAGGTGACTCCAAGCCTCAGGAGGAGGACTGGGAGGAGAGGAGATGGGGCAGAGGTTGTCTGGGGGAGGGAACAGCCTGAACAGCAGGCAGGGAGGTGGGAAAGTAGGGGAGGGGAACAGCCTGCCCACCCGCCCAGGGGGCCCACACTCACACTCACTCCTGGTGCCTTGGGAAGGATTGGCGGAGCGTCCCTCACCCCCAAGGTGCTGAAGACACCACCCTTTGACCCAGAGCCTGGGGCCTCACACCCCACACACATACTCATGGTCCTGGGACCCAGACAGACCCACTGGAGCCGGGCTTTGGGGATCTAGGGAGGGAATGGCCCTCAGAGAGATTTTATTGCCCCTCTACCCAACAAAGACCTTTAGGCTGCGTCCTGGAAACAGAATGGGAAGCAGCTCCAGCAGCGAGGAGGGGGGCAGGGGAAGGGAGCGCACAGCACAGTCAGAGCCGCGGGGGTGGGTCTGCTGCCATCCTTCCAGCAGGCCTCAACAGGAAGGAATGGCTTACGCTGCAGCAGGACAGCCTCAGGTTAGACACCAGGCAGCACTTCCTGACAATGGGAGGTCTCTAGAGGAGGAGTGGAGGCCCAGGTACTGTATGGGGGCAGGGCAGACAGACAAGCCCGGGCACCTGTCAGTGGGAAGCAGCCTTTCACAGGGGAGGGACCCAAGGACCTGAGCAAACCCAACCAGCCTGGAGAGTCTTCCGGAAGGCCAGCTGATGGGGTGGGGGTGGGAGTCAGCTGGAACCTGGCCCACCCAGCCCAGTGGGTGCTGGTCCTGGTGGGGCGGGGCAGGGCGGGCAGGCCCCCTCCAGGCTCGGGGAGCTTCTTGGCCATGGCTGGGGCCTCCAGTGCCACGGCAGGGTGCACTATGGGGCGGCCTGACAGGACGGAAGCAGGGGTTCTGGGGTTGGCCCAGAGCCCCAGTTTGCAGCTCCCCACAGAGGGTGCGCCCCGCCACAGGAGGGGCTCTGCAGGCCCCACTGAGTTAGACCGGCTCTGTCCCCAGGACACAGTCCCCACCAGGTCCAACCCCACAGGGGGTTGGGGGACTTACTGGGCCCAGGGCCTGGTCACCAACCCCACCCTGAAGGCTCTGCAGAAGGGCCACCACTTCCAGGTTCCCAGCTGCCTCTGCCTGCGGTGGGGGGCGGGGGGGGGGGCGGTGAGGGAGAACGCGGGAGGGGCTGCCTCAGGGACTCGGACCAGCAACCTGGCCCTGAACCCCGCCTCCCACCCCCAGCGGCCCACCAGGCTGCCCTCCCACCCATGCACCAAGGACCCCATGACTCCTCCGTTGCCCTTGTCCCCACAGGTCTGGGCCCTGGGAGGGAACCTGGGACAGGAAAAGGGACGGCCCTCCCTCCCCTGTGGTTCCCGCATATGAAGTGCATCCACCCGGAGAGCAGGAGTTGGGCATTTGGGAAGGGGGAGCCAATGGAGCTGTCAGGGAGGCCTTCCTGGAGGAGGTGGCCTCAGAGGGCACTAGTGGTACTCACGACATGCAGGGCGCTGCGCCCATCATAGCCCGGCTGCTTCAGGTCGGCCCCCGCCTGCCACCATGCCCGCAGGCCTTCACAGTCTGCCCTGGATGCCAGCCTGGGAGGGGGAGCCGTCAGAGAGCGCTGGGCACCTGTCCATCTGCCCACCGGCACTTTTGCAAAGCCAGCCCCAAACAGCTGACCCAGCAGTGCCCGAGCCCTGGGGCAGGAGTGCAGGAGTCGCTGCGGGCCAGCTGACGGCCTGGAGTCTGGTTTCACCCAGCAAGGGTGACTGGGACTCAGGTCAAGGGTGCACACACGAACGCACACGCATGAGGATGCACGCACACGCGTGCACGTGCACACACCCCCCACCGGCTGAGTGCCGCCCGCCAGTTTCATATTTCACAACACAGCTCTCCCTGGCGGGGCCCACAGAGGCAGGAGGAAAGTCTGAGGAGGCGGGGGATGGCCCTGGACCCAGCAGGCCGCATGGGGGTTCCTGGCTAGGAGGGGGCCTGGGCCTGCCTGCCCTAGGGAGGTGGCGGGGGACTCGTAGAGCACCACCCAGGCCCTCGTGGGGTCGTCCGCATCCTCCCTTTGCTCTCAGACGAGGCCACTCCCCACCCTGGGACCAGGCAGGGAAGGGGTCCAAGCCAGGTGTGCTGGCCAGGGCAGCCGGGCAGGAAGGGCCATCCCCCAAGGGGGCCCTAGGGACTCCCTCTGGGTCAGGAAACAGCAGCAGCAGCCCCCAAAGCGGCGCTGGGTCATTCCTGAGGTGAATCATGCTGATGGCGCCACCACCCGCCCCGCCCCCAGATCTGCCCCCAGGCCTCTCGCGCTGGTTCCCACACACACTCGCCTCCTGGAAGAGCCGGCCAAGGGCCCCCCGCAAATCCAGCCAAGCAGCTCAGGTCGGATGACCCACTCCCGTGGGAGCTGGCTGTCACTTCCCCCCTCTGCCTCTTTCCCCATCTGTCAACGGAGCCATCGAGGCCCACCTGGGGTGCAGCTCTGAACCGTCACCCCAGAAGTCCCTTCAGAGCCAAGACCCTCCCCGCCTGGGCCCCGCCACCATCCCACACATCTGAGACCCCTGTCGGTGCTGAGAAGAGGCAGGTCAGCCAGCAGGATTCGTCCCCCCAGGGACGCTGCACTCCAGGGAGGGAGGGGCTGAGGCTGGGGCCAGTGGGCTCTCTCCACCCCACTGTGTCTAGGACGGGGGCCTCCAAGGCTCGGGGGTGGGGGGATGCTGGCCGGTGGGGACGAGGGGGCCAGAGCTTCAGGTCCTCTTCCTGGAGAGCAGGCAGCACCCCTCCTCACACCACAGCAGCCGCGGTCTAAGACACCGCCCTTGTCACCCAGCCCACGCCTGGGGGCTCTGACTTCCAAGGCGCTTCCAGCCCCCCGGCCTGCCCGCCCCCGGTCCCCCCCTCCTCGAGGCCTCAGACCCGCCCACGGCAGTCCAGGCTGGACGCAGGAGGGGCTGGCGGGCGGGGCACATCAGCAGCGCCAAGGGGAGGGGCCCAGGGGACGGAGGAAGGAGCGGAGGCCGGCAGCCCTGGGCCTGCCCCCTGCCCAGCCTACCACCACCCCTCCCGGGGCCGCAGCCCCCCCAGGCCTGCTTGGTGGTCACTCAGAGCGGCTGAGGTCAGAGTCCTGCTGGTAGCTGGCAGCCGAGCGCCGACCAGGGCAGGGCAGCTCCTGGGCCTGCGGTGTATTCCCCAAGACGGGGACGAGGACCTGCCGCATGGGGCCACGCTGAGCTCACCCCACGGGGGAGCGCGGCCGCGCGTGAGAGCTGCCGACTGCCCTGCCCCCACCCCGTCCCCCCAACCTCCCCAAACGCAACCCAGGCTCCCCCCAGCCCACACCCAGGCCCCCTTCCAGCCGACCCCTCCACGGCCCTCCTAGAGCCCACACACACGCACACCCTCACACGCGCCCCCTTGCTGGACTGCTCCCTCTGCTAGGAACGAACCCCACCCTCAAGTGCTCCAAGGGCCCAGCTGGTGCACAATGGGCTCTCCCCGCTCTGAAGCCCGCGTCCTGGGAAGCACAGGTACGCCTGCGACCCTCACCTGCATAGCTCTGTCCCCGAGTCCTCCAGCTCCTGGGGGGACAGGCAGGCCCCAGCTGCCCGCAGCAGCCCAATGACACCCTGATGCCTGCCGTGAGAAAGAGCGTGGTGACCGCCTGGACGCCAGCAGGGCCTTGTCCTGTGCCCAAGACCAGGAACCCACCCTCCCCAGACTAGGGCCACCCCACCTCGGTCCCCAGCACCCAGACCCACGCCCGGGGTGAGGGGGGTCAGTCAGCCCTGGCTGAGCGGCAACCCCGTCCACAGCACCCCCCAGGCCCCGAGGCACTGCTCTGGGCACCTACGTATGGCCCACCCTGGAGGAGCCTCCCTGCCGAGCTCACACCCGCCAGGGCCGAGTCTGGGAAAACAGAATCCCTTGGGCCGGTAGTCTGCCCTTGGGGATGGGGTGGGCATGAGACACTGACGGAAGAACGTGGGCGTCAGGCTGGCCCGGAGCAGGGCCCAGAGGTCTGTGGGTGTCGAGGCACCTGTTCCGAGCCCAGGGAACAGAGAGCACAGAGCCCCGAGGCTGCCCCCTTCCCCAGTTTGGGGGTGTACCATCAACTGCATGGTCACCCCACTTTTAGGGAGCTGGAGAGGAGAGTGGGGTCCCCCCCAGAGCCCTCCAGGGTGAGGCCAGCCCCTCCAGGGCACAGCAGGGCCCGCTTGGGGGTGAGCCGGGAGACCAGTTCGGGAGGTGCCGTGACAGCCAGCTGGGGACGAGCGGGTGGGACCAGGATGGGGTGAGCTCACCATGCTACCACCCACACCCAAGCGTGAGCAGCAGAGTCTCCAGCCAGATCACCGGGCCTGGGCGCCACGGGCACACCCCACGCGCAGCCCTCCCCCTCTGTCCCCCGCCCGTGCTGAGAACCCTTTGATGCTCCCAGGAGGCTGGGAGGGAGGGGCTACCCCACTGCCCACTGCCCCAAGGGTGAGGCGCCCCAGCCCAGGACTGAGCCGAGAGGTCTAGTGGCCTGGGCTCTCCATGAGACTCATGAAACCCCCAGAAATAACCCAGGGTCCTGCAGGCCGAGAGCCCCCTGGGGAGGGCCCGGGGCCTGTGGCAGATGCTAAACCGAGACCAGCTCTGCATTCGGAAACAGCAAGACTACAAGAGATGGAAAGCAAGGGCTGTGATCCCCATGTCCCAGACACACACTCACACCCGCGTTCACCAGTGCGCTCACGCTCACACACACACACACACACACACACTCACACACACGTATGTATGTGACGCCCCTCCCGGCTGCCGGGCAGGGCACGGGGAAACAGGTGGGAGAGGGGTCCCACCCCTGCCCCTAGGTCTTCCCAGAAAGCTCCAGGCCTCGGAGCAACGTGAGCCCTTAGAACGCAGGGCCAAGTGGCTACCAGGCCCCACCCGTGCCCATCCGCCGTGACTTCCAACTGTCCGTCAGAGCAGGAGAGGCCTGCCCCTCAGAGAGATGCCAGGCGGGCCTGGGAGGGCAAGGAGACGCCTGCCCCAGCAGAGGACATGGGTACAGGTGTTCACCAGCCCCGATGCCTGCTCCTCCGGCCTCGCGCTGGCTGGCTGCCTGCCCGCCAGGCCCAGCCCCAGGGGAAGGGGTCAGAGCCTGTGACCCCGGCTCCCGGGTGGTGACCACCAGCTCGTGCGTTTTCCTTCACATCGATCCTCACACAACCCGCCCTGCAAGGTGCCGCCGCCCCAGCCTGCAGTGCACGTCACAGGTGAGCACACAGGGTGACCCCTCCAGGGGGCCCCAGCCTCTGGCCTTGGCTGCAGGGCACGGGGCCTCTGCTCCTCCTTAGAAGGAACCAGACAGGCTTCCCTGGTGGCGCAGTGGTTGAGAATCTGCCTGCTAATGCAGGGGACACGGGTTCGAGCCCTGGTCTGGGAAGACCCCACATGCCGCGGAGCAACTAGGCCCGTGAGCCACAACTACTGAGCCTGCGCGTCTGGAGCCTGTGCTCCGCAACAAGAGAGGCCGCGATGGTGAGAGGCCTGCGCACCGCGATGAAGAGTGGCCCCCGCTCGCCGCAACTAGAGAAAGCCCTCGCACAGAAACGAAGACCCAACACAGCTAAAAATGAATAAATAAATAAATTTATAAAATTAAAAAAAAAAACCCAACAAAAACAAAAACAAAACAAAACTTCCATTAGAAGGAACCAGACGTCAGGTACCCACACTGACTGCCCGGGGCCCTGGGGCCTCAGCAAGAGCTCAGCTCTGCAAGTCTCCACTTGGGCGGGGGCCCCCAAAAAACCCAGGCTGGGGCCCTGCCTTAAAAAGCCAGGGTTTGTTGGATGGGGCCAGCTTGGGGGACCCCCCCACTAGCATGCATGCTGAGCCTGCCCCCTTGGGGACCTGTGCTCACCCAGCCCAACGTCTGGCACTATGTCACCTGCTCTGTATGTGCTCCATCCCAGTGCTGGGCTGGGGGTTTCTCCCCTTGCCCCACCCCCAGCCCCTCAGGTGGAGGATGGAGGGAACACACATGAGACCCCTTGTGCTCTGTAAGCGTTTTTCTTGTCTAGAAATTCCGTGCCAGGGTCTTGCCGGGCCTGCCTGGCTCAGCTTGGAGGTCACCTCCAGGAAGCCCTCGCTGACCACCGTGCCCAGAGTCAGTCCTCCCAGTCTGGGTCCTGTTCACACCTGGCAAGGTCACCGCTAGTGCCTAGGGCCCAGCTGGAGGTGGGCGAGGCTCCAGGAAGCAGGCGTCCTTGGTCCCCCCTGGCTTTGCCTGGGGGTGCTGTGTGACCACCTGCACACTGAAGGCCCCCTCTGAGGCATCCCGGTCCAGGCCCTGCCCCACACGGCACCCCTGCCCGCACATCCGCCAAAGTGCCCGCCCCCCCGCAGCCCAGTACCTGCCCCTCACGGCCAGCAGCAGCGGGCTGAGGCCATCCTTGTCCCGTGCGTTCACGCCCAGCCCTCTCTGCAGCAGCATGGTGACCACCCCAGCCTGGCCCCCTCGGGCGGCCGAGTGCAGCGGAGTTTGACCACCAAAGTCCTCCCGGCTCAGGTCACTGCCCTGGGGCGAAGCATGGGATCGTCACCCACTGAGGGAAGGCCGGGCAGGGCCAGGTAGGCCACAGGGAAGGGACAGGGTCGGGGTGCACCCAAGGGGGGCCTGACACAGTCACGTGCCCCCCTCAGCTGCAGGGAGGTGAGCAAGCACCGGGACAGGCAGTCCTGCCCACATCTGGGCAGCGCCCCAGCCCCCTGGGCCTGGTGCAGCTGGAGCTGGTCCCCGAGGGTGGGCAGGGGTCTCACCAGCTCTGCAAGCGCCTGCAGGGCCTCCAGGTCGCCGGCGTGGGCCGCGGCACAGGCCAGGCTGGGTGCCAGGGCATCCCGCACGTCATCAGCCTCCTGGGGTGAGGGGGGCCGCAGCACCTTGGGACCCCTGCCGCTTCCTGGGGTCCTCAGCACCCCCAGGAGTGGGCAGGGCCAGGAGCAGGGGAACAGGTGGGCCGAGGTGGAGCGCAGGGCCCGTGGGAACCCTGCTGGCCCGCACACCGCGCCGGCAGTGAGTCCCAGGATGGGGTCCAGCGCCCCCTCAAGTCTCAACATGGTAAAAGAAAGGGGCTGGGCACCACATCTGAGGCCTACTCGGGACCCCCACCCCTGGGAGCAAAGTCCAGGCAGGACACAGGCCACCACCTGGCTCTGTCCCATCAGCTGTGTGACCGGGGCCTGCCACCCGCCCGCTGAGACCCACGTCCTCGCCTGCCTCCCCCGTGGGCCAGGAGGCAGGGGTAACTCATAGGGAACCTGCCTGGGGGAGGGTGGGAAGGGGTGCCTGGCCCTCCCCAGAAGGAAGGGTCGCCTGGCCCCGGTGCTGGGAATTCCATGGGTCGCCTAACAGCTCCCCAAGGCGCCAGAAGGCTGGGGGTCCCGTCAGAGGCCCCCGTAGGCATCCCCGCACCAGGCACCACGGTGGGGCCTGATCCCTCGAGTCATTTCGGCCCGAGGCATCCACTGTAACGACAGGCCGCACACGTCTGGCTACTGCCCATCCCTGGCAAGCAGGTTAAGCTGCTGCCACTCTCCACTCTCCCACCCTCACTCTGCAGAGGGGAAACTGAGGCACGTGGTGTGACCCGGGTCAGCAACGGGACACAGTGCCCGTCTCCTGCCAGGCGCACCAGGTCTGGACACTTCGCCCAGAGGCCGGTGCCGGGGGTGGTGGTGAGGTGGGGCATCAGGAGGCCGCAGTCACCCCCGTGAGCCTGGCCCAGCTTGAATCTCAGATCCCAGGCCCTAAAGCAAGTCCTCGGTCCCTTCCTGGGCCTGGGCACCCTGGCTGGGAAGTAAAGGAGCTCCAAGCCTGGCCCCTCTTCCCTGGGAGACCCAGAGCAGACACCTCTCTCCTGCCAGCAGCAGGACGGACGGAGCGCCCATGGTGCCTGAGAGCGCCCCCCTCACGAGGCAGCCCTGCACCAGGGCCAGCAGGCCCGGCCCGGCTGCCCCCCGGGTGAGCAGCCACGTTCTGAGTACCGTGTGCACGCTGCAAGGGCCCCTCTCCACTGCCTGGCCCCTTCCCACACACTGGCCCACGAGTCCCTGCAAACCCTCCCCGCTGTAGCCCCGAGCCCAGAACCAGTTCGTGCCTGGTGGTTTTCTGCTCCTGGCACCAAAATGCCAGGGCGCAGGAGCCCATCCCTCAGGGACCCACCACCCAGACCCCCTCGCCCACGCAGGACAGTACCTGGCTCAGACCGAGGAGCTGGGCGACCCCGCGGCCCAGCGTGCTGCTCCGCAGAGAGGGCCGGAGCTCGTCCACGGCAGGCGGCGTCATCTCCCCGCGCAGGTCCCTGGCCAGCAGCTGCCGGGGGAGCGCACGGAGAGCCGGGCCAGCTGCATCAGGGCCCGGACCCAGCAGCCCAGACCAACCTCGCAGGCCAGGCACCCCAGGCCCCGGGAGAGGGCTGCCCCGGGCCTGAAACTCCTCCCTCGGGCTCCATGCCTGAGGCCGGAGCCTAACCCCAGCCAGATCCCCACACCAGGCCAGCCCCACCCTCCAGCCCTCCAGCTCAGGGTCTCCCGGGGCCCCTGTGGCCTCTGCCCAGCCCCAGGGCCCGGGGACAGCTGTGTCTGAGGCCAGCCTGAAAAGCAAGAGGGAGGGGATACCCTGGGAGCAGTTTGGGGATCCTCGGCCCAAGCCAGACCTGGGGCTCCTCGAGGTGAGGACAGGCAGTGCCTGGGCTTGGGGTTGGCAACCGATCGGGGGAGCCCCCCGTCCCCGCCCCCCTTCCAAACCCAGGCACACACCCCCCGGACTGGGCCCCACCGCCCACCGGTGCGGGCCCGGGTCCCCAGCCGGAGGGCCACGCACCTCCTTCCTGCCATCCAGGCTCAGCCCCGGCAGGCCAAGCACATACGACAGCTTGGCCAGGGCCGCCTCCGATGTCATGTCGGAGCCTGAGATGGTGCCGGCTCCCGCCAAGGCCTGCAGGAACGGAGGCGCAGGCGGACGATGGGGCATGGGGTCACAGCCGGACTTGCCCCTGCCCTCCTTCCCAAGGCCTCGGTGTCCCCGCCCCACCGTGCCAGCGCCATAGTCCGAGGTGACGGCGCCCTGAAGGCAGTGGGTACAGTTGACGATGAGTAGGCCTCGTTCAGCTGCCGCCCGCAGCTCCTGAAGCAGGTCGGGCTTGGTGGGCCCGTTTCCCGAGCCGAAGGTTTCCATGACCACACCCTTTAGAGGGGGCTGCAGGAAGACCCGGACCTGCGGGGGCCGGGAGGCGAGAGTCAGGGGCCTTGCTTCCTGCTCCAGCGATGGGGACCAACAGGCTGGCCCTGCACCCTCGGTGCCTGCCACGCTCCCCAACACATCCCCCAAAGGGACCCCTGTCCCCTTCTAAGTGTTAAGGCCACAAACACCGTGGAAATGGGTCAGAGGTCACAAGGAGCCACTGGAGATGAGAAAGGACCATCGGAGGTCTCACGGAGTGAAGGGCCCCCCCATCCCAGCTGGGCCACCACACTGCCCCTCCCGGCCCCCGGCCCCTCCATCCGGCCCAAAGCTCTGCCCCGTCTGACACACAACAGGTGATGCTCCCAGCAAGCCAGTGTGTGGGGAAAGGGCCCTGCAGCTAAACACACGTGCAGGGTTCTGCTTAAGCCAGGGTGCTGCCCGCACATCCCACGAGGCTGCAAGGCTCCACTCGGAAGACAGAGGCCGGGGGCTTCCCCGGTGGCGCAGAGGTTAAGAGTTCACCTGCCAGCGCAGGGGACACGGGTTCAAGCCCTGGTCCGGGAAGATCCCACATGCCGCGGAGCAACTAAGCCCGTGCGCCACAACTACTGAGCCCGCGTGCCACAGCTACTGAAGCCCGCGCTCCTAGAACCCATGCTCTGCAACAAGAGAAGCCACCACAATGAGAAGCCCGCGCACAGCCATGAAGACCCAACGCAGCCAAAAATAAAAAAATAAAAAAAATAAAAAAATAGAAGAGGACGGGGCCTGGGGTTTACCTCGAACAAGGATGGTCCCCTCAGAGGCCACCCTGGAGGGACACTTGTTGCCCAGCTCAGCCATGCCCTGTGTCAGCACAGGTGGGCACAGCCCAGAGGCCCCAGGGCTGAGCACTGTCTGTCCCTGAACCTGCTGCTCAGGGGGAGCCCAGGGGCCAAGCTGCTGGCCTGTGCAGCAGGCATCCAGCCCTCTGGCTGTGCCCCCATCAGAGCCTTTCAGAACTGCCATCGGCTCCCTCTGCTTCTCCAGGTAGAGGCCAAAGGTGAAAGCAGACCTGTTCCTGGCAGATACCCGGGAACGGGGAGACTGGAGACCAGGACCCGCTGCCGGACAACGCTCACCACCAGCAGGCCCTGCCCCGACGGCCCGGAAGTCCCCGTCGAGTCCCCTGGGGGTCCCGTCCCCCTGCCTGTGCCTGGCCCAGCTTATGGCTCTGCACTCCCCCAGCTACAGCATGTTCTAGAAAGACTTCACGGGCCAGCATGTTTTCCCAGAAGGAGCCTGTGTGGCTCAGCCCCACTTAAGATGGCAGCCTCGTGCAGTGACCTCTGGCTACCACACGACGTGAGACCCGTGCATGGGCTCCGGCCACCAGCCCCTGGGACGACCCTCATCTTCGAGGGCAGCCCTCACTGGAGCGCGCCTCCAGCAAACCCCTTCTGGTCCCATCGCGGCTCTGCCCCGTCTGTCCCCAGCGCCCTGGGAGGAGAGCAGGCTCCAGTTCACAGACTGCGGCCCAGAGGCTAAGGGCAGCCTGGTGCCGGCCCACCCCGGGTAGAGGGACGCACCTGGGAAGCCTCGTGTGTCGGGTAGAAGAGGGGGCTGCAGTGCCCCGCCGGTCACAGCACTGAAGCAAGCGTGTTCTGAGCCCCCTGCAGCCCCGCACTCAGCGCCAGCGATAACCAGAGACGCTTTTACCCGAGACCCTCCATCCAACTGGCAGCCCAGCGTCTGGGCCTGGCTCACTGCGCAGGACGGAGGCAGGCGCCGTGTCCGCCCCAGGGACAGCTGGTGGCCAAGGGGTGGACGGCAGGGACCACCAGAGCAGCCACAAGAAAGCAGAGTCCAGGGCCACACTCCATCAGCCTCAGAGGAGCCCTCGGAACCCGGCGCTGCGACGTCCGCGGGGACAAGCCCAGTTCACAAATAAGGTGAACGGGCTGAGAAGGCAGCGGAGGGGGTGCAGGTCCCAGTGACACGAAGGTGGGGAGGGGAGGGGGTACAGGAGGCAGGCACTGCGGGGGCTGAGCCGGGGTCCCTACCAGGGAGGCGGGGATCCCAGGATAGAGGCGCAGCAGGGCCACGTCGCGCTCCATGCTGCTGTGCACCACCAGCCGGCCCTGCCCACGGACCCTCCGCACCAGCTCCCGGTTGACTGTGAGGACAGAGGGACCGAATGCACACCTTCCGGCCATCTGCAGGCCACGGCCCCAGCCCAGCCTCCCCGGACCCCCCGGCCACCGTCTGGTGCCTCTGGAGTCCCGTCTCCTGCCCCCTCTCCCAGCTCGCTCAGGCGAGGGGCGCAGCTCCAGCCTGAGCCAGCCCCCGTGGCGGGCGTGGGGTCCAGGGGGCGAAGAGGACCCTGCAGGGACGGAGGCCTCCAGAGCCCAGCAGGAGAGGGGAGAGGGCAGGTGGAGGAAGGGCCTTCCAGGCAGAGGGCACAGTACGTGCAACGGCGAGAAGCACAGCAGACGGGGCAGAGCCGGGGGATCACCAGGAGTCTGCGATCCTGGGTCCCAGAAGCAGTCGGGGCAGCGTCCTCTGACCAGCCAGCCTCACGTGCCCCTCACTGGGCACCGACCTGGCCCACGGCCCAGCAAGTCAATGAATGAATGAATGAATGAATGAATGAGTCTTCCGGATCCCTAACCTTTGGGGAAAGAAAACCTCCATCTCACTCACCCCAAAGTCTCAGAGGCCTAACGTGAGCCCAGCCTGCTCTCCACGCCCAGGGTGGCTCCTGAGCCCCGTGGAGAGTGAAGGGGGCAGTTACGTGGGGTCAGTGCCCGCCATGCAGAGAACTCCCCAGAGGATCAGGCTCTCTGTGGGTCTAAAGGCTGCTGCTCTGCGGGGACCAAGCCACCAGCGGCCTCCCAGCCCTCCTGCTCCACCCATGGGCAGGGGGCAGGGGGCAGGGGTCTGGGCAGCAGGCCTGGCCTTTGACCCTCAGGAGCCCGGCGCTGAGCCCAGGGTCCCATTCTCTCGGCCCCTCGCACACGGCAGCCTCGAGCAGGCAGAGGCTGGGCTGAGGGAGCAGGTACCAAGGAGACCCCGTTGGCCAGCCCAGGGAAACTGAGGCCCAGGGAGGGAAAGGGCCTTGCCCAAGGCTGCCCAGAGTCAGGTGCAGAGCCCGGAGGGGAATGGGGGCTCCAGGACCCCCGCCCAGGGATCCTCTACCACCCCGGTCCCATGGAGGGGGGGTGCAAGCCTGCGGGCCTCCTGCAGTTTCCACCAGAGCAATTCTCATGATAATAAACTGAGGAACGTTCCAGACACGTGCTGCCCTTTCACGGGGAGCTGGGAGGGTGGGAGACGCAGGGGCTCTGGGGGACGGGCTTGGGGGGAGGGCGGCCACAGCATCCGTCAGCAGCGAGAGGCGTCCTTCAATTTCGGGCCCCGGCCCCAGCTGGGCGAGCAGATAAGACGGCGGCGGGTGGGAGCGAGGCCACCAGCCAGGAGTTATGGCTGCAGAGGGGGGTTTACGGAGACAGAGAGGGCCCGTGCCCCGCCGCCCGGCCAGCCCATCCCCCTCAGAGCCCATGGGACCCCAAGTCCTTCCACCTGGGCCTACTGGACATCCGGGGACCGCTGTCCCCATGCGCAGACGGGCCGAGAGGAGGGAAGGTGGTGTGAGGACCGTCCCTGCTCGGTCCTAACAGCGCCACCGCAGGGCCACGCAGCGGAGCCCACATGCACAGGGGACACTGAGCCCCACGTCCCCTTCGGCTACTGGGACCCCCCTGGCCCGAGCCTGTCGGCCTGACTCCCCCTCCCTGGGGCCAGGGCTTCTGCACAGCAAGGACCTGGGGCTCCTGGAGGCCCGGTGTGACCGCACGTGCCTCACCCACTAGGGGAAGGGCGGGGCCAGCACCCACCCCCCCACCTCCCACCGTGCACCCCTCCTCACCCGGCACAGCTCCCGCTCCTGAGCCCCTCGCCCCTCGTCTGTAACGGCCTCACAGAGGGGAGGGAAAACGCAACAAAAAGCAGTGAGAGGGCGCCGGCCGCCCCAGTGCTGGTGTCAGCCCCCAGCTCCCCGCCTCCCCAGGGGCCCCGCCGGGCACACCCCGGGCAGAGGCTGGTGTTTCTCAGCGCCAGGTGCCGGGACCAGCCCGGGGCCCTCACACACCACACGGGCACCCTGGCTGGGGGGACACAATCCTCCTGGGATCACGGACTTGGGGGTCCAAGGGCGGCCTCTCCTCTCGGGGCCAGCCTCAGCCCCACGCCCGTCCAGCCGCCTGGCCCCGCCCGCACCAGCGTGCCCTGCACCTCAAGGCCGGCCCGGGCTTGGCGTGGCACAGGTGAGGGCCTGGGGATCCAGGGTGAACTCCGCACCTGCCAGTGGGCTGCGTCCTGGGAGCTCCCCTCTGAGCCCCAGAGAAGGTGTGACTCAGCCCCCACGGGGGAGGCAGGCCTGCACAGCGGCCGCCCCCTCCTTCCCACCCACTCCTCCTTCCTCAGCTGGCTGGCACCGGGGCAGGAGGGGCTGAGTGCCACTGCCCACCACAGCAAGGAAGCGATCCATCTGCCAGCACCAGCACGTGGGCCACCTCCTCCAGGAAGCCTTCCTGACTCTGGCCCTCAGCAAGCACAGGGACCCCCGCCTGGCCCCCAGAACCCGGGCGTGCTATACACACCTTAGACGCGCTGACCGTTCTGGGCCTTACCAACCCCCGGGGCGCTCCAGCAAGCAGGGTGGGTGGGCAGGGGGAGGGAAATGCAGGGTAAGACCCCCAGAATGAAGTCAGGGCTCGGGGCCGCAATGCCTCCCTGCATGGTCCTTCCCTCCTCCTGCTGTAGCCCCACAACCGCCTGGCAGAGGTCCTGCCCGCCACCACGCCTGGATGCCCGCGTCTCAAAGGCACAGGGCTGGGGCGGGGCTCTCGTGTTATAGGACCAGCCCCCCAACCCCAGAGAGGGCCTGCTCCTCCGGCTGCTCTCCAAGGACAGCTTGCGGCACCCCCCAGGGCCTCTCCAGGCTCTCAGTCCTCATCACCTTCCTAGGAAAGCCCCTGCGGGTCCCTGCCTGGCTCGGGACATTCCAGGAAGCCCTGCCCCTAGGAGGTCAAGGCCCCGGCTGCCCACAGCCCACCCTCCCCAGGGCTTGATCTGCGCTTCCTTTCGGGGTGGGAAGGGGCCTGCTACGCCAGAAGGCCTCTCGTGCTGGCCTTCTGGAACTGCCCCCTCCAGGCTCCCACGGGTCCTGCCCGCATGGGCGAGGCCACGGCGCCCTCCTGAGGGGCCGGGACGACGCAGGCAGGCAGTCCAGGGAGAAGGGCTGCCTCGGTCCTGCCCTCTGTGTGGCGAGCCCGGCCCCGAGCAAGGCTTCGAGGGCCCTACATTCCCCCAAAGGAAGACGGGCTCTGCCAGGCCCTGGAGGCCCCCAGAAGGGTCCTGGGACACGATCCCACCGCTGGAGGAGTGGGGACAGGTGTCCAGGCCCAACACCTGCCCCAGGACCCCCCGGCTTGGTCAGGAGGAGACACGGGGGGCGAGGGGGCAGCATGTAGACGGCAGGGGCTGGGCGGACAGCAAGGCCACTGGAGCGAAGCCGTCACGCCGCCTCGCGGAGGGGCAGCCCGGTGCCGGGCGGGAGTCGGAGGGGTTGGCCACGCCCACGGCGGACCCGGAGCGGGGCCGGGGGGCCCCGGAGACACACAGGAGAGCGGACATCCCGGGTGGAGAGAGTCTCCACGGCCATGAGGGCGGCTGAGCCGGGTGAGGCCTGAGCACCAACCCAGCAGCGCTCGCCGAGGACTGGGCCGGAGACGGCTTCTCAGCAGGGCCAGCGTCGGCGGTTCCCCGGGGGGGGGGGGGGCTCAGGGTCCACCACCCACGGGAGGCGTCGGGCAGCCCCACGACGGGGGCTGGGCGGCCTGCCAGGCCCAGGGCACGGAAACGCCCCTGAAAGTCCCCAGGACGAGGTCGCACTACCAGAACCACGTCCCCGGGAGGCCGAGGTGAGTGGCAGAGCCACTGACCGTCACTGAGGGACTCCTGGGCCACGTGGCCGGGGAAAGGCACAGGAGGCTGATCGCCAGAACGCGGCCCCGCCCAGGACGGCCCCCCGGCTCAGAGCCGGGGTTACCTGCGGGGGCCTCCTCCTCTCTGAGCAGCGCCCCGCCCCCCCCGCCCCCGGCTTCTCTGCAGCCCAGGGCAGAGCCCCGAGCCGTGGTCTCCCGCCCAGGAGCCCCCTCGCAGTCCCCGCTGCCCCTCCCTGCTCGCTCACTTGTGACGTCAGCGCCCACAGTGGCCAGAGGCGGCAGGTGGGGGGAACAGAAGGCCGCGAACCTGCGCGTGTCCACCTTGGTCGCCCGGTTGCCCCGGAACAGCTGGTTCTGGAAGAACAGGCAGACCTGCGGGGGCGGGGTGCAGCTCAGCGCCGGGCAGCCCCTGCCCTGCTCAGGAGCTGTCCCCGTGGGGCGCGCTGGGCGCCTCGGCAGCGAGACAGGCCCCGACGGCGTTCCGTGAAGCCCCTCCCCAGGGCGGGCGACCCCCTCCCAGGGCTCCTCTCCCCGTCCCCTGAGCTGTGAGGGGGGATCTTGTAAATGTCTCCCTGCATCACCACGTGACCGGGAAAGACGAGGAAAAAGAGCCGCTCCACAACCACGCCCGTACGACCTACTGATGGAAACGTACACATGCACGTATGTGTGTAGTGTAAATAAACATATACCACATCATAGGTGTGAGACAACTTAAATATACGTAAACCACACATATATATATATGACCCGGAGAAAATCCACCACGCTGCCAGCAGCAGACGTCTCGGGGGCTGAGAGGCAGTGACTGTTTCCTGCTGCCTTCTCTGTTTTCCCATGTTCTCTACGGTGACGGTGTACTTCACGTTCAAGGGGAAAGACAGATCTTTAAAGCCTGCCAGACGCCCCCCTGAGCACCACACCCCGAGCCCCGGGCCTGGGTCCCCAGGAGCACGCAGGGAGGAGGGAGGAGGCGGTACCTCGGGGATCACGTACTGGCCAGCCAGCAGCAGGGCACCCAGCAGGTTCTCCCGGCCGTCGTTCCACAGGGCATGGATGGGCACCTGGGGGAGAGGCCACGGAGAGGAGAGGGGCTGAGGCTCCGGCAGCGTAGGAGGGACTCAGTGCGGAGCCCGGGCAGGGTCCAGGAGAGGCGGCAGGCAGGCTCGGGGCGGTGGGGACCGCTGCTCGGGGAGCTGCCCCTGCTGGCCATGCCAGTCTGGCCCGCACCCCAGCACCCTCTGCTCCCCGCAGGCCCCAGTGCCTGCTGCCGGAGGCCGGCCGATGGGCTCCTGCCCAGGGACCCGCCACTGCCCAGCCCAGCTCCCTGGCCCTGGGGCACAGAAGCCCTGCTCCCTCACTGCCCCGGCCAGTTCTGGACCGGGTGGGCAGAGGGTGGCCAAGAGCTGACCGTGGGTGGATGCAATGGCCAGAAGCCTCACGCGGGGCCTCCGAGCACCGGGTCCCAGACCTGCTCCCGTGTCTACGTGGAGACCAATGTCCCCAGGGCTGACTCTGACCCGTACCCAGATCCCCACCACTCCTGCCCAGGAAGGCAACAAAGGGCTGGACTGCTGCGGGGTGTGCAGACGGGCCGGCTGGGCAGGGGTGGGCCCAGGGCCTCCAGAGGAAGAGCCCTGGCCTGGGGCCACAGTCCTGGGTCCTCATAAGGGGTGTGGCAGCGGACCAGCAGCCCCGGGCCTCGAGCCTCAGTGTCCCCTGCGTTATAACAGGGACGCTCTGTCAGGGCCAGCGCGGGGGTTAGAAGAGCACAAGCGTGATCCTTCCCGGGGCCAGCAGTGCTCATAATCCTGCCCTTCATCCCTTGGGGGAGGCCTGATGGCGACCTACACCCAGGGGCTCAGGAGCGTCTGGGAAGAGCCAGGGTCAGCCTGCACCCCATCCCTCCACTTGAGCTCCGAGTGGGACGTGCTCGGCAGCAGTGGGGTGTGTGCGGTGCGGCCCTGGGCTTCCCCTGAGTGGGGCCGCCCCACTGTGACACCCGCGGGGACCGTGGACAGAGCAGGGCAGGCAGCCGGGTCGGCACCAGACCACGGGATTTCCCGACCTCTGACCCCGGGGAAGCCTCCCCAGGGCCTTGGGGAGGGCTGGCCCGATGGCGCCACCGCAGGCAGCCTCTGACGCAGGCCCTGACTGGGGTCCAGGCTTCCCCCACCCCCCCCCCTTCAAATCCAGCAGTTTTCTAGAATATTCCACCTGTTGGCTTTGGGGGTTGTGCTGGGTCAGGGTGAGAGAGGAGGGGGTAGCATGTGCCCAGGTGCCCAGGGATGGCATCGGTGGGAAACACAGTGGGAAGAGGAGAGCGACAAAGGGAGGGCAGCTGGACAAGGCCGGCAGCAGGCTGTGGACCCACCCCCGGGGTGGCAGGGCTGGCACCAGGCAGGACCAGGGCATTGACCAGCGCCGGCCAGCTCAGGCAGCGCAGGAACCAGCCCGGGGAGCTGCCGGACCGAGCAAGGAGCCCGGGGACCCGCCTGGGCCCCCAGCAGCGCTGAACTGCCCTGTGGCCTCAGGAAGGCCCTGACCTTATGCCCACTGGGCAGCCCGGGGTGTTACCTGGGCACCAGTGAGGATGACAGTTTTCTGCAGGTTTTCCAGCATGAAGGAGAGCACGGAGGCGGCGAAGGCCATGGTGTCGGTGCCATGGATGACCACAAAGCCATGGTACTGCCCGTAGTGTCTCTGCAGGAGGGGCGGCGAGCTCAGGCAGGCCTGGCCTCCGGGGCCACCAGGAGAAGGAAGGTAAGGGCCCCACATGCAGCTGGAGGGACCCGGGTCACCGCTGGCCGGGGAAGCCCACTGGAAATGGAGCTTCTGCCTGGAGTCCCGGTGCCCGTGCTCTCCTCGCGCCCAGGACAGCCTTCTCCCGTCCCCTCGGGCCTCCCCGCGACACCCCTCGCCCACGAGAGAACTCAGGTCGGGGTCTCTGAACATTCTTATCTGAGGATGGGAAGGTCCCCCCCGTGCAATGCCCGGTCTGGGCTCCCGAGCACACTGGTCAGCTCAGTGCTCCTGGAGGGCCCCTTGCTCCGTGACCACTGCCCCTGGGGCAGCAGGGGCTGCGGGGTGAGCAAGCCTCTCGGTCCAGTGGGAGGGCCAGGCGCGGACACAAGCGATGGGCACAAGGCACAGCCAGTGCTGGGAGCCGGCTGTGACACGGGAGGTGGGAAGGATGCCGACAGGCAGACATGGGGAAGGTGCCTCCAGGCACACAGGCCACCTCTGCAGGGATGCACCCCCGGCCACCACCTCCTAGAGGGCAGCCACGGCTGGGCCTCAGTGGGCAGCTGGCCCGGGTTGTGGTTGCGAAGGGCACGGTCCCGGGAGACAAGGGGACCATCCCTCGTGGCCCATTGAAAGACCAGGCCAGGCTGGGCCCGTAGCTGCAGGGGAGCCGAGCCACGTGGCGGGCTGGGGCGCCCTCTGCTGGCCACACAGTGAATCTGCGTGCGGCTGGCCTCTGCAGCCAGGACAGCAGTCCTAGGCGTTCAGAGAAGCGGTCAGGCCCCAACTGTAGGATGCTGCTGGCCACAGAGCAGGGAGACTGCCCCAGATCACGGCTACGGACATTCAGAGACACAAGGGCCGGGCCCAGGGCCTCACGCGGCCCCAGGCGCTCACCGTGAGGGGGTGAGGCCCCGGAAGCCGCTCTGCCCCAGCAGAAGGAGCCAAGCGTGGAACTGGGGCCAGCGCCCAGCTGCCAGGAAGGGGCAGGCTGTGTGACAAGCCTCTCTGCGGGCAGCGGGCTTCCTTAAGGGAGGAAGGTGAGAAATGGGCCTGGCGGGGGCCAGGCTTGGGCAGGAATGGGGGCTGGCGCTGGTGGCCTGGGGAGGACAGGGAAGAAAGCTGATGGCGGGCGGCTCGGGCTGCAGGTAAGGCGTCCACACTGTGTGTAAACCACGAGGCCCGTGCAGGCTCCGTGCCCTTCTGTGGGCCCTAAATCCACGAAGACTATACGGTCTAGGCTGGGCGTGGGCACGGGGTGGACAGAGTAGGGGTGGGCCAGGCATGAAGTCTGCAGGGAGGCGCTGCACGTCTTGGCCCAGGATACCAACTGGGACAAACTGACGGAACAAATCGAGACGGCCACCCGGGCCACTTCCTCGCCGGGAAAGCGGACGTGGCCCTCGATGCCCACCCTCATGGGTGCAGGTAAAAGGGCCTTGGGAGCCTAGCAGCTGAGGTGCGACCCACTTGGCTCCTGGCCCCAGCCCCGCCCACACTCCCCCATCACCTCACCTCGATGATCTGGGCGATCTGAACCCACTCGGTGATGGTCATGTCACTGGAGTCGAAGAGAGGCTGGCACTCCAGCACTGTGTACATGACCCTCTGGTCGGGGCAGGCGGGGCAGGCGGGGCTGGCGGGCCTGCAGGAGGTGGAAAGCAGGCTCGCACTCTGCGCCCGCTCGCGTGGCGGCCCCGCTCCCTTCTGCCCAGCCAGGCCCCCGCACCCAGGGCCGTGGCCGTGGGCTCTGCATCCCCACCGGCTCCCTTCCACTCGAGGCCCCAGGAGCAAGGACCGTGGTCCCCGGGAGGGGCCGAGGCCAGGCCAGGCCAGGTTGCTCCAGAGCAGTGTCCCCTCCCCTCGGTGAGCCAGGACGACCGTGGGAGGAGGGCTGCTGGCAGGAGGGAGGTCAGCGACCGCGAGGGCAACTCCCCGCTCAGCCGGCCAGCAGTGAAGACCACCGGGCAGCCTGGGCCACGAACTGGGAAACAGAGGGACCTTCACGAGGAGGGGGCACCTGGGGCCAGCCCTTGCCTCTCCTGACGGGCTTGAGTCCCCACGGGGCTCCCTTGAAAGGGGGCTGTAGTCAGTTCTAGAGCCATCAAAGCGGGAGCCCGCGGGGCCGGCATCCTCTAGCAGCTCGCCATGGACACACCAAGAAGCCACAGCCTGGCAGGGGCCAGTCTCAGGGTGCCCCCCACCCCATGACAGCTGGCCACGGTCCCCGGCCGGGACCCCAGAGGAGCCGACACTCACGGCAGCACTAAGGTGTCCTCAGGGAGCTCACAGGTCCGGGCGTGGCCCTCGTCGTGGAGCATGGGCAGCGTCCTCAGAACCGCGGCCAGGCCCCTCCCAGGGACGAGCACTGCAGGCGGAGTGGCGCGGGGAGGCGGGGTCAGAGGCGGGTGGCCACACCCCCAGCACCGCCCCCTCCCTCCCCACTGGGGGCCAGGCCCCGGCAGGGGTGGGGGGCTGGGAGCTGGCTGGGTGAGCTCTGGCCCGCAGGGAAGTCAGAGGCTGGGCAGACGGGCCTGCAGCTGCCCCGGGCCCTGGCAAGGATGGGCAGCTGCCCCGTGTAGGGACTGCTACTCTCACCCAGACAGCCCCGGGGCTCCGCCACCGAGGCTCAGGGGGCCCTGGCCCTCTCACAACTCGGACACACGTGCCCACTCTTCTTTCCCCCCTTCCCAGAACGTCCACACTGCTCTGCCCATGGACACGCTGTTGGCTCTGCCTGGAAGTCCTCTGCTCCTTTCCGCTTCTCACCCGGCAGGTGCGTCATCCCAGCTCAGGATACCACTTCCAGGAAGCCCTCCTTGATGTCCAGATGCTGGTGCCATTCCCACACGCTCCCCGTTACCCCTTCTCCCTACCTGGACTGTGTGTGACACCTTCAGGGTCCAGCCCAGGCCCTCTGCCTGCAGCCTCCATGTCCAGAAACCTGCATCTAAGGAGGCACTGGGCAGAAATGGTGTGTGTTCTAAGAAAACCCTAAGAAGTCACAACTGTTTCCTGGAAACAAACAACTCCTCAGCAAAGGCTCCCAGAAGAACCTTTGCACTGGGGCCCTGGCTTTTTGTCCCACCCTGTTCCCTGCAAGCTCCGTGACCTTGGGCAAGTCGGCTAAACTTCTCCGGGCATATGCACCCCTCACTGAGGTTCTGTGGGCGTCTCCCACGTGCCTGGCTGTCGAACACCTGGACACAGGCGAGAACAGCAGGGTCCCCCCTCGAGAAGCACCCTTGGCTGAAACATGTAAGACCTACAGGACCAGGGTCAGTGGTCACCCTGGGCGACGATATTGCTCCCAGCCTTCACCCTCTGCCCGGTGTTATCAGTCTCCCGCTGCTGCGTAATAAACTGCCCCAAGTAAATCCCAGGCCCAGCTCGTGCCAACCCCCAGTGAACACAGTTGCATTGGCCCAAGGATGTTCGTGGTGCCGTCTCCCCAGCCAGAGAAGGAGACCCAAGGGGGAGCACCTTGAACAGCCCCCCCACCCAGGAAGCACCCTTTAGGGGCTCCATATGCTTTGCTGCAGGAGTGATGGGGCTCAGTAGACAGAGGGGACATCCGTGTGTGACTGCCAGCCCGGCCACCCTCCCGAGATGCCTGAAGTGTGACCAGGCACACACCTGCCTCCACAAAGGTCTGGACTCGCCAGCCCTGACGGCAAGGAGGCCCGAACTCCAGACCCTGGGCGTTGAAGGAGGCTCAGAGTCACCCACCCTTCTGCGGCAGGCCCCCAAAGGTGTCCCCTCCTGATCCCCAGGACCTGAAATGCGAAGTCTTTGCAGCCGTGACTGAGTTAGGGTCCTGGGATGATGAGATGATGCTGGTTTATGCGGGTGGGTGCTGAGTGCCACCGCACGCATCCTTGTAAGACAGAGGCAGAAGAGAGCTGACACCCAGACAAGGCCGTGTAAGGGCAGAACAGAGACACGAACACAGCGGCCTGCAGGATGGAGCACCTCCCGAGAGATGCTTCTGCTGCTCTAGGCCCCCGTTTGTGGCCATGGGTCAGGGCGGCCGCAGGAAGCCCGCACGCCACTCTTCACTCCAGCTGCCCTCCCAGTGGGTGGCACTGGGGTGTCCATGTAAACCTGGGGATCCACTGACGGGGCAGGTGATGTGCACGGTCACCTCCGCCCAGAGCGAGGCCATTGCTAGTGGACGGTGGGGCACTGGCTTCCGGGGACACTCCACGCCTCGGGGCGGCAGGAAGGTGCAGGGCCAGCGAGCCCCACACGGCCCAGACCCTGGTGTCCCCGCCTGGGGAGCGTGTAGGTGGGCAGGCAAAACCAGCCCAAGAAAAGGCTAAACCCTCCTTCTGTTCTATTCGCTCTGTGCAAAATTCTGCCAACACATCATCACACAAAACAGCCAAAAGTGTGGGGAAAACAGCCTTGAGGGAGGGTCAGGAAGTCAACGAACAAAAAATATTTTTCTGGGATTTGTAATGTTCTTGGCTTTCAAGAACTAGCAGTTTGTTGTGATTTCCTTCGTCATTCTAAATAAACACCTGTCCCCCCAAAAAAACAAAAAAAGGGGACTTCCCTGGCAATCCAAGGGTTAAGGCTTCCACTGCAGGGAGCGTGGGTTCGATCCCTGGTCAGGGAACTAAGATCCCACGTGCTGCGTGCTGCGTGCTGCAGCCAAAAAAAACTAACAACGAAACAAACAA
Source organism: Eschrichtius robustus (assembly GCF_028021215.1). NCBI lineage: Eukaryota > Metazoa > Chordata > Mammalia > Artiodactyla > Eschrichtiidae > Eschrichtius > Eschrichtius robustus. The sequence continues at coordinate 1,725,524 of NC_090824.1, forward strand.
ACAAATAAATAAACACCTGCTTTATCATCTAATTCTGATTTTGTAAATTGTATTCTCTCTCTTAGCACGGGCCGCCAAGCTTCAGGCCCTACAAAAGCAGAAGCCACCCTGCCGGGGCCCTGTCCCCAGGCCGTGCAGGCAGGGAGCTGACTCACTGGCAGCGGCCCCACCAGACACACTCATCTGTATGGGCCGTCCCAGGACAGCTGTCCGCGGACAGCTCAGGCTATAAAACGGTGAACTTGTGAGCGTGTGGCAACGTGCTCAGGAAGGGGGTCTAGGCCAAGGGCACAAGAAGCCATGGACGTCACCCCTGCGGATGAGGCTTGGCTGCCAGGCCCTCCGGTGGCCTCCTGGGATGTCCTGGCACCTTCAGCTGCCAGGCTCCGAGGCGCTACTCACCCTGCCACCCCCGCCAGGAGCCAGGCCCACGAGGCACGCCCAGGGCGTCAGGGCTCCTCAGCCGTCATGCTGCTCGGCCTTGGGCTTGGGGTTATCGGCTCATGTGGGATTCACGATGTCCCTTGACCAGTGACATCGTCCCCGAACTCAGAGAGGGGATGGGTGAGGGGCGTCCCTAGCTGCCACGGCCTCCGCCCTCCCCTCGCCATCCTGACCTTTGGCAGGGCTCACGTGTGGGGCGTCGAGTGCCCTGCAGGCCACTGTTTACCAGCAGGCGCAGAAAGGCTCCCAACAGCGACAACCCAAACGGCTTTGCCGTGGCCGCCCCTCACCGCCCCCGCGTGGGCCGGAGCCCACATCAGCAGAGCCAAGCGAGTTAATCATTGACGCCCTCCGGATCAGAATTCCCGGGCAGGAAGGGCCTGGAGTGTCTGCGTCCCCCCAGCCCCCAGCCGGGCTCAGAGAGGGCAGAGGCCAGCAGAGCGCGGCGGCCCAGCGGGCCCAGGCCTGGCTCCTCCATCCATGTGGCTCCTTCCCCAGCCTGGGGTGCTGTCCTGAGGTCTCTTGGATGGCTCCTGCCTGTCCGGAAGGCGCTCCCACCGCACCCCATCTTTCTAGAGTCAGTCTCCAGGTCACCTTCCAGACGTGGGAGTTTACATCCTCCCTGGAAAATGCAGCGCCTGGGAGAGTGAGCCTAAGGGGGGCCCTGGGGAGCTGGGGGTGCTGTGAGGGGACACGACGCAGTGCAGGTGGGATCCAGGTCAGAGCCTGCAGCCTGGACCCTGGAGAACAATGAGTCGAGCTCAGTGGAAGCTCAGCAATCACAGTTGGCCAGGTGCCAAGCCTGGAGGGGCAGCGACAGGGGTGGGACGGGGCCCCAGGCAGTCCAGGGATGCAGACAGGGCCGACCACTCCCGTCTCTCTGCCCCAGGCCTGGGGCAGCACGGGGCAGACTCCCCAGCAGCCCGGGAGGAGCAGCTGGGGGAAGGGGGTGAGGGGGTGTGGAAACCACGCTCCGCACCCCTGAGCCCCTCCAGGACAGGGCTCTATGGGGGTCTGAGTCCTGGGGCCCAGCAGGGAGTGAGCCTCAAGAGACGTCTGTGAATTGGCAGCCGGGGTCGGGGGGGTGGCACGAACAGGCCCAGAGGACCCAGAAGCAGTTGCTGGAGTGAGAAAGTGCTAGTGGCATCTGGGTAGCTGCTTCAGTGGAAACGGTGGCCAGGAGGAGAGGGCTGGGGAAGTGGCCCCAGGACCAAGGGCAAAGGCGAACGTCCTGTTAGCACGGGGGGGGGGGGGGGGGGCGGCGGGGCAGAGGCGGGGCAGCTCTGGCAAGGCCCCCGCTATGGGGCTGGCAGAGGATCTGAGTAGGGGGACACTCCAGGGCCAGGTGTGAGGTTGCCCTGGGTGTGAGGACAGCCCGGACAGGCACCTGGGGCCAAGGAGGGAGCCCAGGGGGGGCCTGTGTGGAGGGCACAGACAGTGTCCGCTCTCCCGGGAGTGCTGGAACATTCTGGAGGTGTGTGCAGTCCTCTTCCCACCCCTGCAGGGCCCCAGGCTCCCCAAACCCGGTCCCTGCCCGAAGGTGCTCTGCCGGGCCTGGGGGCACCCCTGCCCCAGCGGCCCGCAGAGCTCAGCGCCCGGCCCAGCAGTCACCGCCTCGCGGACCGACTCAGGCCAATGTCACAGGGGCAGAGAAACGAAACGCCCAACCTGCCCGGACTCCTCGTGCACGTGAACACTTCCCAAAGGTGTCTGGTGCCCGCTGCCCGGCCGAGCCCGGGCTGGGAACAGCGGGGAACGGCTGGGGTCGCCTTGCAGCCGCTCGGTGGTCCCGAGTGAGGGGCCTCGGCAGACTCTGAACACCTGCCCACCGGCTTGTCTGTGCGGGGAAAGGCGCTCAGACAGACGCCACGGTGGTCGAGGCTCGGCCCCGGGAGGAGCCGGCGACAGCGCGGGGGAGAGGCTGTGCCCCCGGGCGGGCTGACCGCCCACCGGGAGCGGCGGGGTCAGGTGCGCGGCACCGCGGGGCCTGGCGACCCCCGACAGGTCAGAGGGCGCGCGGACGACCCCCACCCCAGCCCCGGTGCCCGGACGCCGGCACCCACTCACCGCCGCGCTCGCTCCGCATGCCGATGGTGCCGCCGGTGTAGATGGCCAGGAGCCGCCGCTCGGGCCCCGTCGCGCGCGCCATGCCCGTGAGCCAGGGGACCGGGGACCGGGGGGACTGACGGAGGCGGCGGGGCGCGCAGAGGGCAGCCGGGGGGAGGGGCGGAGCCTGCCGGGGGCGGGACGGGGGAGGGCGGGACCTGCTGGGGGTGTGGAGGGACCTGCCTGGGGGCGGATACTCGCCGGAGGGTCGGGGCCTGTCCCAGGATGGGGGGAGGGGGGAGGGGGGAGGGAGGAGGGGCGGGGCGGGTCCGGTCCCGGGTTGGGGGGATAGGGGACAGGTCCCGAGCCATCTCAGGCGATCCGATTTCAGTGCAGCGGGCCGGGGCGTTTCGAGTAGCTGTGAATTGTGGCTCAAAGGCCAGGTGCCTCACGGACGGCGGTGCCAGAGGACCCCCCATGCGGAGCGGGGTCGCCCTCCCCTCCCAGGCAGTCCCCCGAGGCCCCGGCGCTCCAGCAGATCCAGCACTGTTGACCATGCCCTCGGTGTCCAGTGCCTGGGATGGCGGGGGCAGGCGGAGACCCCAGCCGGCCCACTCACACCGTCCAGAAGGGCCCGAGGGGACCCCCTCCAGGGCTAGATAGAGCCCACCACCTTCAGTCCCAGGAGAGCCTACGGAGGGAAGGGAAGGGGGATGCAGGGTACCGGGAGGAACAAGCTGCTGGCTTCATCTCAGATGCATTGAGTCCGTGTTTCCCTCCCTGGGTGCCAGCACACCAAGGCCCTGTACCCTGACTGGCGGCGGTGGCGGGCTGGGGAAACGACAGGGACCACGACGTGGTTTGCTGGAAAACTGATTCCTCTCCAGAGAGAGCCCTTCCCGTACTTGATTTTGATTCCATGGAAGTGATGAAATAAAATTCCTATTTTCTGGGCTTCCCTGGTGGCGCAGTGGTTGAGAATCTGCCTGCCAATGCAGGGCACACGGGTTCGAGCCCTGGTCTGGGAAGATCCCACATGCTGCGGAGCAACTGGGCCCGTGAGCCACAACTACGGAGCCTGCGCGTCTGGAGCCTGTGCTCCGCAACAAGAGAGGCCGCGATGGTGAGAGGCCCGCGCACCGCGATGAAGAGTGGCTCCCGCTTGCCGCAACTAGAGAAAGCCCTCGCGCAGAAACGAAGACCCAACACAGCCAAAAATTAATTAATTAATTAATTAATTTTTAAAAAAATGTCTCAAAAGGGTCTCCATACTCAAAATGTGGGGAGCCTGTCCCACTGGAGGGAGATGTCCTCTGCGACCCTCACCTCCCTAAAAAAAAAAAAAAATTCCTATTTTCTGGCAAGACAAGGGTAAAAATAATTCTGGCCTTAAGGGAACAAAATCTTCCTAAGAGGAACTTGCTTTTCTCCTATGCCTTTCAGATGTAAGTGTTCTACCTGGTCCTCTCTGGGAACTCTTATCCAGGCCGTCTTCTAAAAATACAAATTTCAGGACAGTAACTCTTAACCTAAGAAAAAACAAGAGGGAGGGGAGGGATAGGTAATTTGGAACTTGACTTGTCAAGGACAGATACAAATGTCTTCTCCCCGTATATTAGTAAAAAGGGTTTAGCCATCTAAACAGGTGACCTTGATTTGTTCCATCTGCCAGAAACCCAATTTGAAGCCAACCCCTTTTGTAACTGATGAGATTTTTTGCGGGGGTAACTTTACCTTTTATTATTTTTTTTTTATTGCAGTATAGTTGATGTAGATACTATATGTTATAGGTGTACAATATAGTGATTCACAGTTTTTAAAAGTTATGCTCTATTTATAGTTATGTGAAACAAAATTCATATTTTATGGCAAGACAAGAAAAATTTGAACATAAAACCTCTTCTTTGCCCTTTGGCCTCCTCACTCCCCGCACCGTGCATTGTGTGTCTGCATTAGGCACCGACCAGACCTCCCCCTCCCCCATCAGCAGGAATACCTGCTCAACCATAAAGAGGAACTTCCTCCCAGCGTCGACAAGACAACTCCTCAAATGGTAACATTGCTTCTTGATCTTGTAAGGGGTCACATGACTCACCAGGATGGCGCTTAGATCTGGATTATGTAAACTGTCAATAATACGTCATTTGATGTATAGCCTCCTGTCTCAAAAAATTTATACAACTGTGCCTTGACTTCTAATGGGCAGAAGAGTTCTCAGAGCTTTCTGAGATGCTCTTCCCAGGTTAGAGTCCTCAAATTTGGCTCAAATAAAATTTTCCATTTCTTTCTTAGATGAACTGATTGCTTTTTCATTGACAGTTATTATAAAATATTGGCTATATTCCCTGTGTTGTATGTAACTGATGGATTTTGTACTATTGTACCTGATTCATGGATGAACTTTTGGAATGGGAACTATGGGGTCTCTGTGTCTGTTTGTGTGTTGTATCTATATATATGTGTGTGTGTGTGTGTGTGTGTGTGTTGTAGATGTGTGGTGTTGCCAAATTTAACTAGTAAAAGAGCTCTATTTAACTGGCTTAAAGGGCATTAAGCGGTTCTATAAACACTCAAAAATATAAAATAAACTAACCCAAATGAATTTCAGGATCACGTTATCCAGATTAATTTTTAATGAATGAAAACAAGCTCAAGTTTGTTGGTTTAATTAATATAGACATGTCTTTAGGGTCATCAACATTAAGTATAATACTTTTATTATACCCAGGTTTACTAAAAGTCAAATAAGATCTATTTCCTGTTGGGACTTCCCTGGTGGCACAGTGGTTAAGAATCCGCCTGCCAATGCCGGGGACACGGGTTCGAGCCCTGGTCCGGGAAGATCCCACACGCCGCGGAGTGACTAAGCCCTTGTGTCACAACTACTGAGCCTGCACTCTAGAGACAGCGAGCCACAACTACTGAGCCTGCGTGCCACAACTACTGAAGCCCGCTCGCCTAGAGCCCGTGCTCCGCAACAAGAGAAGCCACCGCAGTGAGAAGCCCGTGCACCGCAACGAAGACTAGCCCCCACTCGCCACAACCAGAGAAGGCCCGCTCGCAGCAACAAAGTCCCAACGCAGCGAAAAATAAATACATTTTTTTAAAAAATTTAGTTCCTTTAAAAACAAAAATCTTATTCCTGTTGCAAAATTTGTCAGCAAGAAAAATAACTTGATATGATGAAACTTTTAAGTAAATTAAATGTAAATAAGAGTTTCTAGGTGAATTCTTTAGGAATAAGTATGTTTTAGGACGGTCTACTTAAAAATAGTTTCTCCAGATTTTTGGTAACTTGAAACTGCTAAATTAAGTGATGGGAATTCATTGAATATCCATATCATTTCCAAATAAGATACTGAAACATTCATTGGTAAACAAGTCTAAGTTTACCTACTTTTGTCTTTTTTTTTTAAATTAATTTATTTTATTTTTGGCTGCATTAGGTCTTCATTGCTGCACATGGGCTTTCTCTAGTTGAGGCGAGCAGGGGCTACTCTTCATTGCGGTGGGTGGGCTTCTCATTGCAGTGGCTTCTCTTGTTGCGGAGCACAGGCTCTAGGCGCACGGGCTTCAGTAGTTGTGGCTCATGGGATCTAGAGCGCAGGCTCAGTAGCTGTGGCGCATGGGCTTAGTTGCTCCGCGGCATGTGGGATCTTTCCGGACCAGGGCTCGAACCCGTGTCCCCTGAATTGGCAGGTGGATTCTTAACACTTGCACCACCAGGGAAGCCCTTACTTTTGTCTTCTTATTAGAGAAAAACTAAAGATGTTTTGTTCATTGGACAGGTCTTGTATCCCACTGAGGAAAGAAATTAGTTTCTAGACTATGTTCTTAAATTTGCCGATCAGGAAATGCTGGTATGATAAATAGTTCATAATTAACTTCTTCTTGGTTTTCACTAAGGTTTTTTAAGGTTTTAAAACTAAGGTTAAAATTGTAATTAAAATATGTAATTAAAAATTAATAAGGAAAGCACTACTGTATGCAAGGCAAAAGAAGGTAAAAGAAATGGAAATGTGTTTTTGTAAGGGAAAAGAAAGTAATTTTGTCCTAAAGCTGGTTATTTCTAAATGGTAAAGAAAATAAAGCACAAATTAATATGGATACAGAAAGTTGTAGAAGGTTTGTGGGGGGGAAAAAAAGATCTTTAGAAGGGAATTCTAGGGACTTCCTTGGTGGTCCAGTGGTTAAGAATCCACCTTCCAATGCAGGGGACGCAGGTTCGATCGCTGGTCAGAGAACTAAGATCCCACATGCCGCAGAGCAAGTAAGCCCATGTGCCACAACTACTGAGCCCGTGTGCTCTGGAGCCCCAGTGCCACAACTAGAGAGGAGCCCACGCACCACAACGGAGAACCCGCGCACCGCAACAAAAGATCCTGCGTGCCGCAACAAAGATCCCGTGTGCCACAACTAAGACCAGATGCAGCCAAATAAATAATTAATTAATTAATTTTTAAAAATAAAGGAATTCTACAGTGGTCAGGACTAAGATTAGATTGAATTTGAGTAAATGAATTTTGTTATTAAAAATAAGCTGGTGGGGGGGGCTTCCCTGGTGGTGCAGTGGTTGAGAATCTGCCTGCCAATGCAGGGGACACGGGTTCGAGCCCTGGTCTGGGAAGATCCCACATGCCGCGGAGCAACTGGGCCCGTGAGCCACAATTACTGAGCCTGCGCGTCTGGAGCCTGTGCTCCGCAATAAGAGAGGCCGCGATAGTGAGAAGCCCGCGCACTGCGATGAAGAGTGGCCCCCGCTTGCCACAACTAGAGAAAGCCCTCGCACAGAAACGAAGACCCAACACAGTCGTAAATAATAAAAATAAATAAATTTTAAAAAATAAGCTGGTGGGAATTCCCTGGTGGTTCAGTGGTTAGGACTTGGCACTCTCACTGCTGGGGCCGTGAGTTCAATCCCCGGTTGGGGAACTATGACCCCGCAAGCTGTGCGGCGAGAAAAAGAAAAGAAAAAAAAGGCTGGCGCAAAAATGGAGTATGATTTTCTCTTTGTTAAGAGAACAAAGTTTTCTTAGAATATCAATCTGCTTTTGATAACAGGTTGTAAAGTTCCTTTACCTTTTAATTAATCTATTGTACCTTTATGTATATGCCTTTGAAATCTTTTATTGTCACTTGGTTAAGTGAATAAGTATTGTTTCACAGAGACCTATGATCCTATTTGACCAAGGGTTTTTAAAGACTTTTTGATATTTTTGACAAAGATCAAATTCTAATTGAAGTTTGTCTGACCTCTGACTAACTTTGAGGTTTCCCAAGGGCCCCCAGAACACCTCAAGAGAATTGTTTGCTCTTCTTATCAAAGAAGCGTATTAAACTAATTAGGCTTATTTGGTATGTTAAATAACAAGGGAAACATCATCAAATGAGTGATAAACCTTCTTAGGTTATATTGTTTGGGTAAATTTTATTAAAACAGATAGTCTAGAAACTATACGGGGATGTCCCTGGTGGTGCAGGGGTTAAGAATCCGCCTGCCAATGCAGGGGACACAGGTTCAAGCCCTGGTCCGGGAAGATCCCACATGCTGCGGAGCAACTAAGCCCGTGTGCCACAACTACTGAGCCTGCACTCTAGAACCCACGAGCCACAACTACTGAGCCCACGTGCCACAAGTACTGAAGCCCGCACACTTAGAGCCTGTGCTCCTAAACAAAGACAAGCCAACCCAATGAGAAGCCCGCACACTGCAACGAAGAGTAGCCCCTGTTCACCGCAACTAGAGAAAGCCCACGTGCAGCAACGAAGACCCAACGCAGCCAAAATATAAATAAATAATAAATATTTATTTAAAAAAAAGAAATTATATGGAACTCCTAAAAATCGGGTATATCCTGATAAAATGTTATCAGTTATAATTCTAGTTAACATCTTAAAATGTTGCATGTCACAACAGTAACCAAGTTTGTCAATTGCATTGTAATCAGATCTTTAACCATGCCTTTTAAAGTCTTTTGTCATTTATAGATAGTTATTGTTTTACTCAGACGCTTTTGCAAAAATGCTCCATCTTCAAGAAGATTCATATAAAGGACTTTTGGACAAGTACAGGTTTCTGATCCTTTTCAGGTCATACTGCTGAGCTGGGTAAGAAATTAAAGAATTCTTTAACCTGGTGACTTCATAAAGCTGTTAAAAGAAGATTAAGGATTAGTCACATAGACTGAGCAACCTGATGAGTATGGTTATAATTTTTTTGGTTTTTGTCTGGAATATTACTGGTTTTTAATCTGTGTTTTCCAGATATAAGGAAACCCTTCCCCTTAAGCTACTTATGACTTAAATTTGGTAAATTATACCTTTGTAATTAGAACTGAAACATTTATCTTTTCTCTCTACCTGATCCCTCCAGAAACTGGAAACTCTTAAGTTCCCAGCAGCCTTTCCAGGTGAACAAGGAAGGCCACCTCCTGACAGGTGCAAGAATCTCAAGATATTTGTGGGACCTCTAGAAGAAAGGAATCCACCCAAATCTATAGCTATTACAGGCAGAATCTGATGACAAGACCTTGGCATGGCTTTCCTGGCCTTGAGAGGTCTTTTAAAAGTTCAATTTGAGATTCTTTATAAAAAGTTCCAGCACAGCCATATTGTAAGAACCTGTATGATCAATTACACTTATGGAAATAATCAGGCCAAGTTTATGGAAACCAGACTTATTTTGCAAATTAATTAGTCTTAATTTGGCTATATCTGGTAGAAATGAAGGTAACTTTAGAAAGAAAAATATTACATTTCAGTGAACATTAAGTTCTAGTGTTGTTGTCTTTAAGGGTGTTTTTGTTTTTGTTTTGTATTTACTACATAAGAATCACTTCCCAGATGGCTCCTTGTTGCTATGTTACATTAACGTAAAGTTTAACTGAATTATATTAAAAGGACATTCTAAGTTTGTTTCTGAATCTTATCACAATAATCTATCTTTGGATGAAGATCGGATGCCCCATGAACTTCGATCAGGAGATTACGCATACTGGAAAAGGCATCAGATAAAGGATTCTTTACAGCCAGGTTGGAAGGGACCCATCAGTCCTCCTCTCTTGAATGGACGGCAGCTCCTGTTTCTGACACGCTACTTCAACTAACTAAGACCAGCACTACCAGACCAGCATGAGAAGACAACAAACATCTGAAGTAGACGCCTGACCCAAGATGGTATGCAAGACCAGGCTTGTATACCAATTACTTTGATAATTGTTCACACTTTTGCTTATGAACCCAATGTACTTCTCCCTTGGGCTCAAGGTCACCTATGGGTAGTTTTGGAGACAGTCCCTGCCGATCTGCCTGTAATGTGAGCACAACGGGTTTGATCAATTTTCCAATGGTATGACCATTTGGTGGCAATATTTGTTCCTTCACTTGGAATAGAATATAACATTAACCACAGAGGCTTTAACAAAATTTACTCAGCAAGCTTTGAATGGTAGTAATCAAGCCATTAGCTTGCTTGATTCAGAAGTCTTCATGATGAGAAAATCAGTCCTGCAGAATCGTATAGCCCTAAATATTCTCTAACTGCTTTCCAAGGGGGAACTTGTGTTATGACACATATTGGGTTTTTATACCTGATGAGTCTTCTAACATAACTCATCTTAAGATACATATGAAGAATCAAATTTCAGCTCTGAAGAATCCTCTTCCCAATTTAGGGGAGATACTAGGAAAATGGTATGGTTTAGCAGGATCTTTGCTTAAACCTTTACTAATGACATTGTTACTGTTATTGTCAATTTTGATTACAGTTTGTATAACATAGAAAGTGATAGTTTCTTGGGACTTCCCTGGTGGTCCAGTTGCTAAGACTCAGGGCTCCCAATGCAAGGGGCCTGGGTTTGATCCCTGGTCAGGGAACTAGATCCGCATGCATGCCGCAACTGAGAGTTTGCATGCTGCAACTAAGAAGTCTGCATGCCGCAACTAAGACCCGCAGCAGGCTAAATAAATAAATAAATATTTTTTAAAAATAAAGTGATAGTTTCTTGTCTTTCGGTCTGTGTATCACCTACTTCTATTAAGATGATATCTAAACAACTTGAAACTATTGCTCACACCTATAGTTCTCTATAAATTAATGAACGTGCACAATGCACATGCAAGGTAAAATTGGCATAAGTCCTATTGGACAAATTGGAATTCACCATTAGTCATTGCCAAATATCTTACTAGTGCAACCCCTAAAGGGAAAGAAAGAACTGGGTTTACTAAGACCCAACATTGAGGGACATGATGGACTCAGGGCAGGTAAGCAGCCGCCCTGATATTGAGGGACCAAATATTTGACCACCTAATGCTTTCTATCAAAAGATTAATGATCAAAAGGTGGAAATTGATGAAATAAAATTCATATTTTATGGCAAGACAAGAAAAATTTAAACATAAAAATTTTCTCTGCCTGTTTGGGTTTCCTCCCTCCCCCATAGTGTGCATTGTGCATCTGCATTAACCAGACCTCCTTAGTAGATAACATTCCTTCTTAATCTTGTAAAGGTCAAAATGACCCACCACATTCTTAACTTCTTAGGAGATAAGCTTCCGTCTTAATCCTGTAAGGGGTCATGATGACCCACTACTCACTTTGAACATGCAGATCTGAATTGTGTAAACTGTCAATATGTCCTTTGACACATAACCTTTTTTCTCAAAAAAACTTACATAACTGTGCTTTGACCTCTAACAGACAGAACAGTCCTCAGAGCTTTATGAAAGACTGTCTCCCAGGTTATAATCCTCAGGTTGGTTCAAATAAAATTTTCCATCTGTTTCTTAGATTGATTGTTGATTAGTTTTTTTCATTGACAGAAGTTATTTTGATAACTGACAACAATGCAAAAGTAATTCTTGTCTACACACAAGCAAATGAACCTGTCCAGTGAGTGTTTGTGTTAATCTGCTCAGGCTGTCACAACAAAGTACCACAGACTGGGTGGTTTAAACAACAGAAGTTTATTTTCTCACAGCTCCGGAGGCTGGAAGTTCCAGGTCAAGCTGAGCAGGGTGGGTTTCTTCTGAGGTCTCTCCTTGGTAAGTGGATGGCTCTCTGCACACACATCTGTCTCTTTGAGTGAACAAATTTCATCTTCTTAAAAGAACACCAGTCAGATTGGATTAGGACCCACCCTAATGGCCACATTTTTTTTTTAGTTTTCACCTAATCATCTCTTTCAAGGTCCTGTCTCCAAATACAGCCAGTCACATTCTGAGATGCTGAAGAGTCAGGGCTTCACCGTGTTAATATAGGGGGAGACACAGTTCAGCCCCTCCACCCAGAAAGCCCAGTTTTGCATCTGTTTGCACATTCACATCACCGTTCCTGCTTTATATGTGTGTCTGTCATTGGGCTTCTCCCCGGAGCGGGTCCTAACACCTGCCTGGGCCCCTGCCTGTGGGGTAAGTAGACTCTTTCATACATACTCCTCTGTCTGTATGAGCCACAATTCACCTTGGGAAGCTGTTCCTTTACAACCCACTGGTTAACCGTAAGTCCCAGGAAACCAAGTTTGTATATCAGGCAGGGCTTTTCTGGTGATATCCTAACAATGGCTTCTCTTCCAGGGTGTGTGACTGAATGTCATTTGCAGACACCGTCTTTAGGCAGCTCAGCTCCTCTGCCAGCCTTCTTCACTGTTCTGCTTTGATTGTATTTTTGCTTATGGTTACCTATGTCTAAACGTTCTCTTACTTAACTGTTTATGTGACACGTGTGTGGGTGCCTGCTGTGTGCCAGGTGCTTCTCTAGGCCCTGGGGACTCAGCCCCTGTCCTCCTGGAGCACACCTTCTAGTGGGGAGGGGCAGCAACAGACGACCCTCCCCCAGTGTCAGGTGATGACAAGTGTTGTGAGGAACAGCAGGGGGCAGAGTGACAGATGGTCCTGTTCCCAACAGGGTGGCAAGGGACAGTCTCTCTGAAGGCTGATGTTTGAGCAGAGCCTAAGCAGAGAGTAAGCATGCCAGGCAGAAAGAGGCAGGTGCCAGGCCCCCAGGCAGGCACAAGCCTGGGAGTCTGAACAATGCCCAGGAGGTCAGATGCTGGCTGAGGGGCCGTGGGGCCAGGTAAGTACCCTGGGTTTAACCCTAAATGTGACTGTCAGCCCCCAGAGGGCTGGCTGGTGCGTCTTAAGCTCTGCTGTGCGGACAGAGGCAGACAGGAGGGGTCAGGAGAGCCGCTGAGGGCTGTGCGGTCAGGGTCCTGCAGAAGGGTGACAGTGGCTGGGGAGGAAGTGAGACGTGGTCATCCCGGGAGCATGTTTTGAAGCTTGGGGTGTGAGGCAAAGACAAGACTCGGGGACGACTCGTGCTCGCTCTGGCAGCACATATACGAAGACTGAAACAATACAAAGAAGATTACCGTGGTCTCTGCACAAAGATGACACGCAAATTCGCGAAGTGTTCCATATATTTGGGGGAATATAGCCAATATTTTGTAATAACTGTAAATGGAAAGTGACCTTTAAAATTGTATAAAAGGGACTTCCCTGGTGGCGCAGTGGTTGGGAGTCCACCTGCCAATGCAGAGGACACGGGTTCGAGCCCTGGTCCAGGGGGATCCCACATGCCGCGGAGCAGCTAGGCCTGTGCACCACAGATGCTGAGGCCCACGCGCCTAGAGTCCGTGCTCCGCAGCAAGAGAAGCTACCGCAGTGAGAGGCCCGCGCACCGCGGCGAGGAGTGGCCCCGCCCGCCGCAGCTGGAGAAAGCCCGCGTGCAGCAACGAAGACCCAACGCAGACAAAAATAAATAAATAAATAAACTTATTTAAAAATACAATAAAATAAAATTGTATAAAAATAAAAATCACTATAAAATTTTTTTTAAAAACACACCACTGGACAATGGATTAATGCGAAAGCGGCAAACAGTGACCCATGGACCAAATCTGACCCACCACTTGGGCCAGTTGCAATAAAGTTTTTTTTTTTTTTAGTAAATTTATTTACTTATTTATTTATTTATATTTGGCTGCACTGGGTCTTTGTTGCTGCGCGTGGGCTTTCTCTAGTTGTGGCGAGCGGGGACTACTCATTGCGGTGCTCAGGCTTCTCATTGCGGTGGCTTCTCTTGTTGCGGAGCACAGGCTCTAGGCGCGTGGGCTTCAGTAGCTGTGGCTCACAGGCTCAGGAGTTGTGGCGCACGGGCTTTGTTGCTCCGCGGCACATAGGATCTTCCCGGACCAGAGCCCGAACCTGTGTCCCCTGCATTGGCAGGCGGATTCTTAACCACTGCGCCACCAGGGGAGTCCCCCAATAAAGTTTTTTTTTTTTTTTAACATCTTTATTGGAGTATAATTGCTTTACAATAGTGTGTTAGTTTCTGCTTTACAACAAAGTGAATCAGTTATACATATACGTATATCCCCATCTCCAATAAAGTTTTATTGGAACACTAAAAAAAAAAAACAGGGACGACTCAGGTTTGGACCAGAGCAGCACCTCTGATGGAGATGTTCTTTCCCAAGTCCAGAAAGCCTGGGGCAGGAACTGGGGCCATACTAGGTGCCTTATGTTTGAGATGCCACCTGGAAAGCCCAGAGGAAACAACAGCTGTATGTTCTAGAGTCAAGAGCACAGGGATGACATTTAAAGTCATGGCAACAAGGTGTCTCGGAGTGGAAGCAGGGAGACCGAGGCCCAGCCTGAGTTTGGCATTGCAGCTGTGAAGCCAGGAAAAGGGGAGAAGCCAGGAGAGTCAGGGGTGAAGGCGGGGTCCACATGCCAACACCAGGGCTGGAGAGTGTGTGTGTGTGGGGGGGGGGGTGCCCAGACCCTGAGCAAGATGAAGGCCCTGGGCAACCTGACCCCCAGTCGTGGAGCAGAGGGGACAAACGACCCCTGGAGGGCTGCTTCAGTGCCCATCGTGCCCCTGCCAGCCGATCTGGCTCCTCCCACAGGGATTGGGCTCCCCGACTCTGTGGTTGGGGGGATGACATGTGCAGCCCTCTCCCTGGGGCGGGAGCTGTCTCCAGTCCTCTCTCTCCCCTTGGGGGCAGGGAGCTGTCCCAGACCCTCTCCCTGGAGTGAAGAGCTTCCAGGATCCCCCAAGGCTCCTCCGCTGGTCAAGCCTTGCCAGTGGTGCCCAGACTGGGAGGGGGGTGTGGAGGACCTGGGCAGGGCCATCAGTTCTCCTCAAGGTCACCCCAACCCCTGCCTTTATCTGTTTTACTTCTCAAGTTGTTCAGAGGAACTTGTTTCCTGGACCCCCAGGGATCCCTCGTACCCTCTTTTCTCTCTCTCTTCCCATCCACACCCTTGCTAGAGCCAGTCCCTGCACCCGGCGCAGGGGTGCTCGTGGTCAGAGCCCCTCCCGGGGCATTTATAAAATATGAGGCCCGGCCCCAGCCCAGGCAGCGGGATCACGGTGGGCGAGGCGTGTCTGGGGCTTGGAAGCTCCTGGTTGGTCCCGATGCACCCACAGCCCCATCTACTTGCTCCCTGCCCACCCGGCACTCGTACCCGTCTTCCGGAGCAGGGCTCTCAAAGCCAGCCCTGGTCTAGAGCCTCACCTGGAACTTGGAAACGCACACTTGCCAGACGGCCTGACTCAGAAACCCGGGGGTGGACCCCGACAATCTATGCTCCGATGCCCCCACGGGGGGACAACGACACAAGCACAAGTCTGAGAACCACGGGCCTAGACCAGGGGCCGGCAAATCATGACTCAGGGGCCAAATGTGGCCCAGCCGTCCCCGCAAATGAAGCGTTACGGGGACAGTCACGGCCACACACTCATGTGCGGTGTGGGGAGCGGCCGGCGGAGAATCGGTGGCCACGTGGTAGCTGGCCTTCCGGTGGCAGATGGGGACCCCTCCCTCCACTCAGCCCGCCCACTGGGGCAGGCTTTCGTCCCTGGTCGTCGCCTCCGCCCTCACGGGTCTCGAGCAGCGGTCTGAGGGCCCGGCCTCTGCAGACAGACACGTGGGGACTCCATGGGGGCAGAGCAGCCGCGGGTCCTGAAGGTACGGTGGGCGCCGGGGAGGCAGCCCCCCACCAGTTCTCTGGGAAAAGCACGCCCCCTCTCGCCTGAGGCCCTGGCAGACACCGGGGGGCCACAGGCTCCCTCAGCTTCGCCCCCTTTAACAAACCCACCCGAGGGGCCAGGCACTGCGGGACACCCTCACGATCACGACTCCTTCGGCCTGGGACGCCCCTGTGTGTCAGGTGAGAGCCCTGAGGCTCCGAGAGGCTCCCGTGGCCAGTGGGCAGCGGGCGGGCCCGTGGACAGCAGGTGGGGCGGCAGCCCCTGTACGGGGGCCGCGGGCACCGGCTCAAATGGCTGCAGTGCAGACTGAGGGCCGCCAGGCGGGAATGATGACATAAGGTGATTTTTAAGGCAAGAAAAGAAAACTGTAACGTAAAATTTTCTCTGCCGTTGGCCCCCTTCCGCACGCCCTGTGCGTCTGCATCACACACTAACTAGACACCCGCCCCCCCAACCCCAACCCCAGCCTCGAGACACAGGAATGCCCGCTCGCCAAAAAGGCCGTTTCCCCTGGCGCCAGCAAGGTCACTCCTTAGGAGATAACATTCCTTTCTCAATCCCGCAAGGGGTCACGATGACCCACCACTCCCCTTGCTGGACTCTGCAAAGCGTCCACACGTTGCCTTGACGTGTAACCCTTTGTCTCAGAAACATATACAACTGTGCTTTGACCTCTAAGGGGAGGAACAGTCAGTCCTCAGAGCTTCTGAAGGTCTGTCCCCCGCGTTAGAATCCTCAGGTTGGCTCGAATAAAATTTTCCATTTTTTCTTAGGTTGACTATGGATGAATGTTTTTGTCAACAGGAGGCTGGAGAACAGAGCAGGGAGAAGAGCCGCACCTGGGACACGGGGAGAGGCGAGAGGCGCGGGGAGGGAGAGGCACCGAAGAAGCCCTCCCGGTGGGGATGGGAACCGAGGAGAAGAACGGGGCGCATCCTCGGCTAAGCCCACATGGCCCCCCGAGCTCAGAGACCCAGCTCGGGCCTTCCTCCCCGGACGCCGCGGCTCCACACGCCCACCGTCGACACGCTCCTGCCTGGGCCCGGTCACTGCGGGGAGCGGCTGCTTCCCCCCTGGGACTCAGCCCCGGGAGGGTGGCGGCAGGCCACCCGGCATGCCCGCCAGGCCGCTGGTAACTGCACGCCAGACTCAGGCTTTGCCTCTCGCGGCCTCGGGCCACTCTGAGCTGTCACAGGGCAGGCCACTGCTCCGGGGATAAAGGGCGGTGTGGAGGACGAGGGACGGGGTAGAAGGGACCCAGGGTGACCCGGGCGCCAGGCTGAGCCTTTCTGAGCCGTGCAGGGGGTGGTGTCGGGCTGCAGGGCAGGCCCCTGCGGGGATGCGGGGTATGGCTTGCAGAGAGATGCGACTCTTCCTTTCACTTGAACTCTTAGGGGCCTTTGTAGGGGGATTAATTGGTCTGATTTTGTGCTGTCATGCCGCAGGGGATGGGGAGGCCCTGGGGGGAGAAGCGGGGGAAGGGGGGGACGGCCGGTCGGCGGAGCAGTCAGAACACAGGCACATGCATCCACCAAGGTTGCCGGCTGACGTGGGTGCAGTTCAAGGCGCCCCAAAACAATGACAACGTAACTTCAGAGATCACAGGTCACCATAACAAATACGGTAATAATAAAAAAGTTTGTGATACTGAGAGAATTACCAAAACGTGACATAGAGACACAAAGCGAGCAAATGCTGCTGGGAAAACAGTGCCAATGGACGTGCGCGACGCAGGGTCACCACAAAGCTTCAGCTGGTAAAAACACACAGTATCTGCAAAGGGCAACAACGCAGCGGCGGCCTGCAGTGTCCGCCCGGGAGCTGCACTGACGTGAGTGGTCCGTGATGAGGGCGCCCCCTCTGGCCGCCTGACCCCGTTTTAGTGAGGTTTCCCTCCATGAATTTTCACACCCCTTTTGGCCTAATCTGGTAACCTAGTACGCACCTAGTTTCCCTGAGTTCTGTGAGCCGCTTTGGCAAATTAATTGAACCTGAGGAGGCGGTCACGGACACTCTGATCTACAGATGGTCGGTCAGAAGCCCAGGTGACAACCGAGCCTCGTGACCGGGCTCTGACGTGGGTGTGGGTGTGGGTGTGGGGTGGGGGGACCATCCTGCAGGGCTGATCCCTGGACGTGAGGGCTGACGGGACGTCCCAGGCACCTGCTGGGGCCCAGGGATTGCTTGCCGCAGGTGAGGGGGACACAGCCCGACCGGACCTGGGACAAGGAACCGGAAGGGACCAAATGGATGCCTTGCACGCGAAGACGGTGCCACGCGTGTGACCAGGGGCTCTGGGAAGCGTAGGCCGCTGCTGCCCTCCCTCTCCCCGGAGGGTCCGGAGGGTCCGGGCGCCCTGCGGGAGCCCCACCCCTGCCCCCAGTCGAGGAGGTGTGGGGCGTGGCCGGGCCCCGGGGGAGGCTGACTGGGGGGCCTCTTGGGACGCAGCCCTGCAGGGGAGGGAGGTCCAGCCCCAGGGAGGCCCTGGCCGGCCCGGGGCCTCGGGGCCGGCCTGCACAGCTGTCTGGAGTCGGAGGGAAGGTGCTTTCAAGCCCTGTGTAGATCATCACTGGCCGCACACTTCCTCTGGAGGAAAGTGCGACCTTGGGGAGCAGGGGAGGGCAGGGCTTCCTCAGCAAAAAACGTCCCCAGAGAGAACTGCCTGCCAGCCGGAGGAGAACACCTGTCACCTTGAGGGGAAGCCCGTGGAGCACGGCAGCATCTCCTGCAGCATCCAACAGGCTGGGGAGGTCTGCTGCAGTAGAGCCTCCGAGGGAAAGACATCCTCCGCCCCGATCTCACCCCACACAGGAGTTAATCTGACACGCGTCACAAACCCAAGTGCAAATGCTAAAACTGGAACATTTCTAGAAGAAAACGCAGAAGAATTTCTCTGTGACTTGGGGTTAGACAAAGATTTCTTGGGACGCTCAGAGGAACTAATCATAAAATAAAAATTTTAAATTAATAGACCGAACATCAAAATCCCAAACTGCTGTTCATCTCAAGACACTGTTAAAAATTGAATAGACCACATATAATAAATAACTCAAAACGGCTAAAAGACCTAAACGTAAGACCTAAAACTATAAAACTCCTAGAAGAAAACATGGGGGAAAGCTGCATGACACTGGACTTGGCAACAATTTCTTGGATGTGACACCAAACGCACAGGCAACAAAAGAAAAGACAGACAAATGGGACTAGATTAAACTTTAAAATGTTTGTGCATCAAAGGACACAACAAACAAAGTGAAAAGCAACCTACAGAATCAAAGAAAATCTTTGCAAATCATGTACCTGAGAAGGGGTTAATAGAATATATAAAGGATTCCTACAAATCGACAAAAATCAAATAACTCACTTTAAAAATGAGCAAAGGACTTGGATAGACATTTCTCTAGATTATATACAAATGACCAATAAGCACCTGAAAAGATGCTCAGCGTGACTAATCATCAGAGAAACGCACATAAAACCACAATGAGATATCACCTTATACCCGATAGTGGGGCTACTATAAAAACAACAACAACAGAAAACAACAAACATTGGTGAGAAGGTAGAGAAATTGGAAGCTTTGTGCACTGCTGGCAGGATATTAAAATGGTGCAGCCACTGTGGAAAACAGTATGGAGGGTTCTCAAAAAATTAAAACTAGAACTACCATATGATCCATCAATCCCACTTCTGGGTATTCATCCAAAAGAACTAAAAGCAGTGTCTTGAGGACATCTCTGCACATCCATGCTCACAGCAGCGCTATTCACAATAGCCAAGAGGTACAAGCCACGCAAGTGTCCATGGATGGATGGATGAACGGAAAAGCCTAATGTCCATCCACACAATGGACTATTACTCAGCCTTCAAAAGGAAGGAAGCTCTGGCACAGGCTGCAACACAGGTGAGTCTTGAGAACATTACACTAAATGGAATAAGCCAGTCACAAAAAGACAAATACTGCATGAACCTACTTATGTGAGGTAAGACAGAAAGGAGAGTGGTGGGCGTCGGGAGCTGAAGGAGGAGGAGGGGGTGCTCTTCAGGGGGGACAGAGATTCAGATTCACAAGATGAAAAGGTCCTGGAGACGGGTTTCACAGCAGTGTAAATACACTTAATATTTTGTAACGGTAATTGTTTTGTGTTCTTACTACAATAAAATGAATAGGCAAGGATAGACTAGGATAAAATTTTCGCAAAACATATACCTGACACAGCACTTATATCCTGAATAAAGAACTGCTACAACTCAGGAATAAAAACACCAACCCCCAAAACGAGGCATAAGATGAGCAAATACTTCACTAAGGAAGATACAGGTAAAATTTAATACAAAGAACAATTAATAAGAGGGGATTGACTACTTTAGTTTAGTGGGGTAGACAGAATTCTAAAGACTACAGGGAGAGAAGGCTCAAAGCAGCCACCACTTCGGGAAGTTTGGTCATTCCTTGTAAAGTCAAACCACCATCTGCTCTATGACCCAGTAATCCCACCACTCCTAGGTATTTATCCGAGAGACATGAAAACATGTATCTATAAGGACTTGTTATATGTCCTTGTCTTTTTTTTTGACGTGGACCATTTTTCTTTTTTTTTTTAATTTAATTTTATTTATTTTTTTAATTTATGGCTGTGTTGGGTCTTCGTTTCTGTGCAAGGGCTTTCTCTAGTTGTGGCAAGCGGGGGCCACTCTTCATCGCGGTACGCGGGCCTCTCACTATCGCGGCCTCTCTTGTTGAGGAGCACAGGCTCCAGACGCTCAGGCTCAGTAGTTGTGGCTCACGGGCCCAGTTGCTCCGCAGCATGTGGGATCTTCCCAGACCAGGGCTCGAACCCGTGTCGTCTGCATCGGCAGGCAGATTCTCAACCACTGCGCCACCAGGGAAGCCCCTGTCCTTGTCTTATAAAGGACAGCAGCTTTATTCATAATAGGCCCAAAGTGAAAACAATCCACATGCCCATCAGTAGGAGAATGGATGGATAAACTGGTGTTTTCGTACAATGGATAATAAAAGAACAAATTGTTGATTTATACAACAACATGAATGAACCTCAAAAATATTATGTTGAGCAAAAAGCAGCCTGACCCAAAGAGTACATTCCGCTGTAGGATTGCACTTACGTGAACTTCCACCACAGTCAAGACTGCAGTGAAGGAGGTCAGAACGGTGGTTGCTGTGCATGTGGAAGCTTCAGCGCTGATGGAAACACCCTGTCCTCTCAGTAGAGGTGCAGCTGCATGAATTCATCAGCATTCGCTGAACTATGACTCAGATCCACACACTCCCTGTGTGTAAACTATGCCTCGATTTTTAAAAAAGGCGAAAATAACCGCTGATTTAGAGCTATATGAAAAAAGGAGAGAACATAAAAAGACCGGGCAATATCTTTTTTTGTTTTATGCTCTCCCAAATCAAGTTACTTCGTAATAAGCCTAAGCCACCAATAATATACAAACAATAAAACTTATATAACGCTCCATATTGTTTATAAAAATGTTTCCACAAAGTTGGAAGAAGTTCTGCTTTCTGGTCATGATTTCTCAACAGTACTTCCAATTTTTTTTTCATCTATGAGGTAGTCCCTACCATTACCAGTTTGCAAGCTAACATTCAGAAAAGCTTCAAAAGCATTGCCTGTGAAGACGGACAGCTGCTGAGGCAAAACCTGCAGTTCTAGGAGAGAGCCCCCAGAGGGCAGTGCTGCTATTCTGATGTTTCTCGACTTACGAGGAAAAAAATGTTCCCCACACTGGAATTGGTTTCCTGAAACCCAAGTATAAGTAGCTCATTATGAAATGTAATTTAAGCAAGAAAATATTATGTAAGAGATAACACGCCTCTCTCTAATTGCAGGTCTTCAAAAGCACAGTCTAATTTAAGATTCCTCTGAAGTCTTTGCCTATCATCTTTCAACATTATACTACTTCTCTGAGGTTATAATGCAATTTTTCTCTTTCGTTTAAAAGAAAAATCTTTTCCAGTTAATGTTCTAAAACTACTGTTCCAATTCAAACGCAAATCCAGGGAATAACCCATAACATGTCAGAAAGCGGAGCACTGTATTCTGCAGCACTTCCTCACGTGGTATTTAATTGCACTCTCTCAGCCATTGTTCTCTAGTTTCTAGGGAGTCTTAACTTGCCATCAGGGACTGGATCAGATCCATCTTTTGCATTCCTTAATGTACAGAGTAACCTCATGGTGGAGAGAGAAGATGCTTAGTAGAAGATGCTTTACTCACTTGGATTCTGGCAGTTTGGATACTGTCTATGCTTCTAAAAGGAAGCCTGGACTTTTCAGAGTGGGAAGCAGGTGGTCAAGAGTTACTTTGAATTCAGCCAAGTCAGAATGTATAGCCTGGAAGCAAATATCCATGACTGCACTGAATCTAGACGATATCCATTTGCCTTGGTCTCTTCTTGTGATTTTTAATACTCCTCCTGTAACTGAGCACTTTGTTGATTGAACGTGTATTCTTTTACTTTTTAAGTTTTTTTTTTTTCAGTAGATATTGTATCAAACAGGAACTATGTTCGGCTGCTTGTAACACAGACCAAAAATAACAGAGAGTTTAAAAAGTTAATTTCCCTCTCACATAAAAGAAGTCTAGAGGTAGGCAGTCCAGGGCTAGTGGGATGGCTGTGGTTGACAGGAACCCAGATTCTGCCATTGTATATGGGTGGTTTCCACTATCAAGGTCATCTCAAGGTTGAAGATGGCTGCTGAAGCACCAGCCATCAGGTCTGTGTTCCAGGAGAGCAGCAGGAAGAAATCTAAAAGGGCCCATCCTATCCCAGATGACAGAGGTCATTATCTAGAATGTATCCTTCCACATTTTTCTCTGTGCTCTTAGTCCCTTCCAGACAAGCATAAGCACAAATACACACACGTGTACGTGTAACGTGGTTACTTATTTTTGGAATGAGATAATATGCACATTTCCACACCTCTCTGTTCCCACTCGCCCTTCCTTGTGGAATCCCTTCAGGGAGCAGCTCTAAGTCTCAGCTCACTCTTCATACAGCTGCAACTATTCCCTAACGGCGGCGGCCGGATCTTTTTAAAAGTGCTGTATCATTTTAAAAGTTGCTGATGTGGAGGTGGAAGGGAAAATACATATATATTGCTGGTAAAATATGAAGTGTTTTAGCTTCTTTGGAAATCAGTCTGGCAACATCTGTGAACATTGAAAACAGGCCCCTCCTTTGACTTTGACATGTCAGGACAGCTGTACAGTGTAAGGCAGAAGAGAAGTGGTGACTACCTGTCAACGTCAGGGAAGAGTTGCAGCTGCATGATACAGCGCTTTAAAACATCTTGCCCACCAGTCTGTGGGTATAAAGCTCGCTGGTTTCTATTTCCCTTACTCCTAAGGATTTTGAGCATTTTCATGTTTCTGGCCATTAAGATTTGCTCTTCTCTAGACCTTCTACTCATATAATTGTTGTTTTTCTGTCTGATTGTTGCTCTTTCCTGACGGGTTTTTTTTAAGGTTTTTGTATAGTATATATTAGCCCTTTGTCATCCACATCACAAATATTTTCCATTCTACCCGTTGATGGGTTATGGTGTCTTTTGCCATACAACGTTTTTCAGCGTTAATCAAATATGTTTGTATCTCCTTTTATAGCTTCTGGTTTTCCCATCCAGGTTAATAAGGGGCTCCCCATACCTCAAGCAGGATTCTATCCTTGGGCATTTACTCATCCACATACATTTTAAGATATTTTCATCCAAATCCAGAAAGATACCTCATTGGGATTCTTGCTGGAATTGTACTATATTTGCATATTAACGACATCTTTCATGATGTAAAATCTTCCCAAGTATGCTTTTTCATCTGTTCAGATTTTGTTTCTGTCTTTCAATACGATCTCAGTTTTCTTCGTGAGGGTATAGATCCTCCACCTTTATTCTGAAGCATATTTTTTCAGGATGTACATGGAAGGCATTCTAGGCTCTCATTGCCACGGAAGCTAATGACTTTTGTATGCCTAGCGTGCATCTAGAAGCCTTGCCAAAGGATCTTGTTGTTGCAGAGCTCACACAGCAGGCACGATACTGGACTCCTGGAAAGGCCTGCTCGCAGGGCTGGCCTTTGCCTGGCATCTGGGAGCTTAGATTTCAGGAGGGTTCCCGCCGTTCTCTAACTGATGAGGGTGCCTCACTGAGCCAAAACCCTTTGCATAAACACTGAGGTTTATGCTGAACTGGGAGACTGGCACTGCAGCACATGCGGG
Organism: Eschrichtius robustus; assembly: GCF_028021215.1. Classification (NCBI taxonomy): domain Eukaryota; kingdom Metazoa; phylum Chordata; class Mammalia; order Artiodactyla; family Eschrichtiidae; genus Eschrichtius; species Eschrichtius robustus. The sequence continues at coordinate 1,749,258 of NC_090824.1, forward strand.
GCAGAGGGGGCCTAGGTGACCAGCCTCCAAGACGACCGACCCCTGGGCCCTGAGGCTCTGAGGAGCTTCCTGGTGGACAACACTTCACACAAGCTGTCACAGCTCGTTGCTGGGCAGGTTAATGTGTGTGGCTTCCCTGGGAGAGCACTCTCGGAAGTTTGCACCTGGTGTTTTCATGGACTCTGCCCACGTGCCTACTTCCTTTGCTGATTTTACTTCGTATCCTTTTGCTGTCGTAACTCTTAGCTGTGAGTCCTGCTAGTGAATCACCAGAACTGGAGGAGGTCTTAGGGACCCCAACACATAGATTATACATCATATCAGCAAAGAAGAGCTTTATCTATGTCTAATGTTGTATCAGTTATTCCATCTTTCTAGGTTTACTGCATTTGCTAGAACCTTCAAGTCATTTTTTAATTAATTTTTTATAAATTTATTTATTTGTTTTTATTTTTGGCTGTGTTGGGTCTTCGTTGCTGCACGTGGGCTTTCTCTAGTTGAGGCGAGCCGGGGCTACTCTTCGTTGCAGTGTGCGGGCTTCTCATTGCGGTGGCTTCTCTTGTTGCGGAGCGCGGGCTCTAGGCCCGTGGGCTTCAGTAGTTGCGGTGCACGGGCTTAGCTGCTCCGCAGCATGTGGGATCTTCCCGGACCAGGGCACGAACCCACGTCTCCTGCACTGGCAGGCGGATTCTTAACCACTGTGCCATCAGGGAAGCCCCCTCAAGTCGTTTTAAACAATAGCGACAGGAGACATCCCCGTCCAGTTTCTAATTTTAACTGAATGGTCTGAATGCTTTGCCACTGAAGAGAACACTTACTGTGGATTTTGGGCTTTCATTCCTTTTCAGGAGCACCAGCCTCCCAACAACTCGGTTTAGACCCCAGTCCCCGCGGCGTGGTGACAGTGAGAACTGCGCCCAGGACGAGCCGGGCGCGCGCTGAGCTCCTCCGTCCACAGGCACGCGAGGAACAGGTGCGCAGCGCGAGCGGGGACCACTCACGGCGTTTCTCCCGAAGTCCGCCGGTCCCTGATCACCGAGTGTGCTATTTCACTCACACACAAACTGCAAAGTCTGTAGGGACGTCGCCTCCTTGCCTCACCAGGGACAAACTCACATGATGTCTTACAAAAACGGACACTTGAAAGAGGAAATCGGCCAATAAAGGTGAAAGTGAAGCAAAGATACGAAAAGCGCTGACAACACCGGCAGTGAAATCGGAGTGGACCCTAACGGCCCTAGAAGAGAGGCTGCCGGGGGGACGCGGGCCCTGCGGCTGCTCTGGGGCTGGAGGTGCGCGGCCCGGGACCTGGGGCTTCGGGGAGGAGGACGCCGAGGGGGCGGGGCCAGCTTCCCGGCAAGAAGGCGGTGCTGGAGGCTTGGAGGCTCGTCCCGACCTAGGAAGGGCTGGGCCGGTTCACACCGCGGAGAAGAGGTTCCGCACCAAAAGTTACAGGGCGAAAAGAGGGAAGCGCTGTTCAATCCACTGTTTTTTCACTTTAATTCTCAGTGTTTCTAATCTTAAATTAGAGTGTACGACATGCACTAGATTGACTATTCTTTTCATTATTCTCTGTATTTGAAGCAGACAGTGTTCCACTGTTCTGACCAAGCATCTCACAGGACAGCTTCGCAGACTCGGTCTGCATTTTCGCCGCCCCGCCTGCTGTGCAAGCAAGAACTGCCTGCAACTCTCTCCTGTTTCTACTTTACTTCACTTTTTTCTTTTGACTTAGAAATGGATGCTAAATTTCATGAAATGCCTTTTCAGCATCCATTGAATAGAACCACACACTTTTCCTCCTGTATTTATGTGGGACTTGACTGATGGTTCTTGACATGAAACTTCTCTTATGTTCCTGGAATAGGCCTTGCTTGGTCAGTTATTTTTTTTTAACATCACTGGATTCCATTTGGTGATAATTTAGTTTTTTCTGTCCGTATTCCTAAGCGGGCTCTGTGTGTAGTGACGTTAAAGTCACACGCCACCTTCTTCAGATGAACTGAAGGTGGCTTGAGAGAGACTAGTCAGCATTTGGGTCATCTGTTCTCTGCAGGCTGCGAGCCAAGCTGATGCCAGACCCTTTTTTAGTGGTGGAATTTTACTTCATTTAGCCTGTTTTGCTCCCGTTCTTATTTTTTCTCTTAGTCAGACTTGTGAAGGGCTTATCTATTTTTATGAAATCAGCTTTTGGATTTATTTATTCTGATTAATTTCTATTTCCTGATTTTATATCTTTACTATATTTCTCTTCCAAGCAATTAAAAAAAATTTTTTTTTAATATTTTTTTTATTTTGGCAGCGACGGGTCTTCATTGTGGCATGCAGGCTCTTTAGTTGCGGCATGCGAACTCTTAGGTGTGGCATGTGGGATCTAGTTCCCCGATCAGGGATCAAACCTAGGCTCCCTGCACTGGGAGCACAGAGTCTTACCCACTGGACCACCAGGGAAGTCCCAGCAATTGCTTTTCTTTGTCTAATTTCTTAAGAATACTTCGTTCCTTTTTCTTTTAGCCTGAGAATTGTACACATTTCAGTATAGAGCATCTTTTCATTGCATTCTTGGCAGTTTGTAATTTTTCTTTTTTTTTTTTTTTAAAGGAATTCCTTTATTTTTATTATTTATTTATTCATTCTTGGCTGTGTTGGGTCTTCGTCTCTGTGCGAGGGCTTTCTCTAGTTGCGGCAAGCGGGGGCCACTCCTCATCGTGGTGGTGCGCGGGCCTCTCACTATCGCGGCCTCTATTGTCGCGGAGCACAAGCTCCAGACACGCAGGCTCAGTGGTTGTGGCTCACGGGCCCAGTCGCTCCGCGGCATGTGGGATCTTCCCGGACCAGGGCTCGAACCCGCGTCCCCTGCATTGGCAGGCGGATTCTCAACCACTGCGCCACCAGGGAAGCCCTGTAATTTTTCTTTTAATTTCTTCTTTTGATCCAAGAGTTATATAGGGGCATCTTCTTTTTCTAATTTCCAAGCAGTTAAAATTTGGAAAGGAGGGAGACACCTTTTTATTATTTATGTCCAACTTTAATGGATTACAACCAAAAACATGTGGCCTTTAAATTCTCTGATTTAAAAAAAATTGTTTCTTTGTGGTCACGTACACGATCTATTTTTGTAAACATTTCACAAACCTATAAGGGAAAGGATACTTTAAATGTGAGGGATGCTGGATTCTACATACATATTATATCAGCTTTATTGACTGTATGATTTAATTTCTATATCTTAATTGGTCAATTAGAATGCTCAGGAGTGAACCCAGGTGTGCCAGGATCACCCATTAGCACTGTATTTGCATGAAACTCTCCCAGCATTTCCAGAAACTTTCTGTTCACGCTATTCATCACTAGGCTGCTTGGTGCACACGTGTTCCTAACACACCGTTAATTGTGCCTTTGACATTACATAACATTCCTCTTAATTCCACCCACTTGACCTTAAACATCACTTCGTCTGATGTTAACTGCACATTCTGCTTTTTGTTCTCATTTATCTGGTATCTTTGCCCTCGTCTTTATTTTCAACTTTCACCACTTTAAGTGCGTTCTCTTAAAACACTTAAAGCTGTGTTAGCTGTGTAGCGTAGAGCTGGGTTTTGTTTATTTCTCAGCTCTACATAGGCGCTTGTCCTTTGGTGGGAAAATTCAGTCCACGTAATAACTAACATACTTGAGTCTGTTCCCTTCACCTTCACGTTTATTACTCATCACGAAGGGACCGCCTCTGACCACTCCCTCCCCAGTTTCCTGGTCTGCCCAGGTTGCAGCCACTGCATCTCTCCCCTTGCTTGCTTGGAAGTCCCCATTCAGGGCTCCCTCCCTTCCACGGCCCTTGTGACCATGGCCATCACGTGAAGACTAGTGTCCAAGTACTTCCCACGCCAAGATGTTTTCTTCCCCCATCTCCCCAACGCACCAACCATGGCCCAGGAGGTCTGTGGAACACTGACGTTTATGATCGGATCCCTACTTCTAAAAGGAAGAATGGGCAGAAGGGGAGGAGAAACAGCAGCCACGGAGAGACTGGGTGAGGAAGTTACTGGATCAGAGATGCTGGTGGCCACCAAGATGGTGACACATGATGGAGTTGCAGATGTGTTTTGGAAATCAAATTCTAAGAGAAAACATAAAACAGTTCAGTGACCACCTATAAATTGCTCCATCCAAGACCCTTCCCTCCACCCAGATGCCTCTCCTGACCTCCAGACGCCTCACGGCTTCTTATACATCTTTGCTCAACTACCCACGGGTGCTTCAAGCTCAAATCCATAATCTTTCCCACTCCACCAAATCTGTTCTTTATTTTCCTGGCAAGAGATGTCACCATTGACCCAGTTATCTAAATTAAACCCTCAAGGTCACCCCAGAAGACTGTTCATCACTCACTTATACATCAAGCCTACCTCCTTCAGGGGTCTGAAAATCCATTCTTCTCTCTCTCCCCAGCTCCACTGCCTGCCTCAGTCCTGGAAGGTCCTCTCCTCCTGCCCGAGCAGCTGTTCTCCCAGGCTTTGGTCTCATCATTTTCTGCTCCTATTCATTCCATCTATTCATCACCCTGAAGCCGGAATTATCTAAAGTTCAGATGTTATCATGCCACTGCTCTGCTTAACACCCCTCGCTGGCAAGCACTGCCTTCATTATAAAGCCCCACACTCCACTGTCTGCTGGCATCCTCTCAGACAAAACCCCAACCTGAACCAGCCTACCTGTCAAGCAGAGTTTAGTATTAGACTTCTGGACGGTGTCATGGAACCCAGGGGCAGGACTGAGGCCAGAACAAAGGACTCAAATGTCCTTCAAGCTCCCCTGCCCCTCCCATCCCTGCTTCTCTGGACATGATGGCTTCAGCCATCACTCAGGCAGCAGGCTGGCCTTCTCCCCACAGAAGAGAACTCCAGAGCTTCAGGCCTTCTCGTTTCAGCCACTCGAGAGTGGCCTGATGCCCTGATCTCCAATTTAAAAACCTGACGGGCACAGTGGTCCAGTGAAGGCAGGTGCCCACTTCTGGATCAACATGGGGCCCACCACACAGATGGCCTGGGAGGAGAAGCAATACTCAGAAGGGGTGTCCAGTGTCAGGAGTTCTCAGAACAGGGCTGGGGAGGTACTGCCGGGCAGACAGAACAACAGCTGCTCTCCGCCCCTTCAGTCTCCCCTCGGGCTAGTTTCCCTGCCTTCGATCCTACACCTGAGTCTTCCGGAACCTTCCAGAACTGCTCAGCCTCCAGACCGTGCAGGCGTTCCAGCGTCTTCACACAGCTGCCCCTCCGTGCCCCAAACACTTTCCTCATCAGACTCTCCACCTGCCCTCAAAGCTCAGCAGAAACGCCGAGTTCGGGGAGACTCCCCCCATGCCCACCTGCACCAGGCTAAGGCCCGCCCTCGACAAGAGCCCCCTGCGGCCCCGGCTGCCCCGTGACAACACAGACTGCGCCCCTCCTGAACGCTGTCTCCTCACTGAACCACGAGCTCTTGCGGGCAGGAAGCCTCCTTTACTTCTATCTGTAGCGCCCTGGGCCTGGTGCCAGCAGGCATTCACCTGTTCAGAGAGCTGCCTCTTCCTAAAACTATTTACGTTGATCATCTCCTTCTGCACTTCTAAGTCAGAACTGCTGTGATTCACTAATCCACTTCACATTTAGCAAGTCTGCTCTTACATCTGAACCCAGCACTTTGACGTCTCCATGGCAATAAGCCCTGTGACAGGAGGTGGCTTTGCCAGCTGCCTCGAGACACATGCACTGGCCAGCGCCATCAGGTTTCCCTGCCAGAGAAGCCTGGTCAGGGAGGAGCACCGTCTTGGTGTGTGCCCGTGGCTCTCACCCCCCGCCCGTGGCCCTCCTGCTCCTCTAAACACAGGGCCACCCCTCAGCCCCTCCCCTCCTGACAGTATGCCGATGCCCCACTCCCTCCCCAGACTGTGGTGGGTTCTATCCAAACCGTATTTGAATACCAAGTAGGTGTCGGGTATTTCAGATTCAGAAATTAATACAGAGTCTACCCTTAAGAGACATATAATGTGAAACCCCTCTCTTAGCATTTACTAAGGGGCGGGGTCATTTAACCCTAAGCCCCCAAAAGGCAGTCCAAAAATGCTTGTGGAATAAATGAACTACTTAATTCTGGTAGCATAAGCAGATGCTTGGACCACCCAGGAAACGGGATACTTAATTCTGTCCGGAGACTTACAGACAGCTTTGCAGCACAAGGGGCACCGCTGGGGGGAAGAGGAGGAATTCACCAGGGGCAAGCAGGGGCAGAAGTCAGTCCAAGCGGAAGGAACACTGTGTGCACGGAGAGAATGTCCAAGTACATGCAATGCTCAGGAAATGATGAGAAATAGCCCCGTGGCACTGGGACCCGGGCTGCAAGGTTGTGTGGTGACACGACAGCCAAAGGCACGTCCAGGCTGGACCAGAGGCATCTGAGCGCTGAGGTGACGTGCATGCCACAGGGTGGAGGATGGGAGGAGGGGCAGCAACTAGACATCAGGCAGGAAGCTTCAGTTACAAGGCATTCGCCTGCCATTCTTGACACCACTCTGACAAAGTGTTTGTGAATCTAAAACACATTAATTAGCATTACATCAACGATGACAATTTTCACTGAAAGAAGTATTTTCTGGAATGAATTCCACTAAATCTGTACAACTCCCTGCTCAATTTTCTAAACGGAGAATGTTTGGGGAGGTGTGTTCTATCTACAGTTGTATTAGTCAGAGCTTCTGTCACTGTGGGATTTCTTTGGAGCCATTTTTTCCCGTGTTAGATCTTATAAAGATGACGGTTGTGTCCATTTTTAAGCTTTCTGTGGCTGCTGTAACACACTGGGGGGCTTGACACGACAGAAGTGGATTCTCTACAGCTCTGGAGGCCAGGAGTCTGAGAGCAAGGGGCCAGCAGGGCTCCACTCTTCCCACAGCTCTAGGGGAGGCTCCCCCTGCCTCTTCCAGCCTCTGGTGGCTCCGGGTGGTCCTTGCCTCATGACCACGTTGCTCCAACCTCCACCTCCATCTTCACGTGGCCTCTTCCCTCTGGGTCCTCTATGTGTCTTTTGTAAGGATGCTGGTTAACAGCATTAGGGCCTACCCTAAATCCAGGGTGATCTTCTCATCCCAAGATCCTTAACTTACCTAATCAGATCCTTTCTCCAAGTAAGATCACATTTACAGAGAGTCCCAGGGGTCAAGACGTGGACACAGATTTGAGGAGAAGTTCAGCCCACTACACTGGTGTCCCGAGAACATTCTTCCTCTCTGATTTTTCGAATCCAACCCTCCTCCCTCGTGTCCCTTCCCCTCTGGAACACACCCCAGTCCGGCCACCTGCTCTCAGCACCAGTGTCTCTCCCTGGGCCTTACCTGCAGTGGTCTCAACCCTGTGCCCCATGAAGCAGCCAGGATGGTCTTTCTCAGAAAATCAGTTGAGGCACGATACTATGCTCAAACCCCTCTGTAAGCCCGCCACCTCACTCAGAATAAAAGCTGGACTCTGCCCCATGGTCCCAGACCTGGCTTCTGTCTAATGTCCCCTCCTAACCATCCTTGCCCCAGCCTCCTGGCTGGCTGTCCAAATACACCAAGCATGTGCTCCCTCCACAGGGCCTGGGCACATTTTCCTCTGCCCAGAACACCTTTTTCCCAGATATCCCCAGATGGGATCTCTACTTGTTGTCCCCTCATCACAAAGGCTTTCCCTGACCGCTGTCTACAGGACAGTGTCACTGCCCTGCACCTGCCCCTGCCCTCTACTTACAGGGTCAGCAAACCACAACCATGGTCTGACACTTGTTTTTATAAATAAAGCTTTTCTGGAATGCAGCCTCACTCATTTGTTTAAGTTATCACCTACGACAACTTCTGAGCTACGACTGCAGAGCTGACGAGCAGCACGGACACCACGTGGCCCACAGAGCCTAGGACATTTACCACCGGGCCCTTTACAGACAGCAGGCACCTTCTGCCCCATCCCTTCGGTCCCTTCAACTGACTTCGCAGCTCTTACCACTGCCTGCCTGGTTGCCCGTCCTTTGCCTATACCCACTCTGAGGTCAGCACCATGAGGGTGTCAGTGTCCGTAAGCACCTGCCCCGGTGCCTGGGGCACAGTATGTGCTCAATAAACACCCGCTGAAGGACTGTGCAAATGAAGAAACCACAGCCGCCTCAGAGGAGAGCTCGGTGCTGGTGGGATGGGAAGACAGACTTTTCCTACCTGCCCTTTAAAACCTTTTCATTTCACATCATGGATATGTATTACTTACTAAGTAACTTTTTAAATAAAGTTACTTACTTAGCAAGTTAATACATAACATTTTAAAAATAAACAACTGTTTAAAAATATGTGACTAGAGAATTATGCACATGAAAAGCAAGGCGATTACCCTCTAAAGTGATGTGGAAGGAGATGCCATCAAATACACTACCTGGTTTGCAGAAAATAATATTTACAAAGTTAATGTTATAAAGACTGATGACTGATTTAACCAGCAATATTGACGTGACTGTATGGGGGATGGGGAAAATAAGGTACAGAATGATGGAAAGAGCTCAATCTTCATCTATTATAACAGCAATTAATTAATGACCAAAGCAGAAATCATGAAAAAGCATAATTTACTTAATAAAGTACTTATCAAGACGGAGGCAATTCCAAAAAAAACAGGTAAGAGTTAGAATGGTTTTCTTTGAGGGTGAGAACCAGAGAAATCAAAAACCTGGATTTCTTTTTTTTCTTTTTAAACAAGCCTTTTGGTACTATTTAATTTTTTAACCATTCACAGAACTTTTCTTCAAAAGCTAACAAGCAGAACGGGTGCTCGACGGCTCAGGTCCGTCCTCCTGCACTGCTAACCCCGCGGTGCGCTCACTCTGCAGACACGGGCTAACCGCTCCCACCCGGCAAAGCAAAGCGCAAACAGCAGGGTCAAAATATCCTGCTTCTTTTCACAGGGCAGGTGAACTCTTAGCCTTAAAGTTGAACAAAGGACGGTGGTGTTGCTAGCTTGGTAGCACCACCTCCTGCGTAAGGTGGGAAGCGTGTTCCCCAGAAACCCCCCACTGGAATGCTTCTGCTCTGAGCTGCCTCAGAAGCAGCTGAGCAAGACTGGGGCACAGGTGAAGTGGGGGCCGTGTGCTCAGAAGGTCGTGTCGGGCGCAGCCGCCGCTGCCGGCACACTCAGCATCCAGCGGGCTTCCTGGCTGCCGGCCCAGCACAGCACTTGGCCGGGCCCCCAGTTTACAGAAGCTCCCTTAGACGGGGTGGTTTTCGAGTTCTCTCCATGAGCTCCTGGTCATGATCCCACGTTGCTGACCAAATATGTGTGCTCTCACAAGCCTCAAACTGTCCGCCTGTAAGCAGCCGGCTCAGGTGGACCATTTCTCCGATCCGCCCACTGGCCCTTCCAGACCTTCACTCCAGCTTCTGTCACGCTCGTGTAAGAGCTAACTCAGATCTCATTTACTGCTGCATTTACAGTGGCTCTGCTTTTCTGGTGAAACCCTGCCTGACAAAAGTTGACTTTTAAAAAGAAGTCTATATTCCTTTATCAGTTTTAGAAATCTGGATTTTTTTCAGAATGAAATACCTTTTAATCTCCTCTGACTAATAACTGTCAGAAACAAACTTAGTCTAATGCTTTTATTGTTTTAACATGGATATACTAGTGACCAGGTAATCTCTCTAATTTCCAAAATGTGGACTACGAATTTAACTTAAGTAGAAACCTAAAATATACAAAACTGAAGTAGTTTTACCAAAACTAGGTATTTTCCCTCATGGAAAAAAAATCAGAAAATGCCATGTGGCTTTGGAAAACACACACAGCTTTCTCCTTGTGGTAAACTGGGAGCCCTGGTTTCTCCTGTGCCCCAGGTTTAAATCACTGTAACAAAATAGAACATACAAGCATGTTCTGGAACCTCACATGAAAGATTAGCTACTTATATTTACCTTAGTAAATTGAAAGCAAAATACAGCTCTTTTTCCAAATGAAGTCTTCTTTCAAAATAATTTTTCCCAAAATGTTTATTAATACAGTGATCTTCTGTTTCTAGAAAAGACAAGACTTTTCCCAATCTTCCACTTGAACAGAAATACCACTCTCCAGCCACCACCCGAACTGGAAAGGAACCGGGACCGAGAAGGCCTTTCAGACCGAGTGGACAGAGGGAGGCAGCCCGCGCGTGGAGCCTTTAACAGGCCTCCGTGGCCCCCAGGAGGGCTGGGTACAGCCTGCGTCCCGTCTAGGAACTGAGGACAATCAGTTTGTGCAGCTGGTACAGAAAGGCGTTCTTCCCTCTGCTGCTCTCCCGGTCCGCCTGCTCCATCACCAGCTTCAGATCAACCTATCGGGGCAAAAGGACCAGTCAGGCTCTGCAATGGGACTTTTCTAGACATAAAGTAAAACAAATAAAACTATACACACACATATACATAGACACGTAAGATGGCAGAAACTACTCTTTTAGTTTTCCAAAAATATTTACAGAATGCTTCTCTATTCTCACAACAATAAATACTATATATCTGCTATTTCATCTTTAAATTCATCCTAATAATATGGCAATCTTTACCCAGAAATCTCCCATACATTCCTTCCTATGTAATTGTGAACAGTGAACGTGAACAGAGGCATTAAAGCATGTTAAGTTTTCTAAACCACATCAACCTCAGAATGAAATTCTGCTTTCAAATTAAGCCCTGCTATTAGCTTCAAACACCCCCATGGAGGCTGTAGGAGAGGGGGCTGGGGCACAGCTCTGTGCACATGACGGAGCTGGCTCCAGGGACTGGTCCTCAGGGCTCTAACGGGGGAAACCAGTCATGGAGCACATGGAGAGAAGGAACATTCTGCAGCAGAAGTAACTTCCAGACTCAGAGTGGGAAAACACCATCTCCAGGGGTGGTAGCCTACTTCCACTGCCAAAGGGATGAGGAACTAGTGCCCCAGCTGGTGTATTTATAAAGACATCCTTGGCTCTAGGATTAAAGCTTCAAATTCCTCCCTGAGTTCCTTTCCTGAAATCACATTTTACTCTAAATCTTACAGATAGGAAATGTCAAGGTGCCCAATATGGGCCGTGCTCTACTTCACAACTGCTATGGACTGAATTGTGTCTTCCAAATCCCCAACGTGATGATATTTGGAGATGAGGCCTTTGCAGAGGTTATTCAGGTTAGATGAGGTCATGAGGGTGGGGCTCCCATGATGGGATTAGGATGGGATTAGTACCCGTATAAGAAGAGACACCAGAGAGACACCACTCTCTCTGCCATGTGAGGGCACAGTGAGAAGGTGGACGTCTCCAAGCCACTCCAACAACCACCGATGTACCCTGAAAGCTAATCCAGACATTCATACCTGTTTTATCCCAAATTAAAGGATAATTAGCCTGAGGTCTAATTTTTCACCAAGACATTACATAGAGTATACCATCCAGAAACAGCCTGTGTGGTCTGTGACCCCGCCCCGTTAACCGAAGAACCACGCGCTTCGCCGCCAGGCTTCCTCTGCTCCCCGGGCACCCTCCACCAACCCGGCTGGAGCCCCTGAACCCATCAAGAGTTCTGTTCCCATCAATCCTGGTGGCAGGCTGCTCACATGGCCACCTATTTCTCACTCACCTGATTCCACTCATATGGCTTTTCATGCCACTTAGGAACAATCTTCTCTCTTGGTTTCGATGGACAGAACAAACTAAAATTTAAAAACAGAGAGTTCAAGTCACCTTAATTATATGTGAGTAATTGAAAACACTACTGTGATTTTCAAAAAGAGATTTAACTCCTATGTACTTTCCCTCAGAATTGTAACTCCAATAAGTTTCTTAAAGGTCAAAATTTATGTAATTATGATCAGAGAATATTTTAACCCCCTATACATTCAAAAACAAAACAAAATGGAAGCAACGTGGGTCTATAAGACTGACCCTTGTTTTCTGTGTTCCCCTAGTAACCAGCGGAGGCCTGCTCCGTTACCACACATCACCTGGGTTACTGAGCCAAGTTCTAGGAAATGTAAGAGGATCTTTTATACCATTTATTCTTAAGCAGCCATGACAAGTTGGAAATGTCATCAGCTTAAAAAGGCAGAGATAGAGAATTCTAGCAATAAGAATGTAAAGAAGTCTGCAAATCTTCCTGCACCGCCCCCCCCCCCAAAACAACTATAAAACTAGACAAAATCGTCCAAAAAAACATGCCTGAAGACTCTGGATATTAACCAAACGCAAATAAGTTCAGAAGCATTCATTCACAAAAAACTGCTGAACTCCAGGTAACAAGAGTGGAGTCTGTGGAATTCGTGCCTGGGGCTACTCCCACCCACCACTCACGCCCACCCCACCAGCTCAACCTGGCACCCTAGTGTTCCCAGGGTGAAAACAGGCATCTTCACTGCCAGACTGAATTCACTTGATTTGGAGCAGAGGGTAAAAACCCTCACGCCTGGCAGCACTGTCAGTAAAAATGGCAACCTCAGTAGGAAATAAATGGAGAAAGCCCACAGCTCTGGCAGCCTTCGGTCCTGGTCCTGCTTGGGGCCAGCAGCAGACCAGCTGACAATCCAGAAATGCAAGAGGGAGATCCTGGAAACGGGTGCCGCAGAGGCTAGCTGGGCTCACCACACATTCCCTAGCTGACGGAGAAGCGGCGCACACACGTGCAGCGGGGACCTACGGAGGCCCCTGGCCTGCCACACAGCCCTGGCCGACTGGAAGGTGGCATGCACGCACACAAAAGCCCTGGCAAGAAATAAAAGCCAGATTTCAAAACTGCCTGAACTTTGGATGTACTACCTGACCCACACAGAGACCCACCGGCAGAGGGCAGAAGCCTTAACGACTTAGGTATTTAAGCACAACTTCTCACTAATCATTGGCTGAGCACTAAGCAATGCAGACACAAGGATGACCCCTAACAAGCCAGGCTGAAAAATAAAAAGGAGAATTAAAAAAACAGGCATTGGGGCTTCCCTAGTGGCGCAGTGGTTGAGAATCTGCCTGCCAATGCAGGGGACACGGGTTCGAGGCCTGGTCCGGAAAGATCCCACGTGCCGCGGGGCAACTAGGCCCGTGAGCCACAATTACTGAGCCTGCGCGTCTGGAGCCTGTGCTCCGCAACGGGAGAGGCCGCGATAGTGAGAGGCCCGCGCACCGCGATGGAAGAGTGGCCCCCGCTTGCCGCAACTAGAGAAGGCCCTCGCACAGAAACGAAGACCCAACACAGCCATAAAAGTAAATAAATAAATAAAAGAGCAATGTACATACCTTAAAAAAAAAAAAAAAAACAGGCATTAGTGGCCTTACAACATGGTGGGGAAACTGATTCTGCAGAATTCTGCAGGGAGTATTCAAAACCCTACATTAATATACTACATTATCTAAAATGCCCAATTCTCAGCAAAAATTATGAGATATTTTGTGAAGAAACAGGAATGTGTGACCCATACTCAGGAATAAAAAAAAGAACAGCCAACAGAAGCTGACGGAGTGGACTCAGATGTAGTTTTAGCAGGTAAGACTTTAAAGAAGTCACTGCAAGTATATACAAAGAATTAAAGCGAACTATGTATAAAGAAATAGAGGAAAATATGATGGTAATGACTCAAAGGTAATCTCAATAAAAGTTTAAAACTATACACAGAACCAAAGAGAAATTTTAGAGTTGAAAGGTACAATAACTAAAATGGAAAATTCCTTACGTAGGAGACCAAAATCTGTAGGTGTGAGATGGACGAATAAAGAATCAGTAAACTTAAGGATAGATCAATAGAAGTTAACTAATCTGAACAACAGAGAGAAAAAGGACTGAAGAAAAATGACCAGAGCCTCAGAGACCAGTGGGACAACATCAACTGTACACAAACACATGTAAAATGGGAGTCCCAAAGGAGAGGAGAGCAGGAATAGGGCAGAAAAATCATTTTTAAAAATTCAAAGATGCAAATAGGTTATAAGTAAAAGGGTAGGAAAAGATATGCCATGCAAACAGTAACAAAACCAAGCCAAAGTAGCTATATTAATATCAGACAAAATAGACTTTAAAACAAGAAATATTACTAGAATAAAAAGAGAGATTTCATAATGACAAAAGGGCTAATACATCAGAAAGATACAAAAATTATAAACATAAACGTGTCTAATAGAGCCCCAAAAGACATAAAAGAAAAGCTGACAGACTTGAAAAAAGAAATAACTCAATAATTAGTTAGAAATTTTAATATCCCAGTTTCAACATTCATAGAACTAGAGAGAAAACCAGTAAAGACAGTGAGTCCTAGAACACCAACTCAATCCACCCAACATCTACAAAACACCCCACCCAACAACAGACATGCATTCTTCTCAAGTGAACACGGACCATTTTCCAGGAAAGACTGTATGTCAGGCCATAAAACAAGTCTCAATAAATTTTAAAAGAAATTCTGAAAGACTGAAATCATTCAAAGTATGTATAATACCTACACAGAAATAAATTATATATCAACATTTTAAAAACTTGAAAAATCCCAAAATACTTGAAAATTAAACAATATACTTCTAAATAACCCATCAAAGAAGAAATCACAAGGGAAACTAGAGAATATTTTAAAAAGAATAAAAATCAAAATACAACAAATCAAGAAGTATGGGATGCAGCAAAAACAGTAATGGAGAGAAATGTATAGCTTTAAATGTCTGTAACAGAAAAGAAGGTCTCAAAACAATAATTAAGCTTCTAAGTTATGAAACTAGAAAAAGAGCATGCTAAACCCAAGGCAATCAGAAGTAAGGGAATAATAATTATGAGAGTGAACATCAATGAAACAGAAAAAAAGATAAACACTAGGGGGAAAAAAATCAAAACCAAAAGTTAGTTCTTTAAAGAGGTCAACAGAATTAATAAACTTTAGCTAAGCTAAACTGACTTAAGAAGAAAGAGAAAATCTGAATAGACCTAAAACACAAGAAATTTAATTAGTAATTTAAAATCTCCCCACAAAGAGAAGTCCAAGCTCAAATGATTTCATTAGTAAATTCTATCAAATATTTGAAGAAATAATATCAATCTTATATAAACTCTTTCAGAAAATAGCAGGAAACACCTCCTAACTCATTCTATGAAGCCAGTACTACTCTGATACCAAATCAAAGATATCACAAGAAAACTACAAACCAATAACCCTCATGAACACAAATGAAGAATCTTTAGCAAAAACCTATTAAAAACCTTTAACTTGTTTGCTATAAAACAAGTTTATAGGGACTTCCCTCATGGTGCAGTGGTTAAGAATCCGCCTGCCAATGCAGGGGACACGGGTTTGAGCCCTGGTCCGGAAAGATCCCACATGCCGCGGAGCAACTAGGCCCGTGTGCCACAACTACTGAGCCGGCACTCTAGAGCCTGCAAGCCACAGCTACTGAGCCTGCACACCTAGAGCTCCGCAACAAGAGAAGCCACCGCAGTGAGAAGCCTGCGCACTGCAACGAAGAGTAGCCCCCGCTTGCTGCAACTAGAGAAAGCCCGCGCGCAACAACAAAGACCCAATGCAGCCAAAAATAAAAATAAATTTAAAAAATAAAAAATAAAACAAGTTTATAAAAAGAATTACACACTATGTGGAATTCATCCCAGGAATGCAGGCTAGTTTTTAACAACCAAAAAGCAATTAATGTAATATACCATACAAATCAAATAAAAGAAAAAAAAAACATGATTATCTCACAGACACAGAAAAGGCATTTGGCAAAATGTGACATCCTTTCCTGATAAAAGCTCGCAGCAAACTAGGAATAGAAAGGAACTGCTTCAACCTGATAAAGAGCCTCTACAAAAACCCTGCAGCTAACATCATACTTAGTAGTGAAAGACGATGCTTTCTCCCCAAAACTGGGAACAAGGCAAAGATGTACATTCAGCTCAATACAGAGGGTTCTAGCCAGTATAATAAAACAGGAAAAAGAAATTAAGAGCATACAGATTGGAAAGGAAGAAGTAAAACTGTCTTTATTCATAGATATGATCCTGTATGTAGGAAATCCTAAAGAATCTACAAAAACTACTGGCACTAACAAACAGGTTTAACAAGGTCACAGGATAAAAGATCAATATATAAAAACCAATTGTTCATTTCTAGCAATGAACAATGCAAAAATAAAGAAAACAATTTAAACTCAAAATAGCATCAAAAAGACTAAAATAGAAATAATTTAACAAAATTCTGCACACTTGAAAACCATAAAAAGTGTTAAGAGAAATTAAAGGATATCTAACAGACCATTCCAGCTCAGTGCATTGGACAACTCAATACTGTTAAGATGGCAATTCTCCTCCTCAAACTGAACTACAGATTCAATACAATCCCCATCACAACCCCTGCAAGGTTTGTTGTAGAAATGGACAAGCCGATCTTAAATTTTATATGGAAAGGAAAAGGATCTAAAATAGTAAAAAAACAACTTTGAAAAAGAACAGAATATAAGGACTAACACTACCCAATTTCAAGAATTACTATTAAAGACAGACATAAATCAACAGAACAAAATAGGAAGTTCAAAAATAAACCTTTACATTTATGGCCAGTTGATTTTTGACAGGTGCCAAGGCAATTCAGAGGGGGAAAAGACAGTTCTTCAGCAAATGATGTTGTAACAACTGGATGTTCATATGTGAAAAAATGAACTTAAGACTCTTACACGTCACACCATATACAAATATCACCTCAAAATGTATCAAAGACCTCAGTACCATAAGTAAATATAAGAATTAGAGGAAAACAGAGGAGAAAACTTCTGTGACCTTGGGTTTAGCAAAGATTTGTCAGATATAACACCAAAAGCATAAACCATAAAAAAAATTTAAAAAAAGCTAGAGCGGACACCATCAAAATTAAAAACATGTGTTCTTCAGGATATGCCATTAAGAAAATAAAAAGACAAGCTATGCGATGGGGAAAATATCTGCAAATTGCATATTCGGAAGAGACTTTCAGCTAGCATTTATAAAGAATTTCTACAACTCAATAAGACGACAATCAAACCAATTAAAAAACAGGGAAAAGATCTGAAGCTACTTCACCAGAAAAGGTGTATGACTGGTTAATAAGGATATAAAAAGATCCTTTATATCATTAGTTATTAAGGAAATGCAAATTAAAACCATAATAAGATACTACCGTAACTCCACTAGATTAAATACAATAAAAAATACACTGACAATGCCAAGTGCAGGCAACGACGTGAAGAGACTGGAACTGTCATATGTTGCTGGTGGGAATGTAATATGCGAGTCACTTTGGAAAACAGTTTGTCCATTTCTTAAAAAATTAACATAAACTTACTATACAACCTACCAATTCTACTCCTAGATATCTACCCAAGAGAGATGAAAATATATGTTCACTCAAAGACTTTACATGACTTTCCAGAGTAGCATTATTCGTAACAGCCAAATACTGGAAACAATCCAAACATTTCATCAGCTGGTGAATGGATAAAGGAAATGTGGCATACACAAACAGTGGAGTATTATTCAGTTGTTAAAAAGAACAAACATGTTACAACACGGATGAACCTTAAACATATTATGCTCAATGAAAGAAGCCAGATTAAAAAAAAAAAACATTATGCCATTTATATAAAAATTTTCAGAGAAGGCCAATCTGTGGAGACCAAGAGCAGCTCAGTGGCTGCCTGGAGTGGGGGTAGGAACAGGAGTTGTTGACAAACTAAGAACTTGTGTTTCTAAAAACAGCTTTATTGAGGTACGTACCATGAACTAATTAATTTTAAGTACACAATTTAATAATTTTAGTAAATTTAGAGATTTGTGTGACTGTTCCGAGGTATTTATAAGCGAACTTTTGGGGATGACAGAACTGTTGTAGAGCTGAGTTGTGGTGATGGTTAGCACAAGTCCGCAAGCTTACTAAAACCACTGAACTGCTACCCTAACCCCCACCTACCCAGAGCACAGCAAGTCAGGACACGGCCACCCTCGTCGGGGGTGGAGAGAGAGAGGGGCGTAGGGAGAATCAAAGGAGCACCAGGTGGCTGGTCCTTCCTGACGAGAAGGCATCCTGTGCTGTCGGGAGCAGAGCTGTGTAAGAACAGGGAGCATCTGCCAACGTGGTGACCTGCCGCTCCTTCCCATATGCATCTTGGGTGATTTCTTTTAGCTTTATGAGCACTTCGAATGTTTTATAGCACGGTTTCCCTCAGCTGCTGTCACGTGGCACATTCACTGTGTGCAAACACACCGAGGTGACCCGTGCACTGTATGTATGTTAAACTTCAACACAGCGTTCACGTGAAAATATTTTCAGCCTTTGTCGCAATGGCTAAGGCAACTCTGTTCATCTAACAGCTTTCTGAAAGGTGCCCACTGCTCCCTGTCCTCACGCAGGGCTGGATGTGCTGGGAGCCTTCTGTTTGCTCCTCCCCCGTGACTGTCCTCCCTCCTCGGCCTCCTCTGAGCTGTCCAGGCTGACCTGGGCTCATGGCTGCACCAACGAGGGCCCCTGTCCTAGGGACTCGGGTTGGGTTTGGCCAACGGGGAGCCCAGCAAGTGGCGGAGGGGGAGGGGGAGGCCAGGATGCTTATCCTGGGGGAAGCGTGACAGCAGGGCCCACTCCTGTAAGTTGGTCCTCTCCACACAGCCTCTCAGCCTCCACAGCTCAGACCCCCTCTTCCCTCCCTTTGCCCGAGGTGCCCACTGTGGTTTCCCTCCGACCTGCCTGTGCTATTTGAAAGGGTCTCTTTATCACATATTCTTAAGCCGCCCCTACTTGCTGCCTGGCTCCTGGCTGACGATCAGGACACAGGTGGCTGGTGCCTCCGTCTGGCACCTCTAGATGCCGCCCCGCGTCAGAGGATCAATCTATCACGTCTGATAAACGATTCAAGGTGTTCACAATCTAGACAGCTAAGAAAGAAACCTCGTCGTCACACAACTCACCCTAAAAGTTTCTGCCGAGCATTATCCTGCAACTGTGTGATTCTTTCTGGCCCAAGACACATCGATCCATTTGGTCCATCACACGCTAGCTTGTTTATAGCGGCTCTGAGAATATTAATCTGTAAATAAATGGCAACGTAAATACTCATATGGTTCTTCTATAATTGAATTCCACTCCACATTCAAATAATTCATAAGCATTCAGATTTCATATTTTCATGATTATCATCAGTATGGTTTCTGGAAGAAATTACCAAAACGACACAAACAACACCAATAACCACTATCAATAATTTAAGAAACAATAACAAAAGAAAAAAAACAGCAAGGAAGGTTCAGACTTTTCAGTGTAAGCACACTTTTTAAAACTTCTCTTCTAAAATTTAATAGTTTAACCCATGGGGTTACAATGTTCACAATCTACTTGTATCACATGCACAGTAAGCCCTCTGTATCTGTGGATTCAACCAACCTTGGATCAAAAACATTCAGGAAAAAAAAAATTCCACGAAGTTCCAAAAATCAAAACCTGAATTTGCCATACACTGGCAACTATCTACATAGGGTTTACATTGTATTAGGTATTATAAGTAATCCAGAAATCATCTAAAGTATATGGGTGGTGTGCACAGGTTATATGCAAATACTACACCATTTTATATAAGGGACTTGAGCTTCTGTGGATTTTGGTATCTGAGGGGGGTCTTGGAACCAATCTCCCACAGATACCGAGGGAGGACCATATGTTCCTCTCACTTAGTGTGTGTCTTTTCTTCCTTTTTTTCTTTTTAATATTTATTTATTTGGCTGCATCAGGTCTTAGTTGAGGCACGTGGGGTCTTTCGCTGCGGCACGGGCTTCTCTCTAGTTGTGGCACACGGGCTCCAGAGCATGTGGGCTCAGTAGTTGTGGCGCGCAGGCTCTAGAGCGCGTGGGCTTAGTTGCCCCGCGGCATGTGGGATCTTAGTTCCCCGACCAGGGATTGAATCCACGTCCCCTGCATTGGAAGGAGGATTCTTAACCACTGGACCACCAGGAAAGTCCCTTGTGTGCGTTTTTTCAGTTGAGGTACAATTGGTACATGACAGTATGTTAGTTGCAGGGGTACAACAGAATAATTCGGTGCTTGTATACACTGCACGGTAAGTCCAGTTACCATCGGTCACCATGTACCTGACCCCTTCACCCTTTCAGCCCCTCTCGGCCCCTGCTGTCGCCCTGTTTGCAACGTTCCCACAGAAGCCTGAGGAGTGCCCCCAGAGCAACAACGCGCCATACTTTGTTCCAGCCTGTGCCACAGTGTTTAATGAACTTTCTGCTTTGAGTAATCTGAAATTTAGGAAGAGCAGCAAAGACAGAACAGACGTTCCGTGCACCCCTCTCCGACGCGAGTGCCCTCCACCCGCGGTCCATCTGTCACTACTGAGAGGCTGACCTGGGCACGTCACTATTAACTAGAGTCCAGGCTCCATGTGGATTTGACCACCTTTTCCGCTCACGTCCTCTTTCTGTCCCCGGACCCAATCCAGGGCACCACACTGCACGTCTTGTCACGTCTCCCCGGTCTCCTTTGGTCCAGGGCAGTTTCTTAGCCTTTTCCTGTTTTTTGAGACCTTGACAGTTCTGATTTCTGGTCAGGTGTTTTGTGAGATGCCCCTTAGTCTGGGCTTATGTGACGTCTTTCTCATGATTAGGTTGGGGTGGTGAGTTCTGGGGAGAACCCCACAGAGGTGGGGGCCCTTCTCATCCCGTCCCGTCAGGATGCGTGTGCCATCGCCAAGACTGATCACCGGTGATGCTGGCCTTGGCCGCTTAGCCGAGGCAGCGTCTGCCAGGCTCAGTGGAAGCCAGTCACTAAGTCTAGTCCACTCTCAAAGTGGGGAGGAGGGAACAGGGGAGGTTTAAGCTCCATTTCCTGGGTACTGTTGGGAATTCTCCTGAGTGGAAGATTTGTCTCCTCTTCCCCATTTGTTTATTCAATCACTTGTTTACACCCTTTGGACACTGTGAGTTATAACCCAATACCCCATGATTTATTTTGTTGCTCTGTTCCAACCTTGGCCACTGGGATCCCATGTCCCTGTGACAGGCTGCATCCTTTTGTTTCTTGAGTGCTTCTTTACTTCCTGGCTCTACAAGAAGCTCCAGGCTCATCCTGTGTTTCCTCTGCCCATTTCTCCAAGGAGCCCTGGTTCCTTTTATCGGAAAATCCTATCAGAAACCGCAATCTGGGCCCTGGGTTTGTTCATGGCTACTGGGGTGTCATCGTTTCTCGAGCTCAGAGAGCTAGGTTATCGGTGCGTGCGTACGAAATCATGTATACACACGTAACTTACTTGCATGCAGTAAATGAAACATGAATTCCTACTGAACCATGTCTCTCAGTCACCCTGTCCCACAGGGTGTGTTCTAGCCTTCCTTTCTAAGTCCATCTCTAAGTCTAGTAATAAGAAACCTGGCTCCCGCGTCTGTTTACTCCGTTGCTCAACCCCAGTAACACGCAGTTTCAGAATTAACTTGCACTCCATGAGAAACAACTTTACCAAGAAGAAGACAGTGTATATGTGCAGTTTCTTTTTGTCTGTAGCCTTACCATTTCCAGTCAAAAGTGTTTTCCAAAGCTCCTTTTCCCCTCACCCCCTTCAATGCAATTATCCCCCAAATCCTAGTCGGTGTTGGGGTGTGTGTGTGTTTGTGTGTGGACTGCATATATCAGAGTTCCACTCTTTCACGGGGCACGGACTATGTTTTGTTTTTTTTTTTAATATTTATTTATTTTTTCACTTATTTGGTTGCACCAGGTCTTAGCTGCAGCAGGTGGACTCCTTAGTTGCAGCACATGGGCTCCTTAGTTGTGGCAGGCAAACTCTTAGCTGTGGCATGCACGTGGCATCTAGTTCCCTGACCAGGGATCGAACCCGGGCCCCCTGCACTGGGAGCGTGGAGTCTTAACCACTACACCAACAGGGAAGCCCCAGACTACGGGATTTTTTGTTGTTTTTTTTTTTAACATCTTTATTGGAGTAAAATTGCTTTACAATGTTGTGTTAGTTTCTGCTGTATAACAAAGTGAATCAGCTGTATGTATACATATATCCCCATATCCCCTCCATCTTGCGTCTCCCTCCCACCCTCCCTACCCCACCCCTCTAGGTGGACACAAGGCACCAAGCTGCTCTCCCTGTGCCATGCGGCTGCTTCCCACTAGCGATCTGTTTTCCATCTGGTGGTCAGACCACGGGTTCTGACGAGCACACGGAGCCGTGCACCCACCCCCGCAGCACACACAGCGCAGCTCCGTCCCTCTCCAGTCCCCGTGGTACCCTTGTGGTCCATCACTCCTCCGCCCCCAGGAACCACGAATCTGTTTTCCGTCCCTATAGTCTGGCCTTTTCCAGAATGTCATATGAATAGAATCATACCATCTGCAGCCCCCGAGTCCTGGCTTCTCTCACTTAATAACATGCATTTAAGATTCACTCACGTTGTTGCATGAATCAACTGCTCACTCCTTTTTATTGCTGAAGAGTACTCCATTGTATGGCTATGCCACAGTTTGTCCATTCCCCTGCTGAAGGACATCTTGACTGCTTCCAGTTTTTAGCGACCATGAATTATGAATGCTGCAATCCATATTCACAAACAGGTCTTATGTGGATGTAAGTTTCCAAATCTCCTTGATAAGTACTTAAAAGTAGGACTCCTGGGTCTTATGGCAGGTGTATGTTTAACTTTTGAGAACCTTCCCTTCCACAAAGCACTGGCTTCACTCCGCATTCCCACCAGCAGTGACAGTGTTCCTGTTGCTCCACGTCCTTGCCAGCACTGGGTACTTTCAGGTTTTTGGATTTTAGCCATTCTAATAGGGCTGCAGAGGTACGTCACTGAGATCTTAACTTGCATTTTCCTAGTGACATATGATGTTGAACACCTTTTCATTGGTTTGTTGCCATCCATATTTAATTTAGTTGCTTATTTTATTGAGTTTTAAGAGTTCATTACACATTATGAACAAAAGTCCTTCCTTAGATACATACTTGCAAATATTTCCTCCTCGTGTGTAGCTTGTCTTTTCATCCTCTTAACAGGGCCTTTTGCAGAGCAGGTTTTAATTTGATAAAGTCCAACTGATCAATTTTTTCTTTCACAGATTATGCTTCGTTGCATCTACAAACTCACTGCCAAACCCAAGGTCATATAGATTTTCTCCTGTATTTACTTCTAGAAGTTTTACAGCTTCACATTTCACGACTAGGTCTATGATCTAAGGAGTACTTTTAAGCCCCAAAGCCCCTTTACATGAAATGGCAGTCAAGTTCAATCAACAAAGCCACATGCCCCCTGGAGAAAGGACCAGCCCGCAGGCCTCGCCCAGCGCCCCTCCCTCACCCGCTCCTGCACAGCTACGCCACCAACCTCAGCGACGCCATGGAACTTCCAGCACTCTGGAGGAGTGCTTCCAAACTAGCTGTCCTGAAAGACCAGCTTTGTTTCTCATTTTGTAAAATGCAAGAGAACTGAGTTACTACAACAATGAAATACAAAAACAAAAGCATATAAAACATAAGCCCAAATTTTTCATTATTAAATTCAAAAGCTATAAAATTACTTTTGTCACCCAAGTCTCTAAATGGTCAGCCTTAACTTGTGCACTGATCTGGTCCCAGACCAGCACAGGTACTTCAGCTGCAGAGTCGAGTTTGCACCCAAGGGTCAGCCCAGCAAGCCCCCGACCGTGTGTGTGGGAAGGACCGAGTGGGCCAGGACCTTCCTCAGTTCCCACCAGGTACTGGGGCAAGGATGTCCAGCTGGTCCTGGCCTGGGGCGCGGCCTGGGTAGACACGCACGGCAGTCTTGCTGCCCGCTGCTCAGTTCCACTGCCCAGGAAGGCTTACTGTGCCGGGAGGGACCTAATGAGAAATTCAGAGAGCACCACCTGCCAGGAAGCTACTTCGCACAGAAAAGTGAAACAGGCAGGTCAAGGGAGAGCGAGCGCCTCCAGGACCAGAGGCGTGCGTCTGCACTGTAAGCACGGTGTCAGACTCAGCTATTGTTGCTGAACGGCTGTACCAGCACAACGAGAGCGAGAAGTAGCTCCCACCCTATGATGCCCTCAGCGGCCTTACCTCTGTGATGTCCTCCACGCTGAACTGCACGTCAAACGCGAGCTCCATGTCATGCTCCGGCAGGACAGGGGCCCCTGTAGTCGGATTCCACCCCAAACCACAGAGGACTCCAGTATAGCATCTGCCATCTCGGTCAACTCTAAATGAAAAGTTTTGAGAAAAGTTAATATTTCAAAATTCTTAAGCCACTGGGTTTTTTGTTTTTGTTTTTTTTGAATGGGCAGCCTGAGTTTATTTTATATATATAGATAGTATATATGTATTTATTTATTTATTGAAGTATAGTTGATTTACAATATTGTGTTAGTTTCAGGTGTACAGCACAGCAATTTGAATATATATACGTATGTATGTGCATATATCCCTCTTCAGACTCTTTTCCCTTATAGGTTATTAGAAAATATTGAGGGGCTTCCTTGGTGGCGCAGTGGTTAAGAATCCGCCTGCCAGTGCAGGGGACACAGGTTCGAGCCCTGGTCCGGGAAGATCCCACATGCCACAGAGCAACTGGGCCCTGTGCGCCACAACTACTGAGCCTGCACTCCAGAGCCCGCAAGCCACAACAACTGAGCCCGTGTGTCACAACTACTGAAGCCTGCGCTCTAGAGCCCGTGAGCCACAACTACTGAGCCTACATGCCGCAACTGCTGAAGCCCGCGTGCCTAGAGCCCGCGCTCCACAACAAGAGAAGCCACCGCAATGAGCAGCCCACGCACTGCAACAAAGAGCAGTCCCCGCTCGCCGCAACTAGAGAAAGCCCGCGCGCAGCAATGAAGCCCCAGTGCAGCCAAAAATTAATTAATTAATTAATTAAAAAAAAAATGCGAGCCCTGCTCACTGACACCCTTCTCTCTACTAAAGCCTCTAGGAGTTCCTGTCTGATCTTGGCACGAGAAAGAGCCACAGCTGCAGTCTTACCTCGCGGCACCATCGTGAGTGGGACGGGCACGGTTTCCCACTGGTGACCGTTGCCAGGAGACTTGGCGCCACATCCACAGCCCGTTAATAACAGGACGTCCATCAGCGCGGTGCTGATGCTGGGCCTCAACTCCACCTCCACTTGGATCCCTTTTGTCCCACTTCAACTCGCGCTCCCCTGTGAGGCTGCGTGTCTGTCAGCTCTGTGAGCCTCTTTCTAAACTGAGTCTCAGCGTAGCTCCGCAAATCACCATAAAGCCTCCCTCAATCACACTGAAGCCGGGGGAGGCACAGCCGGCCTCCAGACCTGCCAAGGGCACTTTTCCATCAGCGCTTTCTCTCCAAAAGGAAGCAGGGGCCCCGTTTCTCCCACTGGGTTCGCATCTTACCAAAGCCTGGGGACAAGACAAGTGAGCGCCCCATACCTGAGCTCCATGACCGGTGCAAACAGCATGCTGAGGAGCGCAGGAAGGCCGGGGATGTGCGGCATCAGCGAGGTCTCCCTCAGCAGCACGGTGGACCCTGCGGACAGTCACGGCCAAGGGCAGCGCTGGGCGCGTCGTCATGCGTGTGACACCTTCCGCCCCACAACTCCTCCTTGCCCTCAGGCCTCCCTCCCTGTGTTGAGTCTGTCCCCACAGATGTGCCCCAGCAGACAAGTGCTCCCTGGTGTGGGGCCCCACAGCACCCCAAGAGGAACCCCTTGTCCTAAGGCTCAAGCTTTGACCCCGTTTGGGGACCCGTCCTGTCTGGTCACTCTTGCCTTTTCCTTCCCCTCCTCAGGCTACCGGGTTTGTCCCTGGGCCAGGCTCTTGGGTTTGCTCTCCTTTGTGGCCCAGCACAGAGGAATGCGTGGATGAGCAAGGAGTCGATCCACGCAGCCCTGCACAGCGGGAGAGGTGACGAAGCTCCAGTTCTTAAAGCCCCACCAGCCACGGCTCGGGAACGAGTCTAACACACGGCACGCAGGCGCGAGGCTGCTCGCCGACCATAGGGCAAACCGGTCCGGAGCCAAGGGGACAAACGGGAGCCAAGGGGAAGAAGAGAAGAGCGACACCGAGGGGACAGCAGGCCTTCACTCACCGGTGGCGTTAACCGAAAGGGAAGCTGCCACCAGCATCCTCTGGTGGAGGTCCTCGGGGCTGTCGCTGATGATGACAGAGTTGATGCTCTCCTTCTCAACCCAAACGCACCTGAAAGGAGAGCTGTCGGGAGACGGCCGCTCCCCCGCCCGCGAGGCAGCGAGTGATGCCAAACCCGCGAGGAACACATTTCAAGGACAGTCCAACGCGCAAACACAGGCCCAACAAGTGCAACACACCACGGCCCAGTCTGCGCTAGGCCTCCTCGCGCGGGAGTCCTGGGGCCGGTCCTCCACCCGCTTCGCTCTTCCGCTCCTCGTGTGATCCCGGGCCACTCCCTGGACCCACGTGCTGACCCTGCCCGAACCTCCACCTCCACCCCAGACCTCTGTCCCGCGGCCCACCCACCCCCTTCCACCTCTCAGCAGAGCCCCAGCAGGGCACCCTCCACTCCTGCTCCTCCCCCATCATCAACTCTCATCAAGCACCGGCCTGTTGGGTCCACACCGAAAGCTCTCACAAAGCTGCCCACTTCTGCGCCTCCTGTCGTGGACTCGGCACGGCCCGCGGTGGTCCTGCTCTGGAGCACAGTGAGAGCAGCCTCAGAGGTCTGCACCTGCCCGAGCACCCTTCACGCTGGGGCTCTGCACGCTCTAAAGTGCTCACAGAGCACTTGGACACCTTGTGAAAGTGCAGGTTCGAAAGGTCTGGGTGGGGCTGAACCCTGTATCTCTAACAAGCTCTTGGGGACGCATCTGCTGCTGGCCCTGGAGGAGACTTTGAGAAGCCAGGGTCTACCCTGTGGCCGAAGTGACCATTTAAAGTGCACACAGTGAGGCTTCCCACGCGGCTCGTGAGGCTCTGCGGCCCCCGCACTCCCCCTCCACTTCCTCAGGGGTGACCCAAGGCCCACATGCCTGCTGCTGGGACCCTCCCCCCCAGCCCTCGCCCTGCCTGCCCTGACAGCTGGACTTCTCCTGGTCTAACTCCTCTGCAGGCTTCAGGTCTCAGATTTCCCTGGAAAATCTCGATGGCCTTCCGACTGTGGACAGGGGCCCCTCTCAGATGCCTCCGTGATGTTCCATGGCCCCTAACAAGACCCTCATCAACCTATCTTGAACTAAGTGGCTTTCTCTGTCCTACCCTCCGCCCGCTGGACCCGTCACCTAGGGGAGGACACCGACTGTGCCGGTCACGACTGTCCCCCAGCTGCTCCCAGGACACAGGCGGCACGCACAGACCTGCTGAACGTACAACAACTGCAGTAAGCACAGAAAAAACGACGGCTGTGAGGAAAGACACTCCAACATGTCTTATACAGAATGGCTTTCATGTAAGAGAGAACAGGAACCGCAGATTCGGAGCTAGTGGAGAAGCTGGAAGGAGTTAGAAAAAGTACCACATTCCTACAGGTTAGGTATAAAAAAGGTTAGTTTCTGATGAGCTCTGTAAAAAGAGGACCAGAGGAAAAAAACTTCATGGGAAACTTAAGTTAATCATACCTGAACTTGGATATTCTGGTCAGACTATGACACTTCAGTTCGTAAGGGTTAAAAGGCCCATGAAGTATTGCCTGTACACGTGAAATATACAAGATGTTACCAGTAAGTAAAATGTCACTTCACATACATTTTAAAAATCCAAAAGCCAGCTCATAGTTTAAAAAAAGAAAAAAGCTACACCTTCGTCAGTCATAACATCTTCGAGATTTAATGGGAGGAAAATGCCTTAAAGGAGGTATTTTTCTGGGATGCAACTGATTCCGTGGTTTCGCTAACCTTCCTCTCTCTCTCTCTATATAAATACATACACATACTTTGGTCAAAAAAAGGAAGGAAACGCTGCCAAATACTTCAGTAAAAGTGTTCTTTTCATGGCAGCAGACTATTCCAGTTAAATAAGCAGGTCTACGACCACACAGCCAAAGGCTGGGGCAGTAGAAGAGTGAGTCCCTGTCAGCCCTCCTCCAAACGGGCCGAGCGACTGGAGCACCTCCACGGGACGAAGCTAAGCCTTGACGCTGGTTCCCAAAAGCCCACACACTGTGCTTCCCCCCCTCGTTCTGATGGGCAAGCACTGGTCGCCGTGACTGGAGAATGCTGCCTGCCATCCGACTGCCTAGTTCTTGTTGCAAAATTCCTGTACCTCCTGGCTCCTTCTTCACCTCCTCAGAGCAGAGTCCCTCAGAGCTACCTGAGAGGCTGCCTCCTGGGCTTCAAGTCCTCAGAAAGTCTGCCGAATAAAACATAATCCTCAACTTTCAGGCTGGGCATTTTTTTCACTCGACATCGCCTTTGGAAAGGTTAGTTTTAAAAAAGAACTAGTCATGGGACTTCGCTGGTGGTCCACTGGCTAAGACTCCGCGCTCCCAATGCAGGGGGCCCAGGTTCGAGCCTGCTCAGGGAACTAGATCCCACATGCTGCAACTAAGACCCGGAACAGCTAGCTAGCTAGCTAAATAATTAATAAATAAATAAATAAACTTTTTTTTTGGGGGGGGGGAAGAAAAGAAGAACTAGTCAAAGCATTGCTCTATACTAAACCCTGGGTTTTGGTCTTATTATTTTTTTTTTTAATTTTTATTTATTTATTTATTTATTATTTTTGGCTGTGTTGGGTCTTCGTTTCTGTGCGAGGGCTTTCTCTAGTTGCGGCGAGCGGGGGCCACTCTTCATCGCGGTGCGCGGGCCTCTCACTGTCGCGGCCTCTCTTGTTGCGGAGCACAGGCTCCAGACGCGCAGGCTCAGTAGTTGTGGCTCACGGGTCCAGTTGCTCCGCGGCATGTGGGATCTTCCCAGACCAGGCCTCGAACCCGTGTCCCCTGCATTGGCAGGCAGATTCTCAACCACTGCGCCACCAGGGAAGCCCTGGTCTTATTAATATAGGCTCCATTGTGAGAAAAGTAACAGTTAAAAACCAGTAAAGAGGGACTTCCCTGGTGGCGCAGTGGTTAAGACTCCGCCTGCCAATGCAGGGGAAACAAGTTCGAGCCCTGGTCCGGGAAGATCCCACATGCCGCGGAGCAACTAAGCCCGTGTGCCACAACTACTGAGCCTGCGCTCTAGAGCCCGCGAGCCACAGCTACTGAAGCCCACGTGCCACAACTACTGAAGTCTGCGTGCCTAGAGCCCGTGCTCTGCAACGAGAAGCCACCGCAATGAGAAGCCCGCGCACCGCAACGAAGAGCAGCCCCCGCTTGCCGGAACTAGACAAAGCCCACGCACAGCAACGAAAAACCCAACGCAGCCAAAAATAAATTAATTAATTAATTTAAAAAAAAACAGTACAGAAAAAACCATCATGACTACTAGCTGCAACTCAGCTTATAAATGTACAATGATTTTTTAAAAATTTAACTGTATTTTAAAATAACTCCTATAAATTACCTTGCAGTTTGGGTTACCCAGTTTATTGGAAGAAAAGCTCTCTAACAAAATCCGGATCACATACTTTTCGTCGTCTTTCAGGGGGGATGGCACGGACATGTCTGTCACATAGTCTACTGATTTGGAAAAGAGACCCTTGAGAACTTCATGGCTTTGCTGAACAAAATAAGAAAAGTTCATTTTGCTAAAACGGAAACCAGTATTAAAAGCACTTTATTCCAAACTAATCAAAGTACTTCATAGGCATGACCTTATTCTTAGGTGGTCTCTAGATTATTAAGATGTCAAAAGATAATTTTCTCAAGTACATTTTAAAATTCAAACAAAAGAAATAAAACAGAATTCATTAAAGGCTCAATTCATTAGCCTTTACGACCTTTCAGCCATCAGAGAACTGAAAAGAGCGAGAAGAAGAATTTTCTGTATACACAATGTCAGTTTCACATTGGGACTATTACCAGGATCCCTGGAAGCATTTCCCACATGGAAACACAAACCCAGCCAGCTCTACAGGGACGTTTCCTGCTTGTTCGTCCCTTGCCCAACTCAGCACCTCATCCCCAGCAGAAATTATAGAAGGAAAAACAAACCACCTTCAACATGAGCCTCAATGTGGCATCTCAAACCTTCAGATCAAGAAAAATAGCTTCAGAACTGATTTTGAAAGAAACAGTTGAAAGACATTTTGAAATGTTCAAAATACTTGAAACTAATATTTTATAATTACTTTCCTTAAGGGAGATAAATATTGGAATCCATTTTTAAAAAACTCCCCAAACAGAGAACACTTTCACATCTAATCTTCATTCCAAGAAGAAGAAAAAAACACAGCTCCATAATCAGAAACCAACAAGAACAGCACCTGACCACCATAGTTTGGTCTCAAAGAAACTAGAAGCCATTGACGAGGGCACCACAGACCTTAACACACTGAACGCTGTCCAGCTCTTCACCCCCCAACACCCTGAGAGGGGAAAAGGGCCCCCCTTCTCTCTCACTCCCCCGCCCCCTGCACACACACACTCAGACACACACACACACGCTCCTCAAAGGAGGACGGAAGCGCACACCTTGGACTCATAGGGCTCCTCGGCCAGCTCGGCATAGCCCTCCTTGACGAGGACGTCTCGCACGTTGATGGCGCCCTGCAGCGCCGAGGAGAGGTAGGCGTCCACGTGTAGGACGCCGTGCACCACGGAGAAGACCTTCACGAGGAGGGCACGGCCGCTGACCAGCGAGGAGAAGCGCCGGCTGGCCCTGCCGCTCCAGTGCTCGCCGCACACCAGACACCTCGCGGATGGGCGCATCTTGCAAATCTTAAACTCCAAAGCCTACGGGACAGAAGCGCACAGCTGAGCCAGTTTATAAATGTGCGAGACACTCACCCCAAATACCACTGAAAAGTGACCCTGGTGCAGGGATCCTCACCAGTGATCTCCTACAAATCCTACTGAAAACAGTTTCAGGGTAAGTGAGGATTTCATAGGTAAAAAAAACTTGGTTTTCCTTTTCGACAACAAAAAAAGTTTAGAATAACTTTTAGAAAGTGCATGTGGGAAAGCATTAGAAATTACTGCTGAATTAAAACTACTTTTTTTGCTAAGTGTGAAACACTCCATATATTTTAATTTGCTCCAAAAGCAGTACTAGCAAAAATATCTACAGCAATATATTTTTGGGAAAAAGCAGAAACCAAATTCGGAGAGCATGACAAAACGAGTGCCAGCCCTCTGGGCCTTGGCCCTGTCCATAAGCTGAGGGGCGACCACATGACCTCCAGAATCCTTCTAGCTTTACGCTCTCAGACCACAGGAGCGTCTCGACCTTACCTGAAAGGGAAGTTCAAGAAACTGACAGGGAATCTCCATTAAGACGTCCAGAGCTACGTGCGCTCTGTTTCCATAGTCTACAAAGAACACCTAGAGGATGAGGAAAGTGCCTCAGTTAGTACAGGCCCAGGCAAACACCGTGTGCCACCAACCATGGCCACGCAACCATCCATCCCAGCTCTGTCATCACAGGATTCCTAGGGACTGGGGCTTAAATCCTCACCTCACTGAGGGAAGTAACTTTTCTACTAGACCACTTTTCTAACTGTAATTATTTTATATTTAATTTCCACTTGAAATTAGAAAAGACTTTCTATCAACTGCTATTAAGTCTGTCTCATTTCCCTTTCAGTGATTTGTTACAGAAAAACATACCTCAGCAGAATTTCCAGAAACATAAAGGATTTGTGCTCTAAAGTAGCTTTCTTTATCAAAATCAGCAAAAGGAGCCAGACAGACCAAGTCTGGATGTGGGTGAACGGGCAAGGGCACCAACTTCAGACGGCTGATTTCAGCAGTAAGCTTTTCCAGAATCTCTGAGCTTTTTTCATCAATCCTATATCCCCAGAAGTGCCCCACTTCAACCACCTAAAAAGGAGGAGGAAGAGCAGAGATGAACTCTAGAAAGGATTTCTGTCAAGAGGGACAGAAACTCAAACTGCAGCCCTGGCACACCACCCTACTACAAGTCACAAACCAGATTCCCCGGTCCCTAAGTATTCTACGGGGGAGGGGGTGCCCGGCTTGAGCGAGGTGAGGAACGGTGTCTGGAGGCACAAGACTTGCGGGCACACAAGCACTGTAGGCTCTGGGGGGCACGTGGGAACAGGGCTGTTCCATCCCTGACCAGAGCCCAGGGCCCCCTGGTGCCCTCTGGGTGGCGAGGGCCGGGTGCGGGGTGAACGCACAGCCCCCTGGAAGAGCAGTGGGGGGACGGGGGAGTGGATGTCCTCGCCTGCTGCCGCTGCAAGACGGCCAGGGCCGCACTGCTGGAGCTCTCCGGTCTCCTGGCATCCAGGTTTCTATGGGAAGTCTCCCAGTGAAGAGTAACTACAGATTTACCAGGAAGCCCGATGCATTTTAACTGAAATTTTATTTTGAAGAAGTAAAAACTACACCCCAATGAATAATGGTGCCAATGCTCGTTTTGTGGATATAAACTGAATTACACAAGCAAATAGCACTATGCCAATTAACATTTTTACATGTATCTTGTCGCCAAAACTGATTTTAAAATGTACTAACATTTTAAAAATTAAACTTTGACTCTAGAATGAATATTTGTGTTTACACATTTGTGTTACAGCCACATTTCAATTCAGCAAGCGAGAGTAATTCAAGCTCACCCAGATTTGCTAGAGGTAACCCTTAAACAAGGCAGGTTTGTTCTGCAAGGGTCCGCTTACCCGGATACTTTTCAACAGTAAAGACTACAGGACTGCATGGTCCGTGGCTGGTCGAATCTGAGGATGCGGCGGGACCACGGATACGGAGGGCCGACAGTGAGTTACCCATGGATTAGCCCCACATTGTTCAAGGGTCCAGTGTAGATGACTAAGGTACACAGGCTGTGGGCGAGGGTCTCTATACATCCACTATCTCATGTATACAACACGACAGTTCTAGGCTAAGAAGACAGAAAAGCTCTAATGATTGGATCACACACACCATTCTTACCTCTGTAACATCAATTGTTAAGAGGAGATCTGTAATCATCTGGGATCTGTCTAACGTGTTAAATGAGACTTGCGCAGGATCAACTGTCTGCTTCTGGAAGTCCACATTCACCCTATTTAACACAATTTATTTTAAAAGGCAATAAAAGTACTACAAAGAAAACATGTTTACATATATGAAGTTACTGCTTGAACTATTCCACTGTTTCTATAAGAAAAGAACATTTTAATAAAATACCTAAAGCCAGAGATGATGAAGTCGATCTTATCTGAAATGTGTTTCTGATGGCTTCCTGAGCTGCCTTGGGGGAGGGTGGGTACCCCAGTAGTTACGTACTACCCTTCAGGAATATATTCTAAAGGTCAAGACTGTTATGGAATATCTACTCTTAAGGATATAAATTCTAAATCTAGGACCTGCAATGTTTCCTAACTTGTGGTTTCAGAGGTGAGTGACTCTGACCTTTAGAAAACTACAAGAATCCAAGCCTATTTAATGTTGTTAGGAAACACATACATGATTTTCTAATAAACCTAAGAATTATCATTCATCCCTTGAAGCAATAATATAATAAATGCTAAAATTCCAGGAGATGAAATATAAATTGATAAAAAGTTTCCTTTCCTAATAATTTTATTCTTAAATGAAGAGGAAGAATTATAAGAGATCTGATCCACCTCTCTTCCCAATTTTCCAACCCATTTATTAAATAAGAGTGACTCAGGCTAAGTTACCCAGCAGGACAGGCCTACTCCACGTTGTTACAGACTGAACCCACTCAACTCCCAAACTCGCAGAATCAAACCATCCCACACTGGATGAAACTCGATGGAACGTACTTCCCTACCTCATCAATTCCTCAAATCCCTGTCAAATTCCTCATGGGGTTAAAAAGATTACAAACAAGAAAAGGTGCAGGAGAATTCTACACACAGCACTGTGTGAATATGACCGAAAGGCAAAGTAATCTGTCAGAAACACTGAAGGGTGATTTAATTGGGTCCAAGAGAAGCCAGCCTGCAAACTGCACGGCAGCTGCCTGGGGGCCGAGCAGACCCGTGCAGGCAGCCCGGCCCACCCCCCCCCAACCCTGCTCAACAGGGACGGGTGGCCTGTGCTGGCAAGCAGCGGGCTGCTGCCAACTGCGCCTGCGTCTTGTCCCGCTGCTGGCTCCGCTAAGGGCAAGCGAGACCCTACTCTGCTTAGGAAGAGAAAGGCGGTAACTGTAAGGAGGAAGAAAGGAAACTAACATTAGGGTCAATCCCTTCGATTTAAACTGAAAATGACACAAATGGTTCTACCCAATCCTCCAAACAGCCTTGTACAATAGGTATCATAGCTATTAAACATATGAAAACACTGAGGTTCAGAGAGGTCAAGTAATGTGCCCAAGCACACACAGCTAGAAGACGATGAAACCAGGCTACCACGCCAGTGCTTTTAGTGTGAACTTAAGCAAGGTTAAACAGTTGTTTAAAAATAATATTGAGAATGTGAAAGCAGGTGGACAGAGTTGTGCCTGCCTCCCTTCTGAAAATACCTTGTGTTCCTGAGCTTGGAAACAGCCCCTCCTTGCACCTTCCCTTCAATCTCCTCTGCAGAATGAACACTGAGTTCAAGGGAAACTTTCAGCTGAGACATCTTAATGGCCATATACACCGCAGGAAGAGTTTTAAACCTCTCTGTTGGATTGCGTGAGAACTCCACAAAGGCTCTGTTCCACAAATGTAAATTAAAAAATGAGTTTATGAGGCATGTTAATTTCTCTCAAGTTTAGAGATTTTCAGTAACACCTCTCTTCAAAACACCAGCAACTCTTCCTTCTGTTAATTAATCAAGAAGATGTATTTAAGGGAAAATTATTCACTTAAGAGAAATAAAAGTTACAATGACGTACCATTAAATTAAAACCAAGTATCATCCTCATGTATTACTCAGTATAATGCAGAATAAAGATTAAGTTCAAAAGGAATTTTCGGCTAAGAAATCTTAATTCTCATTAGAACAAAGTGACAGATTTGGGTTTTTGTTTTCCTCTATTTTATTGTAAAATAAAAATCAGACAGAGAAAAGCACACAACTGAGAAGTTCAGTGATCTTTCTGATCTCCCTCCAAAAAACCACCCAGTTTATCACCCAGTAATGTTGAGGCACGCCCCACCTTAAGACCCACCCACGTCGCAGTGTCCTATTATCACATCCCTCCCTCTTGGGGAATAAGAATCAAACATGCAGTAAGGGGACTTCCCTGGTGGCGCAGTGGTTTAAGACTCTGCCTGCCAATGCAGGGGACACAGGTTCGAGCCCTGGTCCGGGAAGTTCCCACATGCTGCGGAGCAACTAAGCCCGTGCACCACAACTACTGAGCCTGTGCTCTAGAGCCCATGAGCCACAACTACTGAGCCCGTGTGCCACAACTACTGAAACCCGTGCACCTAGAGCCCGTGCTCCGCAACAAGAGAAGCCATGGCAATGGGAAGCCCATGCACCGCACCGAAGAGTAGCCCCCGCTCGTTGCAACTAGAGAAAGCCCGCGCACAGCAACGAAGACCCAACGCAGCCAAAAAATAAATTAATTTAAAAAAAAAACATGCAGTAAGGGTGCCTGCCAGACACTTCCTGGTAAAAAGGAAAAAAGCTTCAAGTTTACATTTGTTTGTATATGCATGTCAAAATCTCCCGGAGCAAAACATCATACTCAGAAAAACAGACTTATGACCGCCTCAACTACTGTCATGGAAATGCGTGATTTTGGGTGACCTGGAAGGACCCTGAGCTGATGAAAAGCGGCCTGTCGCGTCCCATCCCGTCCCGTCCTCTGGCCTCTCTGCAGCCTCCTGTCTCCACTGCACTGTCCCCTTGCCCTCGGCTCCCTTTCAACCCTCCTCCACCGACCCTGGGTGAGCTCACAAGTGAGCACGTGCAGTCTCCTCCTGTCCTCAGCTCCCTTTATTCACTTCCATTTCTGCCATCTTTCTCTAGAAGGAGCCTAAGTCTCTCCTTAGAAATAATTTCTTTCAAATACTCTAGAGCACATTTCCAAGACTCTCGTCTTCCCTGAGTATTTTCAACTCAACACGTGGAGAGAGCCAAGCCCGTGACATTCCCCACGCCCCCCCCCCCAGCCCCCGGCCCTGCCCTCCTGTCCACTCCCCCCAGCTGAAGTCCTGGCCCTCACTGGCTCCTCTCTCGTCTTCGTCCTCCACAGGCCATCAACAGCCGAATCCAAGAGCTCTTCCCTCCCATCCGCTGCCTCCTTTTCATGTCAAAAGTCACCTCGGCTTGGACAACTGCCAAGTTTATGCTGGACGGCTTCTTCTCCTCTTCATCACTCCCCGATTAAGTTCTACAAAACACAGTTCTAGTCAGAACACTCAGGGCTCTCTAAATACCCACTACTGACGTTCATACTCGTCAGCTGGTTACAAATACCATCCGAAAGACAGCGCCTGATGCCCACTCTTCAGACTCAATCTGACACAAACCCAGCTCCTGGCAAGAGGGCTCTGGCTGTGCCTGGCACAAATCCTACGCTTTCCCAAACCACAGCTCCGCTCACACTGGGCTCCTGCCCCACCTGCCAGGGCTGCCTCCCCTCCAGGCCCCTCCAACTCCTCCAGAGGAAGGCCCAGGTGAATGTCACTGCTCCTACTCTGAGCCTCAGATACAATATCTTCTTCCAACCCCCCAGGCCTCTCCCAGGACACTTCACGATGGGCAAACATCTGTGGAACCGATTTTACTCTCCACGCCGACCACTAATTTGAAAACGTCTCACAGGAGGAAACCGTGCGCCCACGTACGACCTGTGCTCCAGTGCCCTTGGCCCTGCACACAGCAGGCCCTGCTGGATCCCAAGGCGGAGGACAGTCTTGACTCAATAACTATTTTATGTCATTCTCTGCCTTTAATATTTGATGCACAGAACTGATAACCAGAAGAACACTGTTACATCCCCAAGTAATTGGTAAGACATTGGTATTACGACTGAACACCAGACATCTATGAGGAATCGAGTAAAATATAAGTAAAATACCTATATAGATATCCCTGACAGCAAGAAGAAGAAACGAACACCGAACGCAATCCAGCAGTAAGGATTAAGGAAAGAGGCCGCTGCAAGCTTAGTGAGAGCCCAGACGGCACCATCCGAATCAGTCCAAAGAGCACCCACGCACGCACACAGAACTGGAGTCTCAGTGAGGCAAACGGACTTTCCATATTCAAGAAAGATGGTTTAGCTACGAGAATCCAATTTTAAGTAAGTAATTTTGTATATGTGATTAAGAATTTGACTGCTAATTTATATTAGAATATTTAAGAAAACTTGGGACACTGTAAGTTTAATTAAATCTGTAACGGTTGTTAGCAGCACCTAGAAAGACTTTACTTATTACGGTTATATATTTGCCATGTGAGGCCTTTACATGCTTACAAAGAAAATCAATATATTAATCACAGGAATGGAACTTAAAATGTGTGAGGCAATTAATCCAAAATTTAAGCAGGATGAATATGCTCAACTTGAGCTACTGGACATTAATCAAAGAAAAACTCAAAGTATTTCTTATTTACTAGATTTACAAAGCTTTGTAAATTAAATAAAACGTGTAGGACACGAGAACATTTTTTCCAATTTTAAAAATTAAAAATCAATTTAAAAACCGTAATAGCCTTTTCTGTGCATAGGCATTCTCTCTTGGAAATGAAAACTCAAAGTGATACTCCAAAACCACTTACTTCTTATCTGCAATTAAAATAGGCCAAATGTAACTGAGTTTTACAATATCTGTCTTCCAAAAATATTTAGAACATGTAAGTTCTAAATGACTATCAGCAGATAAACTCTCCTGCAGGCATCTCTGGCGGCCGGCGACTTACTGTGAAATCTCGGAGGGACGCGCCCGAGTGCAGCGCACTTCCAGAGCGCCAACCCTGTACCTCATCACGCTACTGAACCTTCTCAGCATCAGACGTCCTTTAGGAGGAACGTGGTTGAAAGAGAAGATAAATTGCTCCTGACAACAAGATAAACCACAGCTACTCAGCAGCCCTTCTGAGGACCCATTTCCACACGCCCCCAGTTGAAAGAATCGGCCCCTGTGAACATAAAATCTCGTGGTTCTTTCGTAATTGCAGTGGATTACAAAAATACACTACTTACTTTGCACCATCAAACACGATGGATCTGACTTGGCCGCACTGTCTAAAGAGAGACTGCAGTTGTTTATAGTAGAGAAATCCATAGGGAGGAACGTGCTTCAGCTGTAAAACACCACACTGCATTAACAGGAGCAGACAGAGCTCACAGTCATAATGTTCACAAAAACAGAGCACGCTGTCTTTAAGCACAAGACGTAGACCCGACAGCAGGGTATTTAAGGACTAATGACTTCTAAATTATAATTAAGTTTTAATAATACATGTTAAACAAAGGCTAATTCTTCCCCTGTTAGAAGAACCCAAAAGTCTGAAACAGAAAAGTTAAGACTTATTTTTCATTTTTACCTTAAAATAACCAAGCTGACTAAATACATCTTTTTAAAGCATAGTATTTCTATATAGGCAGCAGCGGGAACTTAAACGTTAAAGGTTAATGCACCACTTGGTGGAGGAGGGGGTGCATCCTCGCCCCGCAGGCAGCGCTAACCGGACAGGAGCTGCAGCAACCCCTCCCTGTCCGTGCGCTTTCTCCCTCCCATCAGGGCAATCTGTGTTCCGAGCTCCAGCTCCGGCGCGAAACCGGGAGTCCCCTGCCCCGTGACCTGCTTATCTCAGGGCCCAGCACAGCTCCATGAGAGGCAGTGGGTGGCTGAAAAGCAAGGGCTGGGGACTCAGGTCTGAGCGCCTGTCCTGGCCTGTCAGGGTTCTGCAGGCAAAAAGTTACGGAGCCAACCCAGGACCCAACAGCCACATCCCTTATTAAGGGGGACAATAAGTCCCCGACTCAGAGAGTCAACGTGAAGCTCAGAGAAGAATGCGTAAAAAGCACTCGACAAAGGCCCTCTCAGATGATAAGCACTATGTAAGCACCAGCCACACTTAGTTTTTATAACGCACACAGCAGGTGACTTTCTGGCCCCCAGAGTGCAAGGTGAACAGGCTGCCTGGTGGCTGAAGGAGGCAAGCACAGCCCACGTCTGAGGAAACGTGCTGTGGGGCCCCCCCCACCCCGCTGCACAGGTCGGGAGGGAGTACCACCAAGGCGTGAGAGGAAGCCAACCGGAAGGGCTTGGTCCGCCATGAAGGTCAGTACGAGCAGAGGCCCGGTCACACTTCCTCGAGAGCAATAAGGAGCTAATGACCGCCCCCTTCAGGTAAAACCCGTCCCCAGGTACAAACTGCATCTCAGCTGCCTCTCGTCCCCAGTGTGAGCACCAGCGCCTCTCCAGTGCTCTGCAGAGACCCTCTCCCTCGTGAACTCTTACTTCTTCAGTAACAGTGTGATGGAAACAGCAAGAGGAGTAAGAGCTGGCAATGACGGCATGTTTACTTTAGGCCAGGAACTCTGCCAAGTGCTCTACACCCCCTTTATTAGATATAGGCCGGTAATGGAACCCAGGGTCCGATAAAAGCCCGATTCCCAAATGCTTTATGCCAGTTGCCTACCCTGAAGTGATCCTGTGCTCAGGTTTAAACAAAGGGTCCACAAATGTTGATCTGATAGTCAGTGCCTGGGACTGACCATCGGATTTGCCCAAAGCTCATGTTAAACACTAATTTCCAGGCCACACTTTCTAGTTCAGATTCTGTGCCACGGGGCCTCAAATCTGAATTTCAAAATAAACAAACACTCTCTAGGTGATTCTATTAAGCATGAATGGGGATCAGAGTTTAAATCACAGTACAAAGGTGCCAACCAAGTAACTCTTTACTTTGTGTAAAATGAAGTTGTCAATTAACTAAATGTTCTTAAATTTATGGAGAAGTATCTTAAATCCTTCAAAATGGGACATGATCAGTCAAGGTTAGCCATGAATACCTAACTCTGCAAGGCTTTCTTTTTTAAGGCCAGGTCTGCAAAACAGGAAGCGAGACTGAGGAACTAGTGGATGCATGTGAAAAGGTCAGACAAGCCATGAAATTCACTTTAGGGGAAAAAAATCCACTTAGTACTTATAAAAAATAGAGACAAGTGGGGAAATAAAATGTTCCGTGTTCGCCACATTGGAACGAAGCTCATCCGAAAACTGGGCACCCGGCCTCCACCCCAGAGAAGGCTGCCCATCTCTCCACCTACCACAATGGTTGTCTTTGGGTCTTTGCCTGCCAGCTCCCTCACTGCCATCTCTTCGTCAGGCTGCCCAAAAGTAAAGTAATTTGGATAAAAAGCACCTGCCAATACAACCTGGAAGAGAAACTTATTTTCATGAAGCAACAGCATTATTTTATCACTTTATCTCACCAATATACTAATCTCATCCCAGAATGACATCTACACTATAAAAGATGAGTTCAATGTTAAAAAAAACACACAGAAACACTGGACCTTTAAACCAATCAAGCAGAAAGTCACAATTCTGGTTACTTCGCCATAACCGAAACACTTTCTACATGTCTTTCCTCCAAGGAGCCTGAGTTCTTCTCAGAATGAGGTTTAGAAAAGAGTGGTGAGTTGAACAAGGATACAAATGATTGTACACACAGAGCCCTGGGGGTTAGCCAACTTCTTCTACATTTTCCCTGACACACTTACTTCTGTGGGTCAGGCCCTTTCCCAAATGTTTAGATAAAATTACAATTAAGACACTTCGATTTAGAGCAGCAGGCTTGCATCCAATATTCACTTCTAAAAGCATGCTGCGAAGAGTCCCTTCTTCAATAAAAATAAACCATGTGAAACATACACCCATGGAAGACTCTCTCCTGAACTTCAAGCAATTTTACATCCAGAGAAACACTCCATTTCCCAGCATCCCCCAGTTTACAGGATCCACCTAGAACCCAATTCTGTGTGCGTCAGCCAACACACGGACACATATAAGAGGTACTCCTCCTCTGAGCCCCTACATCAGAAGCACTGGTCACCTTTCTAGGACACAGCTCCCTCTACACAATGCCTAGAAGGTTCCATCCAACAAGCTAATTTGATCATGGCCTCCAAAGTTAAAATAATTTTTCAGAGCAAGGGAAGAGCCACATAATAATATTAAGAGCATTTTTACTTTCTTAAAAGCCAAAACAAAAGGATCTCTCCAGAAGCAGTAATAACATTTAGCAGTCTTTAGAAACACTCCTCCAGAGATTAGAAATGGGTCTGGATCATCAACTCAACGACGTGGAAAACCTAAACTAGGTAAGACCAGAGTTCTTCCTGGTGCCCAAACACAGCATGAACACTATGGACCTAAAATCTCCTGTGAGGCATGATTTGTATCAGAAAGGGGAAATAGGGCTTCCCTGCTGGCGCAGTGGTTAAGAATCCGCCTGCCAATGCAGGGGACATGGGTTCGAGCCCTGGTCCGGGAAGATCCCACATGCCGCGGAGCAACTAAGCCCGTGCACCACAACTACTGAGCCTATGCTCTAGAGCCCGCGAGCCACAACTACTGAGCCCGCGAGCCACA
Organism: Eschrichtius robustus; assembly: GCF_028021215.1. Classification (NCBI taxonomy): domain Eukaryota; kingdom Metazoa; phylum Chordata; class Mammalia; order Artiodactyla; family Eschrichtiidae; genus Eschrichtius; species Eschrichtius robustus. Next base: position 1,790,783 of record NC_090824.1, read on the forward strand.
ACTACTGAGCCCGCGAGCCACAACTACTGAAGCCCGTGCGCCTAGAGCCCGTGCTCCGCAACAGGAGGAGCCACTGCACTGAGAAGCCCGCACACCGCAACGAAGAGTAGCCCCCGCTCGCCGCAACTAGAGAAAGCCAGGGCGCAGCAACAAAGACCCAACGCAGCCAAAAATAAAGAAATAAATTAAATAATAATAAAAAAGGCCATCAGATTTCTAATTAATAACTGTAAGCTTTCCAAATCATTAAAAAAAAAAAAAAAGGAGGAAATAAGCACTGTCAAAACCACGAGACCTAATAAGAAGAAAGAACCAGGAAGAGACATCCAGGAAACTCCAGAGTACCTGCAGGATGAATCGTTGCTTATATGTATACTCTTGGTCCATGACAGGCTGCCGGGAATCAACATACATGTTGAACTGTGAGATTCTAGTCTTCAATTCTTCATATAATTCAGCCACCTAAGAAAAACACATTGGGAGATGATGTCTCCAAGTGATTATGTTATTCAGAATAGCAAACGCACTAGAAAAGCAGTACATAATGGGGAAAGAATTAGTATGTCTATGGGATGAAACACTGCAGCTATTAAGAACCATATTATTAGGACTTCCCTGGTGGCGCAGTGGTTAAGAATCCGCCTGCCAATGCAGGGGACATGGGTTCGAGCCCTGGTCTGGGAAGATCCCACATGCTGTGGAGCAACTAAGCCCGTGTACCACAACTACTGAGCCTGCGAGCCGCAAGTACTGAGCCCACGCACCACATCTACTGAAGCCCGCATGCTCTAGAGCCTGTGCTCCGCAACAAGAGAAGCCACCACAATGAGAAGCCCGCGCACTGCAACGAAGACCCAATGCAGCCAAAAAATAAATGAAAAAATTTTAAAACTCATTTAAAGAACCATCTTATTAAAGACTAATTAATAAAGAATGGAAAGGATGCTCAATACAATATTAACAGAAAACACCAGGATACAAAGCTGTATATGCTTCATGATCCCAGTTTATAAACACACACGCACACACAGGAAACCACTGCAAAGGCACAAACACAGTCATCTACAGGTGTCAGAGGAACAGGAGACCATGATCACAGCCTTTGCTTTAAGTCCTTTAAACACTTCCGAAACCTCTGCCATAAACGTATACTTCCTTTGTGATTAAAAACAAGCTAACAGGGGACTTCCCTGGTGGTGCAGTGATTAAGAATCTCCCTGCCATCGCAGGAGACACGGGTTTGAGCCCTGGTCCGGGAAGATCCCACATGCCACGGAGCAACTAAGCCCGTGCGCCACATCTACTGAGCCTGCGCTCTAGAGCCTGCGAGCCACAACTACTGAGCCCGCGCACCTGGAGCCCGTGCTCCGCAACAAGAGAAGCCACCTCAATAAAGAGTAGCCCCCGCTCACCGCAACTAGAGAAAGCCCACGTGCAGCAACAAAGACCCAACGCAGACAAAAATAAATAAATAATTCTATTTTTAAAAAAAAATCAAAAAAAAAAAAAAATCTTCTGTAAGGCTGTAGTACTGATACATACAACTTCTCTAATTAAAAATCAACTAAAAATTATGCAAGTCACTTTCTCTGATCAAAATGCAATAAAAACAAAAATATTAACAAAACAACAAGATACCTAAAAATATTTCTTTCTACCTGGAAACTCAAATATTCTTCTAAAAACTCTGAATCAAGGAGGAAACCGACACTAAAATAAGTTACAGACAGGGATAACAATGAGATCCCTACATGTCACAAATCAATGAGATGTGCCCCAAACTGTGCTCACAAGAAAATTCACAGCTTTAAATACTTTTAATTAGAAAGCTTGAAAGTATTAATAAATTAAATTCTCATCTCAGTAAGACTAAAAACGTAAACCAAGAGACACAGAAAAACTAAATTAATGGAAAAAATTAAAAATCAATTCTTTGAAATCCTCCACCTTCCCCCTCCCCTCAAAACACCTGCACAGTAAAACTGACAAACCAAACCAAGAGTAAGTTCTCTGAAAATAAAAATAAAACAGACAGATTATCTTGCAAACTGTGCAGTAAAGGATTAAGTCAGCAGGCCCAGGTGTCCACACCTTGGACATTCCAAAGAAAGGTTTGGCTCCTGGCAGTTCACCTCCAGGCCCTTGGAATATCCCGCCCTGTAAGAGTGACTTGGTTTACCTGAGGCCTTGGACACAACAAGCAGCTCATGGTAGCAATGTGACCTTTGTATGGTGGGGCCATACAGTATCAGTAACCTCTGGAGGGGCTAAAAGCTAAGGAAGTTAAGGTCAGCCAATGTGGGCACCCCACACTTATGTAACCAACCCTCAATAAAACCTTGGACGCCAAGGCTCGGGACAGCCTCCCTGGCTTGCGGTACTTCACGCGGGTTGTCACGCATCGTGCTGCCCAGACGACTCCACCGGGAGAGGACAGCTGCAAGCTGGCCCCTGGCCTCTCCTGGCTCCTCCCCACCCGCCTCTTACCTTTGCTGACCTAAATCTGTGTCCTTCAGCTGTAGTCAACTGTAACCATGAATGCTAACACATAAATTCTACCAAAGTTGGAAACGAGGATGTACTTCTTGGAATACTCTCTGCTACCCTGGGTATTGCTGGTACTTGATAAACATTTGATAAGTCATCTTTACTTGTATTCAAAGAATTTATAACTTACCTCTCTAATTCTCTTGATTTGAATGTAATTTAACCGTCCCCAGTCAAGTTCATCCTTTAAATACATAAAAGGATAATATTCAATATTAATGTAACAAATTACAGCTAATTCGGCTACTGTAATACATATATCTCAGCTAAAAGTATATACCAAAAAGAATATATACCAACAAGAAAAATAATATGGCTGACTCTGTAAAAGGTGGCTTTCACGAGTAACTCATGTAGTTATTTTAAGGATACATCTAGGCATGACAAATTTAAACACACAGACCTATCAACAATCTTTTGAACCTAGTCAGTTTAGAAGGAGAAGAACAACATGCAACCACGCCCACCCAAAAAAATGAAGGCTAACAGGTTGGTTTTTTCAAGCCCATTATCTAAAACTTTGCTGAAAACAGCAGAAGGAAAAGCTTCGGGTTCCTCAGTTTTGAGCCAACACGCCGAGGCACGTCCCACAGGTATTTTAGTGCTGGCAGCTAAGAGGCTCCTGACACAGGAAGGGTCACTACTACCCAGGGGTGGGCGAAAGGCAGCGCGGCTGCCTCTGGGAAGTGACTACAGCTGAAGGTGGGCCCAGGAGCTGCCCTGGCCTGCGGGCTCTGAGGACCGTCCACAGTGACCTCCGCTCAGGCTGAACGCTGCCAGTTCACACACAGCGCTGAGGCTGAGCTAGAGAAGGCTCGGGAAGCTTCCATGACACGGGCAGCCATCCACAAAGAAACAGCTCACTGACCTTCGGATGCCGCAGCTCTCCTCTTTGTCTGCAAGTCTGCCAAGCCTAAAAACAAATGAACCAGAGTTTCAAAATACTTTATTCGCTAACCGAATTTTTTTAAGTCCAATTTCAACACGTTTTGACCACAGAAAATTTACAAATTTAATTTTTCCAATCTACTTCATAGAATTGGACTCCCACCCTCATCTTCTTCTCCCAACACAATTTTTTTTTTTTTGTCTGCGCCGCGAGGCTCGCAGGATCTCAGCTCCCCGACCAGGGATGGCACCTGCGCCCCCTGCAGTGGAAGCGTGCAGTCCGAACCACTGGACCGCCAGGGAAGTCCCCATCTCCCAACACACTTTGCTTACTACTGGACATCGGCACCCCTCACGGCGCTTCCGGTGGAGACGGCGTGTGCTGACAAGCGGTGGCAGCCGCCTTCACAGCTCGCCTGGGAAAACCTACCCTGAACGCTTCGACAAGCGCAGCACAGTCACTCTTACTGTTGCCACAGAAATCCACTTTGTTCCTGTAAACAGACGACAAAGAGTGTCACTGGACACCATTAAAACACTATGACTTTTAAAAATATGAATGTTAAATACCTATATCCATCAAGATGCTGCCTAAAAGGCATCACAAAAAAATTCTTCAAAGAAAGAGATGCCGCTAACAAGAGAAAAAACAAAGAGAAGGTAAGACTGTTGGAGCAGCCTTACATTACCCTCCATTACCGCTTCTCGGCTCCCACACTCACCTATAATAAGACACTCATCTAGACATCCAAACACATGTCCGAGGACTATGAGTTTACCGAGCTGCTGATTAACAGGAAGTTGGGCTAAGACTCTTCCTAAGAAGGTCAATTCACCATCATGGGGGTTTTCATCTTTTCTCTGCCCACTCACCGCAAGTGCTCCAACCTTTATAAAATAAATTAGTGCGATTAGCAAGCACTGATTTATTCACACTCTTTTCTTCCTTAAGGCAGGGAGTTTAAAACAGGAAACGACCAAATTTTGGTGAATAAGGTTCTAAAAGATACCTAAGTCAACTTATGAAAGATTGATACTAAAGTTTTTTAATTCGTTTTTTGATACTCAGAACACATTTTATTATTTTTTAATGCTGGGAGGTGACGCTCAAGCTACCCCCACAAAAGTCTACTTAAGTCCCAGATTTAACGAACATGGCACACACAGCACTAAACCAAACCTCCAACCACCACGTCACGTGGTCACTCACAGCCAAAACGTACAGACTGTGCACAGAAAACGACGTCCTCAACTTGACTAAGTGTATTTTACGGACGCCCAAGCAGGTACCCAAGGTATCAGAGGCAGCCCCAGCTCTGAGGGCCCGAGGCAGAATGTCCACAGCCCCAACAGGTGGCGGCGCCCAGGCCGGGGCACTGGGCACTCACTGCAAGCAGCGAGAGCGGAGCGCGGGTCGGAGGAGAGTCAGAGAACGCGCAGGAGCAGAGCAGGGCTCCCAGCAACAGGAAGAGGAGAGGCCAGCATGAGGGTGAAGAGCAGAACCAGAGGGCAAGTGGAGAGGAGGCTGGCGGAGCCAGGGCGGGAGAGCAGAGCTCCATGGCTGCATCTCCTATCCAGCGCTTCTCAGCCCCGCCAACAAACCGCAATCCCCCGTCGGGGGGCGGCAGCGGTGGTGAGAGAGTAGGAGCTTCAGCTTCAGACAACTAACAAAGCTGGTCTGAACAACAAATATAAAATCTGGAATCAAAAATTAGTCATGACATGCTTTTCCAAGCAAATGCTGATTATTTACAACTGTCAAAATACCTTAAAGATATACACAGTATGAAACTTTTAAAATTCACCCAAAAAATCTTAGCTTTTCCTAACACGAACAAGTACCAGATGGTCCCACCTCCTTTAGCAGAAGGATGGTGCGTTCAATGTCACTCAGGCTAGGTGGAGAAAGGGCTGTTGCCAGCAGAGCCCTCGGTTCACCCATATCAAGTAATTTCACTTTCAATATTGTGCTTCCTAATGGACAACGCTGAAAAGAACAAAACTTAAATTTAGAAACAGTAAAAATAAGCAAATCAATTAACCTATTCACATGACTAGTACTTTAGAAAGAGAAGGAGAGAAAAAGAAGAAAGGAAAACAGAAAAGGGGTGGGAGCAGGAGAGAGAGAAATGGGAGATGAAGAGATGGGGGAAGAGAAGGAGAGGGAGAGAGATAGAGAAGGGAAGATGGAAAAGGGAAAGGGTGAGAAAGAAAGGAGAGGAAGCGGGAGAGAGGGAGAGAAAGGAGAGAGAGGCAGGAGAGGAAAGACAGAAGCCAGTTCCACAGCACAAACTATAAAAGCACACAGCAGCAGCGTCTGTGGACAGTCCTCCTATGGGGCCAGAAACGTGACATGGGTGTCAAGTCCCTCACTGGTGCTTAGTGAACAGAAGCCAGTTCTGTGATTAAAGACAAGTTTGATCAGAAGTAATTTTTCTGGGATCAAAATCATACGACACTCAAAATTATATTACTTAAACTATTCAGCAAAACTGTCTACAAAAAACAAACTATGTCATAAAGATGACCAAAGTTTATTACCAACATCTCAGGAATGACATGGTCGGGGATGGAGCTGTCCCAGAAATCCTTGTATATAAGTCTGTAACAGTATCCTTTAGACACTCGTCCAGCACGGCCTGTAAAGGAGAAACATTCAAACTCTGGCATTAATTACTTTAACACTAGCATAAAGATATATTTAAGAATAACCATTAAATATTAAGAAAAACTTCCGTTATCTTCTACCAAACCAGGTCAGTTTGGTAAAAACTTCAGTATAAGTCAGTGTTAGAAGTGATCTTCTATATACAGATTAAGTGCTGACTCCTGGTCAGTGATGTATAGTGGAAAATCCAATGTATATTTCTAAAGAGAACCACCTTGGCCCCAAAATACAATGGCAATCAAAACATTTAAAATACCACACATCTCCTGCAAATGCATAGTTCATACTGGTAAAAATACAGAGGTCACCAAACGAAAGTAATCAAGTTGGCAAGAGAAGCCCCAGTGAAACGGCTGGTTGTTACCCATCCCAACACCTCTGGCAAAGGCGTCCTTCAAGACAATGGCTTCATATGAAATGAGTGATCACATGCAAACAGCTCAAAACCAGGCCTGGACCACGGAGACCATCCTATAAACGACTGTTCTCTTGTGATGGTATTGCTTGCGCAATGGAAACTCCTTTATCCCCAAACATAATAAAACCTGAGAGAGAGGAGACAGGTGGGGAGGGGGGAATCCTTCACAAATACTCAGCTTTTAAAAAACGGGGCAGCCCAGGGAGGAGCTTTCCTTCCCCACCTGTGGAGCCTGGACCCCTGCCCCCTTCGGCCCCCACCCACCTGTCCTGACACAGGAGACTGAGTGCAGAGTCCAGACTTCTGCCTCCGCCACCATCTACCCGCCGTATCTTCAAATGACAGGACTGTCTAAATGGAAAATCCCAAGGTAATGACAAAACCAAAATCAACTCCTAGAACTAATCGGTGAAATCAGCAAGTCACAGAGCACAATACCAACACACAAAAATCAATCACATTTCTATACACTAGAAATGAACATGTGAAAACCGGAATTAAAAATGCCATCACAATCATTATAATCCCTCCAAATTAAACTGAATACTTAGTTGCAAATCTAGCAAAACATACACAGGGATCTGTATGCTGAAAATAACACAACGCTGATTAAACAAATCAAAGACGACCTAAATAAAGGGAGACACACTATGTTCAGGGATACGCAGCTTCATCATAGCAAATATATCAATTCTCCACAAACTGATGTACAGGTTAACACAATTCCTAGCAAAATCACAGGAGGCTTTTTTTGTGTGTGAATATAGACAAGATCATTCTAAAGTCTATATGGAAAGGCAAAGTAGAATAGCTAAAACAATTCTGAAAATGAAGAATAAAGTGGGAGGAATCCATCTGTTTCGTGATAAGTCTTACTATACAGTGATCAAGACAGTGTGGTATTGGTGGAGAGAAAAACACACAGATAATAGAACATAATGAAGAATCAGAAACAGACCCAGACAAGTACACCCAAGCGATGTTTCACAAAGGTACAGAAGGCTTCAATGGGAGGAGAACAGTGGTGCAGGAACAACTGGGCATCCATAAGCAAACCTCACACCATCTACAAAAGTTAATTCAAATGGATCACAGATACAAATGCAAAACATATCTGTGAAATATCTAGAAGAAAACACAGGAGAAAAACCTTTGCAACCTAGGGCTAGGTGAAGAGTTTTACACATGACACCAGAGGCATGATACATAAAATGAGAAACTGATAAATTAGACCACACCAAAATTTAAAACTTTTTTTCTATGAAATACCCTGTTAAGAGGATTAAAGGACAAAATATAGACTGGGGGAAATATTTGGAAACCACCTATCTAATAAAGGGCTATATCTAGGATATATAATATAAAGTACTCCCAAAACTCAACAATAAAAATACAAACAACCCAGTCAGAAAATGGGCCAAAGACTTGAACAGACATTTCACTGAAGAGATACAGAAGACAAATAAGCATAAGAAAAGATATTTAACCTCATTAGCATTAAGGAAATGCAAATTAGAATTGCAACGAGATATTATTATGTACCTTTTAGAATGGCTAAAATAAAAAATAGTGATATACCAAATGCTGGCAAGGATGTGAAAAAAACAGATCTCACACATTGCTGGTAAAACTGTAAAATGGTACAGCCACCATGGAGATAGTTTGGGGCAGTTTCTTATAAAAGCAAACATATACTTACCATACCACCCAGTAACTGCACTCCTGGGCTTTTATCCCAGAGAAATGAAATTTTATGTCCACACAAAAACTTGTACATCAACATTCACAGTGGCTTTATTTGTAATCGCCAAGAGCTAAAAACAGCTCAAATGTCCCTCAACAGGTGAATGGTACTGTTGACCTTAAAAATAAAATAATAATTGGGACTTCCCTGGTGGTCCAGCGGTTAAGACTCCATGCTCCCAATGCAGGGGGCCTGGGTTCGATCCCTGGTCAGGGAACTAGATCCTGCGTGCCACAACTAAAAGATCCCAAGTGCCACAACTAAAAGATCCCGAGTACCGCAACTAAGACCTGGTGCAGCCAAATAAATAAATAAATAGTCTAAATAAATAAATAAATAAATAAATAAATAAATAAATAAAAACAGTAATTTTACCAGCAAAAATGGGTTTATTCAGAAATAGCAGAGAATTGCAATTTGGGACAACCAAGCTATGGTAAAAACCATAGGCAAGTCCTATATAAAGAAGAGGAACATTATTTTATAGAGAAAAAAGAGGAAGCTGGGAGGGGTTGTTTTGAACACAAGTCCACTGGAGAAAAGCGAGAGTTCAGGGTGGGGACAGTTTCTCATTGGCCGAGTTGCTGGGGCAGATGATTTCTTGTAGGAGATGCAAGGCACAGTTTTTCCTGTTGGGGCCTATAACTGATGCTTCTTTCCTGTTGCTGGTTCTTGTTGGCTTCTGAAGTTGACAACTCTTCCTGTAATTGAGCTCCAGTGGTACTTCAGGTGGTACTGCACAAGAGCGCCCCCTTCTGACCTCCCCCCTCCATTTTAGTGAGGTTTCCCTTTACTAATTTTCAAAATACAATGGAATATTATTCAGCAATAAAAAGGAAACTTTTGACACATGCAGCAACTTGGATGGAGCTTAAGGACACTACAGCTAGTGAAGAAAGCCAATCTTAAAAGGTTACATGCAGTATGATTCCACCTAATAACGTCCTTGAAAGGCCACAGCTACGGCTATGAAGAAGGGGTTTGAGGTCGGCAGAGAGTGGCAGGGGACAGTGTGACTAAAGATGCAGCACCAGGCAGCTCCTTCAAGGCAGCTGGAACAGCTCTGTGTTCTGACCGTGGCGGTGGCTACACATGGGATCAACTGGAGAGAAGCCTGCACGGTGTGAACCTGGGCAACTGACTAGGGTCCGCGGTCCAGCCCTGTGCTGACATCAGCTGCCTGGGCTGACGCTGCACCGAGGTAGGTGTCACCACTAACAAGCTGAGATGCTGGGGCTAGGGTTCAAGGGACTCTATGTACTATTTTTGCAACTTCCTGTATGGGAAAAATTTTCTAATCATAGAAGCTTTGAACATACAAAAAGACAAAGGATACAATTCCTATAATCTCAAGACTGACCCAAAAATAATCACTTTAAACATTTTTGTGTATCTATTGGGTTGGCTTTTTTCCATTATACCTTATGGCAAAAACCAAACGAACTTTTTGGCCAACAATATTTCTAGTCACTTCTTCTAAGCATAGTTTTATGTTCTGGGTTTTTTTTGGCGGGGGGCGGGGTTGAGATGATTATAACAATACATAAGGTTTTTCCAAGGTGACGAGAAGCTCTCTATGACCGTATATCAGTGACTCCTTAATCATTCTCTTTTTTTAAAATTAATTTATTTATTTATTATTTTTTGGCTGTGTTGGGTCTTCATTGCTGCGCGTGGGCTTTAGTTGTGGCGAGCGGGGGCTACTCTTCGTTGTGGTGCGTGGGCTCCTCGTTGTGGTGGCTTCTCTTGTTGCGGAGCACGGGCCCTAGGCACGCAGGCTTCAGTAGTTGTGGCTCGCGGGCTCTAGAGCACAGGCTCAGTCGTTGTGGCGCATGAGTCTAGTTGCTCCGCAGCCTGTGGGATCTTCCTGCACCAGGGCTCGAACCCGTGTCCCTTGCACTGGCAGGCGGATTCTTAACCACTGCGCCACCAGGGAAGTCCCTTAATCATTCTCTCTTAATCCCTCTCCAGGCAAGTCATTTCAAGAGAGGTAACACGGCAACGTGGTTAAAGTTGCGGGCTGCAGCCGGACGTCTGGGTCCTAGTCTCGGTCCCAGCGCTTCCCAGGGTAACCCGAGCAGGCCACTCCTTCTGTGTGTCGGCTGCATCACTGAGAAGTCGGGGTGTTAACAGCACGCTACCTCACTGGGGGAATGAGGGGTAAATGCGTAAGTACACGGAAAACACTTAGACTCGTGCCTGGCCTGTGGCGAGCATTCAGTACATGTGGCCTCTATTCTGTTTTTTGATGTGGTAGCTTTGTGACCCAACCCAACAGGTATTCTTGGAGCAGTCCTTCAGCTGTCCTCCCCGAAGACTCTCTCATAAAGCACAAGCTGCGTCTCAGTCCATGGCGATAAGGTTGTGCCCTGGAGCCACTCCCCACAGGCAACTGCACGGCCACTGTGGACATAAGCCCCCCACCCCCACCCCCCGACACCCGGGCCCCGACAAACGACTCCACACCCTCGTCTCCCCAGCAATACACCATGTGCACTCGCAGGAAAGGCTGAGCCCTCCGTGGAGCCAGCTGAGCTCAGGAAAAGATCATCCCAGAAGGATCAAAACCTGGAGAGAAGTCAGAGGAAGGACGAGCAGCAGTTACCAAGCGCCCCGCTCGGCTCCCGTGACTAGTCCCCGCGGAAGATGGCGGGACGCTCGTCCAGCAGGTGCGACGGCTCTTACCTGCTGCAGTGCACGCGAGGAGGGTCGTGGATTCGAACAGAGTCTGCCAGTATGAGATGCTGCTGCTTAGAACTTAAAACCGGTTCCAATAAAGGAAATCTCTGAATAAGACTAAACGTACAAAAAGCAAAAAATTCAAGAAGACACCCGAATGTGCCACCAACTCCTATTATTGTGCTGGAACGCAAATGCCTTACCTTTTCTCTGATCACAACTGGTTTTAGAGGCCCAACTCAATCGCAGGCTCTGGTAATTCGTATCTTCATCGCAAACCAGAGTTCTAGTCAAACAAAAATCTATAACTGTCATTTAAAAAAGGGAATGTAAATACCAGGTTAGCAAGAAATAATTGTGTAACAATCACAATGCATAGCGATAAGACAACTTATGAAACACACAGCCTTTAGAATTAGTGTACACACAGAAGCCTCTGGAAATGCACCGGCCATTCCCGACTGCCTAGGACGGGGAGGCTGGGGTCACATTCTTTCTTCTAAGTCCTGGGAGTCTGGGCAGAAAGAACATATGCCCTGTAAGAGCCCACACGTCATAACACGAGCCTACGCGGGCTGTAGCGACAGGCCAGCCGCACGGGGCTGCACAGAAGCACGGCTGAAGTGGGGGACTGCCAGGCCCCAATCCCGTGTGTGTGCTGGCGGGGCGGGGGGACAGCTGCCCAGCATCTCTGTGCTTCAGTGTCCTCCCCTGCAAAACCCAGGGACAGGAGCCCCGGCAGCTCTTCCCAGGACAGGCCCCGCCCCGTCCCTCGGAGGAGAGCAGGAGAGCCGGCGGGCTGGTGCTGGCGCCTGTCCCCGCCCGCCACGTGCTCAGCCTACCCCTCAGGGCCACTTCCCTCCTCAAGAACCTCCTGCTCATTAACTACCCCACCACGACCACCCCTCCTTGCTGGCTCCCCAGGGCTCTTGAACACTCCTCCCGCCGTAATGTTTGGGGATCTCAATTCCCATAAAGACGGTGCTGGCAGCACCCCGGCCCTCGGTTTCGTGACCCCATCTTCCACCTGTCTCAGCATCTCCTTCCCACCGCCCTGCCTGAGCCCCCTCCTCAATCTCAACCTCACGCATCCTTCCCTAGCAGCAGACCTCTTCCCTCTCCCCGTCCTGTAACCCTACCGCAGCAGTCCTTAATCCCTACAAACGGACCTGCAGTCTGTGCGTGTCAGGACCTGCTAAACTGTCCCTGCCCCTCCGCCTCCTGACCTTCCTTCCCTCCTGACCGAGCCACGGGCTCCCAGCCCCCACCGTGACCGCTCCACACATCCGCCTCGACCCCAGGCCTCCCGTCACCCTGCTCTGCTCAGCTGACTCGACCCCAGGCCTGCTGGTCACAGCTCTCCACCTACACTGCGCAGCCCAAGCGGCAGGAGAGGGAAAAAGAGAAAACGGGCTGCAGGCTGACGGCGCCCTTTCAGCTCCCGGTGGCCAGCGGCCCTCGGGACTCAGGCTGCCCCGTCCATCCAGCCTCCTCACACCTCCAGCACTCTGTCCTGCTCGCTTTCAGCTGAGGCCCGGCCTCTGGCTCACGGGGAAAGCAGAGGCCATCACAGGACCCTGCGCCCCCTCGGCAGCACCCCTCCGCCCACATCGGCCTTCTCCCCAGGATGGGGCCCGAGCCCCGCCCCCACGGCCGGCTCCCCGGCGTCCTCTGCGCCTCTGGGCCCCGCGCCGCCCGGCACACACGTTCTTCCGGCCCCGCCACCGCTGCGGCCGCTGCCCCGGCTCTCCGCCCGCCCGCCACAGAAACCGCCTCCGGAGCGCCGTCTGGCTTCGCGGCCCCCCGGGGCCTCGGCGCCGACCCTCCGCGACCCCTCCAGGCCGGCCGCGCCTCCACAGGCTCCCCGCCTTGAACCGCCCCTCGTGCTCCCCGGGCGGCGCGGAGCCCTGGCCCTAACCTCCTCAAGGCCGCCACCGGGACACCCGCCGGCGTCTCAACAGCCCGGGCCAGTCTCCGCCGGCTCCCGGGGGGGGGGGGGGGGCGGTGGGCGCACGGCGGGGAGTCACCACGAGCCGTGAAACCTCCGCACCCGGCCCCTCAGCAAGTCAAGCCCCGCGGGCTGCGCCCAGGAACGGCCGCTTCCGCCTCTGCCCCCGCGCTCCGCTCCTAAGGCGCCCGACTCCCACCCGCCCTCTCCTCGGCCTCGTCTCCGTCTCCCCCACCCCCGTCCCCCCCACAGGCTGTCGAGCAGACCTGACGCGCCGTCGCTCCTCCCTCACAAGTCGCTGACGTCCCGGCTCCCTCGGGAAAAGCTGGAGTCTCCGACGGCCTGGCGGCCTCCCGCCTGGTGCCCTGGTGCCCTGGTGCCCGTGACCTCCCTGACCTCGCCCCGTCCAGCTGGCCCGGCCTCCCGGCTGTCCGGCGCTCTTCCTTCAGGGACTTGGCGCCTCCTGTCCCTTCTACAGAAACGCCCCTCCCGCAGATGCCCCCCCCACCGGCCGCTGCCCCGCTCCTCCACCCCTTCCTCTGGACATGCCGCAGTCTACCTGACGGCACGTGGTTACCTGTCTAACTGATGGCCCGCCTGTCAACACCCGCCCCCCATGTGTCAGGAGAACGGAGCCTCGCCTGTTGGCGCACTGTCCCCCCGGCACCTGGACGGCCGCCGGCACAGACGGAGTGCTGCCGGGGCACCGGCTCATCTGTCCCAGCCACGCTGGCCACCTTGCTGCTCCTCGCACCTGCTCCCCACGCTGTCCCGCCTCTTTCCACGCTCACTCCTCACCCAAGTCACGCCGTCCTCAGCTATCACGTCCTCACAGAGGTGTTCCCACAGCGCCCCATCTAAAAGGTCATTTACCCAATTCACTGTAACCCCTTTCTCTGATTTATTTCCCTACATAACATTTACCTCGACCTGAAATTGCACCTATTTTTTCCCCTGCCAATTGCCTGTCTCTCCCACCGAAGACAACACGCCTCACTCGCCCCGTCCGCCTGCCCACCACCGAGAACAGCACCCGGCAAGCGACAGGCTCCCGAACGTGAATTTAACGCAACCTCACAAAGTCATCAAGGACACACACGTGGGAGACCAGACTACGAGTGGCCTCACCCCGAGCTGACGCGGTGTCTTTCTCAACGACCTGCAGCCACCGGGCGGACTCGGGCTCCTCCCTCCGGTCACTATGTCCAGCGGGGGCAGCCCCAAAGCTCTCCCACTGCCCGCAGCGCCCGGGAACGCCCCGATCGCTTCCTGTGTGTGTTAGTAGCCGCGCCACAGAGGCTGCCCGGCTGAACGGACACGTGAGCTCAGAGGAGGGCGGGGAGAGAGAAGTACAGGAGGAACGTCGGAACCCACTTTCCTACATTCTCTCCTCCAGAACAGGGGAAGAGACGGGGAAGAACAACTCCTGAGGGACACACAGGCTACAAATTCTATGGTTTACACGCTGTGAGGAAAACAGCAGGATCTCACCGTATTTGACGTCTGGAACCGTGACAGAACTCTCCGCAATGTTGGTGGACAGAATGATCTATCAAACATCAAAAAAAGAATCTGACATGCTCACTATATACAGGAAATCATTAGGTATTGGGCTCAAATTCTGAAATGAGCCATTTTTTCTATTTTATACAGAAGTCACAGTTAGTCAAGGGTCCTGGGGGCGGGGGACGAGGAGGAGGAGTCAGTGCAGTGCGGGCTCAGCAGCCAAACCTGCTCTGAATCCCAGCTCTGCTCCACCCCAGCGTAGGACCCTAGACTACTTAACCTCAGTTTTCTCATCTATAAAATGGAGATAACAATAGTATCCTCCCTATTACTTGAGTTAATAAATGTGAAATGCTTAGAACTGCTCCAGGCGTGAACCAAGTGCTCAATAAATATTAGCTATTACCTGTAGTACCAGCATCCAATCATTGGACACCTACTTCGTGTCAGGCACTGTAGCACTACCACAATTTAAGTATGGACATATATTATTAAAATTAACCTTCCTAACAGCTCTGCAAGGTAAATATTATCGACTCTACTTTCCAACAGTAAAATTAAGTCTGAGAAACGATGTGCTCAGAGGCACACACCTACAGGGGACAGAGACCCATGGCATCTGTCCAACTCCCCACGCATGCTCTTAACCCCTACACCTCAATGTTAAGATACAGCCTTTTCCTGGTGGAATCATTCCAGGGGTCCAGTGGAAGCCCCTGATGTACAGAAAACCAGGCCCATGCAACACAGAAGGTTCATAAAAGCAGCAGGCAAGAAACAGGGCAAAGACAGCTCTCCCTGACCTCAGATATGATAGCTTGAGGGGGTCCTGGAATTACCCAGGGGCACAGAGCACAACCAGGCTAAAGTTCCCAGGAAGGTCTGCAGTACATAAGAGCCCTGAGCTGCCATGCAAGGTCTAGGCTGCCCCTAGAGATGCAGAACCTTCTCACTGGAATCAAGGGGGCTGGGCTGCATGTCTGGGGTCCCTGATGATCTCAAGCAGCACTAGAAGGGTTGTGATAAGACAATCCCATCGTTCACACACACAAAAAAAATTAAAGAAATACTCTTAAACCAGGACTAAGAATGTGGGTTCTAACCAAAATCTCCAGAGCAGTGCCAGGGACAAGAGAACAGTCCCCCAGTTTGAGAACTGCTGGGAGTAAGAGGCACTGAAATCCGCTAGAAATAATGTCCTGAGGCTGAGGAAATAAAAAACTTTAGCAAACTGATTTATAAAATAGAGACAAAATGAAATAACAGACTTGGCTCATCAGGCAAGTGCTTGTTTAGGTGACTAACCACCAGCTACAGAACATATCGTACAAACAGCTGGAATGTCAGCACTTCTCATTAGCAGAGTCTCTAAGGAAAATGAACCTAAGTGCTCAGAACTGGTCTCCCAGCTGTCCTACCTTTCTGTACCCAGGCACTGGACTTAAAAACACGTTATTCTGTTCTTCCAAAGTCACACTTGAATGGAGTGGATAGACCTGTAACCTAAGAAAGAAGTAAATGAAATAAAATATCCATAAAGAGTAGATATATATGAAAATGAATAACTACTCATTGAGATAATTAAAATTATTTAAGCTAGAAACAATACAATGCTTTACAAGTAAAAATACAACAGTATCATTTTAAACACACCTTTTATGAACCATGTTTGTGAGAATTTCATGCATATAGTTTATTTCACCCAGACCTAGGGAAGAAAAGAAGTGGAGGGGGAAAAAAAGATCTGTATTTATTTCTAAAAAACAACCTTTAAATTAAGATGACATCTTTTATAAATACGGCTCTACCAATTCATTTTATCTGACTTTTTTATCCTCTTCACCTAAATATATCAGAATTACAAGTGAAAAATGCATAATGACACTGACTACCAGTAACTCAAAAATATGAGAAAAACCATATTCTTTCTATGTTTTCCTTTCCACGGCAATGACTGCCTGTGAGTGCTGGCCATATGAGATGAGTAATTTTACATTCCTCTCTTCCCCCCACTGGTTTTCCAAATGTGCTACTTTGATTATGCAGAATTTTACAACCAAAAAATAATATTTAAAAAGTCCTGGTCACAGAGATGTGTTAAATTTTTTTCATAAGGTTCATATTTGTAAATAAAGCATGATTGCAGATATAATTAGTTAAGATGAGGTCACAGTGGAGAAGAATAGGCCTTTATTCCAATAGGACTGGTGTCCTCGTAAGAAGACACCCGCACAGAAAATGCCATGTAACGATCAAGGCAGAGATAGAAGTATTGCAGCCACAAGCCAAGGAGGGCCAAAGACTGACAGCCAAGAAAAGCTGGGAGGAGTCAAGGAAGGATTCTACCCAGAGCCTCAGAGGGAGCAGGGCTCCGCTGACACCCTGATTTTGAACTTCTAGTCTCCAGCAGAGTGAGAGAATAAATTTCTCTTGTTCTAAGCTTTCCGGTTTATAGCACTTTGTTACAGCAGCCCTAAAAAAACTAACACAGAACCATTCCCAAAAGATCAATTAATGAAATAAATGTATTGTCAAATGAACTCACATAAGCACATAACAGAAAAACAACAAACTAAACTGTAGAATATCATTTATACATATTTTATTCAGGCAATGATCAGCAGTTAGAAAACATTTATTTCACGTCAGGTGTTCTTAAGATAGTACTGCCCTGACTCTACTTTGGTCATTTCTTCCTTGATACAATATTATGCACACAGCAATCACTGACAAATATTTATTGGGACAAATGCAACTCCACACCACTGTCAGCTAATGCTTGTTTTCTGGAAATAAAACTAATCCGTATCAACCTAAGCAAAACATGATCAAAGTTTTAAACTCTCACGTTGCATTCCAAAGTAAAATGTTACTCTTATTCATGCTTTTTGTTCTCCACCACAATTAGCACAAATACTCATATGTTCTACATATTACCTTCCAACAAGAAAAAATACATGAATTATTGTCATAAGGTTTCATCAAGCTATACCACTTGATTAAAAAATCATAATCATCATTTTGAAAAAGTACAATTTAACAAAAATTAATCTTTAAGTATCTTAAGAGATTATTTTGTCAAATACTGAAGAAAAAGGAACTCAAGGGCTACCTTGATGATTTTCATGGTATTACAATAATGATATTATTATTAAATAAGCTTTAAATACAGATTGATGACAATTACTTTACATTTATAACCATATATATGAAATAGCAAATTTAACATAGCCAATTTTTTCTGAAGGGGGTCAGACTGCCCTCAAAAAGTTAAACTCTTCATTATCAACGTTTTTAGCAACACAAAGGTTATAGTAAGAGTCAAACTGAAAAATCACATTTATTCACATTCCCAGAGTCTAAAAAGAATAAACCTGCACTACAAATACCATTTTTCACAATATGTGCTAGACACAAACTAGTCTCCATCCAGCGCAGATTCCATATCACGAAAGAATGACACTCACCCGGCAAAAACACCAACACACTGCTCCGCTCTGACACAAATGGGGTGCCTGACCAGGTCTTGGTCCTGTTAAAATGTGAAGTGCACAAATATGAATCAAGGCTAAGTAGCCATTGTTTTTCCAGAACCTCATATTATGGCTTCTGACCCTGAAAGGTTCTTACATCTAGGTCATCGAGTATAATTTTCCTTCTTTTACGTAAGAAAACACAGAGGCCCCAGGACGTGAGACACTGTCCAAAGCCCCACAATCACCCAAGGGACCCCAAGCCTCTTGACTACTTTCTCCCATAAAAACTCACTATCCGCAAAAGTCTTCTTTGAAATTCAGTTACTGTAATCCAGAACCTCAAAATACAAAACATTTAGAAAAACTACTACAAACAAAACTTAAACTCTAAGGAATCCAAACTATTATTAGGAAGCATTTTTATAGACCAAGATCTCAAACTGTCCTCTCGCCTCCCTGCTGCTATCAACATATTTATGTTGTGTGAAGTCAGAACTTTCATTCCTCCACAAACCCTTGAGCCCCTCCCCTGTGCCAGGCCCTCCTCCGTGTAGGCAGGCACAGCAGAAGGACAGACAAGGTCCCCACTCTTTGGAGCTTACATTCTAGCTAGAGAGACAGACAAGAAACAAGGAAATCAGACCCTTCAGTTCAGCAGTAAGACCGTGACAAGAACAAATGGGACACAGAGCCATGGAGCTGCAGGTGCTAGTTTACCCCTCTCACCCCCTCCTCTTTCTTTGCAGTTACTGTTCCCAGACACAGAATGGATTGTTGTTTCTTGACTGTTCCAAGAAAAAAATAAAGGTTAGAGTGGAAATCAATGAAACAGAAAAAGAAAAACAACAGAAAAACAAAAACCTAGCTCTTTGAAAAGATCAACAAATTGACAAATCTACTTAGTTTGACCAAAAGAAAAAGAGAGAGTCCATATACTACAATCAGAAATGAAAGAGAAGACATTACTACTAGTCCTAAAAAGACACAAACTACTGAAACTGACCCAAGAAAAAACAGACAATCTGAATAGATCTGTAACAAACAATGAGATTGAATTAGTAATTTTAAAACTACCCATAAAGAAAGCCCAGACCCCAATGGCTTCACAGCTGAACTCCAAAAAACATTCAAAGAAGTAATACCAATTCTTCACAAACTCTTCTAAAAAACAGAACATTTCCCAACTCATTTTATGAAGCCAGTATTACCCTGATACCAAAACCAGACAGACATAAGAAAACTACAGATCAATACCTTAAGAATATGAATGTAAAAATCCTCAACAAAATACTAAGTAAACCAAATCCAGCAACATATAAAAAGAAGTATACACCATGACCAAGTGGGATTTATCCCAGGGATGCAAAGTTGATTTAACATCTAAAAAATTAATAAAGACAAAAATCACATGATTATCTCAATAGACAAAAATCATCTAACAAAATCTAACACGCTCTCATTTAAAAAACACTCAGCAGGACTTCCCTGGTGGCACAGTGGTTAAGAATCCGCCTGCCAATGCAGGGGACACGGGTTTGAGCCCTGGTCTGGGAAGATCCCACACGCCGCGGAGCAACTAAGCCCGTGTGCCACAACTACTGGGCCTGCACTCTAGAGCCCATGAGCCACAACTACTGAAGCCTGCGCACCCAGAGCCCACGCTCCACAACAAGAAAAGCTACCACAGTGAGAAGCCCGCACACTGCAACGAAGAATAGCCCCTGCTCGCCGCAACTAGAGAAAGCCCACACACAGCAACAAAGACCCAACGCAGCCAAAAATAAATAAATAAATAAATAAAGTAATTAATTAATTAAAAGAAAAGAACACTCAACAAACTAGAAATAGAAGTGAACTTTCTCAACCTGATGAAGGTCATCTACAAAAAGCCCTCAGCAAACATGATAACCTAACAGTGAAAGACGGATGTTTTCCCCCTAAGATCAGTAACAAGACAAGGGCATCCACACTTGACACTTCTTTTCAACAATGTACTGGAGGTTCTAGCCAGGGAAGTTAGGCAAGAAAAAGAAATACAAGGCATCCAGATTGGAAAGGAAGAAATAAAACTATCTTTATTCAATAGATGACATGATCTTATAGACAGAAACCCTAAGGAATCGTCCTAGAACTAATAAATGAGTTCAACAAAGTTGCAGAATATAAGATCAATAAACAAAAATCAATTGTCAGGGACCTTCAAGATGGCAGAGGAGTAAGACATGCAGATCACCTTCCTTCCACATCAAAAATACATCTACATGTGGAACAACTCCTACAGAACACCTACTGAACACTGGCAGAAGACCTCAGACTTCCCAAAAGGCAAGAAGATCCCCACGTACCTGGGTAGGGCAAAAGAAAAAAGAAAAAACAGAGACAGAAGAATAGTGACGGGACCTGCACCTCTAGGAGGGAGCTGTGAAGGAGGAAAAGTTTCCACACACTAGGAAGACGCTTCACTGGCGGAGACGGGGGGTGGCGGGGGGAAGCTTCAGAGCCACAGAGGAGAGCACAGCAACAGGGTGCAGAGGGCAAAGCGGAGAGATCCCTGCACAGAGGATCCATGCCGACCAGCACTCAGCAGCCCGAGAGGCTTGTCTGCTCACCCGCCAAGGGGCAGGTGGGGGCTGGGAGATGAGGCCAGGGGCGGGAACAGATGCCCTCAGGCGACCTACATGCAGAGGAGGGGCCAAAACCAAAGCTGAACCCCAGGAGCTGTGCGAACAAAGAAGAGAAAGGGAAACCTCTCCCAGCAGCCGCAGGAGCAGCGGATTAAATCCCAACAATCAACTTGATGTACCCTGCATCTGTGGAATACCGGAAAAGACAACGAATCGTCCCAAAACTGAGGCAGTGGACTTGGGAGAAACTGTAGACTTGGGGTTTGCTGTCTGGGACTGATTTGTTCCTGATTTTTATGGTGATCTTAGTTTAGTTTTTAGCACTTGTTATCATTGGTGGGTTTGTTTACTGGTTTGGTTGCTCTCATTTTCTTTTTCTTTTTTTTATTATTATTTTTTTATTTTAATAATTTTTTAATTTCTTTTTTTCTTTCCTTTTTTCTCCCTTTTCTTCTGAGCCATGTGGCTGACAGGGTCTTGGTGCTCTGGCCTGATGTCAGGCCTGAGCCTCTGAGGTGGAAGAGCCAAGTTCAGGACACTGGACCACCAGAGACCTCCCAGCCCCAGGTAATATCAATTGGCGAAGGCTCTCCCAGAGACCTCCATCTCAACGCTAAGACCCAGCTCCACCCAACGGCTAGCAAGCTCCAGTGCTGGACACCCCATGCCAAACAACTAGCAAGACAGGAATACAACCCCACCCATTAGCAGAGAGGCTGCCTAAAATCATACTAAGTTCACAGACCGCCCCCCCCAAAACACCACCAGATGCAGCCCTGCCCACCAGAAAGACAAGATCCAGCCCAACCCACCAGAACACAGGCACCAGTCCCCTCCACCAGGAAGGCTACACAAGCCACTGAACCAACCTCACCCACTGGGGGCAGACACCAAAAACAGGAACTATGAACCTGCAGCCTGAGAAAAGGAGACCCCAAACACAGTAAGTTAAACAAAATGAGAAGATGGAGAACTATGCAGCAGATGAAGGAGCAAGGTAAAAACCCACCTGACCAAACAAATGAAGAGGAAATAGGCAGTCTACCTGAAAAAGAATTCAGAGTAATGACAGTAAAGATGATCCAAAATCTTGAAAACAGGATGGAGAAAATACAAGAAATATTCAACAAGGACAAAGAAGAACTAAAGAGCAAACAATGATGAACAACAAAATAAGTGAAATTAAAAATTCTCTAGAAGGAATCAATAGCAGAATAACTGAGGCAGAAGAACAGATAAGTGACCTGGAAGATAAAACAGTGGAAATAACTACCACAGAGCAGAATAAAGAAAAAAGAAGGAAAAGAATTGAGGACAGTCTCAGAGACCTCTGGGACAACATTAAACGCAACACATTCGAATTATAGGGGTCCCAGAAGAAGAAGACAAAAAGAAAGGGTCTATGAAAATATTTGAAGAGATTATAGTTGAAAACTTCCCTAACATAGGAAAGGAAACAGTCAGTCAGGTCCAGGAAGCGCAGAGTCCCATACAGAATAAATCCAACGAGAAACACATCAAGACACATATTAATCAAACTATCAAAAATTAAATACAAAGAAAAAATATTAAAAGCAGCAAGGGAAAAGCAACAAATAACATACAAGGGAATCCCCGTAACGTTAACAGCTGATCTTTCAGCAGAAACTCTGCAAGCCAGAAGGGAGTGGCAGGACATATTTAAAGTGATGAAAGGAAAAAACCTACAACCGAGATTACTCTACCCAGCAAGGATCTCATTCAGATTCGATGGAGAAATTAAAACCTTTACAGACAAGCAAAAGTTAAGAGAATTCAGCACCACCAAACCAGCTTTACAACAAATGCTAAAAGAACTTCTCTAGGCAGGAAACACAAGAGAAGGAAAAGACCGACAATAACAAACCCAAAACAATTAAGAAAAATGGTAATAGGAACATACATATCGATAATAACCTTAAATGTAAACGGATTAAATGCTCCAACCAAAAGACACAGACCGGCTGAACGCATACAAAAACAAGACTCGTACATATGCTGTCTACAAGAGACCCACATCAGACCTAGGGACACATACAGACTGAAAGTGAGGGGATGGAAAAAGATATTCCATGCAAATGGAAATCAAAAGAAAGCTGGAGTAGCCATTCTCATATCAGACAAAATAGACTTTAAAATAAAGAATGTCACAAGAGACAAGGAAGGACACTACATAATGATCAAGGGATCAATCCAAGAAGAAGATATAACAATTATAAATATATATGCACCCAACACAGGAGCACCTCAGTACATAAGGCAACTGCTAACACCTATAAAAGAGGAAATCAACAGTAACACAATAATAGTGGGGGATTTTAACACCTCACTTACACCAATGGACAGATCATCCAAACGGAAAATTAATAAGGACACACAAGCTTTAAATGACACAATAGACCAGAGAGATTTAATTGATATTTATAGGACATTCCATCCATAAACAGCAGATTACACGTTCTTCTCAAGTGCGCATGGAACATTCTCCAGGATAGATCACATCTTGGGTCACAAATCAAGCCTCAGTAACTTTAAGAAAATTGAAATCATATTAAGCATCTTTTCTGACCACAACACTATGAGATTAAGAAAATCAATTACAGGGGGAAAAAAAACGTAAAAAAACACAAACACACGGAGGCTAAACAATATGTTACTAAATTACCAAGAGATCACTGAAGAAATCAAAGAGGAAATCAAAAAATACCTAGAGACAAATGATAATGAAAACAAGATGATCCAAAACCTATGGGATGCAGCAAAAGCAGTTCTAGGAGGGAAGTTTATAGCTATACAAGCCTACCTCAAGAAACAAGAAAAATCTCAAATGAACAATCTAAACTTACACCTAAAGGAACTAGAGAAAGAAGAACAAACAAAACCCAAAGTTAGCAGAAGAAAGAAATCATAAAGATCTGAGCAGAAATAAATGAAATAGAAACAAAGAAAACAATAGCAAAGATCAATAAAACTAAAAGCTGGTTCTTTGAGAAAATAAACAAACTTGATAAACCATTAGCTAGACTCATCAAGAAAAAGATGGAAAGGACTCAAATCAATAAAATTGGAAATGAAAAAGGAGACGTTTACAACAGACACCGCAGAAATACAAAGCATCCTAAGAGACTACTACAAGCAACTCTATGCCAATAAAATGGACAACCTGGAAGAAATGGACAAATTCTTAGAAAGGTATAACCTTCCAAGACTGAATCAGGAAGAAACAGAAAATATGAACAGACCAATCACAAGTAATGAGATTGAAACTGTGATTAAAAATCTTCCAACAGGGCTTCCCTGGTGGCGCAGTGGTTGAGAATCTGCCTGCCAATGCAGGGGACACGGGTTCGAGCCCTGGTCTGGGAAGATCCCACATGCCGTGGAGCAACTGGGCCCGTGAGCCACAATTACTGAGCCTGCGCATCTGGAGCCTGTGCTCCGCAACAAGAGAGGCCGCGACAGTGAGAGGCCCGTGCAGCGCGATGAAGAGTGGCCCCTGCTTGCCACAACTAGAGAAAGCCCTTGCACAGAAACGAAGACCCAACACAGCCATAAATAAATAAAAAAATAAATTAAAAAAAAAAAATCTTCCAACAAACAAAAGTTCAGGACCAGATGGCTTCACAGGTGAATTCTATCAAACATTTAGAGAAGAGATAACACCCATCCTTCTCAAACTCTTCCCAAAAATTGCAGAGGAAGGAACACTCCCAAACCCATTCTATGAGGTCACCATCACCCTGATACCAAAACCAGAGAAAGATACTACAAAAAAAGAAAATTACAGACCAATATCACTGATGAATATAGATGCAAAAATCCTCAACAAAATACTAGCAAACAGAATCCAACAACACATTAAAAGGATCATACACCACGATCAAGCGGGATTTATCCCAGGGATGCAAGGATTCTTCAATATATGCAAATCAATCAATGTGATACACCATATTAACAAACTGAAGGAGAAAAACCATATGATCATCTCAATAGATGCAAAAAGAGCTTTTGACAAAATTCAACACCCACTTATGATAAAAACTCTCCAGAAAGTGGGCACAGAGGGAACCTACCTCAACATAATAAAGGCCATATATGACAAACCCACAGCAAACATCATTTTCAATGGTGAAAAACTGAAAGCATTTCCTCTAAGATCAGGAACAAGACAAGGATGTCCACTCTTGCCACTATTATTCAACATAGTTTTGGAAGTCCTAGCCACGGCAATCAGAGAAGGAAAAGAAATAAAAGGTATACAAATTGGAAAAGAAATAAAACTGTCACTGTTTGCAGATGACATGATACTATACATAGAGAATCCTAACGATGCCACCAGAAAACTACTAGAGCTAATCAATGAATTTGGTAAAGTTGCAGGATACAAAATTAAGGCACAGAAATCTCTTGCATTCCTATACAGTAATGATGAAAAATCTGAAAGAGAAATTAAGGCAACACTCCCATTTACCACTGCATCAAAAAGAGTAAAATACCTAGGAATAAACCTACCTAAGGAGAGAAAAGGCCTGTATGCAGAAAACTACAAGACACTGTTGAAAGAAATTAAAGATGATACAAACAGATGGAGAGATATACCATGTTCTTGGATTGGAAGAGTCAACACTGTGAAAATGACTATACTACCCAAAGCAATCTACAGATTCAATGCAATCCCTATCAAATTACCAATGGCATTTTTTTACAGAACTAGAACAAAAAAATCTTAAAATTTGTATGGAGACACAAAAGACCCCAAATAGCCAAAGCAGTCTTGAGGGAAAAAAACAGAGCTGGAGGAATCAGAATCCCTGACTTCAGACTATACTACAAAGCTACAGTAATCAAGACAATATGGTACTGGCACAAAAAGAGAAATATATATCAATGGAACAGGATAGAAAGCACAGAGATAAACCCACGCACCTATGGTCAACTAATCAATGACAAAGGAGGCAAGGATATACAATGGAGAAAAGACAGTCTCTTCAATAAGTGGTGCTGGGAAAACTAGACAGCTACATGTAAAAGAATGAAATTAGAACACTCCCTAACACTATACACAAAAATAAACTCAAAATGGATTAGAGACCTAAATGTAAGACTGGACACTATAAAACTCTTAGAGGAAAACATAGGAAGAACACTCTTTGACATAAATCACAGCAAGATCTTTTCTGATCCACCTCCTAGAGTAATGGAAATAAAAACAAAAATAAGCAAATGGGATCTAATGAAACTTCAAAGCATTTGTAAAGCAAACTACAAAAAAGACGAAAAGACAACCCTCGGAATGGGAAAAAATATTTGCAAACGAATCAATGGACAAAGGATTAATCTCCGAAATATAGAAACAGCTCATGCAGCTCAATATTAAAAAAACAAACAACCCAATGAAAAAATGGGCAGAAGACCTAAATAGACATTTCTCCAAAGAGGACATACAGATGGCCAAGGAACACATGAAAAGCAGTTCAACATCACTAATTATTAGAGAAATGCAAATCAAAACTACAATGAGGTATCACCTCACACCAGTTAGAATGGGCATCATCAGAAAATCTACAAACAACAAATGCTGGAGAGGGTGTGGAGAAAAGGGAACCCTCTTGCACTGTTGGTGGGAATGTAAATTGATACAGTCACTATGGAGAACAGTATGGAGGTTCCTTAAAAAACTAAAAACAGAATTACCATATGACCCAGCAATCCCACTACTGGGCATATACCCAGAGAAAACCATAATTCGAAAAGACACATGCACCCCACTGTTCACTGCAGCACTATTTACAACAGTCAGGTCACGGAAGCAACCTAAATGCCCATCAACAGACGAGTGGATAAAGATGTGGTACATATATACAATGGAATATTAGTCAGCCATAAAAAGGAATGAAATTGGGTCATTGGTAGAGACGTGGATGAATCTAGAGACTGTCATACAGAGTGAAGTAAGTCAGAAAGAGAAAAACAAATATCACATATTAACGCATATATGTGGAACCTAGGAAAATGGTACCGATGAACTGGTCTGCAGGGCAGAAATAGAGACACAGATGTAGAGAACAAACGTATGGACACCAAGGGGGGAAAGCATCCGGGGTGTGGGGGTGGTGTGCTGAACTGGGAGATTGGGATGGACATGTATACACTGATCTGTATGAAATGGATGACTAGTAAGAACCTGCTGTATAAAAAAATAAATAAAATAAAATTCAAAAATTCAAAAAAAAAATAGATAACCAACAAGGACTTACTGTATAGCACAGGGAACTATACTCAATATTTTGTAATAACCTATAAGGGAAAAGAACCTGAAAAAGTACATATATACATACACACACACACACATACACACACACACACACACACACATACACACACACATATATAAAACTGAATCAGTATGCTGTATACCTAAAACACAACATTGTAAATAAACTGTATGTCAGTTTAAAAAAATTGGGAAAAAAACCCAAATATCAGAAGCCTATGTAACACTATGGGCCTTATATAAAGGTATTAAAGGTAAACACAAAAACAAAATTATAAACCTTCCTAACTACCAAGAAAAAATTCAAAACATAAAAAGAAAAGGAAGGACCATGCAATGAATGTGACATATTTGAGGCTGAACACATTAAGTCATACATCAGTAAGCCTGGATGGCTGAAGCCAATGAGCAAAAGAAAAAGATTTTCAAGTGGCTCACAAAGCAAAACCAACTCTATGCTATATGCGAAACTCACACTTAAACCCTAAGCAATTCAGAAAATGAAAACAAATGGATGGCAAAGATTTTAGAGGCAAAGACAAACAAAAGAAAGCAAGAGTTTCAATCCTGATATATGACAAAGTAGAATTTAGACTCCACAGCATTAAGCAAGGCAAAGAAGGGCACAGTATAATGCGGAAGGCCATAGTTCACAACGACACTGTGACAGTTATGAGTATCTAGCAGCAGAAGACTGGAGCAGCCCTCTTCACAAAGCAGAAACCACACATGATGAAGGGAGAAACAGAAATACACTAATAATAGGAGACTTTCACACACCAGTCTCATTCCACGACCATTCCAAGGGTCAAAAAATAAATTTAGGGACCTCCCTGGCAGTCCAGTGGTTAAGACTTCGCCTTCCAATGCAGGGGGTGCTGGTTTGATCCCTGGTCGGGGAGCTAAGATCCCACATGCCTTGGGGCCAAAAAACCAAAACATGAAGCAGAAGCGATATTGTAACAAATTCAATAAAGACTTTAAAAAATGGCCCACATCAAAAAAAATTGTAAAAAAAAATAATAAATAAATTTAAAAAGCTAACAACATAATGGATAGTGTGCAACTTATGACCATATGTTAAACTTTTCACTCTGATAATAGAAAATTGTCATTTCAAGGGCATGCAGAATATTCATGACAACTGACCATGTGCTAGATCACAGAAAAAAAAACCACTTAAGTTCCATGAAGCAAAAATAATACAAATAATATTTTATGATAACAATTCCATCAAACTTGACATTATTAGTAAAAAGTGCTTAAAGGCCCTTTAATCAAAAAACTTTAAATTTCTCTTGGGTCAAAGGGGAAATATAAGCCAAAATTGAGACTGTCTCAAAAATAATAACAAAAACACTACACATCAGAATATATGGGATACAATCACAGAAGTCACCAGATAAAAATTCATGGATTAAATACTTCCATCAATAAAATAAAAGGATGAAACTAAAATAACAATCAATTTAATAGTTAGAAAACAGCAACAAAGTAAACCAAAAAAGTGGAAGGAAGGAAATTATGGCAAATAATAAATTAAAATAGGGTTCTTTAAAATGTTTTAAATAGGCAACTAATAAACAAATGAACCTAGGTGTAAAATAAACTGATTACCAAACAGAGAGAATTATTATTTAAAGTAATATTTGAAAACAGCTCTCTCTGACTGTATATCCAGTAGGATATATTCTAAGAACAAAAGGAACAGCAAAGCAGTTTTATACTTCACTCACAGGTTTAGTTTTAGAAGGACTATCACTATTTACTTGTTAAACTATTTTATTATTATATTATGGGGAAAAACAAAAAAGTAAATAATGCTTTAGCAACCAAAAGTTTTGGTGTTTAAGAAAGCACTAAAAATGTAATCAAGCAGGACCCTATGGGGCCTTCCCAGAACAGAGACCACCCCCACACACACACCATGTCCTCCACCGGCCTCTTATTTGTAGAAAAACTTTAGCCTCCTAGGCCTTCCGAGAGTTCCAAAGAGCAAATTTAATCAGAGAAGTGAGAAAATGCAGAAACAAAGGAAAACAGTCAAGCAAGACAAAATAATAGTTTAGCCATTAAACAAAGTCAAGGACCTTTAGTTCCTCCTCAAGGGTGAGAGGTACTATTCAAAGCCACGTCCTTTGAGCTGTTTTGCAGATACTGAAACCCACACCAGGTGGAAGAAGTTAACTGCATGGTGACCACAAGCCTGTAGACCCCAGACCAGCTGGAACCAGAAGGCTGAGGATGTTGACTCCTGACTACCTCACCAACAACCAATCAGAAGAGCGTCCACAAGCTGATCACGCCCCCCCACAACTCCCTCCTCCACTCTGTCTTTAAAAACCTGTCTTTAAAAGCCTTTAAAGGCTTTCAAGGAGTTCGGGCTTTTTGAGCATGAGTTGCCTGGACTCCTTGCTTGGCGCCTGCAATAAACCCTGCACTTTCCTTCACCACAACCAGTGTCAGTAGATTGGCTTTACTGCACATGGGTGAGCAGACCCGAGTTTGGTTCAGTAACGAACATATAAAAGAAAAGCTAAGAAAAGAACAATATTAAATTTGAGTTGAAATATCATTTCATGTATGGCAGTTAAAAAATACATTACCAACAACAACAACAAAAAAAACCAATCGAAAAATGGGCAGAAATAGACATTTCCAAATAGACATTTTTCCAAAGAAGACATACAGATGGGCAACAGGCACATGAAAAAATGTTCAACATTGCTAATTATTAGAGAAATGCAAATGAAAACTACAATGAGGTACCACCTCACACCGGTCAGAATGGCCATCATTAAAAAGTCTACAAATAACAAATTCTGGAAAGGGTGTGGAGAAAAGGGAACCCTCCGACACTGTTAATGGGAATGTAAGTTGATGCAGCCACTATGGAGAACAGTATGGAGGTTCCTTCAATAACTAAAAATAGAATTACCATATCATAGAGCAATCCCACTCCTGGGCATATATCTGGACAAAACTATAATTCAAAAAAATACATGCACCCCTATGTTCACAGCAGACTATTCAAATAGCCAAGACATGGAAACAACCTAAATGTCCATCGACAGATGAATGGATAAAGAAGATGTGGTACATGTATACAATGGAATAGTACTCCAGTGGAATATAACCTATAATGGAGAAGAATCTGAAAAAGAACATATATATATATATATACACGAATCACTTTGCTGTACACCTGAAACTAACACAACACTGTAAATCAACTATACGTCTATAAAATAAATAAATAATACATTTCCAGCTACAGCCACTGAAAAGACTTAGAAGCAATGACAGACACCCCAGTAGCAATGAGCACACTTAGAATCCAAATCCTGTTTTCTAAAAACATTCCTCACTACAAGAATCAGTTCCTTGGAGAAATGATTCTTGGTCTAGTGCAGGGAAAGAACATGGTGAATGGCTTGGAACACCTTGTGCCAGAAAGCAAATAAATGCCCCAAAACTAAGGAAGTCATGTCAAATAATACAGGAGCCAACTTACCCAAGGCTCCCACTGGCCAAATTTTGGACAACTGATTGTTAAAAAAATAAAACTGATTATAATTAACTTTGACACTTTAAATAAATAAAATCCATGAGTCTCAAGAGAATGAGAAGACAAACCACAGACCAAGAGGAAACATTTGCAAAACACATACATGATAAAAAGACCTGTTATCCTAGATATATATATAATGCTCTTAGAACTCAACAATAGGAATATGAACAATCCAAGTAAAAAATGGGCAAAAGCCCTGAGAAGACAGATCACCAAATAAGGCACACAGATGTCAAATAAACCTATGAAAAGATGCTCCACAACATATGTCATCAGGGAAACGCAAATTAAAACGAGATACCATTGCATACCTATTAGAACTGTCAGAACACTGACAGCACCAAATGCTGGTGAGGATGTGGAGCAACAGGAACCCCTGTTCATTGCTGGTGGGAACGCAAAACAGTGCAGCCACTTGGGAGCACAATTTCGCAGTTTCTTACAAAACTAAACATACTCTTACCATATGATCTAACAAATGCACTCACTGGTATTTACTCACATGAAATGAAAACTTACATCCACACAAAAACCTGCACTTGGATGTTGATAGTGGCTTTATTCACAATTGCCAAAACTTGAAAGCAACCAAGATGTCCTTCAGTAGGTGAACAGATAAACAGACTGTGGTGCATCCAGATGATGAAATATGATTCAGCACTAAAAAGCCCTGAAAAGACATGGAGGAACTTTAACTGCTTATTTCTAAGTGAAAGAAGCCAATCTGAAAGCTGCAATATGTACGATTCCAACTCTATGACATTCTGGAAAAGGTAAAACCGTGGAGACAGTAAAAGGTCAGTGATTGCCAGAGGTTATGGAGGAGGAAGGGGTGAACAGGTCAAGCACAGATGATTTCTAGGAATCTTTAGGGTTAAGAGTGAACCCTAAACTATAGTCTCTGAATGATAATGATGTGTCAATTGTAACAAATGTGCCACTCTGGTAGGAGACTTGATAGGAGGGGAGGCTGTGCATCTGTAGGAGAGGGGGTATACAGGAACTATTTGTACTTTCTGCTCAATTTTGCCTTGAACCTAAAACTGCTCTAAAAAATAAAATCTATTTAAAAGGAAAAAAAAAAATCCACGAGTCCACCGTGACATGAAAAGAGAGAGAGATAAGGAGAAAAGAGGCAGGGTAATAAAAGGAAAATTCCTCTTTATAGAACAATCTCAGAGAATAATAAGAACAAGTGATAAAATCAGAACCTTACTAATGTACCAATGACCCAGGTGAGAGCATCAGTGGATACTATTGGATGAAAGGTCGCTGGGCAGCACCCAAGCCACCACCATTCAGACTCCCTGAGTCCACTGAGCCTCAAGCAAGATCAATGAAAAGACAGCCACACCTATTCACAGCAGTCAAACCACAGGAAAAAGACAAGGAATGAGGCTGAAAGTTAACCAGGCAAAGGCAGATTTACCTACAAGGAACAGCTGAACAAAAAGGTAACCTCTCACCATAGTAAGAGAAGCCAGAAGACTATGGGAAAGTATCATAAAACATTGAAAGACAATAAAAAATGGGTGCATTTAATATATGTAAATTATAGCTCAATAAAGTTACTTAAATTAAGAAATTAGAAGAAGTAAAAAAAGGAAAGTCTAAGATGAAAGAATGATGAATAAAATGATATATATTTGAGTAAAGCTAAACACACTGATCATATTAAAAAAAACAAAAAAACTGTGGGAGCTTAAGAACAGAGCTGCATGTCAGTTGGATTTTCCAACTCATGTGTCAAGCACTACTCAAGGCCCCCGACACACGGAGATCCTGGCACATCCCTGACCCTGTCACTGGAGAAACGGTGGAGTCAGAATCCGAACACACAAAAGTGAAATGTCTGGCAGGAAATCTATTCTGAAGGCGCAGAATACAGCCACCTCACTGCAAGGTACTGTTCACCAGGAATGTAAGGCAATGAATACCCTGACACTTTCTGTATGTTTACGTTACACAAATAACAACTAAAAGAAGAGAAATACCATGTCTGTGTGTGTCTAGGGCCTATAAGAGAACAGCTTTCCCAGCAACCGAGTGCTGGTTACTATGAGGAGGTGGAATCTATATTCTGTTTGTTGTCCCAATATATAAATGGTATTTATGAGCTGTAGCAAAATGAGCACAGTAAAAGGTCTTAATATGGTATAATATTTTGAAAATTAAAGACTCTAACTACCACTTGTAACCTAAAATTGTCCTTAAGGGAAAATAAATATGTTCTAGGTTTCAAAGAGCCAGCTAAATGAAAAAACGTCTGGATTACAATGGGAAACTGCTTAGAATCGGGAATATATCTTTACAGTAAACGGAAACAAAGGCAAAGAAAGGCTTTCAACAGTTTCTCCTAATATGGTCCTTTAAGTTTTACCTTAGGACTGTGAGTGACTTGACTGACATGACTTCCTTTTTTTTTTTTTTTTTTTTAAAGATTTTTATTAGCTTTCGGTTTTATCTTTCTACTTTTAAATTTATTCATTTTTGGCTGTGTTGGGTCTTCGTTGCTGCACGTGGGCTTTCTCTAGTTGCGGCGAGAGGGGGCTACTCTTCATTGCGGTGCGCGGGCTTCTCATTGCGGTGGCTTCTCTTGCTGCGGAGCATGGACTCTAGGCGCCCGGGCTTCAGTAGTTGTGACACATGGGCTCAGTAGTTGTGGTTCGCAGGCTCTAGAGCGCAGGCTCAGTAGTTGTGGCGCACGGGCTTAGTTGTTCTGCGGCATGTGGGACCCTCCTGGACCAGGGCTCGAACCCATGTCCCCTGCACTGGCAGGCGGATTCCCAACCACTGCGCCACCAGGGAAGCCCTGACATGACTTCTGCGTGTCTGGAAAAACTATTCTATCTTCAGGCTGCAGTTTCTAGCTTTAAACACAGTCAGTCCTAAACTGTTCTTAGCATGATTTTAACTACTTTAAAATAGAAGTTTCCAGTAAAAAAATTTGCAAGATACTGACTTTATTTTAAAACATACACAGTGACTACTGAAACAGTATCTACAGTTACGATTATAGAAACAGTAAAAAGCTTCAAAACGAACAAAGATTTCTTACTTCTCAGATACATTCAAGTCCACTGCCAAGTGGAGCATCTCTTACCCACTCTCCTTCACGTCCAAGCCATCAAACATCTGAATGAGGGAGACAGCGACTTCATAGATGTCCTTGGTTATCACTGGCTCCTCCAAGAGGTGAGGAGAAAGCTAGAAAGAGGAAGAGGAAAAGCCAAAACAGGATCACCAAGGAAACTCTGGGGTCGGATGGGTGACCCGCGAGTTTACCACCATAACAAATACCCCGAATAAACATGGCAAAACTGGTATGCAGCCAGTATCTGGTGCCTGCTAAGCATCAAGCCCTTCTCAAGGCCCAACACCCACGGCACACGCGTCACGGGAGCAATGGAGGAGTCAGGGTCCACACGTACAGAAGCGAGACCTCTGGCGGGAAATCTATTCCTAAAACAAAGAAAAAGTTGCTCCAAATGCCGGTGGAGCCAGGAAGAGCCTCTGGTCAGAGCCAGTGCTCATGCCCTCGACCTCAGAGAGCCTGAGGGACTGCACCAGCATCACGTGGAAAGTAGCCCTAAAAATCACAAGTACCAGGAAAAGGCAACAGCCCATCTGTATCTGCCAATTTACAGTAATAATATAACCATGTCATATTATAGCTACCAAGCTTTTTGAGGGGGTCCCTAGACTACTTTTAATTGTGCATTAAAACAAAGCCACATGGAGCCCCGTTCCTTTAAACTTGCCCTTCAGGTGCTTCTCTGGAACACTGGGGTTCAACCACATCCACAGACCCCCTGGTGAGGTTAGAATTACCCGTCTGAGCTGAGAGCGTTCACAGGACCAAGGCCATCACTGCGTATCTCTCCAGAATATTCAGCATTACGTTATGTCACTGTTGCCAAAGAATCTATTTTATAGCCATACTGAGTTTTTTCACCAAGAATAAGACAGCTTTTTTGTTTATTTAATAATTTTACTTACCAAGTACTGTATGAAAGACACAACATTTGATTTTGTGAAGAACAGATCAGAAGACTTCAGGAGAAACTCCTTTTCCAATTTTTACTTAGAGTAAATTAAGTCAGCTAGTATTCAAATAATCCATGTTTCATTAAAATTACAATTCTACTAATATAAGTATGACAAATTGACTTTTACTTGATCAATAATTTTGAATAAGCATTCTTGACGTTCAACCTTTAAATAATTTTCTACTTTACCCAAACAATAACCAGTATTTACCATAACGCAACCAGACAAAAAAGAAATAGAAGAAAAGGTATACTTTTCACAAACTCCAACAGTAGATCCAAACCCCTCTAGAATTGTTTTCCTACAAGCAAGCTGCGGGAAAAGCATGACATCAGTTCACAAGTGACTTCACTGAGTTCTAGAATACAAGCCCAGAGAATATTTTTTGAACACACTGCTAAGATACCAAACATAGCCCTGCTTTCTCCAAGCCAGCCTTGACACAGGTGACAAAGGACATACACCAGTCACAGCCCACCCATCCACTTGTTGAACCCATCCCCTTCTGTTTGCGGAGAGGAAACCAGGAGGAGACACGACAGACAAGCGTCCGCATTCCCGGAGGGCACGGTGTGGCCAGGCAGCGGAGTGAAGTGCACTGCAGAGGGCGTGCTCAGTCGGGAGCAGGACGGTGGAGGGAAGCGCCGCGATCCACACAGGCGGGGCCAGGGTAGCTCCAGTCAGCCCGCCCACCGGTGCCCAGTGTTCAGCGACCATGATGTTTCTGTTCCAAGCTGAGGCCCCGGAGCCCCGCCTGTCTGCCTCCATCCCAGTCGGCCTGTCCGGGAAGGAACCCGTCCCAACCATCCTCCCAAATCCCCTTCAAATGGATTACAGCAAAACCAAGCAGAGTTCTAGAACCGTGATGCTCTAGGGTGGTGGAGCGTGCTCCAAAAAGAACCCACGGGGAGGCCTGGGGAGTGGGCCATGCTCTGCTGCTGGACCAGGCTGCAGATCACGGGTGGCCACAATTTATCCCAGTGCGCGATTACATTTTATGTCCTTTCCTACGGGCCGGTTCTGTGAGGGTTTTTTGGCAATTAAAAAAAAAGTTGAAAATGAAGCATGAAAAGGGCTCTTCAAAGGACACTGAAAGTAACAGCCAGAGTTGGTAACAGAAAAACCAGGAGGGCATCATGGGACCCAAGGGAAGGGTGAGTTTCAAGAAAATCAAAGTGGCCAACAGTGTCAAATATTAGAGAGCTCAGGGGGTGTAGGGCCGAGTGCTCTGGACTTCACAAGGCGGTCACTAGTGATACTGGGGGGTGCAGGCTTGGCTGAGAGGCGGCAGTGAGTGGGGGGCGGGGGGTAGAGAAGTGGGCACTGGGAGTTCAAAGTCTGGCAAAAGCTATGAGAAACAGGGCACCTAACGTGGGTGTCTTTTAAGATGAAAGAGACTCAGCGCTGTTTAAATGTGGAAAAGATGCTAGGAAAGACACAGAGAGGAGGGCAGTGAATCAGACGAGGCCCCTAAGGCGGTGGGAAGGGATGAGACAACCACAGGGTGGAGAGGCCACTGCTCCGGAGGAGGAGGACCTTCTCCCTTGCAACACGAGACAGCGTGCTGAGTAATCACATGACAGCACGACTAATCACGGTAATAAAACTGTGATTTTAACAAAGGCCCTCTGACTCCAAAAATTATAATAGAATCTACATAAAGCACCTTTTCTGTAAGGCTTAAAATTAATACGGAGTTAAATCTTGAGTATCGGTTCACTGAAACCCTAAGTGACACCGATCAGGACAGCGCTGGGGCCAGGTGTCCTCTAGCAGGCGAACACGATGCACCCATCCGCCGCCAGGGCCCACACGGGCTCGGGGCACGTGCCCAGGCCAGACCCCACTCCTCAGCACATCCACAAGGAATCCAACACAAAACACACATCAACAGAAGTCAATCAGACGTTGGCCCGGTGAAAAGACTAGTAAAGCATTATTACTCTCATATTCCAAAATGGGTCAGACAAGGCACAATGTTTAAATGTTATAAATACGGGCCCTCTCCCCTCCACCTTGAATACGGGCTGCACTTAGAGAGACTTGTTTCCAACCACGGAGTCCAATAAGAAAACGAAAGAATGTCTCTCCTTACCCTGTTCATAACCTTAGGGGGGGTGACAGACAATAAACAAACAAACTAACCTAATATATATATACACATATATACGGAAAAAGAAAAGGAGGGCAGAGTCACATTACAAGGGAGCAGCCTGGTAACCACCACCGGGGCCAGGAGATCCGGGCCGCGTCGCCAGCGATGAGCCGTGCTGCTGGTCACGATGGGACGGAACAACACTTCACTCCGGTGCTCTTCCTCCCCCAAACTCACAGCCCCGGTCTACCCATGAGAAAAACACCAGAAGAATTCCAGTAGTGGGGCACCCTACAAAATACCTGGCCGGTTCTCCTAAAAATCGCCAAGGTCATCAAAAATAAGAGAAGTCTGAGAAACTGTCACAGCCCAGGGGAACCTAAGGAGACAGGACAGCTAAGCACAATGTGGGATCCTAGAGCAGAAAAAGAACATTAGGGAAAACCAGTGAAATCCAAACAAACTCAAGTTCAGCTAACAGGAATGTACCAGTGTTAGTTTCTTAGTTCTGACAGGTTTGGGGTTTTTTCTGAAGTGCTACAAAGTGAATGTTAACTGTAGACTCTAGGTGACGGACACATGGGTGTTCACTACAAAATTTCTTTCAACTTTTCTGTTTTGAAATACTGTCATTTTAAAAGCTGGGAGAGGACTTCCCTGGTGGCGCAGTGGTTAAGAACCCGCCTGCCAATGAAGGGGAAGCGGGTTTTGAGTCCTGGTCTGGGAAGATCCCACATGCCACGGGGCAACTAAGCCCGTGCACCACGACTACTGAACCTGCGCTCTAGAGCCCGCGAGCCACAACTACCGAGCCTGCGTGCCACAACTACCGAAGCCCACGCGCCTAGAGCCCGTGCTCTGCAACAAGAGAAGCCACTGCAGTGAAAGGCCCGCGCACCGCAACGGAGAGTAGCCCCGCTCGCCGCAACTAAAGCCCACGCGCAGCAACAAAGACCCAATGCAGCCAAAAATAAATAAACTAGCTAACTAATTTTTTTTAAAAAATTAAAAGCTGGGAGAAAAAAAAGAAGTGCTACATTCTAATGGCCATCACTGGCCTCCCTCTGACATAATTAGATTTGACAAAATATATCTTCTAATGAGGTGAACCCTAGTCGGCCAACTCATTGTAGTAGAGACTGTTTACTTTAACATTATAGATTTCTTTTTTTTTTTGGCGAGCTGCGCAGCATGAGGGATCTTAGTTCCCCAACCAGGGATCAAACCCATGTCCCCTACATTGGGAGCCCAGAGTCTTAACCACTAGACCACCAGGGAAGTCCCTACAGATGTTTTTAATAAAAGTCAAACTCCTATACAGAGCAATCTGGCAACGTCCATCAAAATTCCAAATGCACACATCCTCTGACCCACTTCCAGGAAGGCACAACCTACACAGGGGTCCTCGAAAGAGGTGTTTTACTCCCTTTCCAAGGATGTCCAGAAACATTTTTGGTTGTCACAGGGGGGTGGGGATGGGAAGGAGCCCTACTTGCACCTGGTGGGTCAAGGCCAGCAGAGCTATTAAATATCAAGCATCCTGGGCTTCCCTGGTGGCGCAGCGGTTGAGAATCCGCCTGCCAATGCAGGGGACACGGGTTCGAGCCCTGGTCCGGGAAGATCCCACATGCCGCGGAGCAACTAAGCCCGTGTGCCACAACCACTGAGCCTGCGCGTCTGGAGCCTGTGCTCCGCAACGAGAGAGGCCGCGATAGTGAGAGGCCCGCGCACCGCGATGAAGAGTGGGCCCCGCTTGCCGCAACTAGAGAAAGCCCTCGCACAGAACCTAAGACCCAACACAGCCAAAAATAAATAAATAATAAATAAATAAATAAATGTGAAATTCTAAAAAAAAAAAAAAAAAATATCAAGCATCCTACAATGCACAGGACAGCCCCCACCACACAGAATTACCTGGCCCAAAATATCAATTGTTCTGAGGCTAAGAAACCCTGGCCTACAAGATATACCTTCACATGCACAAAGATGTTCTCTTTAGCACTGTTTTTAATAAGAAAAGATAAGAAACACTGGAGATTAGTTAAATAAAGAATAATCTTTACTACGTGCACCCCAACGTTCATAGCAGCACTGTTCACAATAGCCAAGGCATGGAAGCAACCTAAATGCCCATCGACAGATGAATGGATAAAGATACGGTACATATATACAATGGAATAATACTCAGCCATAGAAAAGAGTGAAATAATGCCATTTGCAGCAACACGGATGGACCTAGAGATTATCATACTAAGTGAAGTAAGTCAGACAGAGAAAGACAAATACCATACGATATCTCTTACATGTGTAATCTAAAATATGATGCCAATGGACTTATTTGCAAAAAGACTCAGAGACATAGAAAACAAACTTCTGGTTACCAAAGGGGAAAAGGGGTGGGGGAGAGATAAATTAGGAGTTTGGGATTAGCAGATACCAACTACTACATATAAAATACATGAACAGTTAAGGTCCTACTGTATAGCACAGGGAACTGTATTCAATACCCTGTAATAAACCATAATGGAAAAGAATATGAAAAAGAATATATACACACACACAATATATATATAACCAAATCACTTTGCTGTACACCAGAAACTAACACAACAGTGTAAATCAACCGTACTTCAATTTAAAAAAAAGAATAATCTTTATACTTATATTCACATAAAAGAATGTTATGTAGCCCTAAAAAGGGAATGAAGAAACTATATGACATGTAAAAAATGTGAAAAGGTAAGTGAAAAAAAAAACAAGATGCACATAGAATAGCATGCTATCACTCTGTAAAAAAGAGAAACAATACATCAATATTTGCTTGTAAATATGGAAAGATCCAAAGAAATTAATGACAATAATTTAGTGGGGGAGCTGGGCAGACAGAGGACAGGAGTAGGAAGGAGATATTTTATACCCACATATACTCCTCGATCTTCAAATCCTATAAATGTATTACCCACGTGAAAACAACTGTAAATCAACTGCAACTTTTCATAAGAATATATTATCACACACTGTTCCCACAATGCAGTCCTCCTTCAGTTTAGAGCAATACAACTTACATTAGAAAATTTAATTTAACAGAAATAAGATTACCTCTACCCTCAGCTCAATCTACAATTTTGTAGCTGACCAAAAGCTGACATTTTATTCTTCAGCACCAATAAAGTATAAAACCAGTATGAATAATTTTCACCAGGATATACAATGTGAGTGCTTATCATGCTCACAGTTTAGGACAACAAACCCCGGAGTTTCCTTCCTCTTATTCTTCGCCAGTCCCATTCCACACCATCTCTCTGCTCCAATTGTAAGCTCCAGTAGAGCCTTGCAGCTGTAGCTAAGAAATGCGGTTTGATCAAATGCAGAAGTACATCCACTGTAAAAGAAACAATGCATTCCAACATACCCTGTTATGATGAATATGCTCCAAGTCATCAAGATAATATTCCTCAACTGAATAGGGCTTTCCTTCCACTTCAAAAACATAAGCAGGGTTCATCTTGTTCTGAACAGGAACAGCAAAGTAACGTGCAAACTCTTTACAGTTGATGGTGGCCGACATCAGGACTACCTACAGAGTAAGAGAAACCATTAAAACAGACAAAATGATGGTGACAATAATAACCGAAATGAAATACGTTTACAATTCCAGGCTTGTCTTCTGTTTTAATAATTTTCAAAACTTTAACTGAATACTTCAACTTGATCTCCAGTGTAATTCAAAGTATTACAGTTTAAAGAATGCTCAGAGATGCCAACTTTTAAATTTCTCTTCAATTGCTTTATCAAGTGAGAAACTACATTTCTCCAATAAAGCTAAATTACAACCATTAACCTAAAAGGACACTTTGCATCAGAAAGCTAACTTAAGGGCTTCCCTGGGGGTGCGGCGGTTAAGAATCCGCCTGCCAGTGCAGGGGACACGGGTTCGAGCCCTGGTCTGGGAAGATCCCATATGCCGCGGAGCAACTAAGCCCGTGCGCCACAACTACTGAGCCTGCGCTCTAGAGCCCATGAGCCACAGCTACTGAGCCCACGTGCCACAGCTACTGAAGCCTGCGCACCTAGAGCCCGTGCTCCACAGCAAGAGAAGCCACTGCAATGAGAAGCCCGTGCACCGCAACGAAGAGTAGCCCCCGCTCGCCGCAACTAGAGAAAGCCCGCGTGCAGCAACGAAGACCCGACGCAGCCAAAAATAAAACAAATAAATAAATTTATAAAAAAAAACAAACAAACAAGCTACAGCTTAAAAAAAAAAAAAGAAAGCTAACTTAAGACAGAATAAGCTACTAGATGATATGCTCCAGAAAAATGAGGGAGTAAAAAGCACCAAAGAGAGGGCTTCCCTGGTGGCACAGTGGTTAAGAATCCGCTTGCCAACGCAGGGGACACGGGTTCGAGCCCTGGCCCGGGAAGATCCCACATGCCGCGGAGCAACTAAACCCGTGTGCCACAACTACTGAGCCTGCGCTCTAGAGCCCGCGAGCCACAACTACTGAGCCCACGTGCCACAACTACTGAAGCCCACGCGCCTAGAGCCCGTGCTCCGCAACAAGAGAAGCCACCGCAATGAGCAGCCCGCGCACCACAGCAAAGAATAGCCCCTGCTCACCACAACTAGAGAAAGCCCGCGCACAGCAATGAAAACCCAACGCAGCCAAAAATAAATAAATTTATTAAAAAAAAAAAAAAAGAAAGGTCCAGATTCCGGGGACTTCCCTGGCAGTCCAGTGGTTAAGACTCCACGTTTCCTATGCAGGGGGCACAGGTTCAATCCCTGGTCAGGGAACTGAGATTCCACATGCCCTGTGGCATGGCCAAAAAAAAGAAAAAGAAAGGTCCGGACTTGTTGAATAACCTTCAATGTCATCTTTAAGATTCAAAAAAAGGAATGAAATAGCCAAATTCTCTCATTCATTTTATAGTCATCTCAAGCAATAAGACAACTTATTGCAAATTTCGGGTTCCATTTAGTCAGCACCCACCAGGTGAGACTGTGAGCGTCCCAAGGTAGATGTCCCTACCTTGGGGCAGGGTGGGAATGTCTCCCTAAACGGACAGACAAAATATGTCATGATTTAGAGGGCATCTGTTTTCCAATAACAGCAAATCCTTCCATAGTTCCTTTATATAATGAATGACATGCACCCAATCACTGCTGCTTCTGAAAGACTCCTACTTAGCATGGCTGGATTGACCTATGTCTAAACTGCATAATAATTATAAACCTTTTGCTATTTTGGCCTAGTTCACTTCTTTGTCCTTTTTGTTCAAATAGAATGTAAGCAATGTTTACCATTGCCACGGACTTTCAGTTAGCTCCTAACTCAAGTCTCCTATAATAACAGTGCATATAACTATTCTCAAACTTCAATATGACTCAGTGCTACTTTTAAAACAGAGATTACAGATATAGTCACATACCTTCAGATTATGGTACCTATTCAACCAAAAGCAGTGCTCTAATACCCAGCGTTTCATTAGAGTCAACTATTATCAGATCATTTTCTGCAGCCTGGAGAATATTTTACAATTTAATGCAACATAATAACCAAAAAGTACTCCATAGCCTGATCATACGAGAACGCCCTTTAGCCAGCTTCCTAGCAAGATCTGGAGGACTACACAAGACAATGAATTTTAAGAGTCACTGCTTTCAACTGTTTCTATTAAAATAAAGAAAAACAAAACTAAATAATAAATCTTAACCCTAAATGTTTCAGTTACTCATGAAATCAACTTTACCTTCACAAAACGTGAATTTGTTCTTAGAAGTTTGCGGACGACCAACAACAGGAAATCCATTTCTTCAGTTCGCTCATGTACCTGCAAAATAGAAAGGGGGCACCCCACGTGGGAAGGCACACGGCACCGCTGAGTGACCGGAGGGAAAGGGGTTCAACGGTGCGCCTAGGGGCCTGGGGACTAAGTCTCTGCGCTAAACGCCGTCCCTCAGGAAACTATCACTCCTGTTTAAGAGGAAGCAAAGAACGGCGGCCCACAAACCAGAGAGCACACACGAGAGGCGTGTGCGTCACTGTGCCCCCCAGCCCCCGTGCTTCTCTGTAGGGCCCTACTGGCATCTGGACAGAGGAATGTTTAGCACTCTCGGCCCTGCCCACTGTGACAACACAAAGCGTCCCACCACCGAGGAGCAGCAGACCAGCCTCCCTCTGCCGCTCCCGGCCCACAGCACCCATCTGCATGGGCGTATTTACACTACTACTTCAGCAAGGGAGTGCAGGGCAGTGGCTATGCCCGGGCAGCAGTGCCCCCTGCCTGGCAGGCTGGAGCTCACAGGGTGGGCTCGGGAAGAGCTGGCTCAGTCAGGAACAGGTAGTGCAGGGCTGGGTGAGGAGCTGAGGGCGATAGGAAGCCCCGCGGTAGCACCCGGGGAAATGGGGCTGCGGGGTCCCCCGGGGGCCTGCTGCTCAGACAGCGCCCTCCTGGCCGAGCCACCCCGAGGGCCTGCCCCGAACCAGCCAACACCCAGGGCTAAGTCACGTGTGGCCATTTCTCTACACTTAGTCGGGCTCCCCAAGGCACAAGGGGACAGCAGATTCTACTCTGGGACATTTCTCTGCCCAAGTGGAGAGATTAGCTACTGAGTCTGAAAGAGGGCGCTCCCTTCTCCTCCAGGCGAAAGGCTCCATTGTTTATTCTCTAGCCGGCTCCTTCCCGGCCGCACTTCCCACTGAAGCAGGTATGGACAGAAAGAGTACAGAGAAAAGAAAAAAAAACCAGCAGCTGGAAAGTATTTAACGCTCCTGCATAACGGCTGGAAACCCTAACAGACACCTTATTAATCTAACTCTCATTTCGTTCTATCACCAAACCCCAGAGCACTTCCTCAACACAAACATCCTGCCTCACGTACTTAAGAAAGAAAAATAAAGGCTGTGCTCAGGCAAGAGCCCCAAAGTGACCTCTCCTTAGCGCTGAGACTCCCCTGGCCTCCACACCACCACTACAGCCTCCAGAGCTCTGACTTCACACAACCCGGCTTCTCCCAGTTGCTGGAGGCCGGGCTGCCTCCCCCTCCTGCCCTGAGGACCCCACTCACCCCTGTATCCCAGGATGCCCACAGTCCCCTCCCTGCCCCAGGCCCTTCTCCGTTGCCCATAATTACACATATCTCAGTAGATATGTGTCTCCTCAGCAGAGTGGCTGAGAGCAGAAACTACAACTTCTGCATCTTTACAACCTCAGCACCTAATGAGGCAAGTACTCAAAAAATGTTTACTAAACGAATGAGTCACTTGAAGCTAGTTTATTCTTTTTCAAGAGCTAAGAAGTTAAGGACATGATCATTCCATTTTCAACTGCCTGGCCATCTTCAACTTTTTATATTTCTTTTGAAATTCAAATCATCCTGAACAATAGGAACAAAATTCTTTGTAAAACTGAAACTTCAGGTCTATCCAACCCATTAATTCGTTAAGCAAATAGTTATTAGAGCACCTACGAGGAGCTGGGGACATGGTGGTAGAGCAGGAAGCTGCTCGTGTAACCGAGTGACGAGGCGCTCCCCTGTAGGACAAGCTCCTGCACAGTGTAGCCGACTTGCGTTCAGCTACCATCACGCAGCTTCAGGAAGGAATGCACCCAGTAACGCAGTGTGCATGGGCACGTCCACACCACTCAGGCGTGTGTGCGCAAAGACACCTCCTAACACAGTCAGAGAGTTGCTGGATCTACAGAAATAAATGGAGGCAAGAGAAGTAGAGCTCTGGAGTGAACTACCCCACAACACCATGCTATCTGGAGGCCTCAGTAAAAGGCTCAACAACAAACGGTAACTAATGTGGACTTTATAATACCACCTTTGGGCATACTGCTGAGTTTGAATTTCATCACTACCTAAAGACACTCAAAACTGCCAAAAGTCATAAAGAAAAATTATGAACCATACTGCACATCACACTGTATTGCAAAGAATAACAACATATTTTCCACCTATTTTTACTCTCCCAAACAACCAACAGTAATTTAAAACCAAGTAAATGTACACAGGCTAGTAAATGCACCCACTCAGCTTCACCTGCAGTATCAATGGAAGAAATTTTCACATATTGAGGTGTGGGGAAGTCATTCTGGCTTATACATGACAT
This sequence comes from Eschrichtius robustus, assembly GCF_028021215.1. Lineage (NCBI taxonomy): Eukaryota > Metazoa > Chordata > Mammalia > Artiodactyla > Eschrichtiidae > Eschrichtius > Eschrichtius robustus. The sequence continues at coordinate 1,835,406 of NC_090824.1, forward strand.
GCTTGGACTTTATGCTAATTAGAACAGCCTTGTTTTGTGGCCTGTCACACAGGCATTGTGCATCTGCTTTAACCATTAAAGAAGAGAATGCATTTAAACATAAAAATGGAGTAACTATGGTTCAGGCATCCAAAATGGGGCCGGGTGGCCCTTGTGGATGTGGTTTCAGACACGTTCTTCCATCACTTGGAACCTGAATTTTCTGAACTGTATCAGACTCAAGGACACCTTCAGCCATTCTCAATACAGTATCTGCCAGCAGCTGCCAACTGTAACCTTATGGTCTCAAGGTCTCCGCTTATAATTATGCAACCATTTCAGACCCCAACCAATCCTTGCTTAACTAGCACCCTTACTTCTCTCCAGCTCCAATCCTAATTCTCAACAAACAACTTGTATTTTTCAGTTTTTGCCTTTATAAGCCCCCCATTTTGTAGTCCAGCAGAACACAGTTCAAGTGCTTCTTTAATCTGTGTGTCCCAGGCTATAGTCCTCAGTTTGGCTCAAATAACACTCTTTTCTATTCCTATTATAGATTGTTTACTGATTATTTCCATTGACAGTATGTTTCGGTATTATACTGATCACACACATATCAAGAGAATGGAGAGACCTTTCCCTAAAGGGCTGCTCAGGGGCTTTCATTCCAGCCTCTATCAGGTACTCCAGCCCCACCTCACAGTCTCCCACTAATCCTATTTATTTGCTGATGTTTCTAATGCCACAAGAAATAAGTAAAGCTTCTCAAGGCATAATTACTGATGAGGTTTAAAACTCAAGAGTTTGGGGTAGAGGCATTTCCAAAGCTCCTTGGAAAACTGTTTGAACACAGCATCTCCCCACCTCAAAAAACTCTATAAACAAAATCAGGAATTCCCTGGTGGTCCAGTGGTTAGGACTCGGCGCTTTCACTGCAGAGGGCGCAGGTTCAACCCCTGGTCAGGAAACTAAGATCCCACAAGCCGCATTGCGCGGCCTAAATAGAACAGAATAGAATCAAATCAAAATCAATTAAATATTCCATCCTTACTGAGAAAAGTCGAGAAAGCTAAGACTGGCACAAAGACAGGGTTCACAATACTTTATTAGAGATTTTTTTAGAAAAGTGAATAGATCAATATCATCTATTTACTTTATTCATTTTCTTAAAAGATATTATTGTCCTTGTTTTACTAGATGGAAAGTATCTGTAAGGCACAAAAAATACCTACAGACAATTAAAGTTCTCTTAATTGTCTGATGTGGCTAACACTCTAAACCAGGGTCAGCAGCCTTTCCCTGTAAAAGGCCAGAGGGCAAATACTTCCAGCTTCACGGAACATATGGTCCTGTGCCAACTACTCATCTCTTCTGTAGAACACCAGCAATCATAAACAAAGAGCAAAACTGTGTGCCAATAAAACTTTACTTACAAAAACAGGGGCCAACTTTGGCCTGAGGGCTGTAGTCTGCCAACCCCTGCTCTAAACAAGGAATCTTTTCACAGTCCTCAACATCCCCACCCACATTTGGGAAGTAAGAGCAAAGTATAAAAACAGAAAATCAACATTCTAAGTAGAATAAGCAGATATAGACCCAAAGTACTTTTTGACACGTTACAAGTAACTTGCACTGTGCTCTCTTATCAAATAGGAACATGAACATAAGAGCAGAGCACTTACTTCATCAATGAAGACATGCGTGAATTCCATCAAACTCTTGGCACTAACTATTTTCTGAAGCAGCACGCCGGTTGTCATATAAATTAACTTGGTATCTTCTGTTGCTATTTTCTCCAACCCTACCTAAAATTTGGGAAGGAAAAAAGAAAGGAGAAAATTTTCAGTTTAAATGGTTCACATTTAACTACCAAAAAATGCTATGTTCATTTCATAATGAAGGTAAGAAAGGGAAAAAAAATTATTGTATATCACAAAAAATATAGGGCCTAAATTAAAACTGAAATTCTCAAGTTGATTTTTCTTCTTTCTTCTTCTTCTTTTTTGGTGATGGGGGGAGAGAGTGGCCTATCTAGTCGTACTTCCCATATCATTTTTATGTTAAAATGATTATGTATGAAGACATCTTCAACATAAAGATATAATTAATAGATAAAATTATATAAAAGTCATTCTCAAGTCTGAGCATTCTCACTTCTCTTCTATTCAACTGAGAAAGAAACTAAAGTTATCAATAGTTTCAAGAACTTCAGAGATTCACTGTTTTTAAAATTATACCATAATTCTGCTCTATAAGCAACTGATTTCATTTTCTTTTCCAGCAGAAAATAATCACATCTTATCATCAACTTACATAAAATAAATAATTAACAAAGAGGGACTTCCCTGGCGGTCCAGTGGTTAAGACTCTGCGCTTCCGACACAGGGGGCGTGGGTTCAATCCCTGGTCGAGGAACTAAGATCCCACATGCCATGTGGCATGGCCAAAAAATAAATTAAAAGAAAAAATTAACCGAGAGCGAGATGGCTACCTCTCAGTCTCACCTGATAGCCCACCAGACCACCCAGGGCCCAGGCGCGCTCTTTACTGATCCACCTGGCGATGCTGCTGGCCCCGATCTTCCGCGGCTGGGTGACCACAATGTTGCAGTAGGTAGAGCGTTGGAGGTAATGATCCAAGATATACTGCGGGAGCTGAGTACTTTTACCACTACCAGTGGCACCGTGTATGATTACCACAGAATTACTTTCTATCAAAGAAACGACCTAGAATTTAAAAAAAAAAAAACCTTCAAAATTGCCACAAATTTAACAATGATGTAATAAAGTATTACCTATGAACCAAAAGCTTTATCTCAGGAAGACTTTCAGAATTTATTTTCTTTTCATCCTTAAAAGTTAAATTATTACCTAACCACCTAAGCATCACAAACGAGAGAAAGAAGGTTACTAATGGTTGCTGAATTTGAAACCAATTTGACCACTGTGAACAGAAACTAATTGCCACAGAAATTCAGGCCAAGTTCACTGAGCCCTATGTCTCAATTTCTTCGTCTATAAATATGAAAACACCAAAATGAATTTCTATAGCTCTTGCTAAGTCTAAATTTCTATTATTTTAAAATTTTGTAATGAACCTCCGTGTAATTCTACTGAGAAACATGAAAACACAGCTGTTATTACACTCAAGTGGCTTTAAATTCTCATTTGAAACTCTTCAGACACATTTTTAAACAATTAACTTCTACTGTTCCACGTACAGACTGTACGGAGCAGCTCTAGAACGCCAACCCAATTTCTCCCCACCACCCCCCACCTCCCCACCCTAAACATGCGTAAGCTCTTACCACTCTAGCAATTGCCGTGGTCAGGGAATACAAATTAATTTGAATATTGGCCTCTTAAAAATTAATAAAGTATATCTACTCTACAAAAGCTGCATGATTCGATCTAAAGCAAAATAAAAATTAAATTTAGAACATTTACAGTTCAGTCTTATCTATAACCACTTCTTCCGCTAGTATAGTTAATTAAGGTTTCAATACGCTTACTTTTACCCATGTTTAATAACATGTAACTAATTAAAAGTGTAATCATCCTGCTGCTATACTGCCCAACATTGTTCTTAAAATAATGTATCAATGACTGATCAATCACCAGGCAAACAAACCAGGCAGAGTGTAAAGAAAACCCAGTGGAATGCTAGAGAAGACTGCGGCTGAGGGCATTATTTGCTTTCTAAAAAGTCTGGGCAGTGGGTATTGCAAGAAGCAGCTCTCCTGGGGCCCAGCAGGTGTTTACTCACACTTATTTCAGAGCAGGGAAGACTAGATGAATAATTAAATATGAGGAGATGAGCTCAGGGGAAGGCTGAACAAATGAAGCACAGCCGAAAGGAAGGCCATCAACACGCTTATTACACAAAACCACCTCCCCGGGGTGCCTGCCCAGCACCTCATCACTTTCAGACCAGAAACCAAGGGCTGGGTCACCGGCATTTAGTCAAACAACAAAATTACATTATGACAAAAATAATTTTACCTCTTCCTTACATCGATTTATAGGCAAATCAGGATATTTATAAGTTGTCTCTGGGATGCACATCACATTGCTTGATTTAGCTAAAGGTGGCCTTGGACCTGGATTCAGACAAAACAAATACGATGCTATTTCTTATATGAAAAAAGACAAGGTAGACAACCTACTGTTTTATCTATATATACAGCAAGCTGTACACACACACAAATACACATTCTACAGGCTAACGCTGTGAGCAGGGTAATCAGAAAATTCCCTTACACCCACTGCTAATAACTTATACAAGCTGAGCACCACCTTACCCTCCGTGAGAGCAATCAGTGTCGTAGGCTCAGCACTACCTGCTAAGATAAAAGATCTGCAGAGCACAGTACTCATCACTTGACAATGGCACAAAAATGATTAGCTTAAAGAACAAACTTTTACTTGAAATTTCACACCAATTTGTTAAGTGTTCATTCCTTGCTACTAAAATACATCAGTAGTAGACAACCAAACACCCTAAGGATACCTTGGGAACAAGCACCCTGGAAGGGACAACTTTACTCTGACAAAGACACACCTTGGGGAGCTTCCCTGGTGGCGCAGTGGTTGACAGTCCGCCTGCCAATGCAGGGGACGTGGGTTCGATCCCTGGTCTGGGAAGATCCCACATGCTGCGGAGCAACTAAACCCGTGCGCCACAACTACTGAGTCTGTGCTCTAGAGCCCGTGCGCCACAACTACTGAGCCCGCATGCCACAACTACTGAAGCCCGCGCACCTAGAGCCCGTGCTCCACAATGAGAAAAGCCACCGCAATGAGAAGCCCGTGCACTGCAACGAAGAGTAGCCCCCGCTCGCCGCAAGTAGAGAAGGCCCGTAAGCAGCAACGAAGACCCAACACAGCCAAAAATAAATAAATAAAATAAAATAAATTTATTACTTAAAGAAAAAAAGAAAGACACACCCTGGGGAGCTCTGCCCAGCCCTGTTACTGAACATCCTCCTGTACATACACGCACTACACTCCAGATGCCACAAATTCTTGACAAATCATCAAAATTCACAGGATACAGACTTCTATTGGGAAGGAAGTTTGACTTCCAAAGTAAATAAACTTTGAAAGCTTCCCTGTCTCTCCCAAACTCAGCACTGAGCTGGCTCCCTCCCCAGGTCTCCCCTCAACGCCCCCCTCCCTGTTCCTCCCAGCCCTTCGCTTCTCTGCCGCAGCCTCTCCCTCTGTTCTGCCATCACCCTTCCCACTTGACACACGTGTCCATGCTTTGCTTTTGCTCTCCTACATTTTCCCCTACACATACTCTCAGTTTCAAAATCGGTCTAACTATATAATTAAAATATGGCTATTTTCCTACAGTTGAATCAAGATGTGCAGTACTTGTTCTGAATTATAAGAACAGAGGAGACCGTTCTGATCTCTCTCAAAGCAAAAACAGCTTCTCTGTGGAAGCAGAGTTCCTTCTAGGGCATCGCGGCACTGACTTCGGGGGAAAGCTCTCTAAGTCCTGCCCTCAACAGCTTTCTAACCTTCTAGTCACCTCACTACTGACCGCCAAACTCCAAAGCGTGCATTTCTGTCCACTCTCACATCTCACTCTCCTTCCGTTGCTCCACTTAGCTTTTAAGAAACACAATCACTGACGCTGTCCTGTGTTCCCACTGGTATACTTGCGCTCAATCTCACCCCTTCCAGAAGCACTCTTAGCTAAAAAGCCCTTTAATTTAACCACACTACCTTCAAAACATGTAGCAAAACTCAACGTGTGGGACTTCCCTGGTGGCGCAGTGGTTAAGAATCCGCCTGCCAAGGCAGGGAACATGGGTTCGAGCCCTGGTCCGGGAAGATCCCACATGCCACGGAGCAACTAAGCCCGTGCGCCACAACTACTGAGCTTGCGCTCTAGAGCCCACGAGCCACAGCTACTGAGCCCTTGTGCCACAACTACTGAAGTCCTCGCGCCTAGAGCCCGTGCTCCACAACAAAAGAAGCCACCGCAGTAAGAAGCCCGCGCACCGCAACCGGGAGTAGCCCCCGCTCGCCGCAACTACAGAAAGCCCCGTGTGCAACAACAAAGACCCAACGCAGCCAAAAATAAATTAAAAAAAAAACAAAAAAAACTCAATGTGTGAACAGTTCCTAACTTACAAATGGTTCCAAGATTTTATTAAATTATTTAGAATTCTAAATGATGGCTGGGTACCCAGGCCAGTCTACAAATGCAAGAACTGAGATGATATATGCATAAATAGGGAAAAAATAGAGACCTTCCCATTCTTGGTGTTGGTAGGCTTATCAATTAATAATAGGCCTTCTTAACACAAAGGGAAGGGATGAGACTCCAAACAAACGAGGAGAGACAGAGGGAGGAGCTCCTGAGCTGTGACACCGCTGGGAGATGCAGTGACAGGGAGTGGGACGCAGGGTGAGAGGGACAAGGCCTGCACGGGGAAGAGAGGTGACACAGACTCTTTAGAAAGACAGAAAGGCAGCAGCTATATTTTTTGCTCAGAACCTGCACCCGTGGCTCACGGTGCTGCTACACGAGCCACCACTTTGACAACACTGATGTGACTTACATTCCTTGATTACACGCATTTTGAAGGTTGCTGCTTAAAGACAGAAATGCTACAAGAAAAGAATTGCAGAAGTCCTAACTGTATTGTCTAAACCACAGCCCTCTCTCTGTTTAACAGGAAACACAGGCTGACATTTTTAGGTCACTGGCTGCAGCCGACGGAGCGTAAATCAAGTCCAGCCTCCACATCCACCGCCAGAAGGAAGACAGGAAGCAAAAGACATGTTCACGGCTGTGCAGCTCTTTCACCTGTGCAGCAGCAACCAAATCAAAGGAGGGGGCCAGGAAAATATTACAGGTAAGTTCTCAAAGAAAAGAAAATGGGTAATTTAACGCAAATCAACAAACCACATACAGCAAAGTGTAATCCAAAAGTGATATGAGAAGTACCTCAACCTCAAATTTTACTTTCCTGTTATCTCTTTATCCAAGGTTATTAACATTAAAATATCTCACATGAACTGGAAAAAACTGGAAACCATGAAAATTGCTAGTTTCTCAAATATAAAATCTAACCAAAAAAATTCAGGAGTCAGGGTTCCAAACAGTATATAATGGATTTTAACTGGAGAACATAATAACATTTCTTATCATAAAATCTAGACACTGTATACTATAGAAAATAAGTTTAATTACTACATTGCTCATTTAAGCATAAAATTAAATCTTCAAAATAATTACATATCACTTTCTCCAAGTATGGGTTGGTATTCCAAATACAAAATTAAACTTAAATTGAATATTTCCCTTCTCAGTTATTGAAAACTCCATCCAGGCCATTCTCTTAAACTCAAAAGAAAAGCTATCAAAGGGATGGAAACAACCACCAAAAATATCACCAAATTAAAAGGGAGGTAGCACTGTGGCATTTAATCACAACTAAGGACACCATCCCAGGACAAATTCAAAACTGCTATGTGAAAACAACAGAAACCCTGCAGGAGTCCACAGCTTGGAACCAAGGTCAAGCTGTTCAGAAATGCTACTAAATCTCAATTTCTAAAAAATGATTTACTTTAAACTATATAAAATATTCTAATGTAATTCACAGAAATTCACGGAATGTGCGTTCTTGGATTTCTACTTAGAAATAATTTTTTAAAACAGTTATATAGATGAAATAACACCTGTATCACGCCAAAAGCAAAGGTATTTTTTTAATTATTATTTTTTAATTTATTATTTATTTATTATTTATTTATTTATTTGGCTCATCCAGCCTCATCCAACACAACCGCATTCGTCCTCTACTGCTCCTGTGACACGTGATCCCAACCTTAGTAGCTTAAAACAACACACATTTACAGTATTCTCTTACAGCTCTGAACGTCAGAGGTCCAAAAGCAGTCTGGGCTAAGATCCAGAGGTCTGCACAGCTGGTTCCTTCTGGAGGCTCTGGAGAAGAACCCATTCCCCACCTCTTCAGCTTCGAGAAGCCGCCCGCACTCCCTGGCTCACTGCCCCCTCCTTGTTTCACTCCGGCTTCTGTCCTCACATCTACGACTGACTCCGCTAAGGGCCCTGCGATTACACCAGACCCACCCACACAGCCCCTCCACCTCAAGCTCCTCAGCTTAATCTGTAAAGTTCCTTTCACCATGTGATGCAGCACAGTCACCACATGTTCTGAAGAGGAGGGTGAGGGTCTCTGTGGAGGGTTGTTATTCAGTCTCCAACTGACCCTGCCCACCCACACACCGGGCTTTCTCCTAGTACAGGCCCTCTGCACACATTTTCCCCTCCCCCTGATCCCCAAACTGTCTAGGTAACTTCTGCAACATCTATTCATCCTTCAGCTCCAAGCTCAATTGTTACTTTCCTGATACCCCAGCTCAAGTCAGAAACCCTTGTCCTAAGTCCCCAGAGAGTTTATCTTTCAGAGCATTTACCTCCAAAAGCATTTATTTGTGTAACTACATGATTAAATGATAATCTCTGTAAGGGGAGGGACCAGGTCTTTTTAACTTATATTCTCATTGCTTCACACCGTCCCTGGCACACACCTTGATAAACATTGGTCGTTGAGTGAATCCTCCAAGTGCACTCAAAGCTATATGACTGCCTAGTGAAAAGCTCCAAATATACTAAGATGCCATGGACAGAGAAAGCAAATAGCAGTTTCAAATATGAATCCAAATCAAAAGTTACAAGAGCAGACACTTGCACTTGCAGGCACTCATTTGTAATCTGGCCACCTCCGCACAGTGGCAATCCCTATGGCATGCTCCAGGACCAGCAGTGGTGTGCTTGAGGTTTGTATATGTGAGTGACCAGGTGACGCACGGATGGGGATGTGAGGGAGGAGAGGGGCCGCAGGAGGCAGGAGGTGCCACTCCATGCTTTGAAGTGCGGCAGTCGGTGCCTGTGGGGAAGAGATGAGGTTCTCGTGTGTGTGTGTGTGTGTGTGTGCGTGCGTGCGTGTGCGCGCGTGCGTGTGCGTGTGTACACACAGCTGTTTCTATCCCTATTCTGTCTATTTACATTAAAACTGTGAGATCTCACTGGTACCTCTAATTCCAGTCCAGCCCCAAGGTTTCAACATGAAAATTTTGTTATATCCAGTTTAAAATACTTTGATTCAGAATACCTTTGCTGGGGCTTCCCTGGTGGCGCAGTGGTTGAGAATCTGCCTGCCAATGCAGGGGACATGGATTCGAGCCCTGGTCTGGGAAGATCCCACATGCTGCGGAGCAACTAAGCCCGTAACAAGAAGGATCACATCATCAAGAGTCATCTGAAAACTAACACACTTCCCCAAAAGGAAATATTAAATGACAGATGTCTTTCCACAATAACACATAGCTATTTCAGCCTTCTATCAAAGTCCACACACTCCCCTACACAGATAAAAATCACCAGGCCTCTGTTCACTGACATTTAAGAGACTTCTAAGGCTTCCCATAAATAAGCAACGATGCAATAAATGTTCTTACACGTACTACGTTGTACTTTTCTTAGAATAAGCAAATATTGAATCAAAGGACACACTATCACTTTGAACTATCACTTCTGGTAATAATGTACTGGGCTGTTCACACAAATATTCCTTCTGAGGACAACTAAAGATGCTAGATGAAATATACAAACATCATCTTTAAAAAACCGAAAGCTTGGCAAGAGAGAGAGGAAACACCAGGCCAAAGTCTATAGTAAGCCAAGAACACAGAGAGGAAGACAAAGAATTCAAAGCTGCTTCTGCCTTAGGAGAAAGATAAACAATGAGAAATTAACCTGCATATAGTAGAGTGACCAAAAAAATGAAAAATACAAAACTGCATGAGAGAGTGGGGCATAGATAATGGCTCAGAATTTTCCAGAATTGATGAAGGATACCAATATTTTATATTGTCAAGAAGCCCAAATAAATACCAAGAAGAATAAGGATTAGTATACTTTTACGTATGGACTATATTTCATAATTTTCAAAAAGGCTGGAAAATATTACTCTAACCCCAACTTCTGTCCCTAAGTCCCAGCATAAGTACATAGGGTAGAAAGAAAGGAGCCAGAACTTCCTGACTAGGAAGTCAGGTAGGAAGTTTGTGACGGATAACCTTTTATAAAGCAAAAAAATCAAAAACTTACTTCTGTCATATGAATACGGCCTAATGCTAATAAGACAATCAGCTCACTAAAAGAAAGTGCATACTCACAGAAAGTAACTAGCTTAAACCTAAACTCTGAACAGTTGTATCCTTGTATCTCCTCCTTCGGAGGAGGAGAGGTTAAGAAGGATCTTCACCTTTTATTGTATACATTTATGTACTATTTAAATTTTTGTTTTAATATGATTATTATTTTTAAAACTATTATAATTTTAATAACAATAAAATAATTTTATAATAATATATTGTTATTAAAATTATAATAACAATTTTAAGTAATTCTAATTAATAGTAAGGTCAGGGACCGTTATTAGTCTTCCAAAGGACAGACTATTTAGACACTATACTTAAGAGAGAAAAACATGAGCAACTCACAACACATCACACACTCACAATTTATAATCTATCATATACTCATCCCCCCAAAATCCTGAATTAACAAGCAATATGGATTCTTTATTGATCAAAATACATTTCTTAAAGACTTTTAAGAAGTTAATGTTTTAACATGTGAACAACTCACATATCATATTTTATGATATTTAAAGATACTCGTTTACCTGGCCCACTGGTTGAACGACCACTGCCATACATATCAAACTCTTGTGCTTCAAGTTTTCTGTATTTGTTAATATACTCCGTCTCTGAGCTCTGTTGGCTCAGTGGCCTGCAAAGAATATTAAAAGTTAGTACACTGTTTACAAAAAGCTAAGAAATTCCCACATGCTAGCAGAATTCTTGAATAGTTACTTTTTCATTAAGTCCTACAAGAAAAACTGCAAATCGTCAATAAACAAATGAAAATACACTCAAATTCACAGTCAGTCACCAAATAGATGCAAATTAAAACAATGAGAAACCTTTTCCACCCTCTGAATTGGCAAGAAGAACAACTATGCTTAGGTTACGAGGAGAGGGAGGCAGATGGGTACAAGCGGTTACTCTGCAGAGCACTATGACCTGTCCTATTAACCTCAGAACACATCTCCCGCCAGCCGACACTTCTTTCCTCAGTATCTTCCCCAAGGGCAGTATTCGCACCTGCAGACAAGGAAGCACATGCAAAGACACATATGGGAGCTGTAGGGGTTCAGAATGAGCCTCCCCAAAATGTGTCACTTTTGTATGAGGATTATTTTGAACTAAAGGCGGTCAAGACACTACAGGTTCAGGAGAGCACAGAAGCAAAACATCCCCTGACATAAATCGTAGCAATGTGTTTTCTTAGGTCAGTCTCCCAAGGCAATAGAAATAAAAGCAAAAATAAACAAAGGGACCTAATCAAACTTACAACCTTTTGCACAGCAAAGGAAACCATAAAAAAAAAAAGACAACCTACAGAATGGGAGAAAATATTTGCGAATGATGCAACAGACAAGGGCTTAATTTCCAAACTATACCAATGGCTCACACAGCTCAGTATCAAAAAAAAACAACCCAATCAAAAAATGGGCAGAAGACCTGAGTAGACATTTCTCCACAGAAGACATCCAGGTGGCCAAGAGGAACATGAAAAGATGCTCAACATTGCTAATTATTAGAGAAATGCAAATCAAAAGTACCATGAGGTATCACCTCCCACTAGTCAGAATGGCCATCATCAAAAAATCTACAAACAATAAATGCTGGAGAGCGTGTGGAGAAAAGAGGACCTTCCTACACTGTTGGTGGGACCGTAAAGTGGCTGTTTTCCAAAACGCAGCCACTATGGAGAACAGTATGGAGGTTCCTTAAAAAACTAAAAATAGAGCTACCATATGATCCAGCAATCCCACTCCTGGGCATATATCCAAAAAAGATGAAAACTCTAATTTGAAAAGATACATGCACCCCAATGTTCACTGCAGCACTATTTACAATAGCCAAGACATGGAAGCAACCCAGATGTCCATCAAAAGATGAATGGATAAAGAAGATGTGGTACATATATACAATGGAATACTACTCAGCCGTAAAAATAATGAAATGATGCCATTTGCAGCAACATGGATGGACCTAGAGATTATCATACTAAGTGAAGTCAGAAAGAGAAAGACAAATACCATATGATACCACTTATATGCGGAATCTAAAATATGATACAAAATGTTTTTTTAAAAAAGATGTTTCTTAAGGTGATAGAATTTTGTTACATCCAGGAAGTGTTATTTCATCAAAAGAATGTTCACCGCATACGCTGCATTTCATACATTCTGTAAAATCTCAGGTATAGGAGATATTTATAAGAATTTTGGCTGTACATGTGAAAACATACAGTTATTTAATTAAGAGTATGATGTCCACACTTTGGTGCATGTAAGACACTATGCAAAGTTAAATGTGTAACAGACGTTTTTAAGAGTGGTAGAATTTATTGCCTCTGGGTAGTGTTTTCTCAGTTAAAGGATATGTGCTGCAATTCATATACTTTTTAAAGATGCACATATAAAAGATGTTTCTAAGAGTCCTACATGTATATGTAAATAAGTACAGAAGTTCTTGCACTAAAAATGGGATTCACACACTGTGGTGCATGTAATAAAACATGTATAGTCACCTATGTAAAAGATATTTCAAAGCGAAATAGAATTTTGTTATATCTAGGTAATGTTTATTCAGTGAAAGTATGTGTTAACCTCACATGCTGCTTTTAATACACTCTGTAGAGGCCAGAAAAAAATAAAATAAAATAAAAAATTTTTTAAATAAAATTAAATAAGATAAAAATGAATTTACTTATGAAACAGAAACAGACTCACAGACATAGAGGACAGACTTGTGGTTGCCAAGGGGGAGAGGGCTGGGGGAGGGAAGGATTGGGAGTTTGCGGTTAGCAGATGCAAACTATTATATATGGAATGGATAAACAACAAGGTCCTACTGTATAGCACAGGGAACTATATTCAATATCCTGTAGTAAACCATAATGGAAAAGAATATATGTGTGTGTGTGTGTGTGCGTATATATAGAGAGCCCCATCTATACAGCAAGGCCAACATCTAATTACCAAACATCTGCTCTCCTTCTTATCATCCTATAAATGACCCTCCTGGGGAATTCCCTGGCGATCCAGTGGTTAGGACTCTGCACTTTCACTGCGGAGGGCCCAGGTTAAATCCCTGACCCGGAAGATCCTGCAAGCCATGTGATGGGGCCAAAAAAAAAAAAAAAGACCCTTCTGTCCTTGGAAGCCCCCGGCCCCTCTCCCACTCCTTAGTTCAGGATGTCATATATACCTCCTTTTACCGTTCTGTCTTTGAACCTCTCCAGTATGTGGGGTCTCTGACCCTCTCAGGTATGTGGGGTTCCTGAACATGTGAAATTAAATTTTATTTTCTCCTGTTAATCTGTCTCATGTCAATTTAATTTTTAGACCAGCCAGAAGAACCTAGAAGAAGAAAGTTTTCTTCCTCCCCAACAAAGCACTCATTCATTCAGCAAATACTTACTGAACACCTAGCACGTGTGAGGCACTGTCTTAGGCACAGAGATACAGCAGTAAACAAAACAAAGCCCCTGCCCTCACAAAACCAGCATTCCACTGAAGGACGCAGAACAAACATGCAAGATGCTCATCGGGGATACGAAGGGAAAATAAAACAGGGCAAGGGTATAAAGGACCCTCCAAGGAGAGGATACCTTTTCCTGACACCTGTAGTGGTTAAAACCTGGAAAAAAATGAATGACAGAGGGACAAGCTAAACTATGGCATACTCTTACTTAATATGTATCATTTTTAAAGAATGTTATGGCTATATTCGTGCTAATAGATAAAAATGTCTGAAACATTAAGTGGAAAAAAAAGGCAATTGCTATGATATGCAAAATATGCTATCAATTTAATTCTCTTTGTTATCAATGTCTAATGTAAATGCACTGCTATCAGTATGATACCAATTCTTGAAATTTGAGGTTTACTTTAATAAAACACTATTTGCATTAAAATCTACTTCTGCCTGATATTTATAGTCATATCAGCATACTTTGGTTACTGTTTACCTGATATTTACTCATTAAGTCACTCAACAAATTAATAATTAAGGGCCAACTCCATGCCAGGCACTGTCCTAAGTACCTAAAGCAGTGAGCAGACTGCCCTCATGGAGCTTACAGTCTAGCTGGGGGACGAGAAATAAAGTAAAGCATGGAGTATGTCAGACAGTAATAAAATACAGAAAAATAAGGCCGGAGAAGAGACAGGGCGAGGAGGGTTGCATGTTGATAAGGTGACACACAGGCAAAGATCAGAAGAAAGAGAAGGACTGAGCAGCTCTGTAAGGGCAACATTCACAGGAGAGCAGGAGCCCTGCGGCAAAAGGCCAGGGAGGACAGGAGACCCGTGTGGCTGCAGCAGAGAAAGCCCAGAAGAGGTTTGGGCGGTGGGTAGAGGTACGGGGAAGAGCCAGGGGTTGGCGAGCGGGTACCAGAGGACTGGCATGGGCTAATTTTAAAGATTTTGGCTTTTGCTCTGAGTGAGATGGGTTTTGAGCATAGACAGAGCAATAAAAATATCTGATTCCTATTTTACCAGGATGGCTCTGACTGGGTGAAGTAGGGTGGGGTGATGGGGGTTCAGACACAGCAGAAGCAGAGAGACCACCTAACAGACCAGCATAAAAACCAAGGCCAGAGATGACATCGTTCGGACTAGAGTGGCAGCAGTGAAAGTGCAGCCCATAGAATATGCTGACATATTAGACCTGGGGTCTGAAAAAAACAAAGGTGTCAAGAATGAGTCCAAGGTTCCCGTTTCCAGTAAGATGGCGTAAGCACGCTGCACCCTGTGCCTCCCACAGAATGAAGCTGTAACCCCCGGGCAGAATGCCCGAGCAGCTGTTGGAGGACTCTAACAAGTAAAGAGTAAGAGGCAGATCGGGGAAGAAGGCCAGAATTCAGAGCACCAAACCAGCGGCAGCAGCTCATCATTTTTTATCTCTGGTGGCCCCTGACCTGAACTCCCGAGCTACAAAATGCACGTGGCACTGGCACAGGACCCCAGGACCAGATCTAGCTGTGCCCTGAGGGGCAGGAAAGGGGACTCCAAATACTCAAAACGGGGGCAGTGCACACCTTACATTTTTCTTTTCTCCATTCTCTCACAAGCCAGGTGCAGCAGGAGCATCAAACTCCGAGGGAGGGAAACTCCCTCTACAAGAGGGTGGGGCAAACTCTCACTGCCTTTTTTCTTTCTCTGCCCTCCCACTGCTTGGCCTGGGAGGCAGACATCACTGCAGGAAGTGCCTGGCAGAGCAGGGCAACAAAGCCCCTGTCTTCTGGCCAGAGGACCAGAAAAGGGAGGCCCTGGGCTAGGAAAGCACCAGGGAGACTGCAGACACCTGAGAACCTTTAGGAACTGCTGGGCACACCCCTGGGCTGGCAGGCGTGCCCTGACCCCAAACAGCCCATCACAGACTTTGAGAACTGAGCTACAGGACGGCCACTAGATGGCACAGTGCAGGACAGATCCAGACAGCCCTGCAAAGGCTCTGAAAACCAGAGGGACCTTGAATCCACTGCCCATACGAAGCTGGCTGGAACTTGCAGCCTGAACACAGCTGGTCAGCTGCATTCCCCACAGGATTTAAACAAGACCCAGAGTCCCATAATATAATATAATATTCAAAATACCCAGGATACGCCACACAGTTACTGGGCGTACGAGGAATCAGGAAAATCTCCTGGGTGGAACAATGACTACTTACTTTGAATAACGGTTATCCAATTTGGGGACCCCTACACCTCAAACCAACCTCAAATCAATTTCAAACCAACTCAACACCCAGGGGTACTTATTTTTTTAAGCCTAAAAAGCTGATCTTCTTCTGTATGTTATAACTTTGAAGTAAAGAAGGGCTTAAACAAAAACACAAAAAAGGAAAAGTCAAAAAAGGAAAATATCAACAAACTGAACTAAACTATAATATAAAACCTATGAACGATGTCTATAAAGGTTAAAGAGCAAGAACAGCGGTCACTCTAGAGGGAACATCTGCAGCACAGAACGCAGTCGTACACTAAGAACTCTCTTAAGTCAGTAAGATATGGACAACCCAATAGAATATGATTTTTAACATGAAAAAGTACATCTTAGTGTGTTTCAATTGGAGTATTTTAAAGAGGGAATAATATTGGGAAAAGGAATTCAACATCACAGTTTCTCAAATATTAACTGCATCTTTAATAGCCAAAAAAAAAAAAAAGAACCAACCAATAATTCAGAACTTTGAATTCAGTAGCAAAGGAATTAAAAACAGAAAGATATTAGTCCCCTCACAATGAAAAATCTTCCTTTAATTGCAATCAAATGCTGCTGAGAACTGTGTAAAGGCCCCCTGACCATAAATATATACAAGTTGTATATAAACAACCTGGCTCCTTAGCCTGCCCTTCGAGATTCCAAAATTTTATCTTTTTAGACTTAAGTACTTCCTTACACATCTTAAACTTTTACACACACACACACATTATGAATGATATGATCCTATCTCACTTCAAGTCATAAAATTTTTTGCTGTTCAGCTAAGAAATAAAGCCTAGAAAACCATGACAAAGACCAAAAAGAAATTAACCTAACTGCTTCACAGTTTAAGCTTTATGTCTTCCACACAAAATAGCCTAATGAGGTTGCAATTCATTAGAAATAATTCATGTATTCAACTTACTAAAATGTGTGACGAATAAAATCCAACATTAATCTGGTTATACTCCCAACAAACAGGAAGGATTAATGCAAAGGTACTTCCTTACCTTGATCTACAAATATTTCTGTTCTCTATCTACACAGTAGTAGGGGAACTACTGTAATCAGAGAATGACATTTGAGCTCTATTTCAATCTAACAATCTCAGGAAATAGGACAGAAAAAATAAAATGTATAATAATACAAGTAGCACACACTAAGTACTAGGAAAATTGGCTTACGCGAGGAAGATCAAAGGAAAATGCACTGAATGTGAGCCAAGGTGTAAGAAAAGTTCTGTGAAGGTCAGACTTGAGTCTCAATAGCCAGCTAGGTGCTAATAGGTCAAGCTGAGGAGGGAGCTGGCCGCATGAAGCGCTTTGTGTGGCTTCCTCGTTGGTCTTTAAACCTCTGCTCAAAGGACAGCCCCTACCCAGAAAGGCCTTCCCTGACCTCCACAGTGAACTGGGGAGGCCTCGAGTGTATCATGACCACTGCACTGGGTGATTTGGGTCCTCGGGTTCATCTTCCCACTAGAAGACGGGCTCCATGAGGGCAGAGAATAGGTCTGTCTGGTCCACTGCTGCATCCCCAGTCCCTAACCTGCATCTAGGACATGGCACAGTCAAAAATATCTGCTGAGCTAATGAGAGCTGCATATAAGTGGAGGACAGAACAGAACCTAGTCATAAAGGACTATTAGTTTAACAGTAAAGAGAAATAAAACCGGAGTTCAAAGAAACAGGGCACGGGGGCCAAGGGAAAAATGTTTTTCCCTCAGACAGAAGAAAAAATTAGTTGGTATTGAAACTGAGCCCTGAAAAAAAGAGTTACAGTATAGGGACTTCCCTGGTGGCACAGTAGTTAAAAATCCACCTGCCAGTGCAGGGGACACAGGTTCGATCCTTGGTCCGGGAAGATCTCACATGCCGCAGAGCAACTAAGCCCGTACGCCACAACTACTGAGCCCGTGTGCCACAACTACTGAGCCTGCGCTGTAGAGCCCACGAGCCACAACTAATGAGCCCGCACACCACAACTACTGAGCCCGCACACCACAACTACTGAGCCCGCACGCCACAACTGAAGCCCATGCGCCACAATTGCTGAAGCCCACGTGTCCTAGAGCCTGCATGCCGCAACTACTGAAGCCCGCAAGCCTAGAGCCCATGCTCCACAACAAGAGAAGCCACCGCAATGAGAAACCCGCGCACTGCAATGAGGAGTAGGCCCCGCTCGCCGCAACTAGAGAAAGCCCTCGTGCAGCAACGAAGACCCAACACAGGCAAAAATAAATAAATACGAGAATTACAGTACAGGTACGTGGAAAAGAAAAACGAGCATCTCAGAAGAGAGAGAGAGTCAGTGTGACCAAACCTGAAGTGCCGGAGGGAGCACGGCCTGCATGGGGCAGTCAGGCTTGGCTGATGCAACAGACAGACTCAGGTAGAGCAAGAAAGCAAGCCAGGGAAGAAGGGATAGGCAAGACTGCAGAGGGCCTGGAACAGAAAGTCAGTTTATGCTCCATATCCAATACATTTTTGATATTTTTGTTACCATTTCAGAGGCAAAAAATTTAAAAGTTAAAGCAATGACAACGAGGTCATTCAAAGGGAGAAGCAGCATGACTCATCATAACTGTAGTAGAAAATCAGGTAGGACAGTTCTGTCATGATAAACTTTACTCCCTTCCCTTTCACAGTACTATACACAACGTAATATGAAAACCTTCTAGTTACAGATGATGAATCCTGACATCTGGGTTTTTCTAACATATAAGTAACAGGAGCTGGAGGCTGACCACACACATCACTCTTGATCACGCATGACATGCAGCTCTGATGTAAACGAGGTCTATTCTTCACAGTTCATTTGAAGGAAAAGGCAACAGAAGAAACAAATATTATAAAAGGAAAAGCCACTACACAGTCATTTAACACAGAACTAGAGAGTAAAGAACCTGTCCATGCTTAAACCAAAGACACACACCTCTCTGGAGTAGAAAATTAGCACAATAAAGACCAATTACACATCGGTACTCGCCCAAACTGTGAGTATAAGTTTCACTTTCAGCTCCAAAAGAAAACACGAAAATGATTTTCTATAATGAACTATAAGATTTCGTTGTGAACTTGATATGTTCTCATGTCTCTATTTTTTTTCTGACCTTAATCTATTATTGCCTTATCACCATGTTTTTAGAGATTATAAAGTATATTTTAAAGTTATCTGCGTAAGTGTATATACTGTCCTCTAGCATTACAACTTGTTTAAATATACAAATTTAAATACTATTTAGAAAGAAAAACAAAATGTGTACAGAACATAACATTTACTAAATATTTCACACATGACTGATATCAGCATTCTCTGCCTACTTTGCTCGATTGTAACGAGGTTTCTCAGAATGTATATTGTGCAAATAGTCAAGTCTGATCTACTTTTCCTGCTTTCATTAGAGGGGACAGTGACCTGGCTTCTAAACGGCCTCAAAGTTAAGCTGAAGAATAAAAGCAACATGGTTATTTTTAGAGCTCTACAGGCATAAAAATACAGCACTAAACTGTGACCTGCAGCTATGCACAGCAAAGCATCACATCATGCGACAGTCTTCACTTTAGCTGGCAGCACATCTGTGGTGCTTCAGACGACCTTTCTTCATTTCTGTATCAAAGACATGTCTAAATGCATTTATGACAAGAATCTGTAGCTGCCGGCATCTTTTTCAAATACACTGAGCTACATTGAAAAGGCAAACCATTATATAATTTGTAAAGATTAAATAGTAAGTTATTTTTGTCATTTCTTCTAGCTTACTTACAAGGTGAATTAATGAGCATTCTCTCCAAACGAAGACATCACAACCTCATTCCTAACACAGAAGGTTAGTTATTTCAAATACAGTTTCAGTGGGTAAAGGAGGCGGCTCATTCTTTCACCAGGGGACACATCCAGGAGGAGGAGATATGCCTGAGTGAAGCACAGCTTCAGCACCAATTCCAGGAAACTCTTTAGCAACATCACCACGTCGGATTCATCAACTTCACAGGTAATCTTTAAACCTTTTCTGTACAAAACGTAAGTCAAAAGTATGTCTGCAGATAGCACTTTCCTATATGTTAATATTTTAAAGCCTCCTAAGAACTTTTAATAGCAAGTGTTAGTGGTATTTTCAGAAAATGTTCAGTCTGTAGATTATCTGACTACATTTCGTTTCTCCTTAGCTACATAGAAGTATTTTCAAAGCCTGGTTTTTGGCACTGACCTAGTTAGAAATTAAGACTTTAATCCATTCTAATCTTGTTTTGACCTGTATAGCTAACCAGTGAAAAATTCATGCACTTTTCTGGCAAAGTTACTGTAAAGAAACAAATATTTGCTCATCAGAACCATAATATTTTATGCAAATAAACAAGTGAGAATATTTCCATAGGCTAAAAATGCCACTTTTTGGCTGGATGAAATGGCCAAAATACAATTCCTACAAATCCACACACTACCCTGACTCAGAAGTAGTGACAAAGACTCTGCTTCGGGAATTAAAATGGCATCTAAAGGAACGAGAGAGATTAATACAAGAGATCGAAAATGAGCAAAAAGTGAAAAAAACAGGTGTGGATTACAATTGGTTGAGAAACTATCAGAATCCCCACGCAACCATCCCAGCTACTGAACAAAGACAACTTGAAGTTCTTTGCTCACAGGTTCAACCTTGTCAAACTGGAGCTATTCTCAGCAGGTAAAAATACTACGTTCTCTTCTTGTGATATTTGCTATCAAGTCTAAGCTCCTCATATCTTTAGACTGGAAATCGTATTGTATCATATAAATTTTTTAATCATGTGTATCAACTACCCAGCAACCAAAATCCCTAAGGATGGGCTGGACAAAAAAAAAAACTGTTGATATCTCACTGGCTAGGAAATGTTTTAAAGTCTCTTTTGAAATTTCTTTACTAGAAGTATAATTTTAAAGCAATGTGCAGTTTACTCAAAAGGTGGGTAACTACTATATGGTTACATTACCTAAGCTGAATTTTGGAGACAAAGGGCTATGACAAAAGAGATTTTCTGAATTGAATACTGATAACTGCTTTGCCTCTAGATTTCGAGAAGTTCTGGCAGAAAATGATGTACTGCCATGGGAAATTGTCTACATCTTCAAGCAAGTTCTGAAGGACTTCTTAAGTAGTACTGACAAAGGCAGTCAGCAAGAGGGCCTGGAAGAGTCACAGAGCGCAGCCTGTCCTGTTCGCTCCGTGATCCCAGGAGAAAGCTCCAAGAGTCCAGACAAGGATGAAATACCCACTATTTCAAGTTACGTAGACAAAAACACAAAGAACAGGTTCCCAACATTCTCACATAGGATATGGAACCTACCATATTATTACCCATCAAGTTAAATTACTTGTAACCAGAGGAGTTTTTGACAGTCTTAGTATCAGAACCCTCAATATTAAGAAAAAGAGAAAGTGATGTGACTTAATGCTACTCTTTGTTGCAAGATCAGAAGTTAAAATTCCTGTGGATGTAGCCTATGTTTTAAATAGTGTTCCTTTTCTAACCACTCTAAAAATGCAATGTTTTCATTGAACAGTATGCTTTTAACTAAAGTGTTTCCTAAATATTTTCAAAAAATGTTTGAAGTATTTTCTTATACCTCAAACACATCCCAACATGAACTAAGGCATTTTATTTTGAAATATGAAATATGAAATTTGTATGAAAGTACCAAGTACGAAATGCGATAAATTAACTTTGACATTAACTTTGCTTTTATTCTAAAAGGAAACTATGTATAGAATAAAATAAATGATTGATGTGAATCTTATCTTTACAATATAACACTGAATCAGTCATTCTCTGTGGGGGAGGGGGAAGACGGCAGTGAGGGAAAAAATAACGTGCAGCTTGAAAACAAAGCAGTGCTTCATCCCAACACTGAGATTCGTTTTTAATCTTAACCAGCATTAAGGGAAAGTATTAAAAAAACAGCTCTGTATTACATGAGCAAAAAAGAAATGGACTAGTTTAACAACATTAGTAACAGCTACTCAGAGAAAAACAGTCAATGCCAATCTATAATTTAAACCAATATTATGTTCATTTAAAATAGCAAAATATTTAATATATAAAATTCAACCTCTCAGAATTTCATTAAAGTAGGGAACTATTCATTAGTCAGATTTATTTCTATGATTAAGTGCTAGAATCTATACCATTCTTAAAAGTAAATCCAAAGAACCTAATGTTCATAACTTAATATTTGGAGATTTATTCGAGTGAGTTTTTTTCCATTAAAAAGAAAAAAAAAATCAAGGTAGGAGCTAAATACACACTCCAAAGAAAATACACACCCTGACTAAGCGTTTTTCCCTACTCTTGGCTAACTTCAACACCATTCTGAATTGGCCTCAGTTTGGTCTTAAATCCTAACCATGTCATAAATGGTGTCAACCTACCCAGGGTTTA